>NW_024470054.1:1200000-1861493 GCF_000721775.1 Aureobasidium melanogenum CBS 110374 | reverse complement strand
GTTTTGTACTTGTATCACAATCACATAACCCAAAAACACCCAATCCTCATGTAATCATAGTCCCTTAGTTGTAGTCTTTAGTATGTAGTCAAGAACTCAATCTCACTCTCTTTTTGTTGTTGTTGTTGTTGTTGCATAATCATTGCTGTCTTTCCTTCCTTCCTTCCTTCCTTCCTTCCTTCCTTCCTTCCTTCCTTCCTTCCTTCCTTCCTTCCTTCCTTCCTTCCTTCCTTCCTGCCTTCCTTCCTTTTCCCCTCCGTTCTTGCCGCCCGCCCCTTAGAACCGAAGGAAAAAGGTATTAGCAAACGACCCAACCTCACACTTTGACAGTAGCAATCCTCTCTTCTATTGCAATACAAAAATAACATGGAGAACCAACTCGACGATTCTGCCTAGCCTTGGGTTAGTAAAGGGGCAGAGGAAGAGTCAGAACAGCTAGCTAGGTTCCTATGGTGGTGACAAAGGGAGATATTAAGAGGAAGGAAGATAAAGATGAGCAGGTTATATGCGTCAAGACAAGACAAGACAAGGCAAGACAAGGCAAAGGTCGAGTCTTGTAGCTAACAAAAAATAAAAGAGAGAGGGGAGAGAGAGAGAGAGAGAGAGAGAGAGAGAGAGAGAGAGAGAGAGGTTTCCAGTCAAATCACAGTGGTTGTTGATATTTCATGGGCAAAAACAGCAGTCGGAGGACGTCAGAGAGACTGGTTTGTGCACTAGAAAGCAGAGTTACTCACCCAAGAAACACGGGTCCTTGTTATGAATCTGAGCTTTTCTTCGTTGGCTCTGGCAAGAGTTGTGTAATCATATGTGTGTGTGTATGACAAAGTAAATGCATTTCGATGCTCAATGTTCTTTTCGTATCTCAGACCAAGCTCAAGCGACAGAGTACATCATCAAGAGGAAGAGTACTATCTTCTCCTCTTGCCTTCATGTCCGCCAGGCTCACCCTCACCTCTTCTCTTCCTTTCCGAGCGTCCTTGCCCTTGACCCTGTCCTTGACCGTCACCTCCTTGTTGCCCACCACCGCGTCTTCCGTCATCGTTTCCTCTTCTGTGTCCACCTCCATTTCCATCATCTCTTCTTCCACTTCCACCATCGCCACGGCTCTCGCGACGGTGATAGTCATCACCTTCGAACCCGCGGTTTCTTCCACCGCCACCGCCATAACCAGAAGGATCGCCTTGTTGGAGAGGAGGTGCAAAGCCTTGGGGTGGTTGTGCGACGGAAGATAAGGTAGGTGTGGGTGGTGCAGCGCCTCTGCCTCCGCCATAGGCATCTCTCTCATTACCGCCACGCGAAGATCTAGGTGCGCGACCAGAAGATTGGTGGCTGCGGTAGTCGTCGGTAGGTGGTGGCGGAGGAGGAGGAAGATTGGCTGCACCATGTCCGTGGTTACCATGGTTGGAGTGACGCGATTCGCCTCCGTCACGACCATGACGCCTTGAGTCTCTCTGTTCGCGATCATCATGGCGTCTGTTGCCACCTTGGTCTCTAGACGAAGATGTCGGAGTGGGGAAATCGTTTCTCATGGCTGGCGATGGCATGGCAGGAGATTGAGAAGCAGCGGGACTGGGCATCGCAGACGCGGGCATCATTGAGGTGGGGCCTTGTCCTTGTCGTCCACCGGCTCGTCCTCTTATGGATGCGCCGTTCGCGTTTGAGCTCTGCAATGTATCGTTCAACCCAGCGAACCTGCGGTCTTGGCCGTTGCCATTGTTGCGACGATCACCTGCAGGTCCAGCGGGAGCTCGGGAGGTTGCTGACGCTGGTCCAGAAGGTGTGTTTGGAGTCGGCGGGTTAGCCATGCCCATACGAGGTCCCGTAGGTGTAGATGCAGCTTGCGGTGGAATGTCGAGAATCTGCAGACGGCTGGGGTGAATGCCGACAACTTCTGGCTGCACAGACTGTGAAGGAGCTCCTGGCGGTGGTCCTGAGGGTGGAGGTGGAACTGGAAACTGTGACTGTTGCGAGCCCTGACGGTCATGGTGAGGGCGTCTGTTGCGGTTGCTGCTAGGTTCCTGAGGTGCATTGTGTGGCACATCTCTTGCATCCCCAGAGCGACCATTAGGCACATTTTGCCCAGAGAAGTTCCGAGGGTTGTTGTTACCATAACCCTTGGGACCGAGTGGAGGTCCAGAAGGGGGTTCTGGTGCGGAGCTTAAACGTCCATAGTTCGGATCTTGCATTTGCGTATCAACGGCTCTTCTAGAACCGCTTGAAGGCTCGAAAAGATCGCGAGCATTAGGCTTGGAAGGCATGTCATTGCGGCCACCTCGTACACTTCTGCCTGCAGCAGGTCCGGTTGGTGGCGGCTCCTCTCGTCTCTCCATTCTCTCAGGTTGGGCACGAGCGGCCTCCCGTGCAGCAAAAGGATTGGGATCAAGCGGCTGTCTGCGTGGCGCCTCCTTTTCGCGCACTGGCGCTGGCGGTGGGAGATCGACGGGTCTCTTAGGTGATTGTGGTCTCGAGTCTCTCGATCTTCTGTCGTCGCGTGATGAGTCTCTTGACCTGCGATCGTTGGGAGCAACTTCCCCAGAAATCAGAGCAAGACGTTCGGGATTGACAGCAACCGAAGCCTGCGGCGGTTGAGCAGAATGAGAAGATGCTCGGCTCATAGATTGGCGATCAGAACGTTCGCGATCGGCGCGTTCGAGACGGTCAGAACGCTCAGCACGATCAGTCCTGTCGTAGCTTGGGCGATCAGAAGGAGGGGCCATTGGACTGGGAGCACCAGAGTATCCTCTGTTCTCCTGAAGCAGAGTTCTTCCAGGATGAGGTCTTGCAGGACCGTATTGATCACGCTCAGCCACACGCGGCTCTGGCATGGCTGAAGGTTGAGGTCTGCCATAATGGTCACGTCTGTCATCGCGGGGAGGATATTCTGGGGATCTTTGACGACTTCTGCCTCCACGTGCTCCTAGAGGAGGAGATGCTTCTCTCGGCATGCCTGATGTACTCGAGCGCATAGCTTCGCTAGGTCTATCTAGACGTCCATACTCTGAAGGATGACCGCGCTCGCGAGAGTCATGGCGAGGAGGTAGTTGTGCAGAGCCTCGTCCAGATGGTTGTCTCGCATTGGGCGGGAGCTCTGGTTTGCTAGGCAGAGAGTGGGGTGTTCTTGTAGGCTGGGTTGATGATGGCCTCGAGTCATTCCGTTGCGAGGGAGTGTGAGCTCTCGCTTGGCCTTCGTTGGCTCTTGGTAATGGTTTGAGGGCAGCTTTTCTCTCTGGCAGTGCCTCAGATCTGTCTCCGGCGGCCTCCGGCTTGCCTGGAGCTTGTTTATCGTCGTCGATCTCTCCATCTTCTGATTCGGCTTTCTGCGCTGGGGCAAGTGGAGCCTGAAAGACTTGGGCGGTGGGGTTGAGTGGAGTCGAAGTACGAGAAGCAGGAGTTTCGGCTCGAGATGGAACAGGTTTGGCGTTGGGATCGGGTTTCTTGATAGTGTCAGATTTGTTGGTTGATGGTGGTTGTGCAATACTCACTCCTGTAAAGTGCTCCTTTGAAATCCAAGAAGGCTGCCTCTTGCGGATGTCACCCAATGTACTTGCAGCAGCAAGCTTGAGGTCAGCTCTGCCATCGGCTTTGCTGAGAGCAGTGACGGCGTCAAGAATCATCTTGCCCATAGGCTCTGCCACAGGGAATTGTTGAGCAATAGCCTTGAACACAATGATGGCATTGCGGATGTGCATGTACTCTCCGGAGTCAAAACACATTTGGAAAGCAGCATTCAGATTGGAGTGCCACTTGTACAGCAGTACACGGTACTCTTCATAGCTGAGGAATGTTTGTGGTGTGTTGTCTGGATTGAGCTTTCTTGCGAAACCAGTCAGTTGTTTCTTTGTCCCAAAAGCATTCTTCTCGTATGCAGCTTTATCGGCATGCCAAGCCGAGAGTTCCTTCAGGACTTCATTCAAAAAGCGGCCAAAATTCTCAGATTCTCTGGGTGTGCATTGGAACATGAGTGAGGACATTTGGTTCTTGCGCAGAAGACGGTCTAGCAGGTGCATAGTACGGAATCCAGGAGCGCCGTTGTTGTGAAGGAACTTCAGCATCATGTAAGTGTAGTGAGCGTCCAGGGGAGAGTTCATCATTCTTGGAAGGAAGCAGTTCTGGAGAAGACTGGTGTGCAAAAGTTCAACCTTGTTATGGAAGTCGGTGAACCAGTGATCCTTCTCCTTGTTGAGTCTGTTGCGGACCTGGGTGTAAGCGCCGATTTGACTCTTCATCTCTTGAGTAAGCTTCTCTCTCAACTCGGTGATGGCCTTCTTCCTCTTCTCTTTGTCTTGCATGCCCTTGCCCGTAACATCAGCACGGTCATTGTTGATTTGGTTGATGAGATGAGATTGGGTGGCGAGTTCCTGATCGTAACTGTTGGTGTTGACAAGAATGTCTTCGAGTCCAAGGGTCCAGAAAGTGACGTAGAAAGGTATGCTAATGTTCTGCTCAAGCTTGTCGCCAAGCAGCTCGCGTGTCTTGTCGATCAGCGGAGTCAAGACAGGATGCCAGTGTGTTTCAGGCGACGGAGTTGGAGTTGCAGCATCAACACCATTGGCGTGGGCAACGCTTTTCATCTCTGCGTCTGTTTCAGTAAGGGAAAGCATGGGCTTCTCCTCTGTAGGTGTCGAGGTGGCTTCTTCGTTCTTGACATCTTTCTCATCAGCGTCTGCCATGCTGACGTCGCCATTGGCAGCAGCTGATTGGCTCGACCTTCTGGCTTGTTGTTCGGCCTTCTTGGCAGCATCGCTCTCGGCAATAGCATGGGCGATACTTGCGCGACCGATCATGAATGCAATTGATGGCTCGAGGCCAAACTCACCCATCAAGCTGACCGTATCTGGAACGACGGCATCAAATTCGTCTGGTGAAAGTGTGCTTCGGAGTGTTTCGAGATATTGGTTAAAGACCTGGTAGAGCTTGTCCATGTTGTTTCCGAGAACTTTCAAAGGCGCATCTTGAGTAGATTCATGGTGAGCATACATCTGACTCTCCTGTGCGACAGATATCAGAAGTTGACCAGCCAGTCCAGGCTCGATGAGTGCCTTGATCAGACGACGAGACGGCTTTTCCATCTTGTGTCTTTCATCAAGCAAGGAAATGAGTGTCTGAGCCTTGAGAACAGGACCACCCGCCATGGCAAGAACTTGAGACTCGTTGAAGGTCATGTCAGATTTGATACCGACCATCTCGGTAATGATTTGTTCAAGAACCTCGAGATCGGTAGAATTGCCAGCGCGGAGCTCGTTGGTTACATACTGAAGGATGGGGGAAGGATCCATGGCAGAGTAGCGCTTGAAGATTGAACCAGCGAAGGTCGAAAGTGCGCGCAACCAGGGACTGGTGAGCATACCATCTGCTTGCACACGATTTCTGCCACCACCTCCGAGCGCGTTCATCAGACACCAGGTCAGTACATCATATCCGAGCATGCTAAAGTAACGAACACATTCCACGACAACATCAATAAGATTGTCGTAGGACTCCATCTGATGGATGGCGACTTGCATGACAATACCAGGAGAAGAAAAGGCAACCTTTGACAGTGCCTTGCCCATGGCTCGCACATTGGTCTTGCTGATACGCTTGAGAACATCCTTTGTCTCGGCCTTGGTGAGGTCAAAGGCAGATTTGATGTCAGGCAAGCGGGAGGTGGTACCATAGTGCCATTCGGCATAGATGGAGTAGCGAGTGCTGGTAGGGAAGAACTTGAGAAGCTCAAACATCTCATTGACGTCGCCAGTGTTGTGCTTGGTCAGACTGAGAGCAGGAACAAGAAGACGTTTGCAAAGGTCAATCCATCGAGCATAGTTGCTCTCAGAAGGATCATCGGTCAAACTCTTTTTACCAATACGAGCAAGCTTCATCAGGAGTGCAGAGTCTCTACCAATCTTGACGCCAGTCAAGTTCAAAAAGGTGCTGCAGAGTTGGAAGACATCATCTACTGATTGGCAGATGGGAATGTTGTCGGTCCAATCGTCCCAATAGAACTTGTACTCAACAGCATCGCCATAGTCAGGACGATCAAGATTGGCCCATCTCAGAGTCTTGGTTGGCGGAGCAGGAGTAAGGTTGAGCTGACCCTTGGGCAAGCCGGAAGGGTCGCCGATGTGAGGTCTAGCGGCATTCATTCCAGGCCTGTTAGCGAGAGGTCTGGCAGGTTCGTAGACCTTGGTGAGCATATGATGAAGGATGCGATGGATGTAGTCGGGTAACTCGTGGACGAGATCAGTCAACCAAGGGAACCTGCCCAGAATGTACAGAGCTTCTGGCAGACAGCCAATTGCCAGCAGACTCTTGACCAGAGCTACCTTTTGGTTGGCAGGTTCAGGCAAGGCTTCCTTTTCAGCATCTTCTGTAGCAGCTTCAGTGGTATCAGCTTCAGCCTTGGGAGTAGCTCGTCCAGAGGCGTTATCTCGCAGACCGCGCACAGCAGCATGCGGAGCAGGAACAGTGTCATCTGCAAGGGCACCTGCCATGGCAAGAGCATTGAGAGCACCACCACCGGGCTTTGCAGCCTTTTCTCTTTCGAGCTTCTCTTTCTCAAGTCTCTCCTTGGTCTCGCCCATCTTCTCGTCCGGTGGGTACAGATGAGGATAGAGGTCCCTGAGCGAGATGAAGCCAATTTTGATGAGGAAGGCGGCAAGATAGATGAGGTTGTCAGGAAGAACATCATGCTTGTCGCGAGCCGCAGAAGAGTAAAAGGCAAGTTTGAAACCAAGTAGCTGGGCGGCGTCCGAGTTGCCAGGAGGCACGACGCAACCAGTCTGGCGCATCCATTTGCGGGCGTTGTTGGTACGAAGGCGACGGATCATGTTCATCTCGCGACCTCTGGCATCCAGTTCGGGTTTGAGTTCTGTGTTGAGAAGATCGGCGACTGCAGGAGCGTCCAGATTTGTGATGCGGAGAGCGCCAATGTCGTAGAAAGCATCCATACCCACCTTGCGCACTTGCTGCCAGAAGTCCACATCGCGAGCCTCTTTGAGAGTAGCCAGTTGAGCACGCTGTTCCGAAGTCTGACTCCACGATGCTGAATGAGGAAGAGCCCATGCTGGTAGTGAAGTAAAGCCTTGTCCTTGAGTTTGGAAGCCCTCAGGGATGTGCTGTTCGGGCCACCACGAACTTGAGCGTAAGTACTTTATGAAGAAACGGAAGTTTTTGATGAGGAGATTTGCCATGACATCGAGGGTAATGTCCAGGACACGTCCAACGTCCAGATCAAAGGAGCCAACAAGGGCCTTGATGCGTTGGAAGGTATCCTCGGCAATGAAATCTGACGTAGAACCAGCGTTGGCAGCATTGAAGTATTCGGTGATGAGTTTGGAGTAACCTTCCGACTCTTCACGCAGCAGGTTGAAGTTGGCTTGACGGTAGATGAGGTTGGTCGTCTTGCGGTTGCGAATGGTAGAAAAGGTGTTGCGCACAAGTCCAAGAGCGGACAGGGGTTCGATGTCGAGCTCGTTGCGGAGCAGATGTGGTGAGAGACCGGCATCGTGAATGAGTGTCTTAAGAACGGGATTCTTCCAGTCTGCGTCGTCGAGCAGGGCCAGTGTGTCGGCAAAGACAGACTGCAGTTCGTCCGAAGGAGCAACTTGTTTCAGCACTTCTGCACACTCCCCCGCAGACAAGCGACCATCTAGCGTTGTCCTCAACAGCTCTTGTATGACTGTGCTCGACACCATATCCTTGTCCTCTGCATTCTCCAAAGCATCCAAAACTGACTGCTGTCCCTTTGCCTGCCAGGCACTCACGGCCTCGTCGGTCAAGTAGTCGTAAGCATAAGGAGCGGGAGGTTCCTTGGGCGTCGGTGGATACTGAGGGAGGACGAGAGGAGGAGCAGGGGTAGCTGAGGGTGTTGAGTTCAGAGCAGGGCGTGTTGGCTCTGGTTGCGAATGCTGCGGCAGCTGTTGCGGAGGCGGTTGTGATTGCGCATTCTGCTGAGGAGTTTGCGGAGGATGGGCGGGCGAGTTTCGAGCAGAGGCGGGCTGGGAGAAGTTGCCATGTCGGTTGTGAGTGGGAGTCGAGTTGTTTGAGCGATTCTGGTTTCCATTTCCATTGCGACGGTTGTTGCGCTGGTTCTGCTGGGCCAGATTGAGGTTTTCGGGACGGTGAGGGGAGGCGCGAGTCTGATGGTCGTCCTGCGGGCGCTTTCTCTTTTGCTGGGCAGGCGCCATGGTTTATGTGCGAGGCATGTGTTGGAGAGCGGGTTCTAACAAGTGCTGCTCATGGGTCGAGTGTTTGC
Source organism: Aureobasidium melanogenum CBS 110374 (assembly GCF_000721775.1). Classification (NCBI taxonomy): domain Eukaryota; kingdom Fungi; phylum Ascomycota; class Dothideomycetes; order Dothideales; family Saccotheciaceae; genus Aureobasidium; species Aureobasidium melanogenum. The sequence goes on along the minus strand of NW_024470054.1, from coordinate 1,853,257 downwards.
TGTGGGTGCCTGGTTGCACCTTTCCAGTCTTGTGATTTTGCGCGTCGCTCTGCCTGCGATAATCGGCCAGTCCAAGATTACCACAGAAAAGACGCGTGGGATCCTGTCGATGAAATTGTGCGGAAAGCGCTTGGGTCGCTCCTCCTCGATGTTCGCCAAACTCTCAAGCTTCCCATCTGCGTCCCGCCGCCGCGGCCATTCAATCCAGCATGGTCTGTGCTCATACAATATCAGCCTTGGTCATTGTCACCAATACATTCACTTTTGTCACATGCTGTAATGAATACAACACCATCCATCATCAATAGTGATGTATGCTCAAAGTCATGATACAAGTCGTTTCCTGTTCCCCCTCAAACTAGGTATGCTGGACTGAGGTACAAATGCTATAACAAAACCCATCGCTATGCCATCCATAAATCAATTCACAATCATTCAATCAATCAGCGGCCGTTCACTCAGCGCAGACCACATAAGTTCAGGTAGAGACCGTTGCGTCAGCGCAGTCTACACAAGTCCTCCAGCCAGCCCCTTGGCCGTGCCTGTCACCCCGTCTGCCTTTTTCGTCACTCCATCCACTCCAGCCTGCTTGGTCACTCCCTCCAAGTTAGCTTGCTTGGTAGCCTGATTGGTGACGTTACCCACATTGGCGTTTTTCTTGATCGAGTCTGCTTGTTTGCCCATGTCGACTCCGCTCGACTTGGCTGGGTTGTCCTGAAGCTTTCTAGGCTTGCCATTTGGTTTAGGACTTGCTTCGTCCTTGGTGCCATTCTGACCAGAGTGGTCCGGGTACTCTTTACGCGCACCACCCATGATGAAGTCGAGTCTTCCACCAGTAAGAGCATTGATCTTGTCGCCGATAGCTTCGCCCTCTGCTGCGGGAGTCTCGCCCTTGTTGAACCATTTTAGCAGGTAGTATCCGCCCAGACCCCACAGGAAGAAGAAGCATGCGGCAAGACTGGTGAAGAAGACAGTCGGGAAGAGTATGACCAGAGCGATGACGACCATGAAAAGGGTGAAACCAATGGCGACAAGCAGGCCGACGAGCAGGGCGACGACAAGCGAGAAGATGAAGACGGTCAGGGTGAAGAGGATGAATAGGAACATGGGCGGGCCCGTGAGGGCAATGTTGGTGAGGAGGAAGGCCTGCAGTGCTTGTTAGTTGGCTGTGAAAGGGCTCAAGCAGAGGTCATGTCAGTACCGAAAGCTTTGGGTTCTTGACAGCAAACTGCTGGAGCTTGGTCAGGAGCTCCTGACGGCGCTCTGGCGGAAAGACAGAATCGACAATGGACATGGCTTTGGTGGTGACAGTGTTTGCCAGACCTTCAATGGTGCTGATGATGCCAGACATGGCGGGCGAGCTAGAGGTCAAGACGTAGGTTGACACTAGGAAAGGTAGCCGACGGAAGAGTGTCTCAGATGCGGAGCAAGATACAAGATGTAGTTCTAGGAAAGAGCGACGACAACAACTTAGCTGAGATTTCTTCGACTACTAATATGCGTAGGGCAATAGGGAGTTTAGCGAGTCTGGACGGGCCAGACGGCATGAGCAGCGCACAAGACGGCAGGCAAAGCAGGCTTCTGTCGTGTTTTGGCAGTCGCAACCCACGCACGACAACGTCACAGCACAGCGACTCTCCAGCGAGCTGCGGCCGTGACAGCTGCGGCCGGCACGGGCCACGCCGCATGACTCTGGACCGGCCGGAAAGCTGGAGAAGGCCGACTCGCTTTTGTAAAAAGTTTGGACGCTCGAATCTCGTTTGTCCGCAGACTGGGCAGGAACGAAGGCGCATCCACCGTTCACACTGCATCTCACAATGGCCGCACACGACGACAAGAAGAGAAAGCGAGCCCAGGAAGGCGCTGACGCTCCCAACAAAAAGGCCTCGAGCGCCGCCATCAACGTGCGCTTCCCGGCACCGCGCGACGAGCTGTTCCCCGTCATCGGTATGCGCATCGACTCGTCCGCACCCACCCCGTCGACTTACTGACGCCAGTAAACAGCTGCTGCTCCCGGACTCAACGTGCCCAGCGCTCCCTTCAAGCCCTTCGTCAAGCTCACCAACCCCAAGAAAGAGGCCGCCTCGCCCGCTCCCTCGACACACTCGCTGCTGCTGCACTCGACATCACATGCCCGTCTGGACTTTACCGCCCAACAGCAATCCAACCAAGACCTGTCCCACTACGTCGCCGTCTACGACCCTCAATCCTCTTCTCTCCAAGTCCTCCCTGCACATGCCGTCACTCTCCGCACAACCCTCCGCGCAGAAGCACAAGAAGTCGCCGCTCAGAATGCCGTCCGCACCTTTGCCCAACAACGTGAGGATCTAGGCCAGGCATTCGGTACAAAGAAGGCCAAGAAGGCTCTTGCCTCCAAGGTCGAAAACGCCATCACCTCCAATGCCGACAGGAACCGCGTCGGAGGCAAGCTCGATAACGTCGAAGCTGCCGTCATGGACAGCGTCAAGGAGGCCTCAGATGCCATGCCCGCCAAGCAGACTCAGCAAGAGGAGATTCTCGCAAACAAGCCCATTCCCAAGCCCAACCTCAGCGCCACCGAGGTCGAGAACGTCTACCCTATCGGCATGCTCATTCCTGCAGCAGACATGCGCAACTTGACAGTCAAGGAATGGCAGGACAGCAATGGCGAGGATCTCAAGTTCTCTTCGCGTTATGTCGCCAATCGTGTCTCCGCAATCGCCGTTCGTGATGACGTTCAGAGACTCAAGGCCCTCAAATACCTCATGCTTCTGATCGACTTCAACCTCGCCCTCAAACCAGCAGGAAAGGCGGGTAAGAAGGTACCACAGAAGGATCAATTACGAAGCAAGCTCCAGGACTGGCCAGAGACCTTGATCGAGAGTGTCAGGAGGAGATACTCAGACAACAACGAACTCAACAAGTGGCACATGGACAACCTGATTACACACATGGCCGCCATTGCGCTGTTCATTGATGGTTACAAGCTCGACACGCACGATCTGCGTGAAGACTTGCGTTTGGAGAACAAGCAGTACGTTACTAATCTCATGCAATCACATATCAACATGCTAACACAGTCTACAGAATGTCACAATATTTCATGGAGCTCGGCTGCAAGGTCAACAACCCCACCGAGAGGGAGCAAGCAGATTTCAAGATCCCCAACAAGGCTGTTGCTGCACAACGCAGGGTCGCCAAGTTGAAGATTCCCCTCGACTTCCCCAAGGTCAGAATGATGGCTCGCAGAAGATGATGACCTACCCATTACTGTTTATACTCAGTCTTGATCATCTGTCTACAGACATGGCTGTCGCATACAATACAAAATTTGATACCCCCTTAAATTTCTTGTTCGTACTTGTTGGAGCTTCAATCATCCACATCTTGGAATCCGATTCCAGCCATTGTGATGATCATAATGTTAGTCAGGGTCGTACCTCTAACAAATGCTGAAATCACATCTGAAACCGTTATGCAGCGACGACATGACCCTTGCAGCTTTCCGTATGATAAGCGAGTGCAGATAGTATTTCTCTGGCTTACTGCTACTTCCAAAAGTGATCAACCAAGTTCTTTCTGCGTGGACATGCCGAAGACGAAAATCAGACTGCGAACCCCGGATGGCTCACCCAATTCGCCTTGGTTCTTCCACATTCTCCACGATTGAACAGAAGAACAGCCAAATTCTGTCATAGAGGTAATTATCCTTGTCTAGGAAGACAAAAATCAACCAGAGACGCTCGAAATAAAACTCCCCATACATGCTTGAAGCTCCCGACTAAGTTATATCGTCGTTATCAGAACCCCGAAAGACGAGGCGCAGGGTCTCCTGTCAAGGGTCCACTTCCGAATTTGAACGCTTCCAATGCTTCTGTCTAGATTTCCAGATTCCAGAAAGATAACCTTGCTCTGTTGTGGCGGGTATAAATGCTGGTTGGTTTGGAGCGATCTCGAATCTTCTCAATGTTCATGCGTGCTCATGTTTAGTCTTGTTTGTTTGCTGAAGATTTGGTACTTCTATCAGATGGTGAATCAGCATTTCACCACAAGAGATTGAGGCTTGTCAGGACTCACTGGATGATCTTTTTGGCAACAAAGTAGGTTAAGGACCCGACGAGGGCAACTTTGAGTAAGCCACCCATAGCTCCTCTTCTTCCAGATCCATTGTTGTAGTTTCTCCAGTGTAGGGTGGGTTCATGCGGGAATGGATAACTGCGAAAGGCAGGCCGCGAACGTTGGACTGAAGAAAGCATAATGTGGTAATATTGAAGAAGAATAAAGTAATACTGATAGTGAGCAGACTGGATATGTTATGATTTATAGTTGCAGCAAGGCTTCGGAGCTTCCGACGTTGCAGCAGCAGGTCCGCGGACTCTCCCTAGGCGTGTTCGAACGGAGAAGGATCATGAGACTGATTTGGAGAACTGTCGGGAGAGATTTGTGCAAGAAATACTTGGATATTTGCTACTCAAATTGATTGCACTCAGGTTTGGTGTCGTGCTTCACTGAAAGTACGACATATGATGCGATCAGACAAAGGCGCAGGGATGGTAGAAGCAAGATCGGACTGCTGTTGACGACGGATGGCGACAGATGGCGACAGATATCTACTAATGTACTCTGCCTCATGACCTTCATCCTTGGGAAGTGTCCGTCCATACATATATCCCAAGGCTGGTGTGACAAGTCTTAGTACTGTCAAGAAGGATAAACACAAAACTCCTGCCATTGCTTGTCTGTATAGTCTGATTGCGTTCCATCAGTGTGTCTGTCCGTGCGATTGTTGGCGTCAATGCTTGCACTCAAGTGCCAGTCGTATACCAAAACGTGTGACTTCACTCGGTTCTCTGCTTGCAAACCTCTGGAAGGAACAGGCCGGCTGTTGCCCTCTTCGGAAGTTCTCCGATGGCGGCCCCGCATCGCTCCTCCCTGTTCTGCAACCTCACCCCACTTCTATTGCGGAGAGAACGCCTTTCCCAACCTCCACTCTCGCTTCTTCAGTCTTGAATCTCGTGTTCTTTCCCTGCCTTCTAGTTTATGCCTTCTTGCAGCATTGGTAAATGAGCTTTAGATCCCTAGTAGGTCATGAACGAACAACATGGCTGGTATGACTCCGAAAGCCATGACTCGCTCGGCACATCTCCATGGCTCGTCGTAGTCGCTACTCTAAGCCACCTTCGCAAAGATCGTCCCCGCTATACATCCACAATCTTGGCAACCAGCCTGAGCCAAGATGTGAATGTTGCCCTATCATGGATTGTCGTTGCATTGGCGGACGGCCAGGAACGAGTACTTAATATGCTTGAAATCCGCCGTTTCGAAGCCTAGGTCAACCATATTCTGTTCTAACGATGAAGTCAAGTCTCTCAGTCAATGCTTTGTTAGCATTGGCAAGCCCTGCCGCAGCATACACCTCATGGAGCTATACCAATGTGTCTGATCCTTACTATGGACAGAGTCCGCCGGTCTATCCCTCCCGTAAGAATTGTGCTTTTGATACCAAGTTCAGTATTAACATGGTCTACAGCTGCCGGCAATGGCTCAAGTAGCCCTCAATGGGCCAATGCTTATGCTCAAGCACGCAGCCTCCTTGCTCAAATGACACTTGAAGAAAAGGTCAACGTAACTCGCGGATTCACTGGAACCTGCGTCGGCAACACTGGTGCCGTACCTCGTCTAGGTATCAAGCCAATGTGTCTTTCAGACGCCCCAGACGGTATCCGTGGTCAGGAATTTGTCAGTGCTTTCCCTGCTGGTATTCATGTTGCTGCCACATTCGACAAGGATCTCATGTATGCCTACGGCCGTGCTTTGGGCGAGGAGTATCATGGTAAAGGTATTAACATTGCTCTTGGGCCTGTCGCAGGACCGTTGGGAAGGGTTGCCAGAGGAGGCAGGAACTGGGAAGGTCTTTCTGCGGATCCTCATCTTGCTGGTGCTGGTATGGGAGCTATCACTAGAGGTATTCAGGATGTTGGCGTCATCGCTACTGCGAAGGTACAAACACAACGCAAAGAAAGAAATATTCACGTACTGACAACTGCCTAGCACTGGCTGCTCAACGAGGAAGAATTCCGCCGAAACCCTGCGATTGGGGAAGGTGAAGGTGAGTTCCAGTTCAACAATCAAAGCCGATCTTGAAGCTGACATCTTCTTAGCCATGTCATCCAACACTGACGACAAAACTCTGCATGAATTGTACGTTTACCCCTTCATGGATGCTCTGCGAGAGAACGTGGGCAGTGTTATGTGCAGCTACCAACGCTCCAACAACTCCTATGGTTGCCAGAACTCCAAACTCCTTAATGGAGTCCTCAAAACCGAACTAGGCTTTTCTGGTTTCGTCATGTCCGATTGGGAAGCACAACACTCGGGTGTCGCCTCCGCGAATGCTGGTCTCGATCTTGTCATGCCCGATGGTGGTTTCTGGGGTGGCAATCTCACACAGGCAGTCAACAATGGCTCTGTCTCCATTGATCGTTTGAATGATATGGTCACTCGTCAGCTGGCTTCATTCTTCTATGTTGGTCAGGGCAATGGGTTCCCAACCGCAGCTGTGCACAGCAATCTACAACTTCAGGAGCCCGTCAACGTTCAAGACGACCACTCCGATCTGATCAGAGAAATTGGCGCTGCAGGCACTGTCTTGGTCAAGAATGTCAACAACACTCTACCTCTCAAGAACCCTCGCTTCTTGGCAGTATATGGATATGATGCAACCGTGAAGGCATCCCCTTGGCAGAATCCTACAAGATATGGTGGTGGATACGAAGTCAACTTTGGGTGGAACACCTTCAACGGCACAATGATCACTGGCGGAGGGTCTGGTGGTAGCACACCTCCATACGTCATCTCACCCTTCCAAGCCATCCAAGAACGTATCGCCAAAGACAAGGGAATTCTTCGCTGGGACTTCTACTCAGAAAATCCCACACCGCCTTACGTCAACACTGATGCCTGCTTGGTCTTTGTCAACGCTTACGCATCCGAGAGCTTCGATCGCACAACCTTGGCGGACGAGTTCAGCGACAACCTGATCAAGAACGTCGCCGCCAACTGCTCAAACACCATTGTTGTGATTCACAGTGCTGGTATTCGTGTTGTTGACGAGTGGATTGGCCATGAGAACATTACCGCCGTGCTCTTCGCAGGTCTTCCAGGTCAAGAATCAGGACACTCGCTAACAGATATTCTCTATGGCGACGTCTCACCTTCTGGCCGCCTTCCCTACACTGTCGCCAAGAAAGAAGAAGACTACGGCAGTCTTCTCAATTCCACCATCTCTTTTGCTCCTTATCCTCAGTCCACCTTCTCGGAAGGTGTATACATCGACTACCGCCACTTCGACCACTACAACATCACTCCACGATTCGAATTCGGCTTTGGGTTGTCCTACTCCACTTTCAACTACTCCAAACTGCACACGGCAAAATTGGCCGATGGAGACTTATCTCCTTACCCCAATGCAAACGTCGCCATTGTCCCTGGTGGTCACCCTCAGCTCTGGGACGAGATCTTCTCGGTTTCATTCGACGTCATTAACACTGGCAAGACGTTTGCTCACGAAGTCCCTCAAGTCTATGTGGGCATTCCAGGTGCACCTAAGAAGCAATTGAGAGGCTTTGATCGTGTGCCCCTGCAGCCTGGACAGACCAAGAGAGTCAATATTCCTCTCACGAGAAGGGATCTGAGTGTTTGGGATGTGGTGGCTCAGCAGTGGAAGTTGCAAGCCGGAACGTATAAGCTTTGGATCGGTGCCAGTAGTAGAGATGTCAAGTTAGAGGGTAGTCTCACTGTGTGATGCTAGACACAAGTGCACGAAACCAAATACCTCCTTTTCCGAAGAGCTTGCTCGTGTCTCGATCTCCATCTACATGTCATTGTCTGAGATGTCTAAGCAAAGACACGGATTTGGAGTGATTTTACGCAATCAACGGAGTTAACTCCATGGGCCATTTGCAAACTCCTGGGGGCCGAGTTACGGCTTTCGGCAGGAATGGCCGCTGACCATACAAGTTCCATCATGTGATCCTTGGAGAATTCTATATCGCGAGCCGTTCATTTCGTGTCTCGCGACGTAATGACCTGTCGTGGACACCTCGTGAGCTACCAAGAGGCTGGATCTTGCGTTGCGATCGCGACTGGGAATTTGCATACCTCTGGCGGATACCACGACTTTGTGTCAGAAGATGTCGGATCGACATGAGAAAAATTCCCTTTTCAGAGCTATGAAACTGCTACAGTATCCCCCTTTGATTTAAAAGCGCCCCCAAAAGCATGTTTTCACTGATTCAAAAAACCGAAAAAGAATTGTAAGGCTTTGTTGACGCAGCGAATGGCTTACTTAGCCGAATGCATGGCTTGCGACAACGGACCAAAGAACGTTCGTTTACGGATCGACATACGAAAACATCTCTCTCAGATCTCGACTCTGAAACAGAAAAAATTGTCCTGCTGATGTTGCGCAAGGTTTTTGTTTGAATGGTCAAAAGGGGGGGGATCTGCAAAAACGCAAACTATGATAAGCATAATCAAAACACACGATTCCGGGGGTGAAACATGCGTTAACTCCACCTTCGGATCCCTATGCGAGGGGTCCGAGATGGGGCAAAAGTATTCAGGCTTCCGAAAATTTCTTGTCGATCCCGCATCTTCCGAGGGGTTTGAGGGTCATGGTTTTACTTTGTTTCTTGGTATTGGAGCCGAATACGCTGGATACGAATGTGACTGGCTGCCGTCCGACCGCGACTCCTCTTGGGATCTGATTCGTCTTCTTCATCTCCCTAGTCACTGTCAGGGTCTCGTGCTGATGATCTTCTCAGGGTAAGGGTACAGGGTCCTCGAAAGTCGGGGAGATGCAAGTTATTTTTTCTATTTTTATTTTTTATTTTTTATTTTTTTGGATAGAGATGTAATCATGGAGATATGAAAAGCGAGATTTTTGCATGAACATCATTTAGATTCTAAGAATATTATGTGTCTATACATGTAATCGTGACAACGTTCAACCCACAAGGAGGTTGGAAATGGTATCATCGCGTAAATAAAGAGTGTGTCATCCATCCGAACTCCAAGGTATCAAAACAGTATATGCAGATGCAGTCGAAAAGATCGTGTCGAAATATGAAACACCTCATCTGCATACCCAGAACAAAATGTAGATCTCCAGAAATCGATGTGATTGGTATTATACATGGTGTAGTAGCTCGAGGGCTGTCCGCCTTGACAACGTCTAGAAGATTCAGACAGCAGGCATGTATGAACGTCTCAGCCTTTGGCGCGAAGTTGCAACAAAATCTGCTTGTTCGCGATAGCGTTGATGGCGATGCCACATCTTCTGACATCTTGCTGACTTGACGTGGTAATCTCTGGTCCAAAGTCTGTAGAAGGTTGCACCACACATGGGACACGCTAATAGTCGTGCATGCGGTGCGCGTTCGCGTTGGTGACGTAGAAGATTGCTGCGGGAGGAAAAAACACGTCCGTCGCAGCCGTGATCGTAACATGTTCGACTTGAATCTGATGGTGAACATGCTTTCGTTGCAGGCGATCCAGCGTCGTCAGAAAGGGGTGATGGAGTATCATTGCTCAGGAGACCTGGTTCACTCGAGGGGCTCTGCATACTCCAGAAACTCGGACTTGTTGGAGATGGAGTGGATGCATATACGCCCTGCATGGTAGTGGTAGTGGTTATTGGTTGTGCGGCAACAGTGTCCACTGAATAGCCAGCGTTGGTAACATTACAGGTTGTCCAGGCATCCATCAGATTGTAACAAGAATCCCGGCGGTCTGAAGCGTATGTGGTAGTCTTGTTGAGGGAATATTGGTCTGATAGTGACGCGATAGGGTCGATTTGGTTGATCAGATAACTCGTGTTTGACGAACATAGTTGGCTATGCTGATAGGACGGGAATGCTATCGTCAAGTCAGTTTGCATACAAGTGCAAAATCTTCTGACGGTCATACAATATGTGTTTGGCGGGATGCTGGGAGATGGAACGAAGCTCCACTCGTTGTTCCACGTCGAATCGGCGTTGATAGGAGCTTCTGAATATGTCCAGGCCATAGGTAGTTGATAGTAAGCATCCATGTTGAGATATCTCGATGTCGGTACTGATGTCGATAATGTCATCTCTGTGTGGACGGGGCGATGGCACAATATATCACTTCATCACTTTGCAGTATTGTAAGGCTGAACTCTCTACCTTTGAAATGCTGATAACCAGCCGGGTCGAGACTTGCGTAGTCTCGAACCCAACTGACATTGTCATCAATAGCCTTGTTGAAACAAGCCCAACGTCGGTGAGCTTAACATGCTGTCGCGGCGAGACCTGAACGGAGCGGAGATGGCCCGCGCAAGTCTATTGGCTCGGTGATCGTCCATCCTGAGGCGCTCGCCTGAGAATGGGAAGGCGCGACGGTTTGGATGAACGTAAGGATTTGAGCAAGGTGGCGTTAGCACCTCCAGAGCAATGACCAATGGATCGCCTCGCATTACCTCCTGACCGTTGACGAGAAGATGGACATGCCAAGGTTACTTGAAAAGACGATACAATCCTTTCGAGGTTCGGTGTTGAAAGAATTATAATATTCAGCATCATGGTTTAATTCCCATAGTGATAATTGAAAAAAATTATGTTTCCATATAAGTCGTAGGGCTCCAGCTGCCGGCCGGCGTCGGAGGTGAAGCATCCTTTGGCACGACCTTGTTTGGGTTTGAATTTGCATAAACACGTGGGATCTGCTTTTAACGTTAGAATTGCAATTGCGCCATGGTGTGAGGAAAACTCCACGAGTATCAAGCTGCAACTTAATGCACTGTACCGCTGCCTGCTTGTAGTCTAACCGTACCAAAAACGCGCAATTGATCACATGGGAAGGTGCAATTCTAGATGGATAGTTACCTTGATGGCCATACCTCAGTTCTGCGATTCGATGCGACATTTTGCAAGACACACGAAGACTGCTTAGTATGGTTCAGGTAAGGTATGCAATGCAAATATTGCCGTACTCACGTAAGACATTGGCTTGGGAGAGGGTACTGTAGGCGGCCACAAGTATTCGTCGAAGAGTCGTAAGGTGTATGATGCTCTGTAGACGATCGAAGGTATCCAGAAGAATTGCAAGATGTACAGTAGTATGATCAGCTTCAGCTTCCGAACAGTCCCTGTCGGACCGAGAGCCGGCAAGGGAGACCGAGCATATAACTTCCATTCATGGTCTATCGCTCCAGCGTTGACTTCTGTCTGCTCGGGAAGGCGCCGAATCTGAACCTTGATTCAGCCCCGGATATAACCCTTCTCGGGACCTCACACATCCGTATGAGGTACAATAGTCTTCACCGAGACAACTGTAAATACGACTCTGGCACAATGCTGGCATTTTAAGCGACCCGAAGCACGTTGATGATACAGTAGCATCAGGTCGGTAGGTAGGACAACTCGATCTCTGACAATTACCACATATATACGCCCTCGGTCGTCAGAACATGTATACATGTATATTCTTCGCCAAGACATTTCTCCTCGCCAAAATGTTTCCAGGCTCTTACTATGAGTCTTGCACAGCAGATGGAGCGGTCGTCGCGGACAGGTATTGACAGTCGCCATGCACAGATCTCATATCGGCCGCAACTAGTTCGTCCGTCGCGAACTCTTCCCCAACATCTGAATAGACTTGGGTTCATCATCGATCGTTGAGCTTGCAAAGCTTGGTATCTGCAAGTCTGAAACTTGCGAAATACATGATCCTGAGGCTGCAATGAACGTCACAACAATTCCATATCTTCAGTGAAAGAGATTCCTTCCGATACTCCTATTTCAAGATCAGCGGCCAACCACGATCTGTTGTTGAGCATTCTGTTCCGTCATCTGACACAAACGATGTCTGCTTGAACCTCGCGTTTGTGCAGCTTTATGGCAGAGTCAGTGCTGAATAACTGGTGGTCGGGATTGAGGAGATATGTCAAGTAAGCGAATTTGGAACTATAAGGCTGTCGTTTGTGGAACCACAGTTGATGATCTCGATTCCTGACGGACGGTGCTGAAAGACAGAACAGGTTCACAGCTCATATCTGCAACAATACTCTATCATTACAAGGCAGTTACCATTCAATACTTCGTGCATCTTGTAGATGTTGACTTTGTTGGTGCACGTTTTCATGCGTGCGCGTGCTCGAAACAACTCTCCTCGTTGTGACCTAAGCTTTCATTCTCCGCGGGCAGCACGATCAGTTGTGGGACCCAGTCGAGCGAGATTCAGCTGAACGGCACCGAGTGCCAAAGTTCCGTATAGAGGAATATAGGTTCTCCAGCGACATGATCACGGGAACCATTGATGGATTTGGACGAGATCTGACGGCTGTCGATCTTGCGCAACGAGAGATTCAACACATCTAGATATGCTTGAACGGTGTCTTACGCACAAGCGCAGAAGTAGCTAAGAAGGTGCTGTCCGATGTACGAGTCCGGCTGAAAGAGCCCTTCTAGAGCAGAGTGGGGATGGATCTCAAACAGTCAATCTGGCGACCCACTCGTTCGCGGTCTGGGGCCGGAGATTTGGGGCAGAGTGGGATGAATGGTTGATAGCATGAGACAGGAAGGTCCATCTTCTAGATGAAGTAGTCTGTAACCAGCTTAGTACAAGTCGAATCGCACGCTCACGGCCGAGAGGAAGAATAGAGAACCATCCTCATTCTCAGAACGAGTTCCAGTATAGCCCTTGGGCACTTCAGGGCGGATATGGAGATGGCTTGAATGAGAGGCTGTTCGCGGAAAGACACCAGATGCAGTCAATGAAGCACGAAGCTCATTGACAGCGGTACAATCTCAGCTCCCCTTCGATAAGTTCAACTCCGATCTCCGCAAAAAGTCACAGTTGAAGAACTGCGACTACGAATCGCCACGTTCGTTTCGAGATAACCAGCTATGGTGTCTCGAGAGTCCATATCGGTCCAGGCCTGACGGCTAGCATCAATCTTTTGCGACCATAAAGTTGAGACAGACAAGTGGTCACATGTTGAAGGCACCGACTACCCCGTTCTTTGGGTCGAACAACGCGATATCGCCAATCCAGACTGCAGCACTCTTATCGCTCAAGCGGCCAGTGATAGATAGCAACGTGATCTCTACTACGAGAAAAGGTTAATGAGATCGGTCAGTCTACGAGCAGTACAGATTGGTTGGAAGATATACAGAAAAGCGACTTACAAGGATATCTCGTCCGTCGTCCACTATCGCTCAGGAGTGGGAGTGTGGTGGATCGGAAGGATATCGTAGATGAACCACTATATGCCAGATCTTCTTGGTATCTCACGAGGTGCGATTTCCTTTTTGGTTGTATTCTGTTTTTCCTTATTGAGGAACGTGGCACGGCCCAGGCCATACCGTTGTGTTTCTTGGCCAGTGAATACGAACCACAAGCAGTACTTGGGCAAAAATTGGCGATTCGCTTTTACTCGAGAGCCTTCATAACAGCTGCGACATCATCCATGATCGATGCTCGTACACCATTTGGCAAAGCTCATTCAGGGGCGCTCAGCCTTCCAGACTCACGGCCTGGCGTCATTGCCCCCAAGGAGCATTTCCCTGGACGAGCATTTCCCTCAAGGAGCAGATTAAAGATCTGAAGGATTTGTGGCAACTTCAGAAAGCTGCAACTCAAGCCGATGACAAATGCAGGCGTGAGCCTATAGATTGAATAGACATGATCGCTGATAAGATTCGCGGTCCAACGGGGAATATAGACGCGGATATTGTTCTTGTGAATGATTTTGCTTGGACGCCCTGCAAGTCCAGTGGGGACATCTTGCTAGACCTCGTGCAGCTGGTCCACCAATCTGCAAGGATGCAGAGCTCTCTGCGAGGTGTTGTATGGCGATGAGTGCTTACAACCTGTTTCTCTCACGCATCCTCGGACCGAACGTGCTAATGTGTGTTGATGGTAGGTCAGCAAAATTGTCGCTCAATTCCAGCAGACTTCAGCGATTGTGTCCATGTACACATCTTATCAGCCACATACGAATAGACGAATTGCGATAAATCGACCTGATGGCGCGAGGACACCGAGAGGAAAGTTGATTGTTCCCGATTGACGCAGCCTGTACGCGCGTCAAAGATAAACTTCGGAGGAAATACATCCTTTCCATGTACCTACCGTATATGTGCCTACACAGTGCTATCTAGCATTTTTTCTGAACCAGGTCAATTTCTCATGAAGTAGTCGCGACGTGTTGTGGTGTTGTACGTCCAAGACCCCAACCCGAAGGTGGCGTGATAGCTTGGCACTTCTGGGCTACACCAACTCATCGACAACCTAATTAGGCTATACACATAACCGCTGCTCTCAACTCCCATCATATTCTCAACGCTGTCATTGTGTCGTTTGCTTCCATCAAGCGTCTTCTGACACCCAAACGCTTTTCCTTTGTCCGAACGCATCCGGGTCCTGCGACGGTGGCATAGTGACGCGTTGGCGACTGCTCAGTACCTCGAGCTCCATATCTGTATCAACAATAGCCGTCAGAGACGAGAATATCCGTCAATCTAATGACTCTCCAAGACGCATATTAGCGGTTGTGATTACCGGAGGCTTCACCCATGCGGGTGAGTATTAAGCGACGTCACAGACGGAATCTAACACATGACCGGCACCTGTTCTAGAGCTATGTAAAGTCTTCGCGGAAAGGGGACATGTTGCAGAGTTTGCTACAAACGCTGGCCAAGAGGATTGGGCCAAGTATTGTCCCCTCATTAAAACTGTGCACTCTTTCAGCCCAGGTCCATCAGATGAGGAGACGGAAGCACACTAACGACGTATGCTTCCATGGAGCCCGGCGGATGGGCTGAGCTCCATCATGTGAAGTCGAATTATTTCTGGGACTCGTACTGGACGCACACCTATCTTCATCTCAAGGAGATGGCATTGACTCCTGTTAGTCGTCCTGACTTCACCATCGCCGACTTCTTTGCCGACGCGGCTGTCAAACACACGATGGTCGAGCTCGGCATACCTATTGCGATTGTATGGCCACAGATGCCATTTCTGATGGCTCTTGTATCTTAGATCTCTGGTCAGCCGGGCTTTCAAATCGATATGAGCCTCACTTCGGAACGTGCACCTAGTGCATCGCGCATAAAGAATGAGATGGTGTTATTCTGGGCACTGCCTTCGCTCATAAAATGGCTTAAATGGACGAAGCAAATGCGCATGAAAGCCGGTGTGACGCACAAAAGCCCCTCAGTTTCTAAACCTGACTATCTCGTTCTTGTGATCTCTTTTTTCGGTTTGGAGGTGTCCAAGGATCTTCCGCCATCGATTGTGCCATGCGGGCCCATCCTAGCCGACAGCTACAATGAACTTGACGAGAAGCATGCGAAGTCCCTAGCCCAGCACAAGCGGGTACTTCATGTTGCCTTGGGAACACACATAATCCTGCAAGGCGCAGACGTTGCCAAAATTCTTGATGGTATCATTCAAGTGCTCGACGATCGCCACATTGACGGCGTCATCTGGGCTGTTGGACATTCTCCTCGACAAGAATTTCACTATAATAAGAGCCTCACTCGTGCAGGTCAACAAACCCGCACTCTTGGAGAAATACTTGACCAAGCAGATTCAGATATTATGTTCCCCTTGTTTGCTCCTCAGCACGCGATCTCAGAACACAAGAGCACCGTGTTGTTCTTGACTCACGGAGGCAGTTCTTCTGCTAACGAAGCACTCTACCACGGTGTTCCAGTCCTGACTCTCGGCTTTTTCTTTGACCAATTGAGAAATAGTGCTCGTTTGCGTAGCGCGGGCGTTGGTTTATCTTTGGACAAGCTACATTACACTTCTTGTGAAATATGCGACAGCATTGCGCTCATCGTGGGCGATCAGGATGGTCGATTCGCACAAAATCTCAAGCGCATGAAGGGCGTTGCAAGAATTGCATCAAGATGTAGATATCTTGCTGCCGACCTGATTGAGCAGTCCATGATCGATATCGATTCCTGGATGGTAAGGAGATGCACCCTAGATACCTGCAAACAGCTGATATGCGGATGTCAACGTGGACAGCGAAGAAATGGGACCTGCGATTACTGACTTTGGGCACCAGTCTGATCGTTGTTGCAGGTATGAGCTATATAGGTCGGGCGATCTACACTGCTTTTCGTTTCCGCACAAGATTGTTCGGGAAATAATGCTCAGAGACAGGATATTTTTAAGTTGTTCTTCATTAAACAAGTTTGCCCGATGGTGGTCATCTTGCTACGTCGAAGACAGTCCACGGCTCATCTCAATTCGACAATGTGGGGGACAGTCTTCCTGGACCACTCCGTCTGAGCGTAACATCTTGATAACGCGGAGATGTCTTTTCCAATCGTTTGGTAGAAGATGCATCGCCATCGTATGGTTCGTTCGTCTATTCAACCCTGCAAGTACCTTTAGTTGTGTGACCGTTGGTATGAGACAGCACAAAACTAAGGTGTTGACAGAACCTGGGCACGTTGACCAACGAGGCTAAAGCTAGAGATCTAACAACCTTCACGAAGAGGATAACCGGACGTCCATTGCTAGTATCAGATGCAGTCTGTCGAGCTGAATCCGGATCGTCGGACCGAAAGATGCCGCAAGGGGTCGACATAAGCAGCTTTGAACCAGCCGAACGAAGATCAGAGGTTGGCTTGCTTCACATATCCCAACAGCCATGCGCAGACTTCCACTGCGGTATCAATAAGACTACTCATAGACGCTTATCATGCAAGAAGATATACAAATATGTTTCGCACCTTCTCATCCGGGGAAGCAGCAAAGTCAACCGTAAATCTACATACAACTAGTGGATCAACGACAACCAGACTACACACTACCATTTTTGTCCTTATCATCTGGTTTCAAGTGGTGGCTGTGCACAATACGGCAGATCAGACACCTAGTAAGTTCAGATGTAAGGATGGGAACGAGCGAGATGAAGATGGGACTTTCGACATTCAACATCTTGGAAGATGATGATCTTCGGCAGTTAACGACTTGTAAATTCTCAATTCATGTTTCATGAAACATCTGTAACGTTATCTGTGACGTTCAGAGACCGTTCCTGACAGCTCTATCTCTGGCCAAAAAGTCACTGCGGCTCTGATTAAACTTGTATAAGCTTGTCCTGCAGTCGAGCCTCACTGACCGACAACAAAAGCATGTTTCGCAAAACAGGTAGAAATATTCAAGGAGATTGATGAGCTTAAAGTGTTACAATTATAGAGGCTATACTTGTGCTACCTAGAGTTCGCTTTATGTACTAATTCTATCAGGCACAACATGTCAAAGTATCGGGCGAACTAGAACAACTCGACACAAGCTGTTCATCCACCGCCTCTTCGGTTGCGGATGAAACAAAGTCGCCAGCTAGATCAGTGATGTCACAACCTCAGATGTTGTAGCACCAGAGGCCTGAGTGATCGTGATTGTCGTTTGATAGACTGACTTGAGAGCGGTGGTGCGAGTCATGATTGATATGGGACTCGAGCTCGACGGGCTACTATAGGAAGATCACTTGGTACTGGCAGAAGAGCCTGGTCCATCGTTACCGAAGGCAGGGAAACGAGGTGCTGATCCATCACAAGAGTATTGCACCAAGTAAGGACTCTTTTGCGTGGTCGAACTGTCAATAATGGTACTACCATCAGGTGCAGTAATCTTGAGCTCGTAGTTCCCGCCTTGCTGAGCATTGGCGTAGATGAAACGTAGTGGCGTATAGGTTCCTTGGGTGAGATTAATGCTGTATGTCGTTGCACTTGAACCAAGCCTAGGATCAACATAGTTTTGGACCAGATTGGCGTCTCTTCGAGTGTAGTTGTTGTATGCATTGGGCCCCAGCCAAAGTAGGAAGATGTCGTCGACGCTAGGCGCGGTGAATGTGTAGTTTCCAGATTCTTTGGCGTATAGGTAACCACGGTTGTTGATGGTGATGTTCGTAGTGGTAAAGTCAGGACCTTGGCCGTAAACTTGCTGAGGTGGAGAGCCGTCTGAGGCGTTGAATCCAAGTTTGGTCGTGGTGCTCTCGTATTCCACCGGTGCTGTCTGAAAATATGATGCATTGAAAGAAGAGTATGGGTCAGATGAACTGTAGTCGTTTCTGTAGGGATTGTCTTGAACGGCGTATGCAAGACCTTGGTTGTCACAGCTGACGTCAGGCGTGTTGGTTGGAGTCTGAGACGAGGTGGTAGAGCTGCTCGGAGACATAGAGGTGGAGCTCGAAGATGTTGACGAAGGCATGGACGAGCTAGAGCTCGATGGGCTTGGAGACATTGAGCTTGAAGACCTAGAACTTGATGGGTTTGGAGACATTGAGCTTGAAGACCTAGAACTTGATGGGCTTGGAGACATTGAGCTTGAGTAGCTGGAGCTCGATGGGGAAACATTCGGTGAGACGGAACCAGTTGGTGTAATGCCAATGATTTCAGTGCCAGGTACAGTGCCGGAGGGGGGTACGAAACTGGTGTAAGCCGACTGGCCAACTGGAAGAGTAGTGGTGCGCAAGACATAGTTCACTGGAGTAAAGACCTCAACGTGAGTAGGATCTCCAGACCGAGAAGGAATACCAGTGCTCGTGTATGTCGAATTGCGGGTTCCGGGAAGCGTAGTAGTCGAATAGCCTGGGTCGGTAGGATACAATCCTCCGTTGGTGCGGCTCGAGGTGCTTTCGAGGAGATTAGAATATCATGTGAAAGTCTCTTTGGAGTCATAACGAACCTAGTAGAGGTCACAGCAATGGATCCATTGCAGACATACTCGATGGGGTACAGATCCACTATAACAGTCTGAGCAAGAGCAGTTGCGCTGAGACCAGCAAGGATAGAAGCCTGCCACATTTTGGTAGCAAAATGCATAGTAGAGATGGAGGCAGAAGAAAGATGTGATGGTATGATGTGGATTTGACACTGGCAAGCAGGTGCTTATATAGCATTTCCATCTCGCGATGTTGTACATGGACAGCCTAAGTACATGGCTGAAAGGATTTGATCGTGGTATGGCCGCTTGAGTGTATGCAGATGATCATTCACTGGTAGGAGGGAATATTGTGTTTTACATACAGTCTGTGGGTCGACGATGGCGACGATGTGGCTGCTGGGATCAATAGATCTGAACTCCAGGATTTAGCTACCCCAGATGGAGTAAGACGCTTAGACTTTCTCTCTTGTTTCGTTCCCATGTTCCCCATCCGGGACGTTTGCGATCCCATCTGAAACGGTCATTAGGGTCCTTCAAAACCACTATGGGATATTAATTAGCACTACATGCCACTTGCATATGCTTGCTAAGACCCTATAGCCATAGCTCTAACTCTCTGTTTATTAGTAGCTATAGTAGTTCTTTATTTAGTAGATAGGTATATTAGCTAGCTAGCTCCCATACTGCTAAGAATTAAGTACTCTATTACTCTTTACTACTTTTAAGTGGTTATAAGCCTATACTAAGCGCTAGTCCTTTACTACTTAGCTATCCTTTCTTAAAAGAGGTATTTATAGTAACTACCTATACTAAGAAAGATCCGCTATAGTATTATCTTCTACTAAAGCTTTTAAGCTATTCTTATATTTATATATTAAGATACTTACTAGATAAACTAACTTTGTTTAATAGCACTATAATCTTAAAGCCGTTACTAACACTAAGAATCTCTAGACTCTAATCTCTAGAGACAAGGTAATTATTAAAAGACCTATATGCCTAGTTAAGCCTATGCCTACTACTATCCCTCTTAGTCCTATAACTTATAGCAGATTAGCTAAGGCTACTATAACTACCTCTAGTACTAATATACCTAACGATAGTAAGGATAGTATAACTCTTATATCCCTTACCTCTAAAGCATATAGAGAGGCTATTAAAGACTATAAGGTTTCTATTTCTAAATACTATCTTAATCTTAATTAGTTTAAAAAGTAAGATACTTATCTCTATCTTACTAAGGGCTTTCTAGCTATATTAGTAGACCCTACTATTTGCACTTAAATCTTAGATATTAATAATCTATATAATACTTTTATTAAAATTAAGTCTATTTATTAAATAATAGATACTAGAGCCCTTAGTATTACTCTTTCTAAGATAGAGAAGCTATACTTCACTAAGAATAATACTATCTTATTATTCTTAAATAATATTATACTACTTTAATCTAATATTAATAAGCTTAAGGGCTCCTACTTAGATCTCTAGATTATTATAAAGATCTTAAAAAGCTTACCTTAGTCCTACTTAGCCTTTATTAACTACTAGTATATATTAGCTAGTACTAGTTCTCTTTTTAATACTATTAAGGAATTATATAGCTAACTTCTTAGTATAGAGGCTAACTAACTAAGTAAGTCTAAAAATAAACCTTATTATAATAACTATAATAGTATAGATAAACCTAGTAATTGCCTTCTTTCTTACTATAATAAATATAGCACCTATAAGGAAGAAGAATACTAGACTTTATATCTAGAACTACGTAAGAATAGCGATAAATCTAATAATAAGGCTTTTACTAAGCTATGTACTAACCTTATTACTAAGCCTACTAATAATAAGAAGGATAAGAAAAAGAGTAAGAATAAGGATAAGAAAAAGAAGCCTATAAAAGTTACTACTAACATAGTTATTAGTAACTATAAGTGATTTAAGGCTATCTATTTTAAGGCCTTCTAGGTTAATGCTAAACTTTAGCTATAACTTACTCTTATAATTAATATGCCTCTACCTTTATTAGATAATAATAATCTTATTCTAGATCTTATCTATGTTCCTAGTGCCTACCCTAATAATAACTTACTTCTCTTAGCTTTTATTAATATCCCTATTACTACTAATAATAATAATACTTTAAACCTCTTACCCTTTAATAATATTCCTATTAATACTAATAATATTATTATCACTATAGATAATACCTAGTACGACATTATATATTATAAGATATACTTAATAGGTCCTCTACCTAACTAGAAGTATAATATATTAGTCTTCTCTATTAACTAGCTTAGTCGCCTTTATAGCCCCTAGTAGCTAAATCCTAGTCTACTTATAGTCGAGTAGGTACTATATGCCTTACTTAAAGCTATTACTAACTACTAACCTAAGGTAATGTCCTTTCTTTCCTTATTAACTATGTCTAAGAAACTAGCTATCTCTAAGGCTATAGAAAAGTTTAATAACTACTATTATAACCTTTATACTTAGTAATAACTTTATTATAAGCTTTATAATTCTGTTATTATTGCCTCTAACTAAGGTATACTATCCTAACCCTTTCCTTCTAATTTAGTTACTAATTTAATAAACTAGATTATACTCTATAGATTAAAGATACTCTTAGTCTTTAGTTTAATTAAGAAATATATTTAGAATTAGACTAGGAGGGAGAAGGAAAGGAAATTAGTAGGTATAGTACTCTATTAGAGCAATAATCTATAAGGAAATACTTAGATAGTAGACTCTAGTACTAGCTTATATATAATAAATAATAAGGTATAGTTTAAGGACTTTTATACTTTCTCTTTTTTTATAGGTACTACTATAAGCGATAAAGAACTCTATATTAAAGGAGGTAGTATTATTATACTTTATCTTAATATTAGAAATAGTTAACTAGTATAACTAGAGCTATATAATGTTGCATATACCCCTAATACTTAATATAATATTCTATCTCTATTGTAAATTGCTAAGAAGGCTAGCCTATATAGTTACTAGTTAAAGGATAAGATAACTATACTTACTAAATACGGCATCTAGATTAGTGTTATGCTGCTTATAGACGGTCTATACTATATATAACTCGCTCTACTTTCTTACCCTATTCTCCTACCTTATATAATGCTTACTTATTATAATACTAAAACTACTAAAGAAAGAGTATCCTTTAAAAAAAGCTCTAGTAATAAATAACCTCCTTAAGATAAAGATAGTTCTAGTAATAAATAGTAACTTTATAATAAGGAAATAGAAATAGGAAAAGGGGAAGTCTCTAGAGAAGATAAAGATAAACCCTAATTAGAGTTAGTTAAGAAAGGAGAGTCTAAAAGCAAAACCTAAGCTCTCTTAGTAGATAAAGATCCTATATTATCTATTAATAACTCTATTATAAAGGATAAATCTAAGGATAAAGAAACTATCTATATACCCTTAGAAATAATCCTACCCTTTATAGTTCTTAAAATTAACTATAATAACCCGGTCTAGATATAGTATTATTAACTTAGATATCTTAGCTTTAATAATATAATAAAGCTACTAAAGGTATCTAAAGGTATTAACCTTATAGAAAAGCAGATTAAGGCTAAAGCTAGAATAATCTACCCTATATATACTATAACTAAGGTAGTTAATTATATGCCTTATAAGCTAGCTTGCTACCGAGCTTAATGCATTAGAGAACTTGTTTATATTAATTTATAGGGCCTATATCTAGTCCGGTTACTTAATAGTTTATACTATATTCTTACTCTTATTAATAATACTACTTATTATATATAGATTAAATGTTTTACTACTAGATACAAACTACTAAAGAAGCTAAAATAGCTTTATAAGAAAATTAAGTATAAGTATAATATTACTATTTGTACTTATTATTTTAATAATAAGTTACCTTATAGTAATAAAGTTAAGTACTAGGTACTTAAAAATAGCATTAGTTAAGAGATAGCTATTATATAGAGGTATTATATAAATAGTATTATTAAAAGAGGCTTCTAAATAGAAAGAGAGTAGTTATCTATAATACTATGTAATATAAACCTTACCGGTTATATTACTAATATTCTTAGAAGACATACTTAGGAAGCTCTCTTAAACACCTTAATTCTAGAGGCACTATAGGCTAAGGCTTTTAAATATGTAGTATAGCTAAAGAACTAAGCCCCTACTCGAGCCCTTAAAGGCTATAAGACTCTATAAGAAGCTTTATACAGTATTAAACCTAAGCTCTTAAAGGAAAAGATCTTTAGTAGTAAGATTTACCTTACTATGCTACCTAAGTTTAGAAGAAAGACTCTTCTAATACTATATAGCTATCTTCTTTATTTTATTAGTTAATAATCTAAATCTATTATAATGGCTTATAACTCTAATAAAGATAAAGTTAAGAGAGTTACTATAGTATAGGTTAAAGATAGCATAGGCATATAAGACTATTATAAATATCGATCCCTATAGGATAGATAGGCTAATAACTATAAATTATAATACTCTTAATTATTATACTACTTAGTTGCCTTATTAATAGTTAATAAAAACAAACTCTCTACCTATAAATACTAATCTCTATAAGATAAAGAAGCTTATAATAACAAGTTATAACTCTCCTTACTATTACATCTATTAGTTGCCTTATTAATAGTTAATAAAAGAGAGCTTACTAAAGCTCTACCTACTAAAGGTAGATAGACTAAATAAGAGGTTATTAGATATAATATAATATTAGATAATAATACTTCTAATTAACTAGACATGGATAAAGACCTATATACGGCTTTACCTCTAGTTAAATCCTCTTCTAACGAATTAGAAGTAGTTATATTATAATACTTCCTAGTTAAAAAGGCTTAGAAAAAGTCTAATTAACTAACTAAGTCTTACTTCTTTACTAACATAGTTAGATAACTAGTTTAGAAAATACTAGATACTATAGTAGCTATAATTATTCTTAAATACCTCTTTAATAGAGACTAAGTCTGCCGTTTCTATATCTTTACTAAAATATTTCTAGATATTAGCTTCTTATAGACCTAATACTAGGCAGCTAAGAAAAAGATCTTTACTCCTAGTGGATATACTAACTACTATAAGAGATATCCTAAGATAGAAGATACTACTATTTACACTTAAATTAAATAACGGGTTTAGAGTACTACTACCTTTTATATACCTAGGTAAGCTTCTATACTAAGGGTAGTTGTTACTAAAGCAAAAGTTAATAAGGGCAGTATATATATATACTTAAATAATGAAAATATCTTCTTTAATATTATATATAATTCTAGTATATATAACTAATAGGTAGTATATTTTCTTTATTATAATATCTTTTTACTATAATAAGATAAAAAACTATTATCTAAATCTATATTTATAAGTAAACTTAAGAACTTAAGTAGATATACTAGAAAGTATACTAAGCTTATTAATAAAGACGGCAAGATATATAAGCACCTTAAACTAGCTATTAAGAACTTAAAAGCCCTTTAGCTATATAAACCTAATAGTGTTCTTTCTACCTACTGGCTCTCCTATATTAAATATAGAAGATGTATTTCCTAATAGAATATATATAACAAAAAGCTATATAACTCTTATAAATAAGGAAGTAGGCTATGTACTATTAGAATTAATAATAATATCTCTATTTTATACTACTATAAAGAAATTGCTTCTAAGTAGTTAAAGGAACTAGCTAAACTAATCGACTATTACTATATATATAATACCTAAAGCTAGTAAGGTTATAAGAACTATACTAGCAATAGCGAATTTCCTTATAAACTATATATTACATTATATAGAATAGAAAAGCACTATAGTAGATACTATTACCCTTTACTAGATAGAGGTATTCTCTACTATTTATAGGCCCCTTATAAATATAAGAATAGTAAGCATAGAGATAGCGACTATAAAGATAAGTACTATAACTTAGATAATAAAGAGAGTAACTTTATAGATTTATCCTCTAATTCTTTATTAGACTCCTCCTTAGATATAGATAGTAATAATTAAGATATTAACTAGGATCTTTATACTATCTCTAAGTATAATTATATATTAGCCTATAAGAATCCTAAGGACTATTATAATAGTAATAATAAAGATAATATTAGTAGCAGTATTATAAAGCTATAGGCCTATTATATACTATTAATATATAATAAATAAAAAGTTTCTTAGAAGCATACTTTATCTAATATAGTTATAGAATTAAAGTAGATAATAAAGTATATATATTTCTTACTTAAGATAGTTAAGGTCCTAGGCTCTAAGCCTAATACTAGAAAATAAGCTATACTATTAACTAAATGCCCTAAATAGAAAGCTACTATATAGGATAAATATAAGAGTCTACTAGCTAATAATATATAGGAAGTTATTAGATACCCTTATAATAGAAAGGTCCTTTCTAGAAGATAGGTCTTTAAGAGAAAACTTAGACTGGACGGTATAGTTACTAAATATAAGGCCCGTTTTATAGTTTATAGCTTTACTTAAGTATAAGGACTCGACTATAACAAAACCTATTTATTAGTAGTTAAGGCCCTATCCTACTAACTATTATTTGCTCTTTAGGCCTAATATAGTTAGTACTACTATTAAATAGATATTAAGATAGTATTTCTCTATAGAGAAATTAAATATAATATCTATATCTAGCCTCCTAAAGGCTTTTCTAAATAATACGGTTTTATACTAAAGCTAAAGAAGGCTCTCTATAGTCTTAAATAATCTCTAAGATAATAGGGTATTAAGTTTTATAACTTCCTTAAGAAGAATAGCTAGGTTATATTGAAATACAACCTATATATCTAGATCTACTATAGCAATAGCCTACTTATTCTTAATATCTATATTAATAATATTAAGATTTTTACTTAATATATATTAGATATTAATGTAACTAAGTAAATACTATACTCTATATTCTAAATAATAGACCTTAGACTATACTTATATTATCTAGGAATATATATAAACTAAGATATAAATAGAGATATTTATCTCTATTAATTAGCCTATGTTTATTAGATCCTTAAATATTTTAGGCTTTAGTAAATCTATCCTTACTATATCCTAATAGATAAGGGATATAAACTTACTTAGAATTTTAGGCCCCTAAAGCTAAAGAGCTTTATCTAGCTCTATTAAAGCAAAGTTAGATCGCTAATTTATTTATTATATATTATAAGGCCTAATATAGTAGAAGTAGTTAGTATCGTATTAAGATATAATATAAACCTAAATAAGACTTATATAGCTACTATCGACTATATTTTTATATATATTAAGAGTACTCTAGACTTAGGCCTTTATTATACTAAAACTAGTAATAACCTAGTTATATACTCTAATACTAATTAGGTAGGCTATAAGGATATAGTAAGGTTAACTATAGGTTAGATAATTATACTATCTAGTATACCTATTTTATAGTTATTAAAATATTAAAAGTTAGTAGTACTCTCTATATACGAATCTAAGTATATTATAGGTTATAAGGCTACCTAAGAGCTTATCTAAACTTAGAATCTACTTAAGAAGCTTAGTATTAAAGACATGCCTACTACTAGTACTCTACTTAATATAGATAATAAGGCTATACTTAAGCTCTTATATAACCCTAAGTTCTATAACTGCTTAAAGTATATTAATATTAAGTTCTATTATCTCTATAAACTAAACCTTAAGGATCGGATTAAGACTTAGTATATTAATACTAAGGATAACTTAGTAGATATCTTCATAAAGCCCCTTCCTTATAAGACCTTTAAGGACTTTATTAGTAGACTTGGCCTTACTATAGCTACTTACTCTAGATAAGTAGAGGGAGGATAGCTTACCCTTAGCTTACTATTTATATACTTATTAAAGTAATAGCTATAAGTCATTACTATTAGGGGGAGACTTATATATGCTTACTAAGACCCTATAGCTATAGCTCTAACTCTCTATTTATTAGTAGCTATAGTAGTTCTTTATTTAGTAGATAGGTATATTAGCTAGCTAGCTCCTATACTGCTAAGAATTAAGTACTCTATTACTCTTTACTACTTTTAAGTATGCCCTACTAGCCTAATAGTATTTAAGACTTAATATTCTTAGTAATATAGTTCTTAGTAATACGAGTTTTTAGCTTAGTAGGATAGGCTAAGAGGAACCCGGGTGAAGGTATATAGAGAATCTAGAATAGGGAGATTGGCATTAAGCATTCTAATCTATATAGCAGGATGGCACTAAATTCTTTAAGCCTACGGCCGAACCGGGATCTTCTAGAAGCCCATGTTGGCTTTTTAGCGAGATAGGGACAAGCATGCTATATTTGCTAATTCAGCATAGAACTTAAGTTCAAATCCTTCAAGCCAAAGCTGTATAACTTGGTCCGTATTTGCCGGAGGGTGCTGTAAAATGCTGAGCTGCCGAGGCAGTACTACCGGTTCGTTGGATAATAATGCCTTGAGAAAGGAAGATGCTCCAATAATGAATATGGAGTGTTGATCCATATGGGCTTTGGCTATGATAGATAGAAGTAGCATCCATGTAGACCGTCTGCCCAGGTACCCATGCGGATCCCTTAGTCAAAGCTATTAGTCAGGAACCTGTCCATCGCTGTACCACGTTACTTACACTGTTTTTCCTTCTGTTTTTGTGCTTCTTGTACCACATGGAACTGGAGAAGGCAAGCACTCATCAGTAATGGTCGAGACAAGGACGGTGATTCTCACCCATATAGTAGCCCATGGGAGTCCGAGTACTCTATTAGGCGTAGGCTGCTTCATTGCAATAAAGGGTTTGTCTTATTCATTCTTCTCAAAAGATCTGGTGTCCATCAGGCTCGAAATTTTGTGCTGCTTTTTCTTTCTAAAATTTCGAGGTGACATATGCAAAAGATTGTATGGCGCCCTAACCATCCATGAATCACAGTTGACAAAATACTGACATGCAACAGCAAGACCATTGACCAATATAAGAACACCAAACAATGGAGTTGCAGATTCATCAAGGTGTTCATTCATTCCGTGGGGAATCATTCAAGTTAACTAAAGTCTAGCCTTACCATCCTTCTGCTTGCTAACCTCAACAAGCAGCTTTCCAGTATTGACACCTTTGTACAGATCTCTCAATCCTTGCTCGGCCTTGCTCAATCCACCTTCAATGATAGTTTCTTTTCTCTGCAATTTGCCCTCGTTGAGCCACTGTGCCAATTCTTGTCTGGCAGCGGCGTACTTGTCTGCATAGTCAAACACAATGAAACCTTGCATACGGATACGCATGGAAATAATCATCATGTAGTTCTTGAGACCACGGGGAGAGGCGTTGTTGTAGTCGCTGATAGCGCCACAGATGACAAAGCGAGAGAAGGGCTTTGCGCGCGAGAGAGCGAGGTCGAGAATATCACCACCAACGTTGTCGAAGAAGACGTCGATCAATCCCTTGGTTGCGTTGCGGAATTTGGTGGTGAAGTCTGCGTCTTTGTAGTTGAGTGCTTCGTCCAGACCGAGGTCGTTCTTCAACCATGATACTTTGTCGTCTGAGCCGGCCAGACCAAGCACCTTTGCGCCCTTGAGCTTGGCGATTTGAGCAACGACACTTCCTGTTGCGCCGGCTGCGCCAGAAACAACGACAAAGTCCCCCTTCTTGACTTGACCGACTTCGATGATACCAAAGTAGGCAGTCAAGCCGGTCATACCGAGGACACCAAGGGCATCGGTGGTGCGACCGTTGGAAGGGAGATCAATACGTTCCAGAGCCTTTTCGTCAACCACTGCGAGCTCGGTCCAGCCGACAAGTCCAGTAGCGAGGGTGCCGACAGGGAACTTTTTGGATTTTGAGGCTTCGACGGTGCCGATGGCGACGCCGCGCATGACTTCACCGATTTGAACGGGAGGAACGTATGAGCGTGTATCTTGAAGCTCGAAGTCAGTCATAGAACGAGTGTTGATCATCGGGATGCTTGAACTCACCATTCAGCCATCCTCTCATGGCAGGATCAAGACTGAGGTACTGAGAACGGAAGATGACTTGACCATCCTTGAGATCAGACTCCTTGGGTGCAGCATTGGATCTGACCTCAAACGTCTCTCCTGCAACAATTTCGCTCGTAGGGCGAGCTTTAAGGTGTACTGACTGATATTGCGAAGACATTGCTATAAGATGTGCGTGTGATAATGATATGGCTATCGATCTTTCGAGGATCTGACGAGATATAAATGTGTACCAGTGAGATGCGAGACGTGGGGAGAGCTTACGATCCAGGGATTGGAGGCCGAGGCCGCAGACTCGCCTCGGCTTACTGTTCAAGTAACATTAAGCGAGAAGTTCATGTTACGCCAAACCCTGTCGGTAATGTTTAAGCGAAGGAAGCCGAATATTCATTGGATAATGAATGTCGTCGGTCGGCTGTTGTCAGACAGGAAATGTTCAATAACACAGGTCTGAATGATGGCTCAGGAAGAATACTGAGCGAGAACAACTTTGGAAAACCACCCTGCCTGGGCTGCCTCGAGCGCCTTACATTTTAGATTGGCCTTGGCGTGGGATTTTTCTTTTTTTTTTTTCTTCTTACAGGTCTCCATATGTTTCCAGCAACAAGATTTCGAGCGAATCAACCACCTACCTTGACTGGAATTATATGTGATGCTAGCTGAGTTTGAACTTGGATTTGAGCAATCGATCCCCGAGAAAATTGGGTATACGTGGATGAGCAGGGTTGATCGCGAAGCTTGGTGAGCGTTTCGTGAACGTTGGCGGTCGGCAGGACGACACTTGATGAAGGAACCAGGGTTTACAGCAATACCGTATCCGTATGCAGCATCGAGGTTGCCAGATGCTAGATATTCGAGTGACTGATGATCTTGGATATTCTTGCTGGCAAGATTATCAAAGACGAAAGGAGTGAAAGTCGTCTGGTGGGAACAACTTGCAGAAAGTCCAACCAGGATGAGGTCGAGAAAATAGGTTCTGCTGCGGGCTCGCGCGATTTGTGTTTGTCAGCGTTGTAAGCTGGATCACTTTGGAAGAGTAGTGATGCCTGTCACTATCACTGGCCTATGGTTTGAGGAAGCAATGTTGGAAAAAGGTCCAAAAGAGGTTCGAGGCTTAGTCAGGATATGTATGCATCCCTCTTAGCTGTTGAAACAAGATTGGCCATCGCATGATCCATGGCGCTATGATTGTCGTGTCAGCGGGAAAGATGGACGAAACGTCATTGTGTGAGGAATGCAGATCAAGCCCTATATCAATGAAGTCTCGACGTCCTTTGAGTCAAGACTGCTCGCGATTGTTCAACGGCCACGAAGAAGGAGCTCCTTTGTAGCGGTTGATCCTTCTTATCAACAAAGATCCCGTCAAGGACAATTGAGAGACTGCACATATATTAACCGGCAACCGGTCCTGTGACAATGGACAACAAAATTCAAGACGAGACATTGTGAGTCTGGAAGGTTCTTGAGTTGCAAGGGCAAGTTGTTGGTAAGGCACGACAGAGTTGACAAACGATCATGGATGTGCGCGTCCAGGTCATTTTATTGATCTGCAGCCAAAATTGGATACCTCATTCGCTCATCACAGATAATCACAATCAATCGGATACTGTTCTGGAAAGTCACCAGCAAAACAAACAAGCAAGCGAAGGCCTAAATGAAGTCATGCAATTTCGCCATGTACCCGGACACCCGTTTGGCAGCGGCGCACGGAGGACGATGCAGGCAGTCCGGAGGCGCAGCGGCGGGCGTGAGATTTGGCGCAATCTGTGGTTGCTCCCCGGATGTTCTGAGTCGAGTGTTTTCACAGCAGACCTCACAACAATTTCCGCAGAGCCAATCCACAGAGCTGCCGTTGACAGTCAGCTGACGATCGCATTCGACAAGAGGCTAGCTTGAGGTACGCGGCAGCAACGCCTTACAAGCGCCACAACCTGCTCGCCCGGCTCTTGTCTTGGACGACACGCGGACCAGTATAACGCATAACAAGAAATAACCGACGTGCATCTATGATTAGCTGCATCAACAGACAAGGCACAGGTTCATCTCCCAAGATGAAGGACTGCAAAGCAATATTCATGTTGCGCATCATTGATTCGCGAACTCAGGAGAAGGCTAGCAGCCTCTTCTCGCCCGGCTGATTCACGGGTACAAGTGGGTACTGGCTGCAATCTTACTATGTTTGGCATACGCTTGCCTGGTTATGCACAAGGTCACGGAGCGGATCCTTCCACTGGGCGTCGCAGACTCCAACTGACACACCGGCGCCGGATGGTGCTGCAGATCAGGGCGAGGACACGCAGGTACAAAACTTTGGAGCTCGCCGCGCCTTCTCAGCCACGACATCTTTTTTTCCTCACAACCTCAACTCGAATATTCAACCCATTGTCACTCTTTCCTTTGGGCCCATATTCGATACACTCATTCGCTATTTTCTTTATTTTCCTGGATTATTAACTCAAAATGCGTGCTTCCTTCTACGCTCTCGCCGGCAGCGCTGCCTCTGCCATGGCCGCTACCCGCGGTTTCAACTACGCTTCTCAGGGCGCCACCCTTGAGACCTTCACCAACCAGTTCGAGTCTGCCGCTGCCATCACCGACTACTCTTCTGCTCGTCTCTACACCATGATTCAGGACGGCACTGCCAACACTGTCATCTCCGCCATCCCCGCTGCCATCAAGACCAACACCACTCTCCTTCTCGGTCTGTGGGCTTCTGAGAACCAGGAGGCTTTCAACAACGAGCTTACCGCTCTCAAGACCGCCATCAGCCAGTTCGGCTCTCAGGGTCTTGCCGACCTGACCGTCGGTATCTCTGTCGGTTCCGAGGATCTTTACCGCATCTCCGAGATCGGCATCAAGCAAAAGAGTGGTTACGGCCAGACCGCCGACGTCCTCGTCGACTACATCGGCCAGGTCCGTGAGGTCGTCAAGGACACCGTCCTCGCCAACGTCCCCATCGGCCACGTTGACACCTGGAACGCTTTTACCAACACCTCCAACTCTGCCATCCTCGACGCCGTTGACTTCTTCGGTCTTGATGAGTACCCCTTCTACCAGGATGGTGAGGGCAACTCGATTGACAACGCCTCGGACCTCTTCTGGAAGGCTTACAACAAGGTTGAGGCTGTTGCTGGTGGCAAGCCTCTCTGGATCACCGAGACTGGCTGGCCCGTCAAGGGTAACGCTGAGGACGAGGCTGTTCCCAGCGTTGAGAACGCCGCCAAGTACTGGCAGGACATTGCTTGCGAGCTTGAGGCCCGCTGCATCAACTTCTGGTGGTACATCCTGAACGACGACGGCTCTTCGCCTTCCTTCTCGGTTGCCAGCGGTATCGACGGTGCCAACACCAAGTCTCTGTACGACCTCAAGTGCCCCAACGCCGGTTCCTGCGGTGCCAAGAACCTCTCTGGTAACTCCACTTCCTCTGCTTCCTCCTCCGGCTCCATGACTTCTTCTGGATCTGCCATGTCCACCGGCTCTGCCTCTGGCGCCATCCTCGCCGCCAACGGTTCCGCCTCTGTCGAGCCCGTTGTCTACGTTACCGACGTTACCACCTCATACACCACCTACTGCCCTGCTAGCCAGACAATTACTGCTTCCGGCAAGGAGACTGTCCTGACCGCTGCCACCTCTTTCATGACCACCCACGCCGTCCAGACCACCATCACCACCAGCCAGACTGTCGTTCCCACCACCATTGTCAACGCTGTCACCCGCTCCATTACCTCCGCCGGTAAGGTCGTTCCCGTCACCAAGGAGAGCACTCAGGTCACCTGGGCTCCTACCTCTTCCATTGCTGGTGCCTGGGTTCCTTCCGGTGCCGCTTACCCCTCTGGCGCTGCTGCTCCTTCCGGTGTTGCCGGCGCCGCTGGTGCCTCTGGCTCCGGTGGTCTCGTCGGCCAGGCCTCTGGCACCACCCTTGCTTCCTCGTGGGCTGCCAACCAGACCCCTGGAGCTTCTGCCACTGCCTCCGCCTCCGCCTACAAGGGTGCCGGTGCCAAGGTCGGTGGCTCCGTCGCTCTTGCCCTCGGTGCCGCTGCCGTCGCTCTCCTCTAAATCATCAATATGATTTGATTCGAGCGTCCCAAACATTTTTATCTCATTTGCGAGCGATTTTATACACCACTTCTTTGTCTATCCTTATCTCTGAAAAAAAGCCAAAAGGGGCTGATTTTTTCACGCATTTTCTGGGCATACTCTTGCATATTCATGTAGAAGTCCAAATCTCAAAAAACTTCATCAAATTTTATACTCGGTGTTTGCTCGCATGCCATCTGTCTTTCATCACGTGATTGTTCTTCAAAAATCATCGTCTTCACATCATTTGACACAATCTTCAACTGGTTCTTTGTGCGGTAACATGAGGTTTGCTGACATCATTTGCATTCGGGATTAGGTACTAAGCTGGCATGTTCTCTGGCCATCGCTTCCCCCTATCATGTACCGCTGAACGGTCCTGAGTCTCCCAAAGCACTGCCCTACGGGAAGCCCTCTATCAGAATGCACGGTTGTTTGTATGAGCTTGTTGCTTCCACTAAGAGTGCAGAGCAAGCAAACTCTCAGTGGACGCGCATGTAAACGGAACAAATTCTTGCATGTTGATAGAGCTCCAAGAAAGAAAGAGCTGTGACTAGACACTCCTCCTACTTCTATCTCTGGCGTCTGCGTCTCTTGCGATCCTCTCTTCTGCAGAATTCACCCAAGTGGAAACTAATGCGCTCCAAAATGAGTTCAAACTCGGTGACACCCAGGGCTCCTGTCTCGTTGGTGTTGATGCGGTGGGTCAGGGTATTGACGAGATCGTCAGTCAGCTCTCTGTGCAGGCGCGAGTAGATGTCTTTGCGCTCTGGTGACATTCGGGATCCGCCTGGCAGTCCTTCCATGGCAAGCCACATGTCAAGGTACTTGGCGGGACCCTTGATTTCCTCGATGGTGACTTCCTTCTCCTCGGTGATGGTGATGTTTATCTCGTACTGGAAGAATGGGGTCTGGTCGTGGATGACGTGGAGGCGGCGGAAGTGCGCGCTGCTCTTGTCACCAACCTTCTTCAGCCACTTGAATGCTTCGGCAAGGAGTTGCGCATTCTCTGTGTGCATGGTGTCGATGGTGAACAGGCAGTTGCTGAAGTAGAGAGGCATCAATTCCGAGGCGATGGTCGAGCAGGTATTCATGAAAGCGGTAGGAGGTGAAGGGCTCTTCCAAGCAGGGCTGAGAACGCAGAGATTGATGGCTCTCTTGGTGCGGTCACGGTATAGGTAGAGGTAGACGAGGTTCTTGACTTCCGAGGGTAGATCGAGGAAGTTGATGCGTCGGGTACCCGAGTCGCGAAGAGGAGCCTTGACAGCGACCATGGGGGGACCTGGGCTTTCCATGATGGTTTGAGATGGACTGGGCCTGTCTTTGTTGTTAATACTTGTATGGTTATGATTTGGTCCGTACTTACACGTCGCGTAGTCAGATCTCCCACAAAGAATGTGGTCGCGTTTGCCGCAGTGGAAACCAACAAAGAAATGCTGCAATGAGAACTGTGACAGCGAAAACATGATTCAGGGCTACGACTAAGCAGCGTTCCGGATCTTTCTATGATGTCGTCTAGACGGCCAGACGAGAGGTCGGCCAGACAAAAGGACGGCCGGACAGATGAACGGCCAGGCGACCGTAAGACTCGACCATCTCTGGCTGCTTCCCTCATGATCTGACAGCAAGATTCGAGAGTTATCTGATAGACGACGTGGTCGGACTTAGTCAAGATTGTCTCGCTTCTCGATAGAGCCTCCCTGTAGCTTTGTTGGGGACGAAGAGCGTCTATCAATGCGATGAGGTTGGTGCCGGAAGGGAGGGAAGTCGGTATGGTCTTCGATGCGCTTGAATTGATGTTGAAGGTAGAACGGCAAGCGTTGATTGAAAGTCGTTCTTGTCAGCTTCGCGTCACGCTTGATGATTGCTCATTCCTGATCAACCTCTCGATGGAGATTTGATATCTGTCTGGCTCAGAGTGATACAATTCATCTCAACTGTCATGGCATAGTGTCTGTCACCCATAAAAATGCAGAATCGCCTTCTGGAATTTGGTACCATCCAAGGAGAGCCCAAAATTATCAGTTGACAAAGTTCCGATGTTTGTTTATCTCACTGGATACAAAATGATATGAAAATGCTACATGAGTGCAAGAAAGTTACTGAAATGATCGTCTTGGCTGATAAGAGCTGAGATCTCGAGTCGATGGAATGGTGATCCCGACTCGCAAGCTATGGTATGAACCTACTATAAGAATGCAGAATCTTAATTGGAGAAACAATGATGTCCAGTGAGAGTGACAAATCCAAGGATATGAGGTCGAAAACGCTCTGTCCCGGCAGACAACACCTACCAAAAAGAAGCTATAAAAAAGCACAGTATATTAGAAAACGCGACAGTGTTCACTGAGAGCCCAAGATATGCAGCAAAAGAAAGCAGGAATCGATTGATTGTAGTCAAAGAAAAGTGGTTTTACCGAAGTGCAACCGTGCTGGACATCATTCCATCCCTTTGTTTTGGTTCTTCATGCCTCGTCCTCGTCGTTGGACATGCCCGACTCGCTGTCCTGCTCATCGCTGTCATCCTCACTCTCCTCAACCTGATCTTCGTCCTCGGATTCATCGTCCTGAGCCTCGGTCTCGTCATCCTCGTCCTCAGACTCCTCATCATCTCCCGAGCGGGCGCGCATGTCCTCGATCTCATCTTCGAGCTGTGTGTTGATGTGATCCATGAGTTGCCAGCTGATGAGACGGACAGCGTCGTTGCGGACCCAGTTCTCGATCTCGGTTCTGAAAGTCTGAAACCACTGCCAATTGGTCTCATCATAGGAAGTATCGTCACATTCTGCATCACCAGTAACAGTGACAATGCGACGGTGGTCGATGGAGACTTCAATTCTTCCTCTAGCGAAGGAAGCCCCAATACCGTCGTAGACGTCGCCCGTCTCGTAGTCGCAGGAGAACTTTCCGAAATGGGTTATGTTGTTGCGTTTGAAGTAGC
Source organism: Aureobasidium melanogenum CBS 110374 (assembly GCF_000721775.1). Classification (NCBI taxonomy): domain Eukaryota; kingdom Fungi; phylum Ascomycota; class Dothideomycetes; order Dothideales; family Saccotheciaceae; genus Aureobasidium; species Aureobasidium melanogenum. The sequence goes on along the minus strand of NW_024470054.1, from coordinate 1,817,539 downwards.
CGATTTCAGGGTCGAATTGGACAATATCCTCGACTCCGCCACGCACGACAATGGCTTCGAATTGCATCAGGTAATCGAAGCTGGCAAATGCTCTGAAATCGGGGTCGAAGGTGTAGAGGCCAGCATATGGGGGGTCTTTTTCTTCAACTTCGCCTGACTCCTCGATCTCTTTCATGTCGAAGACAAATTCGTCGTCGAGCGGGAGGAGACTATAAACCATGAGGCGGACCTCGGTAGGAAGGTTGTAGAATGTGGGCATCTAGGGCTCATATGTAAGTATATTGCTCTGTCAAACAGAAACTGTAAAAAGATTGCATGCTGCTGCTCTTCCGTTAGAAGCTTACCTTGTAGTAGTGGAGTTGTTGTTATAGAGAAGAGAGAAGAAGGTAGGTCGCAAAGGCCGAATAGATAAGGCAATCGACAAAGACAGACAGAAGATGATAGTCGCAGGTCAACGACACGTACGTGAGCTACTATCCGCGAGTTACGTCAGTCAACGATGGAAGAACGAAAAGCTTATGGGAGTGGCACACTAACCAGGATGTCGATGTAGTAGAGAGAGGAAGTTGGTCAGAAGAGAAGATTATATAGAGGTTCTGGCGGAATCGTCGGGAAGGCTACGGAGCCTCGACGACGACGGCAAACGACGAGGTCGACGACGACGAAGTGATCGTCTACTAGTGAGCAGTGGCAGCTGTAAAACGACATCGTCGAGCTATCCGGGATATCGACATCGAAGACGACGAACGGCAGGTCGACGACTAGTAAGTGAGTGTCTCTTCGTGAACTATACTAAAGCTTCGTTAGCAAGATAGGAAGTCATGAACTTCTCCCTTGCTTCAAATCATACCTAGAAATGCCCCTTGCTGCAATTTGGGAGTCAAAAGATCGCCCTTGCTTCTTGATCTAGATATAAAACTCATGAATCCCACATTCGTATTCAAGGAGAAAACAGCTTATCAAAGTGCATGAAGCATCTTTGAAAACACCCGATTCCACTGAGAACAAGGCTCTGACAGTCTATCGATGGACATGGTCCATTTTCAGGTTTGCATTCTGCATTTTGACATGAGCTTTTCGCGTCACATTCGATCTTGAGATGGCTTTTCATGCACGGAAGTTCATCCGAGTCCCGACAAGGCAAACATCTTTGATGCACGAAATATCTCAGATACGTTTCTTAGATGCACAAGGTCTCCGTAAGATATGGCAAGTTGACTGCCCTCAGTCGATATCATTTGACTTCACGAAGCAATCTTGCATTTTGATGGCTATCTTTTGTTGTGGTATTTAGTGTTGAGAGTATGGAGCAAGGTGGGCTTATCGATCGAAAAGTGCAAGACTTACTGTGGGCTCATGATTTTGCGTTGGCTATGACTTCCATGTTTGGAAATGTCATGCGTTCTCGCAGCATGATTTGGTCATGCAATGTTTTCGAAAGCTGAAAATGTTCCTGGCAGTGGTTTGCTTGCTACAGGCACGAAGGTATTTCTGAGAGACACCATACATTTCTGTCATTACGGTCGGTGTGACATTGGCCACTCAGATTTCGGACTTTCATGTGAGTTTCATGTTTTCCAGCAAGCATCCTCGAAGCAAACGGAGCCATCAATTGTACATCTAAAGCTCATCCGGCGGTGGAGTCGCAGCCCGGATCAATCTGGGCATGCCTTCTTGCTCAGCCTCTTCAACGAGATGCTCCTCAAAGAGCCACCATGGTTGAGCCGACAAGGCCCCGTCTGCTTCCATTCGTTTCCTCTGACGCCATCTTTCCTCGTCGTTTTTCCACAAGAGCCGCTGCCAGATCTGTCCGGGTCTCTCGAAGCTTACGGCTGGAATCAAACGGGGCAGACTCTCTGCCTCTGCCTCTCGCCGAAGATGGTCTGCATGATACTCGTAGCACCAGAAATCGTCACCTGGCCAACACTGCCATGGTAACTCTCCACATTCGGTCATTGTCAAATCTGCTTTCTGTTTCCGCCATTCACACCACTCTTGTAGCTGTCCGAGTTCCTTGACAGCGATAACAAGATGTCTAACGCCCAGGAGACCAGTGGAAGAACTGGCAAGGCTGTCAATGATCTTGTTTCTGACCGCGATGCTCATATATGTCAGAGCACTTGATTTGATCCAGCCGCCGAAGGTGCAGAGTTGGACATGCACGACTTTCGAATCTGTGACTCGGATATCACAATGCACAGCAGTCGACGTTAGTCTTATGCTGTGGAGATAGTCTGCGACGGATGGGTCCAGTCTTTCGTACATCGTCATTGTTCTGAGATGATATTCGTTGATGGGCTCGCCAAATTTTTTCATATTGTCGTAGTCTCTGTTGTAAAATCGCAGGTTGATGGTCCGAAGGTACAAAGGTGTAAGCTCTCTTTGGACTTGCCTGCAGGTGAGCATGAGAACCACAGGCGGCAATACCATGGCTTCTCGTCCACTCAGATCCCAAAGTTCGGTGTAATACCCGTCCGTATTGGGGATTAGAAGACTATATATTTTGTTGCGAATCTCGCCAGGCAGATCCAGAAAAGATATTGTTTGACGTTTCCATCTTTTCAAGGCGCGAACAAAGCTGGACGAAAGTGTGCCGTAGCTGGCAAACATGTGCTCAGGTAACTTATGCATCCTTGGGACGGCGGTGTGTCCACGGGCGCTATCAGTCGTTGTGGTAGCTGCGGGTGGTGGCGGTGATGGTGAAAAAGCCTCTCTGATATCTGCAGATAGAACGAGCGGAGCAATGCCAACGAAGATTCAGCAGGACCGAGTTCAACGTTCTGCGGCAGTCGCGATGGTCGAAACTCGTGATAGATGCCTAAAACGCGGCATGCAGCCTGATCGAAGAGCCTGACGCCAAAGCTGCTGCCATGAGTTCGAGCATCCTCATAGACCAACTTTCTGCTTGCGAATAATCCCTTGAGAAGAGCTGCACATTCAGTGTTTTATCATGTGTCTCGCTCTCATCGTTGCAGCAATGGTGATTGTAGCAAGTTGAAAGTAAACACGATCTGAGATCCGTGTTCGCTACTTCTTGTTGAGCCATTAACTCCGAACTCTTGCATCTTCTCGGGAAAGTGCTTCACAAACCATCACAGTGATACTGCATGTCAAGAAGAGATGACTTCAAGACGATACGATGTGAAGATGATGAATATGTAGAAAGGAGGTGTTAGTAACGCCGATAGCCACAGATAACAGCCCCTTCCACCCCGCATCAGTGACGACGCATTGATCCCGCTATTCCCGTCCTTCAGCGCAACTTTCGAACATTCTCCATCGCATCACAATCGTACATATCACACACTATCAAACATGAAGATTATCGTCACTGGTTGTACAGGTCTGGTCGGCTCTGAGGTCGTCCGCTCGGCCATCAAGCATCAGTTCATCACACACGTCTACGCCGTCACTCGCAAACCCCTCGATCCCAAGATTGCCAACAACCCAAAGGTCACTCAGATCATCCATGAGGACTTTGAGCAATGGCCTGATCACTTGTTGAGGTTGTTTGAGCATGAGGGTGTTAAGGGATGTATCTGGTAAGTCTCCTTTCTCTGTCTGCCTCTCCATCTCAAACAGGCCATAAGAAAGAGAGCGACGACAAGAAGCTAACCACGCTCCCACCACAGGTGCATCGGCGGCTGGGCCAACAACTTCCCTTCCCTAGAAGAAGCCCAACGCGTCAACATCGCCCTGCCCCAAACCGCCGCCGAAACCTTTTCGTCTGCTCTCTCTCCCTCTTCCGCCGAAATCTCGCAATCCAAAAACAAACGCGGTATTGCTTTCCGCTTCATCTACATGTCCTGCCACGGCGCCGAGCAAAATCCCTTTGCGTCTCTGTGGTGGAGCGCCGACAGCAGAAAAATGAAAGGAGCTGCTGAAAAGGGACTGTTTGAGTTGGCGGACACACGCACACCGGGCAGTTTCGAGTGTTATGCTTTGAGATTGGGAAAGGTGCTCGCTGGTGGACAGAGTATTTATAACTTGGTGACTATGGGTGGAAGTCAGAGTATTGCGGATACCTTGGTCGCGAGGTGTGCAATCAATACTGTGCTGGATGGACGTACCAAGGAGGAAGGAGGCAGGATTTTGGAGAATGTGGACTGTTTGGGTGATGATTGGGCTCAAATCAACAGTTTTGCTATCCAGTAAGGGGATAAGGTCATGAAGGAGAGACACGCATTTTATGATTGAGGAAAGGTCAGGGAGGTGTTTGTGGTTTAGAGCATTGTTTTCTTTGGAGTTCGTGGTGTGGCATTTTGGTTTCCCTTCCTTCGTTGCTGCTCTCTTTCATTCTGCCTTGTGTACATCATCCTCGTTGTGCTGTTCCCTCCGCCGCAACCTCATGTGAGAACTGTAGGTCCCGATCTTGCTTTCTCCCTCCGTCTCCGCCACAAAGCTCATGTTTGTTGCTCTGTTCGGTGTGACACAAGAGACAAAACTGTCCCCTGCCTCCACATCAAACCCCTCAAACCTCTGCATCTTCATCCTCATCTCCATCCACTTCCTCCTGCTTAACAGCAACCTTCTGCTTTTTAGCCAGACCTTCCTCATCTCCATCGTCCTCAGCCTGCTCCTCATCTTCTCCCTCTTCCTCGTCATCGTCATCACGAACTCTCTTCTTGCCCTTGTTGGCTTTTCCGTTGCTCTTTGTAGCTCTGGGCTTCTTGACACCAGTCTTTTGCGCAGGGACGGTGGCGGTAGGAGCAGGGGAAGCAGAAGCAGAAGACAGTTTCTTGATTTGGTCCTTGACGGCGCGGAGGGTGGGTGCTTCGCCTAGGGTGGAAGTTGCTAACAGGAATTATTGTTAGTGAGTTGTCTTTTGGACGTGAGTAAAGAAAACATGGGTTGAAGAAAGAAGGAAAAAAGGGTTGGAAAATAAAAACTTACGCCAACCGGCAATAACAGCTTCGGCAATTTCGTTAGTGATGGAAGCATTCAGTGCTGCCAGTGCTGCTCCTAGAATGTAGGCATTCTTGTCGTTCTCCCACTTGACCATTTTGGGCTTGCGAGAAGGGAGTGTTTTGTTGGTTTTGTAAGTGAAGGCTGTTGTTTGGTGGAGAGATTATTTGGATGTCGTGTGGTCGAGAGATCGTTCGACTTCTTGTATCGTGGCGAAATCTTTTGTGTGTCGAGTGGTCGATGTCGATGTCGAAGGGGTTTAAGTAGCGCGACGCAAGAGAGTCGGAAATGTTGAGTGGGAGTGAAGGTTTGTCTTGAAAATGAGTTGGCAGTCTGACCGAAGAGGTGAAACTCAGTCGGTCGATTGTAGTTAATAATGAGAGAAGTGACAGAGTATGAGTCGGAGTGTGATCTGTTTGTGTTGGTGCGCATCCAGTGAGATGTCCGTCTTAGTTAAGATGTACAACGCTGAAGAAGATGGGAAGGATAAAGAAATGTTCGGTTGAGTATCACGGCGGATCTTGATAAGCACTCGTCGTGTTACGGCACGAGTATCGTTGGACAAGGAGAAGAAACTCAAATCAAGGAAGAGGATAGGTGAAGAACAGTATGCACTAACATAGAAGAGAAACACACATGCATGTTTATAAACAGATGGTTGACCTTCCAAGTCCCAACTACTAAGAGGTCCTACACCTATTGTAGCACGATGTCCAATGCCGGAGAACCAGTTCAATTATTGGTGTATTATATATACTTCATCTCCCTCACCACCTCCTTCCCTCGATCTCCTACTATCCAATCTGTCCTTCGTTTTTGGCATTTTTCGCCTCTCCATCTCAAACAACAGTACTCTCCCTCTTGACTGCCTTGCTGACCAGGACTCCCCGATCGTCTTCTTCGCTGATCTGGCGCCGGTGCGAGAAAACTGGTAGACTGTAGTGCGCACTTGGCTGCTCTAGTCTGCGTCTGGGGTCGAAGCGGCGGAGAAAGGCTGTCAGAGGACGTTCAGGTGAAGAAGGAAGATCTGTGTCGACGGTATGGGAGATCGAAGCTCTCGAGCATGAGGCTTGAGTACTGTGTTTTGTCCAGTCAGCACCCAATCCACACAATACTAGTGAGGATCCCTTACCTCTCCGTCTTATTCCACGAGCCATCCCTCCTCAAAGGCATCTTACTACCATTCGTCGATACCGCTCCTCTCGGCGAAGACCCCCTCCCCTCAGGCGCCACCAAGACTGGAAACAACCTTCCCAACCCCATTTTCACCAACCACTCTCTGTACATATTCTTAGCATCCCTCCCCAAGCCAAAGAACAAAAACACCAAGAAGCCACAAGCGAGATTAGCCCATCTGTCATAAAGAACTGTCGACGGCATGACAATCGACGAATTCCAAGTGGCCGGGTTGTGCAGTCTCGAAAAATTGAAGGGGAGATTTTGGTGTGGGTATTGCGTGACGATGATATAGATTTGAACGGGTGTGATGCCGAGGATGAGAATAGAAGAAATGGCGAAGAGGCGAAAGAAGCGGCTGCGCGTTGTTTTGTTGCTGGAGAGGATGTTGTTGAAGGAGGAGCGGTATTTGTGGAGGCGTATGATGACGAGGGCTGTTGAGGGAGGTTAGGTCAGTGATGATCAGAGGAGAGGGGGATGGATGGATGGACTTACTTGCGTAGTATACGGCTACTGCGTTGGTGATGATTGGAGCGAGCCAGATGAGCACGAAACTTATTCGACTGCTGTAGGCCATCAATTGACAACCAGACACTCCAATCAGTCCAAAGCGGTTCAATTGTACGATGTACTGGAGGACCATAGTCAGAAGCGGCAGACCAACACACCAGGCAAGTTCAATAGCTGTATTTCTCCTCTTCTGCGCTTTAGAAGGCCCGAGCAAAGTTTTGTCTGTATTCAGCACGGCAGCAAGAGCTCGCAGAAGACACAAAACTGCAGCATTGAGTCCTGTGATACGACCTCCCAACAGCTTGACCTCGACATCGCAGAGACCTTGCCCATCATACATGTGGCGCATGTCGATGTACGGCCATATGATGACATTGATGATGCTGATGAAGTTCATCAGCATGATCCAGAAGACCATAAAGACAGCGGCTGTATTGCGATTGCGGAGATGCCATATCAACGGTGGAAAGTTGAGGATCAAGAATAGCGGGGCCAGGACAGCGAGAAGTATTCCTTGAGGTATGATGTGGTCTTCGACAATCACGTAATTCTCGTCTTGAGTAGCCATTGCTGTCGGCACTCCTGAGAGAACGCCGAGCAGGTGTTGAAAGGAAGTTTTGCGTGATGAGGAGAGACTTGCAAGAAAGAGGAAGTTGACTGGGTTTCTTTGAAGAGTATGAAAGAATGGATGAGAGCAGAAAACATAGTCGACGAATACTTGACCGTATGTTTTTCCTCCTCAATAATCCCAATAGACCTCAATAAGCTGAGACAAGACGAATAGATCGACTTGCTGTTGTCGCAGTGTTGTCAAAAGCTACAAATAGCAGGACCTTATTGAAGAACTACTTTTTAGGTGTATATGATGTTTCTCGTTCGCGTCGTGCTGGGGGAGGGTGTCTGAGAAGGGGATTTTTATGTACTTACCGGATTGGGTGCTCAATAGGAGAAACATGGTCAAAGACACCTCGCTCTTTCGGTAGGTCGAAAGACGATTGAGTCGCATGTGTACTTGTGTGCATCGAACACAGAAGCGCAAACACTGCATTAGGGAGAAGAACATGGTCATCCGAGCTGAATCTCGAATACTCTTTCTTGGTGAAGAGGCGCCTCGAGTGTTGAAACCATTGGGGGTCTCTCACCAACTGATCTCCACTCCTACAAGCTGCTTTCTTTCCAGGTGTCTGTCGCGAGATACAATACCATACCGAGCATTATAAGTTGGTTCAGTCTGGATCTCGGAATGGGAGATGACGCGCAGGTCTGGCAAAAGGAGAAGAGGTGCAACCAGGAGCTGTCAGCGTTCGTGAGCTCTTCAGGTTGTGACATTGCATATAAAAATATGCTCATGACTGCTGGTTTGATGATTTTCAGTCGCTTGATAATGCATGAAATGAGCATGGTTGGTAAGAAGAGTGAAAACATGAAGCTGAATTCGTTTGTGCGGTGAGCGCATATTCGTGCGCGCCAATCATTCTCAACGAATATAGGTCAAGGATGTTCTCAACAAACGTTCCCTTCACAACCATCTCTGCTCTCCGACCGCGACTGACAAGTAAAATCTTTCCTATCAACCAAGTCCTTACTTAAACTAGACACGACCATCAAAAATTTCCTCCTGAATCAATTCAACATCAAAGTACAGCAATTGTTGCAACTCTTCCAATAACCCCTTCCTGTCCCTAACTCGCCTCTCACTAACCTCCAAAAACTTTTTGCCGTTCCTAACCCTCGGCAACAAAACCTCTCTGCCTATCTCCATCTCCTGCATCACCGTGACATTACCTCCCCCACTCAATCTATATCTTCTTTGTCTGGTTTGTCCGGGTAGAGGATCATATGTGAAAATAACACCATTACGGTCGAATTCTGAGCCATCGGTGACACAGTCTGAGGGAAGGCCAGAACAGTAAGCCAACTCTCCTGCATTGGCAAAGATTTGTTGGTAAACCACCGGATAGTCAGAGGAGTTTAGACCTTGGGAGTTCGACCATGGACCGGTGGAGGTGTAGAAGAGGTTGAGCATGGCGGTTTGTCCTGTTAAATGCCAGGTTTGTTAGTCCTTACATCTCCATCAACACGAAGAATGGCAAAATTGGCAGAGGAAAGGAACCAAAAAACCACTTACGAGCATCTTCCCCCCTATCCACACACCTACTAACCGGCCCTCCATGCTTGGCATCGACCGCGTACTCAACAGCAGAACTGTACGGATACACATTACATTCCATCCCTTCATTCTGACATCGATCCTGTTCAGTATCAGGTTGTCCACTAACGCCCCAGTAACAACCCGCATTTGCCTTTCTGACGGCAATGACATCAGGAGGAAGTGAGGTTGCCAAAGGGTCAAACATGAGACTGCTGCCATAGCCACGGCAGTAAGCGCCGTAGCACATGTTGGAACAGACGGAGGGGATGTCGAGGGTGGAGTCGGTGTTTCCGGTGCAGGACCAGAGGATTGTAGGTGGGTGGGGACCGTTTGTTGCTTGACGAGGAGCTAAGGGGGAGGAGGTGGTCGGGTTGAGGAGGAGGGCTAGGAAGCTGAGGATGAGTAGTTTCATTATCTTGGGTTGTTGGTTTATACGTCTTCAAGAGCTTTTACGTGTTTCGAAGGGTCCAAGTACAGAAACTGAGAACTCCAGGATGTGCGAGAGGCCAAATAGTTATATCTGCAAGTTTGTATGTCGAATCACGGCTCTTTCCTTGAGTGTAATGTGTCGGCAGATGCGATAGCTGCTGATCTCTTGAGCTTGAGTGTACAGATTCAATGTGACTCTAGGATTAAATGTATTCTTGATCAGGTCAAGTCAACGTTCTAGTCTGGCAAGTGCGACGATCAACACAGACCACAGTATGCCTGCTTTTTTGTTCATGATCATGGGAATGGGGAGGACTGGCAGAAAAAGAAGCTGGAAGTCGGTACACATGACAATTGCAGCAAACAGTTCCCAAAATATCATCGAATTCACATGTGTCCGATGCAGTACACACAGCAGAAGGCAATCCAATAGTGAGGTATACTGTTATGCAAGATTGACCAGGAACATGATATGGAGTCGAGAATTTTCGTGTTGGGTTTCTCTGGAGGAGCGACAAGTGCTGGCCATCTATATGATAGGTCTCAATTTGTCATGACCATACACAGGCTGCCTGACTTGAGAAGCTCATTTCCAAATCCACTCAGGTAACCTCTGCTTCTCAAGCCAAACACCTGCGTGATCCTTTTGTTTGCCCTCTGCAACGGTCACACCCAGAAGTGTCCTCGCACTAGGTCTGCCCAGAGCCCTGTGAGCCAAACACCTCCTGACCCACCAGACCATCTTCTTTCCATAGATGTCACCCGCATCCGCCCACTTTGACTCCCTCTCCTTATCTTCGCACTCTTTCCCACCTCTCTCCCTCTGTCGAAGTCAAAAAACAGAAATTTCATGACAGCACCCAAGTCCCATATATTAGATTTGGTTGTCAAGACAACACTGTCGGTGACACTGTCTACAGCTGCTAGACAGAGACGGTGAAGCAGCAAGGTAGAATTCTCAAAGGCTTCTCGAACTTCTCGGGCGACGTAGACATATGTGCCTCGGAGGCCTCTGGTCTGCGATTCCACTCCTGCAGCGCCAAAGTCTGCAAAGACGATATCTGAATATGTGTTTTCAGATGAAGAGGAAGGAGACCTCGATGGCCAGCGCAGCAGAATATTCTCTGGCTTGATGTCATTGTGAAGAATTGGTTGCCACTGGTTTCGTGCACCAGGAAGGTACTTCTTGCGGCGAAAGATCAGCTCGCTGTCTCTAAATATCTGTCAGACACCTGCTCACCTTTGCGCAGGAGTGTTGAAACAGCCACAATGTATCCTAGAACATGCCAATAGATGATAGAAAGGAGCGAGAATCGGAAGAAAAGCTTAGCCTTGGTATTGATAAAGGCCTTGGTATCATGAGCAAGGTTTTTGGCGATGCATCGAGGACATAGACAAGATACAATTGGTTCCCCATTCACTTTACAGCTAGGACGATGTCTGTGCCTGGCGCCAGCGCCATTGCCAGTATTATTCGAAAAAGGAAGATTATCCATGACAAAGAACAAACAAGAACTACAAGACTGGCTGGAGAGTTGTCACGTCGATATGCTTCACCTACCTCTATCTGCCATCAATTGCAGAGTGCGATAGCATTACATTGTTCTAGCTGTCTTGTCTGTAACTCTGGTCACGGAGACGAATAGTGTGAGAACAATAAGTGCACAATTCTCGCAGACCAGCGACAGTCTCGATTGAAAGCATTGTAGTGCCAGAGACAGGATGCAAACAATCAAATCCGAAGACATGTAGCATGACGAACGTGTTCGGAATCGTCAGGCAGCCTGGCAGATGAGAGGTTGAGACGTGGTCAAACGCATGCGTCCAGGTTGTGCGACAAGGCCAGATGTACTGATGACGTGAATTCGACCGTGATAGACAAGATGATCATGCTGAGCAGCGTGTTGATGTCGTCGTTGATGGACGGCCTTGACAAGCGGTCATCGGGTTCCTGAAATCAGGGCCGGCATTGCGACGACGGAGCACATGACACGGACGACGCAAGCAGTAGCAACGAATCGGGAATTTTGGCATGCGCCCATGCATGCACAATGAGCGTCATGGCTGGCAAGAAGTTGTTTCAGCTTGATAATCAGGCCGAGAGTCGACAGGACGCTTCCTGCACAAGATGTCGCATGGGGGCTGTGACTGCTGCAATGTGTTTATCAAGGCCTTCTCCGTTGCAATCAATTGGAGCAGTTTGATAAAAGGTACAGGGTGACGGGTGAGTGATGGGACTGTTGCTTTTCTTAGCAGCTTATCGCCACCGGAAGCAGAGTGGAACAAGAAAGGCGCTTGGGTCCTGCAGTGGTGAACGTTAGAGTTTTGCGGCGAGATGGCAACGGGTCTCCGCTTTGTCTTGGAGGGGTTTGAGTCGGAGGTGCTGGACGGTGAAAATCTTGAATGGTGTCGCTGGCAGAGGCCAATAGATGGTTATATAGCGCATCATGTAGGCAGATAAGGTGGCACGGAGTAAGCATGAGCTGCAGGCAGCCTGTCAAAGGGTCGCAGTGGGCGACGGCATGTTGTTTTGTCCGTAGCAGCAAGCCGCAAACAGAAAGAGACCCTGTCGCTGTTCAATTTGGCAGGAGTCAGTGATTTGAGAAAGAGCCAGCCACAATTCCAATGTCAACAACAAGGACCAGAGCATTTTGAACAGAAGAAACAGGAGGATATTGATAAAAGACTATCAAGGATCCAAGGGTACTCGGGAAAACAGTTATAGCCGTTTATTCAGGGAGACTTTGCTTCCAGAAAGTCGGCTCCTTCTGTGACGGTTTTGTCGTCTGTGTTGACACGCGGTTCCCCTTTTGCAAGAGCTTCTTGTTGACCGCAATCTCGCCCTCCCGCTTTCAATCCATCCACATCCACGTCTTGCACTTGCACTTGCACTTCAACATTCGACTACTCTCTCAACATCCACCCTCCACACATCGCACTGCCGGCTGTCCAGTCTCCTCCTGCCCGACTGCCTTCCCCAGAAACACACGCGGCCTCGTTCAAGATTTGCAATCACCCGCCTTCCGCAGCGCGCAACCACGACCACAAGACTACTGACCTCTTCTGTCTCCGCCCATTATGGCGTCTGGGTAAGCGCTGTCTGCCCGTGTCTCTTGCTCGCTGCCGAAGCCTTGCGAACGACATGCATCGACCTCTCCCTGGCTGCCCTGGCTAACTCGTTGTTCGCAGCATCACCGGAGCATGGCGCTCCTTTTGGCACACCATGACGTCCAATGACCGACATGCCTCTCCCGACATGCCCTACCGTACAGGCGCTCACACTCCTCTCGCCCAGAGTCGACACGCTCCCCTGACTTCGGTCGCTACCGCCGCTGAATCTCGCACCGACCTCAACAACCCCTACGCTCAAGACAATGACTTTATGCCTGCCAATGGCCGCATGTCGCCTAACGGTCCCTACTCGCCTGGCCTCCGCTCCACAATGCAGCGTCAATCCAGCTCAGGGAACCTCGAGGGTGTTGGTCAAGGCGAGATTCAAATGCAGAGTTTCTCCGAAGGTCTCCCCCCTCCACCGCCCGTCGGTCACTCGTGGAGACGTATCGACCAATGGGCTGAGCACAACCACGAAGAACTGTTCGAGAACTTGTGTGAAGGTTGCACTCAGAACGATGTTAACGAACTCGAACACGAGCTTGACTGCACACTGCCTATGGAGATGCGCGAGTCCTTGATGATTCACGACGGTCAAGAACGTGGCGGTAGACCCACCGGTATCCTCTTTGGCTGCATGTTGCTCGATTGTGAGGAGATTGTTCAAGAGTGGAAACAGTGGGCTCGTGTTGGTGACGACTACCTCCGTGCTTCATCTGCTCCTTTCGCTACTCCTCAGATCCCCAACAAGGCTTTCGCTGGTTCATCTACCCAACCCTCCGCTCCTCAACCCGCTTCGGGCGCTGGCTGGCGTTCTGAGCTCATGTCAAAACAGGACTCTCACCCACCAAATGCCGTGCAAAAAGCATACGTCCACCCTGGATGGATTCCCGTTGCAAGAGATTGGGGCGGTAATAACATCTGCATTGACTTGGCCCCTGGTCCCGCTGGAAAGTGGGGTCAGGTTATTCTGGCTGGTCGCGACTACGACTGCAAATATGTTGTCGCTCGTTCGTGGTCCGCTTTCTTGGCCAGCGTTGCCGATGATTTGAGCACTCCCAAGGCCGTCGTTGACGAGGAAACCGGAGAACTCACCCTTCGCGAATTCAAGAACCAAAACGTCGATCCTTCGTACATGGACATCCTGCGCTGGCGCACCGATCAGAAGTACGGTCGTCGCATGCCCAAGGGTGGCCGCCCACAACAACCCCTCCGTATCAACAGCAACGTCAAGAACGAGTTCAGCAGTCTCAATGGTTTCTCTCCTTACGCCTCTCCCACTGGTAGCGACCGTGGCCGCAGCCCTCAGCGCTTCTCTAGCAACGGCAAGGCCCCTGCAAACCAGAGCCCGCGCGGCCACGTGAGCAGCCCTCTTGCCCGTGTCGCCGAAGAAACTGGTCCCACTCTCAAAACCGACAATCTCGATGCCGTACTCGACACATCCAAGAGCAACGACAACTTGATGAGCATGGATTCGCCGCTTCCCCCCACCGTCGAAACTTTTGCCGACCAAGACCGCAAGGATGAGAAGGAAAAGGCCGACTCGGCCATCACATCAACGGAAGAAGCGACAAAGGGTGGTGCCTCGAACGACACTGAAGAAATGAAGACAGTTGAGATCTAGACTGTCGCAATGTCAACATGAAGAAGAGGGCAACTACACAACGCAGCCCTTAACTCTTCGAAGCAGAAGAAAACACACAACGGCCGCTCGACTTTGGGCCTGAAATTCCACTTGTACCTTTTAGACAACTCTATTTTCTGTTATCCCATCTCTTCTTGGTTTGCGACAGGGATCGGAGATCATTAGGATTTTTATCACATCCCGACAGAGCGAGGTCTCGTTTTTTTCTTTTTATTATCTTGTTCATTTTTCGTTTTTTCCTGGGCAAAGAGACAAGAGAGGTTCACGGCGTTTTTCTCCTGATATAATTATTTTCTCCATATGCCCTTTTTCTTTTTTGTCTCTCTGCACAAGTCTGTTCTCCATAGCCCTAGCACTTGACAAAACGAAGCATGGGTCACTTTGTTGTTGGTCTGGAAGCAGAGATATAAGCAAGTCCCAATGGTCGAGAGACTAAGACAACAATACCAAAGGCCAAAAATTTCATATACACATATCTCTGCCTTTGATTTTCACGTTGATCTTTTTTGTTTGTTCTCTCCTCACATAGTCTCTCTTGACACATTTTGAACGAGTGTTTGCACGGTTCAGAACTAGGTGGAATATGCATTTCTCAATTTGTGCTTAAGAGAAGAACAGAACAGAAAGAAGAACAAGTCTATGGTGTTTCAAATGGCGGAAAGTGATGGGAATCTTTAATATTGGGCCATTGCTCTTTTGCGTAAAGAGGCTTTGGTAAATTCTATATACAAAAATGGGAGATGAAAAAGGGGGTGTTGTTGGTCTGAAACCACCACCCAAAAAGGGAGTGAATGTGAAAATAAGTAAAGGGCTCAGAAGAAGCGATATCCAGTATCGTCTACACCTCTTGCAATCCGTCTATGCAATCAAATCCAAACACCCATCAAGCACACCTTCGAGTTCCTGAACCCGACGTTCCAAACGCATCTTCTCCTCACGCATAAACATCCACACTCCAGCGTCAATCTCACAAGTACGACCAGGGATCCTAGCCGTGGTTGAGTCTCGCGAGACGGGGCGAACAGCCTCCTTGATGGGCTGCATGGCAGAACTCCAGCGCTCATTATTCATCAAAGTGTAATTATTGGGATTCGGCGATGTGGGCGTCAGAGGACGCGAACATGAATCTGCGGTATCGGCTTCACTTTCAAAGCCGCTGTCGCTGTGGAGGGAGCTGCCGTCGCTGTGGCGGTTGCGGCGCGGTGTCAAGTCGTTTTGACGTGCGATGCGTTCGTAGTGTTCGCGGTCTTCATGGCGGCGTTGCTTTTCTGCTGCTAGTTCTTCGGCGAGAGCGCGGTTTGTGGCTGCTTGTTCGGCAGCTTGTGCGGCCAAGTTCTCGAGTTGGAGTTTTAGGTGTTGGGCGCGTGTGGAGGCTTCTTCGGTCTCTTCGGATTGCGCTTCACGCTCTGCGCGGGCGGCTTGTAGAGCGGTTGCTTGTTCTTTGTAGGCAGTTTGCAGACGGTTGATGAGAAATTCGGCATTGTGGAGGAGCTCGTCAAAGGTGGCGGGGGTCTTGTCGGTGGGCAGGCCAACGGGGAAGAGTAATGAGGTTGCCGGGTTGAGGATATCCATGCCTACGGTAGTCTCTGTCGGAGGCGGAGATGCAGGAGCAGCCTTTGTAGAGCCGAACCAGGTGAAGCTGCGCAGACCCGAGGGTTTCGGTGCAGGAGCTTGAGGTTCAGGGATACGGCCAGAACCGCCGGTGAAGGATGACTTGTAAGACATGATGTACTCGGACTCTTCTTCAGGCTCTGAAGGAGCAAGCGAGGAGCGACGGGGTGTAAAGATGTCGGTAAAGGATGGGCCCTTGCGAGGCGGCGACCTGGATGAACCGCGATGTTCCTCGGTATCGACGGGGTTGAGAGCAGGTACGAAGCTGACCAGAGACCTTGCACGTGCGTGGAGCGATGCTTTGCGGGATAGAGAGCCGACAGTCGCGACGACTCCAGGAGACTTTACGTTTTCCGAAATGGCAGACAGGACTTGTTTGCCAAAGGCGGCCGAGACGGTGCGCGATGAGTAGGAGGATATGGAATTGGCGGGAGCGGGGGTATAAGTGTTGCTGTAAGAAGTATCCTCTGAGAATGCCTGGTTGTAGTTGTCGTAGATGGTAGAGCGAACGGCGGCAGTGTTGGGTCTTGCGAGGGCGACGGGCGTCTCTGGAAAGGGCGAGGGCGAGAGCGAGGGAGATGTTGAGGTAGAAGAGGAAGTGGCCATGATGGTCGAGTGATGGCTGGATGCTTCAGCTGCGAATGAGAACCTTCGGCGCCTTTCCCCACTTGGTCCACGACAGGGTACTTGGGTGAAACAAGCAACGTCTCTAGCGATTGACAAAGAATGTTCGCACGAGGTTGGGATAGAAAACCGTCACGCAGGCCAAGCAACTCTTGGATCTGATGATCTGCTGTTTTCCAAACGCTTTGTGCTGCTCTTCTGCTGTAACGAGTCCTCGTCGCACCGGGTCGTCGAGGAGATACAATGCAGGGTTAAGCTTCGAAGGCGGCTTGAAAGTGGAGATTGACTTCGGAGTTCAATGTGCGAGATGTGAATGAACGACAGCGAGTGTCAGAGTGATATTGCGTCTTGATTGCTGTTTTGGTGTGTACAGAGTATAAAGGATAGACAGGGGCTCGTTTTCTCTGCAGCACTCAATCGCAGCATATTAAACCTGCAACTGTGCGTTTCGTTGCTGACGACAGTCCAAACGCCTGTGGCTGGGCAATTGGGAAAAGGTGGCTGGGAACTGAGTGCACGTTTCCACCGGCTATCTGTCCGGGCCCTTCTGCCTGACCACACTGCCATACAAAGAGCATATTCGAGTCAGTCTTCTTGACCTGACGCTGCCCTCTTCCTTTCCCTGTTTTCAGTCTTGCGCAATGGCTTGAAAATTTTTCTCTACCAAATGTCTTTGATTTTGTCGTTCCAGAAGGTCGACATGTCTTGCTCACAGCCACAAAGGTCTCGGTTGCTTTGGCACGAAAGACGTTGAGATCCGGCCCTCCACCCCGTTACCAACGGCTCGCCCGGACAACCTTACCCTGTTTTTGCCAATCTCAATCTCTTTATCAATACTTGATCCCTCTGTGCAACGACCCCCAGCCTCTATCTTCTGAAAACGTCATGGTCTCCCTATACCGTTGTATAAACAGTCCCTGCCTCCTGTCCCATATACTGCGCAATAGGGCAACTTGCTTACCTATTTTGACAGCTGTTGTATTTTCTTGACAATCATCTATTTCTAGATCTGGGGCCTTCAGTCTAGAAGCCTTGCTGTGCTATACTTGACAGTTCTGGAAGTGTGCTGAATGCATGAAAACCGTTGCCCCGATGAACTGTCATGCATATGATGACGCTGGGACCCAAAAGCCATGTGTTCATCAATCTTGTTCAGCACAGCTACTATCGATCAACCTCCCTCATCATGTATACAGATTGTTCGTATTCTGTTCTTGCAGGAGGCTATGCGCTCCTACAGTGTATTGAGGGAAGGCTCGCCTCTTAAAGTATGCATGCACGAGAACATGGAGATCATTGTTCTTTCTGCTGCTATAGCACGTATATTCATTGCTCCCTGCAACCTTCGAGGCTTTCTCAGTGTTTGAAAATATCAAAGTAGGCCTGCTCTACAGCAAGAGACAAGGCCGTGTCTTGGACACACATCCAGACATACTGATCTGCTCTGCAATGATACACCATCACAATGCAGTCTCACCATCTCCTTGACTCTCATACATCTTTCTTTGTCCTTGACCAACAGACAACTTTCAGACTCCCTTCCTCATGTGCTCTCAAAAAAGTACAAATCAGAATATCACCATGCCAAATCCTCCACCATCTACCCATCTACCCACCACCCCAACCACTAACACCACACCATCCAAACCCACGACCATGCATCCCACACGCCCCGTCCCTAGACACAGATGGCACAGACAAAAGATCTGGGCTTTTGTACTTCTAGGTCTAAACCACGTGCTCAACCATGACTTTGTCCCTGCTTGGGGGTTTGCGTTTTTGGCAAGGGTGAATGTGCAAGCTTGGTGGTATTATGCGCAGTATGGATTTGATGAGAGGTATGAGATGTCAGAGCAGGATTGTCGAGAGCAGAGTCCGAGGGATGAAGATGAGGAGACGTTGGATGAGGCAGGAAGAGATGGGTTCTCTGGATGTTTCACCAGACCGACAGAGATCGATCTCCAGCTTCTGGGACCGGAGGCGTTCTCCAGGCACCCTTCGACTCTTCTACGACTCCAAATCAGGATAGAGTCAGCTGTACTTCCGAGCCTGCGTTGACAGAGTGCAGTCGGAGTTTCTCTTCTGGAAGACAAGTCCATTGCTCGACTTGTTGTGCTGGCGGCTGTGGAGATGCTGACTTCTGTTATCTGCAATGCTCATGTGGCAATGATCAGATCAAGGCCGAGAGTCTGTTGCCCAGATTTGAGTGGGAAGATGTCGTCCATGAGGAAAACTTTGTTGATCTGTTTTAGTCGGAAGCATCATGTTGGATGTGCTGTTTGCTGGTCTTCCTGCATCTTGTCTTTCTTAAGAATTTGCCATCATGCTCTTCCTCAGCTCGTCCTTGTATGCATCCGTGATAGCACCACATAGGACCAATTCTCTCAATCCGTTGAACTGTCTCAATGGCTCAAGAACCCCTTGGACCTCTTCAATACTCCTGACCTCTCTTTCTCGATTTTTGCCAGTCCCTCTCTTTTCGCCCTCTGGTACTCCCTCGCTCCCATTTTGCAACCTCACAGTCAGTTTTCTCAATCCCTCATCTCCCTCTGCCTCTTTCATCGCCCTGACTAACTTCCTCACTTGCAGTTTCAACCCGTACACCAACCCACTACCTCCGACATTGAACTTTATCATGCCGGTATACTCATCCACCACATCCACAGTCACCATAACTCTCCTCACCAACCCCAAATACCCTCCCTTGACCAGCTGTAAAAAGTCAAATGTGCATGAAGGCGCCAACCCACTAGCCAACACCCACCTGAACCGAAACTGAATAGCGTCATAGGAAACCCAAAGCACAAAGACGTTTTCGCCGTAGAGCAAGGCAGAGCATTCAGAATGCAATTGTTTGCAAACCGCAAGCAGAGACGTCTGACCTCTGTGCCATAGAGTGGTGTTTGCTGTATACTTTGCACTCGGCAACGACGCAAGATGAATCTTGTGTGCTGAAGACGCTGCATTGCTCGTCCCCGTAGAATCCGAAACTAAGCTTCCTGCTGAGGATTTTGTTTCTGTGTGAGGTAAGAGGTAGGAGTAGATTTTTCTTCGTAGCTCGTAGGGAAGACGAAGAAATGGAAATGAAAATTGATTGGGCTTTTGGTTCAAGGGGGATTTTTGGGTTGAATGCAGACGGAGGATCTCGGCTGTTGTTTGGGTCATGGAGAGAGCTGGTGGTGTTGTGTGGGTTGTTGCTGGAAGGGGGAGAGGATGGTAGTAGTCACGGCAGTTGTGGTGGCCGGTATCTGTCAAAGTTGTCATGATTGGATGAATACAAGCGACCAATATATGTGACAGTGATGTAGGAGTCTCCCTTGTTTGTTGATTGCAAGCGATTAGGTGACAGATAATGATGTATTCTTGTTGGTTTCCTCGGCCATCAGGGTGATGACTCTCGAATGCGGAGGTGATGTGGTAACCGGCGTCGAAGCTTTGTTATCAAACACCCACAGTGGAGTTTTGTTCCCTAACATGTTATAACGGCCATTCGTCCGGGGTCGGCAGCTGAGCTATTGATGACCCTTCTAAGGTCGCGTCTTCCGTCTTGGATACGTGCATCTTCGATAGACATGACTGTCCTGTGCCCATGTTCTGCTGGGCCGACAGATGTTCATCCGTGGATTCAACATGATACTTTCCTTGTTAAGCCCAACGCAGGGCTTCTCTTGATTTGAATGTTCAGACCAGTTGCTAGGGTAAAGCTCCAGAACCATCGACTCTAGCACCTGTCATTACAAGACAATCTCAGCAGTCTTCGCGGAATACATCAACTACGCAAAGAATTGACCGCTCTTGGTACATCAATACATGTAAACCGCCACCATGCATATCGAACTCCTTCCGTCCGAGCTGGTCACGGACATCTTCCTCACCTTACCTACCATCTCCTCCGTCCTCGCCCTATCCTCGACCTGCCACCATTTTCGCCAAATCTACACATCGTCCAAGAAACTCCGAATCCTCTCTCAAGCTGCCGAGAACGAGTTCGGCCCAACATCAGACATTGTTCAACTCGTCACCCACAACTCCTCCCAACCCGCCCACCTTCGCCGCTCGGTCCCACTATCAGAAGCCTTGATCCGCTCCATTGTAAAAGTCGGCCGTGTCGCTGCAAAGTGGGAAGCCATATACCCATTCAAGAAGTGGAAAGTCGATTTTGAGAACAGACGATCCATATCGCAGGACGAGCGCTTTCGTCTCAGAAGGGCGTTATACCGTCTCTGGCTCTTTTCTCGCGCCTTTCATGACGGGAGCATCCTTCGTTGGATGAGAAGTATGCCTGCCCTGCACCACGAGAGAACATTGCTTCTACACAACTTCAACTCCATCGAATTGGCCGAAATGCTCGATGTCCACAATATGCTACGCGATACCATCAGTAACAACATTTGCCCATCCAACGGTACCGTGAACCGCAAATTCCAAAAACGCTTCCCAAACTCCAACTACCAACTCCTCTTCAACACACATCTCAACTTTCCTCCTCCGTCTTCTTTTGTGCCTAGTGGTGCTTACCACTGCTCTGAAGTCGCAGCTTCCAAATATCACAACAAATACATCCCCACCGCAACCCACGAACCAGGTGCCGAAGGCTGGGGTGATGATATCCTGCACTATTACGTTGTAGAGGATATGCTGAAGCTCGATCCTGAGCAACTCATGTTTCTCAAGGAGAATGCGCCTTACAAGAGTCAAGTGGAGGCTTATATCAGGAGCCAGGGCGATTGGTTCGACAATAATGGCGAGACTTTTGTGCAAACTTTGCAACAGGTTGTGAGGGATCGTGGACAGGAGATGGATGAGTTGAAAGAGGCGATTGAGGACGGTGAGTTGGGTGTTGCGCTTAGAGTGGACTGAGTAATTACAAGGGAGGTTTGTGGGATTGAGGAACGATATTCAGGTATCAGGGCATCCCTGTGCTCGCATGCAGATGCTTCATAGGACACATATCTAGAGTTCTATATGCTAAGGCCATGAGAACCACATTCGTGCGTTTCTGATTGACACTGAACTCATCTCGAGACTGAAACGTACATAGAGGGGCATGAACGACTTTGTGATTCATCTTCACATGCCCGAGTAAATCGTGCCTTCCTGACTGAACGCCGACGCCCAGACTTTACCAGCCTCGCGCCGCAACGACTTGAGCTCATCTTGCACCTTACACTTCATTTCTGTTATTTCTCTAGTCACATCTTGAACCAATAACCACCACTCCCAGTAGCAAGTATATGGCTGTATCGTCCTGGACCAATTCGACAGAACCAGGAATTCTCCAGCCTTGAATCGTATGTTTGTGTGCAACTCTCGGACACAGGATCCGACATTCGTTCGAAGACCACCTATCACGCCCAACACCACACTTATACGCCCAATGGATCAACTGACCCCGAGACAACATTCTAAATATCGCATAAACCA
This sequence comes from Aureobasidium melanogenum CBS 110374, assembly GCF_000721775.1. NCBI lineage: Eukaryota > Fungi > Ascomycota > Dothideomycetes > Dothideales > Saccotheciaceae > Aureobasidium > Aureobasidium melanogenum. The sequence continues at coordinate 1,795,952 of NW_024470054.1, read as the reverse complement.
CCAGCAATCACTATGTAAACCTGTTGTTGCTCGGCGCCAGCACCATTTGGTATAGCAGCAGGGTTGTACCACCGGCCATATCAGAAGCCCGTGCATACATCCCACAATCCTCTCGCCCTTCTCGACTCAGTTCCTCCGAACCCTCTCTGGCGAGATCGACGAGCCACTTCGTCTGACCAGAAATTGGGATTCCATCCCGGACAAGACCAAACGCTTCTACCCCTGAATCTTATTCGTCATAAGACGCTCTCGTCGCCTGTTGCATCGATACAGTCTTGATTTTATGATACATATTCATCATTGGCTCTGACTAACTGATCTCCGAGTTTCCGGAAAAGGCGAGATGGCCGAGCGGTCTAAGGCGCCAGCTTAAGGTTGATACCAATCAATACGCTGGTCCGAAAGGGCGTGGGTTCAAATCCCACTCTCGTCAACATCTCTTTTGCCCATCACATGCATACTTTTTGCAGAAAAAGGTGGTGGAAGCGAGGGAGAAATTTCCCAGTTGGGAGGAAGGATTTTGAATGTGTGAAGCCTCGAATTTTGTGCATCGAAGCTTTGCTGTGCAAAAAGGCTTGGCGGGACTTTATGCTGTTTGCATAGGTTTTGGATGTTTCATGCATCCTTGCACTAGAAGCTTTTTTTTCCTATTTCATTTGATGAAGTGTTGCTCTGCTGTTTTCTGTTGATGTGTTTCACTCTGCAAATTTATCATTTCCACTTTGACCAGTATTGTCTTGAAAGAGGCTCAGGTGTAGAACTCATCGACAACACAACATTCGCGCCACTTCACAAGAACGAGTCGAGTCGCGAGATCACAACACAACATCAGCGCAATCCACAGCATCCAACCAAGATGCTTGGATGCTGCATTCCTTGACGATGCGACAGCGATAATTAGACACAAGGGTATATATACCCATCAAATCTCGGTCAACACATCTGTCCTCTCTGGTCTAAACTGCCGGTTTGGCGCAGGGGTAACGCGTCGCACTTGTAATGCGAAGATCGCTTGTTCGATTCAGGCAATCGGCAATAATTAAATCCTCTGGACAGATGATTCTTTTTTTGCGATTTTTTTGCCCTATCATCCTGTTCAGATCTTTTGGTTAACAGTGTGGTATTGATCTTTTGGCCGAGTAGAAAATATCTCTCGGATCAGCTTGCAAGGTCGTAGGCGTCATGTTTGAGAGATTGATGTGATAACAAGTCTTCCTATTCAGGTTTGTGGTGTAGACTGACTCCACCTTGAGTGCTCAAGTAAAGGTGTGATTGGCCGTAGTTTTTCTGCGCGATATGAAACAGAGTTGTTCTATGCTGTCCTTGCATCTTTTGCTACAGGATACAGATAGATGAACGGACACGTCCGAAAGAACTTAGGAACAAGAATGCATTGAACAAAGTGTGATTGGCATACAAGATGAATCGATTATGCAGTGGTAGATATCTTTGTATAACAGCCATTCAAATTATCTAGACAAGAAAAATAGAATCAAGAACAAAACACAAAAGAAAACTCGACCTCCCCTACTCATGCCATTGACACTAGATCATTTCCTTTTCGAGCAAAGAGAAGAACGAAGGAAACAAAAGAAAGCAAATCGTTACCCAATTTCGTCGCTGGCCAACTTATATGACAGATGTGTAGTAGAGATTGAGCAGATTACCAGCACCACAGAACTCGAACTGGTTACCAGGACAAGTCATGAGAGAAGAAGTATCGCACTTTGTCGCAACAGCGCCTTGAGTGATTCCCGAGCCGCAGTAACACTGTTGGCCATACTCGATACTGTGAGCAGAGTTAGTATTCCTGAAAAAGACAAAGACGAGAGAGGTTAGCAACTTACCCAGCATACTTGAAACGCTTGCCCAAGCAAAACTTGACACACTTCTCAACTGTCATCAGAGGATCAGTGGTACTGGCTCCAGTAAGAGCACGAGTTCCACTGGTGGGTTCCTTTAAGCATCCTTTGCTCTGGTATTTGCCTACGCTAGGCACAACCTGCACGGGCTTGTACAAAGGATTGCTGTATACACTCAACACTCCACGGCCACCACAGATCTGCGAAAAGTTTCCTGCGCAGCGTCCATAGCATGAAGATTGTGTGTAGTTGGTGGTAGTATCGATGATCTTGCCGCCAGAGGCTAGTCCATTACCAGTGTAGCACTCGTCGTTGTTCTCCAGGCCATAGAAGGCGGCGTTGTTACTCGCGGCAAGGCTGGCACATTTGGAAAGGGTCATGTTGGCGTCGACTAGGGAGGTACCGTTCAAAGTGCGTGCGCCATTGGCTTCAGTCGCGCAACCAACATATGTTGAATTGAAGGGAGCCACAGGGTAGGTAAGCTGGATGACCGAATTGGCCATGTTGGTTGTGGGCTTGAAGGATGGATCGGTATTGTTGTAGATGGACATGTAGAAAGCTCCACCGCAGAGCTCGGTGCGGTTGCCAGGACACACAATGTTGCAGCCGGCCAAAAAGTTTGTCTGGTCCGTGATGATGGTGGAGGGGTTGATGGCAAGATCGCAGTAACACTGGTTTCCATTCTCCACTCCGGAGTAGCGGTACCCACGCTTGGTGCAATAGGTTTGACAGTATTCGACAGTGAGGCCTGGGAAGGTTGTGTATGCTGCATTCAGACTCCTGAAGCCATTGTTGACATACGAATCGTTACCACAACCCACAATCTTGTTGAACTTGTTACCGAAAAGGGTACCAGCAGAAGGCGTGTATGTAGGCTGGGGAGTAGAGTCAACAGTACTGGTAATGCTGGCCTGAGGAACACCAGCCGCACACTCCATGTCAGCAGCTGTGGCAGCTCCAGGACCGGTGGTGACGCGAACACAACCAGGAAGCTTGTCAATCATGCCCTCGGTACGCTCGCCGATCTGAGGAGGCTGCATAGGGCAATTATTGGAGAAGTTTGGGTTCCAGAAAGGATGGAGCACGTCGCAGTCATCAAGTGTACCAGAATCGTCTTGGCCATCTACGAGACAGTTATTAATGGCACTCTTGAGCGCAGTATCATTCCAGGCATTCTGGAAATCACCGTGGAAGCCATAACCAGTGGCATCGCCTTGAGAAAAGACGAAGCGACCACCGTCATCCAAATTGGAAACTTGAGCGACTGCGTAATTTGTCTCAAGGAACAGATGAGGGAACATGTAAGGATAGTCTGGAGGACAAACTCCATTGTCGATCTGTGACAGGTGGGCAACATGGCTGTTATCGGGTTTGTACAAGTCTTTACCATTCCAGCAAGTCTGAAAGTGGACTTGCGCGCGGAGACCATTGATACAAGTGCGAGGATCAGCAGGCAAACCAGGCGTCTCTGGACCAAGTACCTCGGCAAGGCAGGCAAAACTGATAGCATCAGATTTTGGCCTGTTGGGGTAAGTTTCATTTCCCCAAGTCATGCCGGATTGATTGGCAGCTCTCAAGGCCTTATTACCAGACAGCATCTGAAATCCTTTGGGGAATGAAATGATGTTGCTGGCAGCCTGGCCACGACCCAGGTAGTAGACAACACTTCCACCATGAGGGACCTCCTCGAAAGAGCCGTTCGTGTGCTGGTAGTACAAGTTTGGCGTCCAGTAAGCAGAGTGATCTGCCGAAATCTCGCAAGAAGTACATTGTGAATTGAACAAGCTGTCGAAAGTGGCATTGACACCAATATCTGTCGGGGAATATTAGCTATGTGCAGAACACAACATCAGAAAACCCACTTGAACCACCCACGATAGTGTGGCAATGTGCTGCTAAAGCACCTGGGTTGACAATAGGATCAATACGTCCGACTTGAACCTTAGCGCAGTTGATACGGAAGAATGCATCGACACCACCAATACTGGCAATAGCCAGCGTGGCAACAGCGTTTCTGAGCTGCATGATATCGTCTGACAGCGAGTGATTGCGAAGACGGTCGGTAGAACCAGATCTTCGTGCAGGGGCTCTGTTTATGCCAGATGTCCCGAAACATTTCTTTGACAATATTCTCGACCTTCGAGGAACAAAGTCGGCATGCCGAAATGGCCGGACTTGGAACTCGGCGTCGATATGGCGGTAAGGAATTAGGAAGAGCCAGCTCTAGACAAAGAAATGGCGCCTAGTGTGAGCCGCCAGAAGCAAGGGGTGGGTTGACATGTCTTTGTTTGTCAGGCAGTCTTTCCGAGAGGAATAGCAAATGGGCTTGCAACAAAGGGATATCAAGAAGGGCAGCATGGAGCGAAGGACGCCAAATGTCTTGTGATGCTCGAAACTGGAATCAGAAGGAAGGTCATGATCTGGATCCTTGGTAAAAGTTTGCCAATTTGTGGCAGAGGGGGGAAAGAAACGTGAAATTTGAAGGCCTCAGGGCACATTCCTTGGACCTGTCATGCTGGTGTCTTTCTGCTTATAGCCAAGTCGTTAAATGTCGCGTCCTCAGTGAATCAGTGATGTTTCTTCACGTCTTACCTTGCGAATCCAATTGCGCTGCAAGCCCGCATCTTGGCTGCCGGCAGAGCTGTCTGCTCTTGCGAAGTCACTGGTTCACTTTGGTACCCTCATACCATTCTCGCTCGGAAGTCTGTGATATTGACGTGTCAGTGCCTACGAAGCTTCACACCTTGCCGCCTGTTATCTGCTCCACCACAACCAAAATTTCATGCGCAGCGTCGTAGTAACGATGGCTCTCGCCGCTGAGGTCTCTGTCGTGACCTTCTTTCGTGATTATGCAGGTCACGGAGGCCAAAAAACAAAAAGAATGATGAGAACGGCGGGATTCGAACCCGCGCAACTTACGTTACCAGGAAACTCAATGAACTTGAGAAGCTTTTGATCGCTTGAATCTGGCGCCATAACCACTCGGCCACATTCCCCTCGATGGAAGGCGTCGTCGGCATCAAAATATATGTAGTTTTCATAGAGTTACGCTCAAGACTCGATCAGAGGCTTTCTAGAGCTCGCTGGTGATTCCTTGACGGAACAGGCTGCGACGACACCCTGTTCGGGCTCATGATGAGCAGAGGCATCGCCGGATGACCGTGTAGCCACCTAGAACCTGTTTGATCAGAAATTGGAGGTGGAACGTGGCGAAAATTGAAGACTCGAAAATCTGTTCGAATTGTGTGAATCGTGTGCCTGACGCACAGACTTCCCGACCCCAAAGACAAAGAAAGGCAAGCACTTTCCCATGGCAAGACGCTCAAACTATACTGGGTCATACTCCTGTTCAAAAGCACAGCGAGGCCTATAATCTCACTGGACCTTCGTCTTCAAAGTTTCTGCCAGCAGTCATTCAGATAAGGAAACCGACTAGGTCTGACATTGGGTAGCTGGCCTTCACCAAATGCGTCGAATTCCCGCGATTATTGCACGCAAGATAACTTAAGCTGAAATGGTGAAGCTGTTCAGCTCGTTCATGCACAAAAGATCCCCCAACATCATGCCTACCACACGTTCTCGTCATATTGACATGTCACTGTATCACTTCCTCACAACTCCATCACAATTGCACACGCAGATTGTGAGGACCAAATAAAGGATTACCCCTGCGCATTGGCTTTCTACCTTTCTCAACGCACATCCGGATCACCATCGAGCTGTGGACTCTTAAACCACCCACGAACGTTTGGACACACAAGAGCTTGGTTGAAACAATATTAGTGTATACGGGAATGCTATTCTAGGCTGCCGTCTCCTCCATGGATGACCGGCGTGAAGAAGATGATGATGAGGACCTGCCTCCTTTGTCGAAATCGTCGAATGGAACTTCCATCGTCTCGTTCTCGTCTTTCAGACACAATTGATGGATCTCCGAGGTGCCTTCCTCGCCATACTGTGTCAAGTCGGGACTGATATCGATCTGGTCATACTCTGCCAACAGCTTTCGGACCTTGCCTGTGGCTGACTTGCGCTTCTCTGGTGTGCTCATGAGGTTGTCGAGGACCCACTTCGGCTGCAGAGCAACCAAAGGTACGGGAGCATGTCTGGACCATCGCCTTTGGTGTGCTGGTGTCAACGCGACTGGGAAAAGAGGAATGCCGTCGAAACAGAATGTCCATTTCTCATTTAACGTCTCTTGAGGGATGTCCTTGGGCCAAGGTTTTGAGTCCCAGATTCTTAACCCACGCAGCATATCAAAGAACTCGTTGTTGTATTCTTCGACAGACTTCAATGAGCCTTCGGTAGGTGCACCCATGATGACCAGACTGGTGTTTGGTCCAAGTGACCTCGACACTTGCAGATATGCCCTCAATGCAGGTGCAATGATTCGTACATTTCTTGGTTCCGAAGGGTTGTCTGACTCGAGGAAGACGTAACGATGGTCTCCGGCGCGGTAGCCCATGGTTGCATAGACGCAAGGGAATGTCTTGAGTCCACTACCTTTTGCGAGGATGGTGGTCTTGAACTCTTCGTAGACCAGGCGTTGCCATGCGTTCATGTCATACTTCTCCTCCAATTGCTCCCTGTTCCATCGTCAGCACGCGCTTCAAGCAATTGGCATCCAGGGACCTTACTTGGTCAACAGGTTGTCTGCACCCCTCTTTATGATTTCCTCTGGGGTCTCGGATTGTTCCATGTCACCAGGATGCGACCCCTGTCCCTTCAACCCATTGGTAACATGGCGAAGTTGTGACGTGAAATGATCGAGATCTTTCCGCGCTTTTCGTGGCCGTAAAGCAACAATTGTGGCTATACTGAAGCCGAGAAAGAAAATGATGATATTGAGGGCAAGCTGCATATTGACGATGTACCAGTAACAACGCAGCTGGCAGCACACGAAAGAGATTTATCAAGTGTCCAGGCCGCTACAGACGAAATCATGACGAGTGCAGATATTGTTATGGATGACATTTCTTTGGTCTCGCCGAACAAAGATCTTGATGTCATGAGAACCAGGCGATGCCTCATCCAGCCTGGCTAAATGCTCACGAGTCTTTGTTAAAACGTAACAGAAATCGACATTTGGGTATTTGGCGGGGGAGGCTCAGTCGCAGCCGAATTACCGAGCCAACCAGGCCTCACAATTTGCAAACGTCAGCCTCATCTCATCGCCAAGAGCCATGTTTAGATCTCTCTGACGGCCATCATCCAGGCACGTTTGACGAAACGGGAATGACGTGTCTGGGGTCGATGAGACTTCAAATCCAATACATGACAGATATTGGCTGGTTGCATCGTTCTTTCTCACGATATACGGAGTACAAATCCGCAATTGCACAGCAACAATCATTCCGGATTCGCAAAGGCGCTTGCATCAAAACATCAACATGTCCGACACCATCGAAATCCCCATTCGCACTGGCACTGCCTTCACCTTGAACAAGGGACAACGCTTGACCGTCATTGACCCCAAAGGCGTACAAGTCTCTGATCTGGTTGCCTTCAACCGTCATGATCCGGACGAAGTCATCAGCAACGGCAGAACACTTGACTACGCAAGTCGAATCTACCTAACTACCGGCGACCCGCTGTATTCGAATCGCAGCAATGTCATGCTCAAAATTGTCGCGGACAACTCTCCTGGAAAGCACGATTTTCTATTGACGCCATGCTCTAAAGACACCTTCCGCATCATCTATGGCGACAAGGAACCACACCAAGGATGCTTCGGCAACATCGCTGGAGCCATCGAGCCATACGGCATCTCATCCGATCGTATACCTTGCGCGTTCAATTGTTTCATGAATGTCACTGTCGACTCGAATTCGGGTGAGCTCAAAGTGTTGCCTCCGATTACAAAGCCGGGTGACAGCATCGAATTCGTGGCAGAGATGGACTTGATCATTGCCTTAACCGCTTGTTCCGCCCTGCAGTCGAATGGCGGCTCGTTCAAGCCGATCCAATACAAAATCAGCGACTGAGCACGACGCTTGAGGCACGGCCCGGGGAGGAATGTACGATCGTTTATGGCAGGTGTCTTGTGTACTCTATTTTGTGGCACCCCATGGGCTGGTCGTGTTTTGGAATGGAAGATCTCATCTTGAATTTGGAAGGAGATCTGGGGGGCGGAGATTTCTAAACGTCATATATCCCCTACAAGGTTATAAGGCTTACGCTTATTGCCAACGGTCAACGCTTGAATCTAATCAAAGAACCATTCAGGGTTTCGTAAATCGTACTCCGTCACCAGACTTCTCTGTCTCTGCTATAATGTTTGGGTGCGTACGACGGCCATGACGTCTCGACTCATGCCTTTATGTCTCAGATGAAGATATCGGCTCGACGCCGGATGGCAAGCCACGATCCAAATTGGCAGCAAAGGGTAGTGTTAACAGGCTATCGCTGTCGAGTTTGGTTGTTCGACTTTTCATATTCGACTTTCCTTCAATAACAATTAGAGTGTCGCCTATGTCTTCACTCAGTTCGCCTGCGCCTTCGGGTACGCGGGAAAGTACCGACAATCTCCTCGAACAACATGGATGCCACCTCGAGGATGGAAACACAGTATGTTGGAATGAAGACAGCAAAGATCACCCTAGGAATTGGGGTCCGGTCGCAAAATGCTACACAACCTTCATGATTGCTTGGGTTGAGCTGTTCATGACTGGTATCAGTTCGGCAGGAGTGAGTTTTATCCTTTTCCCTTAGTCTGGTATAGCCCGTCCTGACCAATAACAGACTGCAGCATCCGAATCTGCTCGGATGGAGTACGGTATGAGTAGAACTCTTGCGGTCTTTGCCTTCGTTACCATGTATCTGCTTGGCCAAACTCTTGGAGGCATAGTTTGCGCCCCCATTTCTGAGACCTTTGGTCGTCGCACACTATACATCGCATCCTGCGCTGTATTCTGTGCCTTCTCAGTAGTCACAGCAGCTCCACCCTCTCAAATCGCGGTTTACTTCGGTCGCTTCATCCAAGGTATCGCTGCTGCCGTTCCTGCCTGTGTAGCATATGGCAGTCTTGAAGACATGTGGGGTGCTCAGATAAGGTGAGTAGACTTTATGTCTTTGTACCTACCTTATACTAACAATGTTTCAACAGAATCTGGGTTGTATACTGGTACACCGTCTCCGGCTTCATCGGCCTCGTCTTGGGTCCCATCTACTCATCGTACATCACTCATTACTATGGCTGGCGAGCGGTGTTCTACATCGCGGCTGTGGCAGCTGGAGTGTCCACCATCCTGTCCTTCTTCATCAAGGAGACCAAAGCTGAACAGCTTCTGCAGAAGAAGGTCGACGTTATTCAATCAGAGGCGGGCCGCAAGGACTTGCATGGGCCTGCTTCTGAAGGATTTTCATTCCAATCCTTCGTCAGAGACTCTCTCTTCCGCCCTCTCAAGTTCCTCGTCTCGGAACCCATTGTCTTCTTCTGTTCTGCACTCTGCGCCATTGCGTTTGGATTGATCTATGGTTTGACAGAAGGTCTGACTGTGGCGTACACCAACCCACCATTCAGCAACACATTCTCTCAGACCTCATCGTCATTATCATTCATCGCCATTCTCATCGGTATCCTTCTAGATGTTCTACCACGCTTCTACGACGACTACCTTTTCAAAAAGTACCGCAAAGAGAAACGCCGTCTCTTGCCAGAAACCAAGATCACATCTTTTGCTCTCGCATGTCCTGCCCTTGCCATCGGCCTCTGGCTCTTCGCTTGGACAATCCCACCAATAGTCACCGATGTTAATTGGGTCGTCTCTATGATTGGTCTGGCCTTTGTAGGCTTTGCTACTGCTGATCTCAGTTATGTGCTTTTCGGCTATTGCACCGATACCTATGGACCCATGGCTGCTTCTGCTGTCTCTTCGCTCAGCACCTGCCGTACTATTGCAGCTGCAGTATTCCCTCTGTTTGCCTATCAGATGTTTTCAGGCCTAGGAGCTAATGTTGCTGCCTCTATCCTAGCTGCTGTGGCGACTGTCTTTGCCTTCACGCCTATCTTATTCCTCAAGTATGGACAAAGCTTGAGGAGGAAGAGCAAGGTTGCTGCAGCAGATGAGGATTGCTTGGTTGAGGAGAACAAGCATATGGAAGATGAGTCGAGTGAGAGCGAGAAGGAGAAGAAACCCGAGGAAGTTTGATGCATTCTTTGATGCGAGGATGCTTGTGTTGAAGATGTTATGGGTCATGACTTGTCATATTTATTCTTAATTTGCATGCAGGAAGGCGTTATGGTGGTCATTTACAAGGATAGACTCGTTACTGTAAAAGTATCAGCATGGTTTGATGTATGAAAATTAAATTTTGCATTCTACAACAAGGATGGTCTCACTCTGCTAGAACATCTGCTGCAAGGTACTTGGGACAGGATTGTGCATTTTGGTCCTGAAAACTTATACGAAACAGAGCTAGCAGGTGAACTTCATGTATTAGTCTTCATAAATGCATCTCGACTCAAACCTTCGTGTTAGCAGACACATCCTCCACATGCTCCGACACAATCTTTTCCTCCGCAATAGTCTCTTCCACAGCAATTTCCCTTTCCGTCAACGTTACGACCTTGTCGCCAAACGCAGCAGCAATTTCTTCCAAAGTCTTGCGTCTGGTTTCACTGTATCATCATCGATGTCAGTCCAAGAGTTGTGTTGGAATAAATTGGCCGGAGACTTACGGGAAATAGAGGTAAGCGATGATGAAGAAAAAGAGGGAGCAGCCTACAAAAACGTAGTAGTAGTTTTCTTTGATCTAGATGGGAGGGGTGGTCAGCGGTTTACTGCACATACACTTGATGCTACCTTTGCTTGATGTAAAGGGGTTTGTTGATCCGAAAACGGGAAGGACGAGTCTCAGACTTACGTGAGAGAAAGCACTAGGTCCTGCCTCAGTAATACCAACATTGACGATAAAGTGCGATGCTGCCGCCAATCCCATGACGCGGCTTCGAAGTGCTATGGGTAGGACTTCGGCTCCTATTCGCGATATCAGCTCAATCTTCTCTGATCAGATGTTTGGTGTTGCTCACCATAAAGCCATGTTGTGCTATTGAGCATGCCATCTGCAAAAATTCACTTTTAGTATTCTCGTCTCACGTTGTACACGAGGTAAACCTACAGTAGATTACCACAAACAGATAAATGCCTAGAATGGCGAACCCTTTGCCGACTTGATTATCTGTGTTTTGGAATTTGCGTTGCATGACTGCAGCGTAGATTTCTACGATGACTATACCCGCTAGACCAGTAAGAATCATCCTGAGATTTGTGTTAGTATAACTTTTTGTCGTGTTTGAGAGATGGTTACGTATTTACTTTCGACGGCCCCATTGATCGGTCAGGAAGGTAGTTGTGATGGCGTTTGAGAGGAACGCCACAGTGCCATATACACCTGCCAGAGCTAAGATCTGCTTCTGTCCAATGCCGAGGGATTTGTAGAGGATTGCTATGTTCAGTCAGAATCTTTTGCTCTAGAGTAGAAGTTTTCTTTCTCACTTTGGTAATACTGCTTCGTGTCAGTCTAGTCACAAGTAAAACGAGAAACCACAACATACCTGAATGACATTCACGCCCGTCAGACTAGTCATTGTCTGCACAGCAATAGACCTGCAATCAAAGAGTCAGTTTCAGGCCCGCAACTCAATGCAATCGACAAGACACTCACACAAGAGCTCTATGCCTAAACAGCCGAAAAATCTCCTTATAACTCTTCACTTCCCTCTCAACCTCATATTCAATCTGCGCTCTCATCAATGCAAACTCTTGACCCGCAGCCTGACTGCTCAAATCCTTGCGTATCTTCAAAAACTCTCTTCTCGCATCGTCGACTTTGCCGATACGTAAGAGTTGGCGAGGGGAATCGGGCATAAAGGTTGCAAGACCGCAGAAGAGGATTACTCCCCAGGGTATCTGGATACCGAGGGGTAGGCGCCATTGTGTGGGGCCGTAGGAGGCGTAACTGCAGGCGAAGCCGACCCAGTTGGACATCTGTATGGAGTGTTTAGAAGGTGGGCAAAGGGCTGGGAGCAGGAAAATGTGCGTACCATGGTGCCAAAAGCGATACCGCAGCCAGAGATACCTCCAATGAGGCCTCTGTGCTGTGGTGAAGAGATCTCAGAAAGGTAGATAGGGACTGTACCGACGAGACCGCTGATACACGTTAGCAGATACAAGATGCGTGTTTGGCTATATCTACCCGACAGCATAGCCGGCCAACACGCGGCCAGCAAGGAACATTCCTATATTCACACTTGCAGTCTGTATGACGGTTCCAATAGTCACAACCACGCAAAGAGCTTGCATGAATCTGAGACGACCAAGTCGATCTCCTATAGCAGTCTGAGTCAGAGCGCCTAGAGCTTCTCCTGCAATGTAGACAGCAACAACCTAGAGCTATCAGCATGATCCTGCGACACATGAAATGGAGGCTTACAGCTCCGGTAAGGCCTTTAGACGGATGGTCCATGTAATCGATCCAGCTTTGATGTGCAATTGCTGTATCCAAAATAAGACGTGCCAATATGATCAGAATCTGTGGTCAACTTACTCGTCGTCGCAATTCCCGTATCAAAGCCGAATAGGAATGTACCGATCGCAGCGAACAACGCTATTCCAAAGGTATACCATATTCCCATGTTGATTGATTGGTTGAGCGACAGACTAGATGGGGAAGTGAGTTGAGCAGGTCGCAAAGAGATCGTAAATGGAGCAAGCACAATATGCTTTCAAAACTGTCAGCTCGTGACCTTTTGCATCCTTGAAGATCATTTCGCTCTCTTTGGTTTGTGTAAAGATCCCCGCACTGCATGGGGAGACCATCTGTGGGGTTGAAGGATGGGTGTCGGGAAGAATTCCGCTCGGTGCAATGTAAACCGAAGGATGAGGGCGAAGAAGGAAGTGATCAGCATTAACATATGTACAGTCTCCTATCAAATTCATCGACAAAAAAGTGCTCGCCAACTCCAGAAAATATACCCTCGTCATCAAAGGCATCGACCTGACTCCCAAGGACAAATAAAATAGTGCTTGCTGTTCTCCACCATTAAGTCTGATGTTGCCTACGTTATGAGTTCACATACTCATGTCTTGACGAGGACGGCCTCTCCTCCTCACAGCGGGCTCAAGTGCCTTGGTAGTTCTTCTTCGCACACTTATTGAGCCAACCATGGTTGATCGTTTCAACCATAGAGAATCTTCATACTGCAATATTGCCATACACCAGCTTCGAGGTGATCAATGGCCAACCCAAGACCCCTGTGACGGCTGCACCGTACCTACAAAGAGTCAGTATGCAAAAGAAGCACTGTCGACGGTTTCGGTCCGTGTACTGACCATACGACGGTCCATCCAACCCTTTTCGCCAACATGGTCTGGGTTGCTGGACTGAAGGTACTGTTGAGGAAGCTTTGAGCTTCAGGTCTCTGGAAGGTAGCTCTGATGCTGCGAAGGTTGCGGAGAGCGAGTGTTGGACGCATGATTGTGTGTGTTTGAGGGAAAGTTTGGAAAGATGATCGAATTGAGATGTGGATTCCTCGAGTGGTTTGTGATGAATAGTTTGGAAGATGAGGGATATAAGAGAGATGATTGAGAAGTGAATGAGATAGCAGAGGAGGTAGTGGAAGAATACTTATCAGAGGTCGAGTTTATGTTTATATGTAGGCGACCATTCTCGCCTGTTTCACTTTGAAGTGTTGTTACAACAGAAGATACTTACCGATCTCTTCCGCTTGCTTGGGCAAGTCCCGATAGACTGCAAATATTGCACAACTACTGTCAAAGCCCGAGGGTTTTGGTCATGAGGCCTCATCCAAAACGATAACAAATCTGTACAAGGCAAGCCGAAATTCTGCCGTTCCGGGATTTGAAGCAGACGACGAAGACGAGAAGAAAGTGCCCGAGACGTTCTTGTTTCATGGCATGAGCGTGACCATAGGCGCCCTGAGAATGCCTTAGGCACGTTCCAAACTCTGATATGATCGGAATGAAGTGCTTCGATGGAAAAGCCCGATTCGAAGGACCATGTCCAAACACCGAGTGGCGAGGTTGAGAAGTCGAGTCTGTCCGTCTTTGCGACCCAGAACTGTGCTTGACACCATACAACAATGTGCCAGATGGTACAAGCAGCAATCAACAAGATTGAGCTTGATGTTTTCGGTTTTCGGTGCGTTAATGGTTTGAACAGAGACTTGACAAGGAGGCACTGCCAAGACACCGGGCTCAGCCTTCGTGCTGTTCCTTCTTAGCAGACAACATCCAATTGTTTTGCTCCTTTCCACTGCTGAACCAAGTCGACCGGAATCCGCATGGTCAATGTTATGATGTCCTATCATGTCGTTGTGTCGATCCTCCCGTGTTGATGCATGAGTGCCAGATGGTGATACCAGCAGGCGCCCTTGGCACCACCTCATCTGAAGGACTACTTCTCTGTTTGCGGCATTGCCAATTGCTTGGACATAAGCGCCAATGGACTGGTGCTCAAATTTTACCCAAACGGAAACCTTGAGGACTACATCCGAGACAACCCGCCACCATCTGGAATCAAAGAGTGGATTGGTTTCTCCAGATCCTCGACGCTTTGATTGCATGTCACAACAAAAAAATTCTTGTCTTTGATATCGCGCTGAGGAACTTGATGCTTGACAGCGATTTGAACCTCAAACTCATCGACTTTGCAAACAGTTCTTGTCTTGAAATTGACGAGGACACCGAGCTCGTAGATGAAGATGGTTATACCGCCGAGATCGATCTACTACATGTCTCCTATGTGATCTATTCCATTTCTCGCTGGGAAAAGTTTGAGAACGACCACATCATGTCGATGGACAAATGGCCTGCTGCAGATTCCCTGCCATCGACTTCCAATCTACCACTCGGCGATATCATTACAAAAGCATGGTCTCGTCAATTCAACAACCTTGACGAACTTAAGCTTGCTATAAAATCTGCGGCTCCGAAGATTGCAACAACCGCACATGATAAATGCAGCAGCATTCTTTGAAAGCCTGTCTTGATTGTCGTCGCCCTGGCCTATGCAATATTGTTAGCATCTCGGCTTTGACTACGAAGTTGAGTATATGCTTTTTTCTATAAGCTAGGCAGTACAGCTTAGTTGTGCTGGATGTCTGGTACTTGTATCCTAGATGATCTTGCAATTGCTGTCATGTAGAAGGGCTTTATAGCTGCTTCTCATCGTCCTCTCCAGACGATTATTAATCGTGTTTTACACTTGATCGTGCGTGGAGCAGGACTGTCCAGGAATAAAAAGCTGGTAAGAGCAGAGGTCCAGATGGTGTGGACAGGACAAAACAAAACGCAAAACATACAGCAGCAGGGATTCCCACGTGGTCACCCACCGTAGTACTAATCTGCCGTTCAACTGCTTATGTATGGCAGAGCGGACGGGATGCCCAGTTTTCAGCTGACTGTGGCCGTATGTGCTTGAACGTGGGATCCATTACAATAGATAGCCTGGATGATCGAGATTCCCAGTCGTAATATACTGCACGGTGCCTCAAGCATCCAATTGGCCTCTCGATTGTTGTTTACCCCGGATATTGATGTACTGCTGTACTGTCAGTAGCTTGAACAGAAGTTGAGATGTTCCTGTTTCGGCCCGAACTGCCGCAAAGTCGACCTCGGTTCCCTTAGATTGCGCCTCCTCGACACCGCCTTCTCTGATCCTCCATCAACAAGAACCAAACAGTGCTCCGCCACTATAACATGACTGCAGCATTTTGGACCTTTCCATCAAGATGTTCGTGGCTGACTGTAGCGCACATTTCGTTGTAGACTCAGCCTCGAGAACTGACGTGACGTGGTTTCCTGAATGCTTGAGCAGTCCAAGCCTCAAACCAAGTTCGCGCTAGAAATCCTTTGGAAGGGTTGTTCGCATACTCAAAAGCGTAAGCGTTTGCGGATCACCTGTCGCTTTCCCTCTTTTCTTGAACACAGCCACTTCCTCTCCATTCGTACCTGAAGCCAAAGACGCCTGAGATTTTCAGGCACACTTTCTCAAATCCTTGAGTCTGCCTGAATCTGAGGAAGGTGGGGTTCGTGGATGATTGACAATCATATATAAATAGAGACGCTTCGCAGTCCCGGAACCTGCATCTCGTAACAAATCAGTATCATTGAGCAACAAACGTACCAACCATGCGACGACTTTCAAGAGCCTTCTCCCGAACCAAAAACACCGATGAGGAGAAAGAAGCAGAAGCAACCACGACCAATCCCGTCAAGAGTGCATCACCGCCTCCCCCAACTTATGAGGAAGCTGAAAAACAACAATACAATGTCGAGCAACCTTCAGATGCAGTAGATCCAGACTTACCAAGCCCTGAGAATACAATCGCACATCTCAAACTACTCGAATGTTTCTATCGGTTCAAGCAGAAGATCGCCAGTACGGATGGTCTCTTTGGCATATCCTCCGACATAATCCCAGAGAACGATCAAACCACCACACCACCAAAAGATGCTACTCACAATGATCAGACCACACCAAAAACTGCTCCTCACAATGATAAAACCAGCGAGATCTTGACTCTGCTTGCAGAAAAGAGATGGCAAGTCTATGTCTCTCGGGCAGTAGACCGTTTCGCAAAGTGGAGGTATACTCTGGAACCTGATGTTGAGTACTATACTTTCAAGCATGCTTTGGGGGGTTTTGGAAGGGAGCTTACTGAAAGAGTTGATCCTGTGAAGGCTAAGCCTTTGTCCTTTGATGAGACTAATTTACCGCCTATTGGTAAGTTGCTTAATTGCCCTTCCTGTGTGCTGACACCGTGCAAATAGTCAGCACATGGGGAGGACACCGCAAGGCATACATACTGACCTTCAAACAGATGTCTTAATGGTATGGCATTCGTACATGTTGAATCCGATGATCTATCTAGACGACTGCGCACGTCAAGGCCGAATGCGTCTGTGGCACACTCCGTTCCCATTGCAACTAGTGGCCAACCACATCAACGACCAGGAGTATCACTTCTCAACAGCAAAAGAAACAATGGTCCGCTTCAAAGAACGGTTTCATCTCGACTGGGAGAACTTGGACGGTTCAGACGAAACAAGCATAAAGTGCCACAATTGCGGTGCTCAGAATCCTGTTCCCTGGACTACTTATGGACTTATACCTAACGGACCAGAGGAATTCCCCAGATGGGCAGCTGAGAACCAGACTATCAACCTCAAATCCGTCGAAAGCAAAATTAGTGCCTGTCAAGGCTTCGCCGACAAAGCCTTCACCCTAGGTTGTCTAAAATGCCACTCCAAAATCACACACGACTCTCTCTGTGTAGCAAAACTCCACGCAGACATAACCCTCATTCTGACAGAAAAAGCCGTGTTGCCAGGAAACATCGTGTACAAAAGTCATGGCCTGTCTTCAGCGGATGGTAAATCCATGTTCTGGTCTGAGTGGGAAGACATCATGTTCCCAAGCAAAATGATGTTTTGGGGCATGGGAGAACAACTTCTCAAACTTAGGGGCAAGGATATGCGTATGGCCAGTGTACGCGAAGTCATCGAAGAGTGTCTGTCCGACAGAGAGATGGTCAAATATGCGAAATCCAGCCGTCAGCGCTCACGTATATCAAGAGGAGAGGCTCTAGCTCTCCGTCGCATGATGTCGCGATACTGGAACAACTGCTCAAGTTTCGGCATCGATCTTGTTGGTGCGGTAATTCGCCAGGGCTCTTTTGTCGACAAGATGCACGATATAGATTGGTTGCACTCGCCAGCGCTTTCGAACACTATACCTCGCTTGATACGCAAATACTCGAGGTTTATCGCTATCATTGCTAAACACAACAGATTCGCCGTGCCGACTTTGGATGTGGATTTAGCGTGGCATACACACCAACTGACTCCTGTACGCTACATGCACTACACCATTGCCAAAGCCAAGACCTTCATCGACCATGACGACAAAGTAGCAGAAGCAAAACTCACAGACGCGTTTGCAGAAACCAGCAAGGTGTATCAGAAACTATATGGCGAGCCGTATTCAGAATGCACTTGCTGGTACTGTGAAGCAGTGCGAGAGTCACACACATCAACTGCATCACGCCTGTTTCGAAGCAACAACGCCACTGCTTCCGAGCAATTACATTCAGTGCCCTCTGACCCGAAGAGATCCATCCACATATCCACACACAATGCCGTGCGCCCCACAGGCGACTAAGCCTACGACGAAGATATAACAAGACGCATCGGCGAGCTCGAGAAAGCATACGCAAAAGCCTGTAAACGAGCAGACAAGGAAGGAAATCCACGGCCCAAGAGAGACGACTATTATTACTCTGAAGCGTATGGGCATCCAGTGTTTATACCCATGTATGCGCCATACTACGGTGCCTTGCCGTATACACCAGTCATCTATCCTGTTAATCCAGGGTGTATGGCGCTAGGAGTTGGCGCGGTGGGCAACTGCTGCTCAGGCACTTGTGGTGCAGCGGCGGCTGCAGGAGGTTCTTGTTCGGGTGCTGCAGCTGGTAGCACTATCGGTGTTGGTTGTACTTCCTCGAGCGGTGGGTGTGGCGGAGGAGGAAGCAATTGTGGAGGAGGCGGTGGTGGCGCTGGGTGTGGTGGAGGAGGCGGTGGTGGCGGATGTGGAGGAGGTGGTGGTGGATGTTAGACGGTCTTTTAAGCAATTTTACGCCCTCGGTGTTTATGAGATGGTCTATTGGCGAGCAAGTATCATGAAGTTATGACAGTTTCCATCTCCCGTCAACATATAATCATGTTATAAGCTACGAGAATACATAGATACATACTAGATCAGAAGTGTAGCCTTGAATATACTCGAGGAAGATGGTTGTGATCCAATATAAAACCTGATCGAAGCCCCTTACTAAACCTTTCATAGTACTTATAAGTAAGGATACATCGTTACCAAGAAGCCTATTTGATTCCTTGCCATAGAAAAGATAAAGAGGGGTTTCTACTAGGATCGTATCCATGACAAGATTCTCATGATTTACTCTTCATCGAAAGCTCGGGAGCCATGCATTGTTTGCCTCTAGCTCGGGGCTCAGATTTCTTGCCTGTGCTGATGTGAAATCTGTTAGAGGGGCAGTAAATGCAAAAATAGATATGGCGAATAATCTCACCAATCAAAATCACGCACTTGAACGCACAGAAAATGATGCATTGCGAAGAGCGGTCCATGGAGACGTCGTATTGGTTTTTACAAATATATACTGTAATGTATCGTGTTTCCCTTGCGTCATGCAAGGGGCTGTTCTTCTCCCTATGGGTATACAAAACAACAAACCGACTTGGCGAAAAATTAATCAAAGGACCCGGGCATCTCTGGCTGCAGCGACTTATCGACTGGTGCCTCATTGTCTTTCTCAGTTTCGCTCTCAGTCGTAGTAGCTTGGTTAGCCTTTTCCGGTTGTTCTATAGAGGAGTGATTCTCCGGCTGTTCTATAGAGTGATTCTCTTCTTGCACGACTGGTGCAGGTGGGCTTGTTTCAATGGCCAGACCAACAGCATCCTGTGAGCCATATTCCTGCGCGACAGCCGTTGTCTGCGAGTGCGCATGATCTCGGTCTTTCGCTGTCTTCTCCTGACTGGGCTCAGGACTAGGCGGACCTGTCGGTGTGTTGGCAGTGTTGTCCACCTCGCTTTGTGCATCTGCAAAGTCTCTTGTGTCGGAACTCTCAGAAGTCTGCAGAGAGGTTGTGCTGTCTTCGCTGGCGTTCACAACCAATCTGCTGTTATTACGGCTCGGAGGACGAGGCTCGCCCAGTTTCGGGACTTCCAATGCCTTGGAGCCAACGCTCTCGATTGAATCTCTCGAGAATCTCGGGATGCTTGACTCGGTACTGTTTCTGCGCAAAGGCCTTGCATCGCCACGGCGTTGAGTACCTGTAGGACTCGGCTCTCTTGCAAGTGCTGGAACCACGCCACCTCCAAGCCTGGCCCAGAACATTTTTTCTCTCAGACGCACACACTCTTCCCAGGCAGCTTTCATATCTTCTTCGGTAGATGCTCTCCAGAGTCCATCGCGGACCATTCTTAGGAAACCAAGGAAATCGCCTGTTGCTCTGACTCGACCTAAGCAAAATTCACACAAGGGATATCGCTGAGCAGTCTCGTCCTCGCTGGTACGGAATCTATGGCGTCGAGCGTGAGCTTCTGTTCGGCGAGATTCACCGCAAAGAGCGCATGGGTAAGCGTTTCCATAGAAGCGCGATTGTGGTATGAAGGGCTCCACGACCAGAGTTCCACCAGTGACAGCTGCAATAACTGTCCGTCGGGCTAGCCACGAAAGACCTGGAGCAAGGTCAAGACGTAATGTGGGTTCCACATCCTCGACGAGGCATCTCTTGTAGAACTTGTTGTCTTTGAGCGGCGGCATCGATGACTGGAATGAAGTATTTTGAGGTGATGCAGCAGCGCCAGAACTGAATGAACCGGGAATCTGCGGCGAGGATGAGGCGGCAGAAGCGACAAACATACTCGAGCTGATGCCTGATGAGTTGCGAGAATGAGAAGGAGCAGCCGCTCGCGCAGACTTGAGGAGATCTGCAAAATCGACATAAGCAACGACGTCGTTGCGCATAATAGGGACAATGAGATGCGAGAATCGAAGAGGTTGATCTGGAAGAACGTCGCTGAAATTTGTAGCGTTCGGAGAGAAGGGAAGCGAATCGAACATGGTGCTCATCTTGGACGAATCTACGCCTGGCGTTGAAGGGGCTGTCGAAGAACGAGGTATAGTGTCTGTCTCATCGCGATCTCTGTCCTCGGTCATCTTTTCCATGACACTCTTCAAATCTTGCAATTGTTCCTGTTGTGAGGCCAGAAGAAGTTCAGTGTCGTTGAGTTGAGTCCGTAATTGTGCGTTCTTTCGTTCGGTAGCTTCGGCGTCCTTGCGCGCAGCAGCTACCATCTGATATAGGTCAGCAGATGTAGCTTGCAGACTCTTGTTTCTTGCTTACAGTATTAGCCTCCTCGAACAAAGCACTGGTAAGATTCTCAAGCTCGACTTCCATCTCTTTCCTGCCCTTTTCAGCAATATCTCTTTGCTTTTGCGATTCTGTCAGCTCTTGTCTGAGACTGTCGACCTCGGTCTTGTTGACAAGAGCACCACTCGAGACCAGAGACTCATGTCTTTGTGTTTCTTGTTCTAGTTGTGCTATGCGCTGCCTTGCAGCCTCGAGCTCATGGCGAGTGTGTTGTAGCGAATCGTCCAGATTTGTTTGGTAGTTGATTGCGTTGATGAGTTTTGTGCTAAGCATAGCAACTTCATTACTAAGGTCGGGATGCTGATTCTGGGAGTCTTCTGCGGGACTGGCGCGCTGTGGGTTTGGACTGGGTGTTCGTGGATCGGGAATAGTATTCAAATAATCGGAGTCGTTGTCGAAGTTGGAGCGACCGCGAGGGGAGGTGGAGAAAGACTTCATAGTAGACAGATGTGAGGCAGATTTGGCCTTGGTCAGAGTGGGAGAGTCGGATCTGGTCGTCTTGGGAGAAGGAGTTACTGAACGGCCATGGTTCGAAGTAGGGGTGGCCAGCCCGCCAGCCATGAGAAAGCCGTATCTGAGAGTCACAGTGTTAGCATAGTCATAGAGTGGCTACCAGAAGATTACTCACTCAGCCATGCTGCCTGGACGTGGGTAGAACGCGTAGTGGGTGAATTACAACAATGGTAACGGATGCGACAAAGAAGATGTCATGCATGCAGTGGATTACTCGTGGTCCATCGAGGAAAAGGCTAAGGATGTTGGTCAATCAAGTGGTACATTGTGGAAGGTGCGTTGCAGAAAGACAAGAAGGAGCGCATCGCAGCTCCAATTGCATGTCCAAGTCGGGTCCCTGGAAATCACACATGACGATGACCGCACAGCTGCCACCAGACAAGCCCACTCCGCTGCATTGGCCCTCAACGGTCCGGACCTTTTACTCCATCATCATCATCATCCTCCTGCTAACACACATACGGTTCAAAGTTCGTATGCTCATACGGTTCCAGGTTGGAAGGACTACACATTCTACTTGTCTCTAAACAGAAAACGAGTTGGCTACGGGTGTATCTGATTTCACTGGACAATGGGTCATGATTAAGATTGCACCTTGAGCGAAGCGGGAAGGACTTCAACCTGTTCGGTCGGTTGCTACGGCATGTCAACCAAATCATCTTGATACCGCATGGTCTGTTCCTGTTTTGTTCTCTTCACAAATCAGACCATTTAGGATGCGTCTGCTTGGCTCCGTACAAGAGCTTCCTGTTGGTGGGAGAAGGCAGTGGACTGCCATGGTGGATCCACAAGTCAGGGTGCTATTACCAGCAGGAAGTTGCAAAACTCTCAACATACAGTATACTCTCTTCATGTCGGTATGAGCAGTCAATGTAAGTTCAGGGAAGAGTGCACGCTTGCATAGGATGTGGCCACGAGCTGGACCAGTCGACAAGCCATTCACAAATGAATGACTCTCAAGACTCCTGACTTGACCACAGAAACATCACGTATGCGAATATAGATATTGCAAAAAACTATCTAGCTGAGGCTCGGATTATATTCTGAAAGCCGCGGCTAGCGAAAAAGTCTTGCGATTTCAATCTACGCGTTTATAAATGGTCAATATGCGGTTGTGGAATCGAGGCAATTGATGATAAGGAACGCGTGAGAGAAGAAAGAAGAGCAATGAGACGAGACAGACTTTTAAAGCGCAGAAGCAGCGGAAGGCCCGTGCGGCTTGCCAGTGCCAAGCACAACTTCTCGAAAAGTTGCAGCAGCGACGGCGCATTCGAGATACAGAGCCCAGGTCGTGTGTGTCTATATTTCCACTGCTATTCACCATGAACTCGGGCCAGAGAACCGCCAGGCGGCTGGTCGCATCATCGAGTAAGCCTAGTCGCATACGATTGTTGGCCACTCTAACTCATTTGCAGCCCGCACGACACAAGAATCCGTCTGCAACTCTTGCCTCGCCCGGATATCTCAACACCGCTCAGCATCCACCGCCGCAGCTGTCGCCCCTGAGGTCTCGACCTCGTCGCAAGTCTCACAGAATGCATCTGCCGCCCCAGCCGTCCGACCAGCATATCAGCTTCGCACTGGCGTAGTACTATCACGACCTCCTGTTTTGACTCGCTCTCTTCATCCTTTCGAAAAAGCCTTCTTCCTTTACCAAAAACGCCTGAACGAACGTCTGGCTCTCCCTTTCACACGCTACTTCTACTATAAGAAGGGAACCCCGGGAGAGCGCGAATGGAAGCGCAAGATCGCGCTGAGGAAGACTCCTGCTCGTGATGTTGGTGTCTACAATGCATACAGCGAGTCTGGTTGGAACGATGAAGTTCTGGTCAACGACAAGACAAGCGAGCCCGAATCACAGGTCGAGGCTTTGATCAGAGATGCTGAGGGTACCGATGGCGAGGCAGGAGCAAAGAGAGAGACTAGCCAGGACATTGTTGTGCAACGGCCATTGCCTAGAGTCACAGAGCAGGATCAAAAGGGCGACCAAACCAGCTTGAACAGACTGCTTGACAGAACCCTGTACTTGCTGGTCAAGAACAAGAATGGTATTTGGAGATTCCCCGAGGACGAAATCAAGGGTCCCGAGGGTCTGGACCAGGTCAGTTGGACACGAGGACACAGAAAAGTTATTCAACTACTGACAACTCCAGGCTGCCGAGCGTATTATCGTACAAGCAGGAGGTATCAACATGAACACATGGGTCGTTGGAAACGCACCCATTGGCCACTACTCTGGAAACTTCAAGAAGACCATCACCAACAGCGAAAAGAAGGTCGAGGAGATCGGCGAGCGCACCTTCTTCATGAAGGCTCGCATCATGGCTGGCCAGGCCAACCTCAAGGCCAACACATACGGCGACAAGGAGTTCAAGTGGCTCTCGAGCGAAGAGATTCAGAAGATCGTCACTCCCAAGTACTGGAGCGCTATCGCCAATATGCTCACAGGAAGATAGACTCGAGACGAAAACCACGTTTGTATCAACTTTGTACATTATTCAATCAAGGCAGACTCGCCATAGGACATCATGTTCGTTCTTATCACCTCTACGCCTATCGTCTATATGAACAGAGCTCGCCATAAGACGTTCCTTATCATCTTGACGAGCTCTGCCTATCGTCTATATGAACACAACTTGCCTATCATCCATTCGAACAGAACTCTCCCTATCATCCTTACCGAAAAGAACTTTACCTCTTATCTATACTAACAGAACTCTGCCTATCATCTGTGCCTCTAGCCAGCGACTCCGTTCCTCGAAGCGAACAATGAATATGACGAAGAAGCTATCGAATAGTGCATTAGACCAACATGCGGCCGCGGCACTTGCAATACCTTCTGCCTATCTGATATATGCCTCATGCTAGACCTGCTTCATTTTACTCCGCTCTTTATGGTACCATATTACTACCTCGGGAAAGTGATCAGATGTTGTTTTGATTGTCCTTGATATATGTGCATAGGACGGTAAAAAATCAGGCGGCTCCTCTCCAGACCGCATCGGCAAGATCGCGATGTCCGTCGGCTCTACGATGCCGTGTTGAAATGAAGCCATGGACAAAGGCATGGGCCGAGAGTGTCAAGTAGTCGGGTTGGCTTGGTTAGGACTGCAAGGTAGGGCAGTGCAGGACTCGGCCGAGGAGCTCCACTTCAACATGTTCTTTAGTGCACGCCTTTTGCTGACTCGAGATGCCCGACGTCACGATGGCCGGATGTTAGAGTTCCCATCCGAAAAGATGGCGGGTCGTGGATTGTTGTCGGCTAAGATGCTGCAGATCTTGCCATGTTCCTGGTCTAGCAAACCATGCTCCCCAGACACACGTCGCCTTTTCAGGTTAGGCGTGTATAGATGATGGACCCCGCTCTCCACATCTCCACCCTCGCGCCCCGCTTCATCGCCTGGATTTTCCTGACCATGAACCTCAATGTCGCATTTTCAAGCTGCACGGCGCAGTGTCTTGTGAGAAATCGGACGTGCATCCAGTCGCTGACCTTCTCAATGCGACCTTCGGCATAATGTCTCGGTAGGTGGCAAGGGCATGGTGATCGTATAAAGAGAGGGCTATGCCCAGAGTAGGTACCTTCGTAGCAAGCACTGTCTATCCAGCTCAACATGCATTCTTCTTGGTCATTGCTCTCACTGGCGGTCTCTGCCGTCTCGGCCGCTCCCTCTCTGTTGCGTAGAGCACCCGCCAATGCACCTACTGTCAACTTGAAGAACGGTTCATACTATGGCGTTCACAACAGTCAATACAACCAGGACTTCTTCCTTGGTATCCCATTCGCACAACCACCTCTCGAGCAGCTCCGCTTCGCCAATCCCGAGACATTGAACTCGACCTGGGCTGGAGCTCTGCCTGCTACCAACTATGCGTTTGAGTGTGTGGGTTATGGAGGCGATCAGATCGGCTATCAACAATCCGAAGACTGTCTGTACCTCAACGTTGTCAGACCCTCCGGCTACGAGAACACAAGCCTGCCAATGGTTGTTTGGATCCACGGTGGAGGTTTCTACATGGTAGGTCTATATCTTTCTTCGATACATGACTATTCTGACTATCATACAGGGTGGTGCAGTCGACAGAAGATACAACTTGACATTCCTCGTCGAAAACTCTGTCAAGATTGGCAAGCCCATCATGGCTGCTAGCGTTGCTTACAGACTGGGTCCCTTTGGTTTCCTCAATGGTGATGAAGTTGCTGGTGCTGGTCAGACCAACATTGGCCTCAAGGATCAACGCAAGGCTTTGCAATGGCTGCAAGAGAACGGTGCCGCTTTCGGTGCTGACACAAGCAAGGTCACCATCATGGGAGAGTCTGCTGGTGCTGCCTCTGTCGGTTTCCACTTGACTGCATTCAACGGCCGTGACGACAAGCTGTTCCGTGCTGCTATCATGGAGTCTGGCAACGCTATCTCCTACAACGCTCTAAATGGTTCAGAGTAAGTCCAACCACCAAGTTTCTGTTGTCCATCAGACTAAACAGTCTTCAGCACCTACCAACCAAAGTACGCTGCTCTTACCAAGGCAGCTGGTTGTGGAAACACCACCAACACTCTGGACTGCCTACGTGCCCTGCCTTTCACCGTCCTCAACAATATTCTAAACACCACTGCCTTCAACAGCGGCTGGAACCCTGCTCTGGACGGTGACTTCATCGCCCGTTACGGTAGCGAACAACTCGCCGATGGATCCTTCGTCCACGTCCCCATCATCAACGGCGCCAACAGCGACGAAGGCGTCTCCTTCAGCCCCCTCGGTATCAACTCAACCGGCGACCTCGAGATGTATCTGAACACAACCAGCAAAACACAATACGCCCTTACTCCCGATCTCGTTCAGAAACTCCTTGCCGTCTACACATCAGGCCAACCCGACTACCTCATCCCATCCACCCAAGAACTAGGCCAGAACGTCAGCACCCTCGGTCCTCAATACGGCCCTTACTACCGCGCCTCAGCCGCCTACTTCGGCGACGAAGTCTTCATCGCCAACCGCCGCAAGACCTGCGAAACCTGGGCCGCTGCCAACGTGTCCGCCTACTCCTACCGCTTCAACGCCATCCCCACTGGCAGCGAATTCGTCGCCCACTTCCAAGAAGTCGCTTTCGTGTTTAACAATTTGAACGGGTTGGGCTACGCAATCGATCCTTTTGCAAACAAGTCTGCTGCATTTACCGAGCTTTCGGACTTTATGAGCAAGAGTTGGGTTACTTTTGTGCATGATTTGGATCCTAATGGTTATGCTGGCAAGAACTCGAGTTTGCCTACTTGGCCTGCTTATAGTGTGGGCCAACCGATGAATATGGTGTTTGATGCTAATGTTACGAGTCATACTGAGCCTGATACATGGAGAGCCGAGGGTATCAAGTTGATTACTGACAACAATATCCAGTATCACAGATAGAGGGGTAAACCTCACGAAATCTTGTGGTCTTGTATGTAACGAAAAGCTTTCTTAAGAATACGATATGATGTTTCTCTTTTCTTGCTTTGATTTCCATCACACGCGAAAGTTGTTTTTCTTGTGCTGTGGATCTTTTTCCGTCAAACGTTACTGCTATCTCTCGCCCGTATTGTCGAAAAGACTAAATCACAGTACTTCTGCTGTTTCGACTACGACAATACTTTCCAGAACCAATACGTAAGATAGCCAATAGAGACATCTCAAGAGGAACCTTGTGCTCATGCAACAACAACCAATTTCTAGAAAAAAAAAGCATTTCTTGCCATATTCTGGTAATTGGCGTATCAACCCTATCACTTTCAACGCACTCAAAGAGAAAAATCTTCTGTCCACATCTCTCATCATGACAACGAAAAAACAAGAAACTCATCTTTCGATGGTTTCATTTCCCATACAAGTAACAATACATCAGTCACTTGACGTACTTTCTAACCAACTCCTCAGTAGCATCCTGACAATCCGCAAAGATGTTGATGGCATCCACTAATTTCTTTTCCGCAGCTCCCTTCTTCAACCTTGTGTATCTGATCCTGTAACTCTCTTCCTTGCTCACAGCTTCCAATAACTCTTTATCATGCTTGTCTTCATTCTCGACTACTTCGTCGAAGAATAGAGGAGTAGAGGAAGAAGGGGCAGGAGTAGAGGCTAGAGCAGCGAGCAAGGGAGGTGAAATAGTAATGTGGTGTGCACCACTAACTTTTAGACATTCCTCGACGGAAGTCAATGAGGCGGGCATAACGAGGGTTTTGCTGTTGAGGCGCGAGTACAACAGTTGACAAGAGCGGGTAAGCGCAAAGCCTTTGTCGGTATCCACATGTCTGTTTCCCCGTCAGTATCTCCCTCAAGGACATCAAAAAAAAAAAAAGGACAGAGGTAAGAAGACAAAACTCACCCGGGAATAAAATGCACAGGCAACTCATTCACATAAGGCGCAATATACGAACACCCCGCAAGATGTGCAACAACAGCCTGCTCCATCGAAAACAACGTCGTCGCTAGTGTCACAATGCCCTGCTCTTCAAGCACCTTACACGCCTGAATGCCCTCCCACGTGCTCGGAATCTTGATACAAACCCTCTCACTCTCCAACTGCGGCGCCACAATCTTGTAAATGGCAATAATGCGGCGTGCATTAGCGATGGTGGCAGCAGAAGAGTAAGCATGGTAAGGGTTTGTTTGAATCAACGCTCGACCAGTCAGGTAAGGAATCATTCTTGCAGAGAGGTTTACGGCCAGGACTTCAGAGGCGAATTGTTCAAAGGTGGCTTCGGAGGCATAGTCGGGGTAGAGTTGTTTGGCTTGTTGGATAGATGCAATGACGAGAGGTTCGTTTTTTGGTTTTTGGAGTTCGATGTTGACGATGGCCTGTTCGGTGTTTGTTAGTATTGTGGTCTACTTCTCGCATCGGATACATTTCAATTTACCTGGTTCGATGTGCAATCGACAAAAGGTCCCAATGCTTGGGCGACTGTGGAAAGCGAATAAGTACAAGAATATTGTCGTGTATGGCTCGATACGAAGCATACCTTCCACATCCAAAGTGTCACAATCGATAGCACTACGCAAGCGAAGCTCAGAAAGCAATGTCTTTTGGTTCTCCATATCTTTGCACTCTTGCCGCTAAGAACAGTTTGAACAATATGATCCTGAAAGGTCAGAGGCTCAGGTCATCTTTTTTAAACCCCTTGGAACTCACTATGCTATGCAGCGGAACATTACTAAATCGGGCAGAACCGACTGGGGATCTTTCGGCTAAAGTCGCCAGACCTTCCTGGATACATCAACGAGGCAGCTTTGCCGGTCGAACCAAACTTTATCTCGAGAAGTTACCCAAGTCTGGAGGAAACATTGCCGAGTGCTCTTAAACCTTACTCTCAGGCTCCACAACTTCAAGTGCTGATGAAAATCGTCTTCACACGCGACCACACGTAATGGACTAGGTCAATCATCCATTAGAGCATTTCTGAGAGCAACACGTTACACAAATGCGTGGGCCTGATCTAATGTGGATTAGCCAAATTCTGGCCATAATTGAATTGACCAGATGCCCAACGAAGGTCGAGGCGACAAGCGTACTATCCACATATACTTCAAGTAATCCCTGACAACCTGCATCTCTCATAGAAGCAGATCATGCTCGATAGATGCGCACTTTCTGCTTGATCTTCTTACGACAAACCGGACAGTTGGCAGGTTTACGTGGCCTCGTTCTGTCATGTTCCATGACAGGTGAATGCTGTGAACTGCACCACTGGCACATCACTAAATGCCCACAAGGAAGACAAGCAGTATCAGCGGTTTGTGTGTAGCAGATCTTGCAGTCCAATTTAAGAGTCATGTCGGCATCTTCCTTGGGTTCAGGGCGTCCAGAATCTTCAGCGTCGAGACCGCCTCTAGCACGGTCTTCGTCATCTGATGATTCGCTCTCCTCTTCCCAGTTACCTCTGAAGGGAGCATACGCATCACGAAGGCGACGCCAGACGTCGAGATGGTTACCACTCTCAGACTCTCGGATAGCCGCAGCCGTTCCGTTTTGTTCCATTCGAGCAATGATGGAGCTTCTCTGAGGCTCAGGAGTATTACGCAAGAGTCTTTCCAATGTAGACATCTGCTGAGGTGGAGCTGAGGTTGGCGCTTGCTCAGATGTAACAGTTTCTGCCTGCGTTCCTGCCGACGAATCCGGTAGTTCGACATTCGAGGGGCTGAAAGCAAGCGTAGCATTATTGTTCGATGTGGGCTCACGAATGTTCTGCACCCAGTCTTGCTGTCTAAGCATAGAGTAGTATTCGTTGAGTCGATCCTCGTAGACAGTGTCGGCAGCTGGGTTCGATTCTTCGTTGTCATCGTTGTTAGCAAAGAGCGGCCCAGTGGCAAGTTGCTCATGCTCCAAGACTTGTCGCAAAGTTCTCTCATCTTGTCTAACTTCTTCGGCGACTCTGAATCGTTCATATGCACGAGTAAACATGCCACCAATAGGACTTTCATATTCGGCACCCTGAGTCTCCATATCCTCACGAGTTCCGAACAGGCGAGCATAGTTCTCGGCTGTGCGCTGTTCACGCCGAAGTTGAGAGACCTGCTCCCTGTGTTCAGTCAGATCAAGCTCCGCGCCTTCGAGTATTTCGGAAGTCTCAGTATGACTGGCTTGAGCCAATTGAAATTCCACTGCTGCTTGATCACGGAATCTTTGAGCCTGTTCGAGTTGTCGTTGGGCTTCATCAAAGCGTTGCTGAACGCTAGTCAATTCAGGATCGCGATAGACGGAACCAACAACCGGAGCCCGTGTCTCGCGATTGGCAGCATTGGACGTAGGTGACGACGGCGGCGGATCTCTGACGGACATGGCATCGA
Organism: Aureobasidium melanogenum CBS 110374; assembly: GCF_000721775.1. Taxonomy (NCBI): domain Eukaryota; kingdom Fungi; phylum Ascomycota; class Dothideomycetes; order Dothideales; family Saccotheciaceae; genus Aureobasidium; species Aureobasidium melanogenum. The sequence goes on along the minus strand of NW_024470054.1, from coordinate 1,765,781 downwards.
GGGATCTTCCTAGTTCCGAGAGTCGATTGGTAGTGTCTGAATGATCCGGTACAGGCTCGCCGAGATCTCTGAGACCGGAGATGACCCGCTCAATGCCATTACGCATCCTGAGGAGTTCGCGTCTAAGAGCGGCGATCCTGCGGGCTTGATATTCGGGGTTTCTTGGAGGAGCGGCTCTCATGACCTGACCTGCAACGCGATGACTGGTACGACTGTCGTTCGAGTTGAAGGTATAAGGTGCATGTACGAGTGTAGGAGGTTGTTCTTGTTCCGTGCTTCGACTGGTATTCTGCTCTTCCTCTTCGGCTTCTTCGAACATCTGGTCAAGGGCATCGTCCAAAGAAGGACCTTCCGGGGTATTGTTTGTCGCGATTTCGACGTGTTGACGTTGATCAGCGTCACTTCGTTCTTGACCAGCTCTGAGCTCATCCAAGGTTCTCGGAAGGCGACCAGGAGAGACATCCCTGAAGCGTTCACCCAAGACAGCAACTCTTTCCTCGGCACCATCAGGACGAGTGACGGTCCGGTAGCCATTGTAAAATTGATACCATCGTTCTAGAAAGTCGGATTGTTCGGGTATCTGTGGAATGCGGGTCTGGGTGGGTAGTAGATTTGTTTGAGCTACTCTGTTTCTCCAGAACTCTGAATGAAGTTAGCAAGGAGAAATTCAGAGTGGGTATTGGGATAGTACGAGAGCATGGCCAACAGTAGCGGTCCCAACGAGCACCTCTAGCAACGAAACCGACACCGTCAACATAGGTCGAGTAACTTGACTGATGTGGTCGTTCATCAGCACAAGCACAGCAGTTGGGGATCGAAGACAGGCGACATGAGGTGGGCAATTTATGGTCACAGTACTCGGGCAAACGAGGAAGGTCGGCCGTCAAAGTGCCCATGGTGGCGGCCGTGGAGATGTAAGCAGCCGAGCAGAGGGGGACGGAGGGAGAGAGCTGAGATCAGAGGGCAATGAGAGGCTAAAGAAGCATAGAAAGATAGACGAGGCAAAAGAAGATAGACAGTGTATTATGCAACCAAAGCAATCGGTATGCGATTAGCCGACCTCGGGCGTAACTTCCGCGTAGACGAGCAATTGAAATACGTCAGAGCGTCCATCAGCGAAGAGCGAAATGTGGGGAGAGTTGCACCAAGGGGCTTTGGTGTTTCAGATTTCACATGCAAACAAAGCCCGAGTTACCTACCAAGACCAGAATGTCCTGACGGCCTACCGGAGCCCTTCGATGGATTTTGTGAGCATTCGACTATGGCTTCTGCATGCTACCCAAGTACTGACGTATATCGTCTAGTGGACCAAACTCATCAGCGGCGTGAGCAACAACAAGTCTGCCACGTCCGCCGCGTCCAGTCCGCAACAACGCCTGCAACGCTTCCGTCGAGCATACAATCCCATCCTACAGCTATGTGGCCGTCCACAAACCCTAGCATCTCACGCCCCCGCCCTCGATCAACTCTATTCCTCCCTGCAGACCATCAACGCATTGCTCGCTGACGAGAGCCGATCCCCTGCTCCTCACCTCTGTCTCAACTTTACCCAGTCCTCGCAAATCTACAGCGTCGTCGCCCGCGCTGCCTCGACCTCTCGCGATCCTCGTCTCGTACGCCAGACTGTTCTCTTGTTCAGCTTGCTGCTCGAGAGCGAGGATGAAGACTTCGTCGCTTCCCCGACCTTTGCCAAATCCTTCATGCGCTTTGCCCTGCGCCTTATAGACTCCAACTCGGCTGGCTATGGCGAAGACATTGAGGCTGATGTCGTCGAGCTCCTGTTTGCTGTCGTCGCAAAAATCCGTGTACAACCTAATATTCTCTCCGTCTGGTTCTCCTCTTCAGCACACAAGGACGATTCGCAAAAGGCTTCAGACCAATTTGCCGGCCAAACACAAAAGGATGACTTCCCCTTATGCTATCTTCTGATCGATCGTATCCACCATGATGGGCGTATCGGCGATTTCGCTCGTACCGGTCTACTATATATCTTCGAGGCCGTCTCCAATTCTACACATCTCGAAGATTGGATCATCGAAAGCGACCTGCCTACCTTGATGGCCTCCGGTCTTGGTGCCTTGTACAGTCAATTAAGCCGAGAGTTGTCTATTCTGCATGACCACGACCGCCTACCTATGATCCTCGCTCTTTCAGATTACATCGATGCTCAGCAGGTATCGTCAACCGAGAACATCTTCTCGCCAACACATGCTACCCATATGGCCACTTTCCTATCTCACCTTGCTTTCTGGCAAGACGTCTTGGAACACTGCAAGTCTGAAAGTGTCAAGACTACCCTGCTAGATCATTTCCGAGTCCTCTTTTTGCAACAGCTTCTCTATCCCTCGCTGCTCCAGTCTTCTGACACAGATGGCGGTTCATCTGTCGCTGTCCTCACTTATCTTTCCAATATTTTCGAGTCGCTAGACCATCCCGATCTAACACGAATGGTACTGCAGTACCTCTTGGCTATTCCTGAAACCAAACAATCAGAACCTGTCTCACCTACTGTCCAAAGGAGGCAGAGTACCCTCATGTTGCTGACACAATCTGGCAACGACGAAGACAAACTTGAACCCACACTCTTTAGTCTGGTCGACCTTGTACTCAATGGAATCAGGTCGCACAATCCACAGACAGTCGTCGCCGCTCTGAAACTCTCGTCAATCATGCTAACAAGGCATCGCTCGTATACAACCCTCACTTTACTGCAATCAAAGTCAACTTTGGAGCCTGGAGAGAAGAGGACTGTCCAGGCTCTATGCATGGAGACGGACATCCTCGTTCAAATCGCTACAGGACTTGGTGGTGAAATTGACGTTGATGAGGCGTACGCCACCGCCTGTCAAGATATCACCGTCCCAATGGAAGTCCAACTGACAAATAGAACCCTGGAAGAGTCCTCGGTGCTGAAGATTTCGCCGCACGACGCTTACATTCAATCAATCCTTGCGGTTTTCGGATCCTTCTTCTCCAATAGCGTAGACGTCAACCTTTCCTTGACCGAGGCGACAATCTGTCTGGCGTCATGTGCTGGCATTGGCCTTGACGGCTGGCTTGCTGTGCCCAGGGCAGACTATCAAACAGCAACATCCGAACCAGAGTTTGACACAACTAGTCTGGACGAGGAAGAAGCTGCAAATCTCCGTCTGCTGCACACCATGTACTCTCAGCAGCGCCGCGATGGTTCTCAAGATCCACAGCTGCCTTCAATCTTGCGTGCTCTGAGTCGCCAGGTCGAAAATATTCGCTCTGACATCCCGATGATTAATCATTTGGTCGAGAAACGTATCGCAATCCTGGGTGGGGCTGGTCGTGAAGACTTGCTTACTCAGCCTAAGACTTCTGCTGCTTCCAATAGAAAATCGACCGAGTCTTCGCGACCTAGCGATCGTCAGATACAACGCGTCCAGGAAGGATCAAGACAGAGATCATCCTCGCGTGAGTCCAGTGGCCCTGGGTCGTCAACACCTGTGCGGGCCAGAGACAGTTCTTTATCAGGAGTACCACCAAGATCCAGCTCTCTCCCGCAAGCGTCCCGCGAACAACAAAATTCGATATTCAGACCGCCACCTCCAGAATCTCCCGAAGAAGATAACTTGCCAGCTGAAAATTTGTCAGTTCAGAATGAGTCCAAGCAGAACGAAGCGCAGGCATTGAGAGGAAGACTCCAATTTGTTGCTGTCGAATCTTCAGACAGCAATACAGTTTTTGAGTACGTACCAAATACTGTGGCTCATATCCAGTCAGAAGGCGATGGTGATAAAGAAACCAGAGAAGCCACTTTGAGCCATGTCGTGACGAACATAGTCATCCTGCAACACTTTGTTGTAGAACTAGCTGCAGTGATGAGGACCCGGGCAATTGTTTTTGAGGAGGTTGCATTCACTTGACGGGGACAGCCACTTAGAGGTGCAAGTTGTCACACTTTTGATCACTAGAATCTGCCTCAGATCGTTAGTATCTAATACATACCCTGCGAAGATGATGGCTCTAATCAAAAGGTCGCTTGGAGGACATCAGTGGGTTTTGTTGGTTCCAACACATACCGTAGGGAAAAGCGATAGCATTCTGTGACTCGTTGGAGGACATATCCAGACAGGAGGACGTGCAAGACGCACCGCGACACCTCGTGTGTAACCGATTCACGCATGTGGTCGCAGGTCATCTGAAATCTGCACTACATTGGCAGTGACATGCACAAACCCTGGACCTCCAAGCATGCTTGCTTGTACGCAAACGAGATCCCGGCCGCACAGCAGAATTGTCCACGATCTTGCAGGCTTACTTATCGCTAGGCTACCATTCCCTCAAGGCTGATTTTGTAACATGCTACATGTTCGACCGGGAAAGCTGAAAACTTGACTGGGTTCGGACAAGGAATGGGGATGGTCACGCTGCCTCGTCACCATGAAGGTGCGGTGAGACCGTGCTTCACCAGAATAATATGCATTTGTGATCACCTCATTACTATCATGGTCCATAATTACTCGTAGCCGTTCATGAAAGTTGACTAAGTAAACCATGGCGTGACCAGTGACAAGCTGCATGACCGGTTGGCGCAAGGCAGCACAATACGCGCATGATCTTTCGTCGACTTGGGAGCTTTCTTGGGCGACAATGAATGGACGAGCTGAAGAACAAATCTCACGTTACACAGGCAGATGCGATAGCATACATCTCATGTATCCTCAGGTACGCGTTGATACAGGTGCAGAAGGAAGTCTTGTCAAAAGTCCAATAGAATCTGATAATTAAACCCCGCCCATTTGGGTGTCTCTTGGCGGCGTAAAGTCGAAGATCCCTGGAGAACCCATGTCTGCCTGCCTCAGTAAGCCACAAAGACTACGTGTTAGTGTGTCTGCCTTAAAAATTAAGAGTTGACCAGTCAACTATCGGTGTACACATATATCCATCTCCCCATCTCTGCCATCATGTACCTCCCGGGTCGTTCACAGTCTTTACTGCCAGTTTTCCCCTCAGCCGTTCGTGGTGAGTGCCCGTGTGTCAAGTCAACTTCGTGTGACGCGGAAACTTTGTCGATGCCACCTGTCCACCGCGTACTAACGTTTGCATCTCCATGAAAACAGGCCTCACTTCTTTTTGAAAAATTACGCTGGAACACCCGAGGCAGAAATACACGAATGAGTCTGCTAAGAAGCTTGCCCGTCACGCCGCAATCACAATTTCTTCCATTTAATAGTAATGGCAGACCCACATGAATCCTTACACTGCCGGATTCATGATCCACTCAAGCCATCTTTTGATTCCTGCTGCATTCAAATTGACGACGTATCCGGAATTTATGATGATTGTCGTATGTTGCGAGCGCATCCAGAGTCACACGATGGCTTGGGGAAAGTGCGCAACAGCGATGGAGGAGAATGGGTGACTTCATCTTTCCACAGCAGTGCCTTAACAGCCTATCCGTATGTGTCAAGCCCCATCCAACCCAGAGCTTGACTAGAGCAGAACACCCCTAGGTCACATCCTTTGACCAAGTATCAAGACAATTCGATTGACTTGCTGTAGGGCTCAGGACCCACGCCGCAAGTCACCACAGAAGAACGTAAAATCAAGTCAAATACCGAGAACTCTTCTCACCGAAACAAGGAACATGAAGGGCCAGGAAACCTCAATTCGGGTATCGGCTTGTGATTCGACAGCAGCGGCAAGACTTGGACAATTATCCCTGGAACATGCTGGGGGGGTTGGAATTAGAACAAGCCCTCTTTCGAAGAAACGACCAGCAAGCTCGGAAGTCTGTACTGCAGACGCACCAGCATTGGTCAAAGATTACGGCAAAGCAATTGCTATAAGGACTTCATGCGCAGCATCAAAATACATCAAACGACCCATTGCTGAAGAAACTATAACAGCGTGTCCACCACTAACAAGTGAACCTTCGGTCAGTGCGACTGAGGGACGTACGTTGTTCCCAGACCCATCCGATCCGCGAACTCCGGAAGAATTTACAGAAGGCTTGAAGCGTCGTCGCCGCCCAACCGAAACCTTGTATCTCGACATTGTACAGTCAATACCTGGGCTGAGCGAAACTAGATCCCTACGACAGGCAGAGTACATGTCTCAAGATGAGTTCACGGCGGAGATCAAGGGTATCTACGCTGCATTGGTTATGGTTGAAGCAAAGTGCATCAAGTTGGATGCTGCACATATGAGTGCCAGCGCGAATCTTTCTCTTGATCAATGGCAAGCACTTTTTGCAGTGCATCGAACTCTGCTGTACGAACATCATGACTTCTTGTCTGCATCACAACATCCCTCGAGCAGTTCCTCGTTGCGCAAGCTGGCCACGAAATACTCTATGCCAGCTCGAATGTGGAAGCATGGTATCCACTCATTTCTGGAGGTACTGCGACGTCGTCTGCCAGATTCGCTTGACTACATGCTTCAATTCATTTACTTGGCGTACCAAACAGTCACGCTACTTTACGAGACAGTCCCATCCTTCGAAGACACCTGGATCGAATGTCTTGGAGACTTGGCACGTTATAGGATGGCGGTCGAAGAAATAGATATGAGAGATCGTGAAATTTGGGGTGGAGTAGCCCGTGACTGGTACTCAAAGGCATCGAACAGAAACCCCGATGTGGGGAGACTGTACCACCACTTGGGTATACTGGCACGCCCGAATGCAATTCAACAAGCATACTACTATTGCCGAGCGTTGACTTGTGTTCAACCGTTCGAATCTGCCATGGAATCACTATCTTCATTGCTCTCACCTTTGACGAAAGTGGAGCCAGAACGAGCAGTAATTCCTTACGTGGACGAAACAGACTCGATTTTTCTTTGCCTTCATGCGAAAATGCTGACACTGAGGTCTCGCACTTGTGGTACTCAGCTTCATACTACCATTTCCACATATCGTGTATGGCTTGACACGCAGATTCGTCGACAGGCACTCAAGTGGAAAGACCATGGGGTTTTCATAGCCGTCACCAACATCTCAGCGTGCTTCGGTTATGGTTACTATGACAATTGTCTAACAAAAGCTTACAGAAAAGGAATAAAGGTAACAAACGATCTTCTTTACTTCCAAGAGCATCACGCTGAAATTCGAGCATCAGGAATCTGGTAATGGAACAAACGACTCTATTTCGGACGACTCGCTCTATCTCCTTTCCAGCACATTCGCACTGGTTCTCTCTCGAGAACACGATTTTAACGTCCTGCCCCATGTACATACGATATTAGCCTTTCTTTGGAGCATCTACAATCTTGCGGTCGGACCGGTCGCACTGATTACAAAAGTACTGAATTCTATTCCCTGGGGGAAGATTGTCGACTTCCTCAACAGTTTTATCAAAACCGAGCCGATTGAAGACCGCGTTGTGGAAGCAGGGCGACGAGGAAGCTTTTTACAAGGCGCACCCAAGCCACTGCCCGAGGACTATCTCTTGCGCGGCTTGGTTTGGTGCAGAGGCTACTTTGTGTCTGGATGGTTTGACGAAAAGCATGACGAGGAAAGCCGGCTTCTTGAACTGCCCAGCACGAACAAGGTGAGGATTGATAGGGTGATGCGGTTGAGCATTTGCTTGTCACAGGTAAGTTTTCCGTCGGTTCTAACGTTTTGTGTCTTTGGCTGATGATGGCCCTTATAGAAAGGAAGATTCATCTCTTTTGATCATTCTAGGAAGGTGTTCCTTAAGCTCAGTCATGTATGTGTGTCTCCTACGCAAGCTCAGCATGCTTAGATTTGCTCATCAGAACGATGAGTGATCGACGTGGAGCAGGGAAGCCTGCCCGGAGTTGGAATATGTACTGACGAGAATATAGTGAGTGGTCAAGCAATGCTTTAACAGCGACACAACCCAACTCAGCCTTTCAACAGGCCATAAATGTCTCCTTTGAGCAACAGTCTCATGAAAGCTATGTGGTAGCATATAGGATGATGAAACAATGGCCGCCTTGAAACGCTTCACCTTTGTAAAAAGTCCAACCCAAAATGACGTATCATCAATGTTCCATACCAAACATGAAATATGCTGCCTCAAAGTGAAGACGAACGAAGATCAAGCAGAAAGATAAGATGCAGATACCCACAGCTAGGCCCAGAAGATCGACACGAGCACAAAAATGGCAGGAGAAAAGGAAGAGCGCGATCCAACACAAGTATACGTTGTAGGATGGGATGGGACAAACAGGACGAAGTCCAATAGTTGAACGGTTGCAAAGCTGCCCCAATAAGCAACGAACGCCCGCGCGGAATAACGAATGGTATTATTGGCAAAAGGGCAGATGGTACCATGCATGGGCAAGCTCGGGCGGGTACAGTTCGTCACTTGATGCCAGAACAACCCTGATATTTTACGATACCAACTTTCAAGAAGAAGATGAAGAGGGTAAGCTTGTGGCATCAACAGTCCAGGGCTTCTGACGGTGTGGGCTGTGAAACGGACAGGGCGGATTTTATGAGACAGAACTGTTTCCTGGTCGACGCGCTTGCCAAAGGCTCGCTTTGAAGGGTCCCGTCATTGACGGATCGGGGGCTTTGCCGCGAACGGCCGATTTGCTGCGGGGTGAGGGAAGAAAAGGAAACAACCCAAGTCGGGCCACGTCGTCATTCGAGCAATGGCTCGGGCGGGTAGGGACAGACAGATACAGGGTCAGAAGAGCTCTTGATGCTTTGAGAGGGATTGTAGGAATACCTGATCACACTGTCGAGTCAAGGCGGCCTTCTCAGTAGTGTGTATTGCTCGTCAGTTGCATTGAGAGCAGCGAGCACAAGCCCGACGGTGGTACCCGCATTCCAACGATCTCATTGCCTTTCCAGCGAGTCTGGATGCGCGCATAACGGACGTTGTTCTCAGGCTCCACTAGCTCTTTAGTTCGTTGTTGGAGTCCTGAGTTAACTCGGTGCAAGATCTCGCACTCTGCTTCGCTCTCTCTCTTGCTTGCCAAAGCTCAGCTCCAGCTCCAGCTTCAGCTCCCATCTGTCGTCGTTAACTTATTCCACCACCGCCCAAACCCTCATCATCCCCTTTTGCGCCGCCAGACGTCATTGTGGTAAATTAGGACACGGAGTCTCAGACGCTTTGTTCTAGCACAGCTGCGGGGCGCGGAGTTTAGTTGTTGCACGACACACAATGCCATCGCTCGGCTTCCTTAAGAAGAAGAAGACCAAGGACGATCTGAGCTCGCCCGTCACGTCTCCTGTCAAGAGCACCTTTGCTTCACCCACGTCGCCAACCAAGCTCAGCCATACCACAACTGCCAACAAAGATAGCCCCGCTTTGTCCAGGGCAACCACCGCTGCTTCAGCTGCTGCGTCGCAAGCCCCTGCGCAATCTCAATCCACAACTCAATCTACAGCCCAACCTCAATCCTCCACCCAGTCGTCAATTCCCTCGACTGAAGTGACTCCTCCTCAACCAGCTGCCCCCACTCAAGAGCAGTCCAAGTCGGCCGAGCCCATGCAGACCCAGCAATCATACCCAATCCAGCAACAGCAGGCGCAACCCCAGCAATCCTACACGCAGTCGCAACCATACCAACAGTCGCAACAGCCCGCCCAGCAGCAACAGCCGCAGCAGAATGCTGCTAGCATCCAGAACCTCATCAACCAACCCTCAGCACAGCCCAAAAATCCCCACGACTCTGCATACATGGCCAATGGCGCCGTCGAGAAGCCTAAGGCTGTCTCCAACCCCGTGCGCGAGACCAAGGGCAAGTACACACTGCAGGACTTTACCATCAACCGCACTCTTGGAACTGGCAGTTTCGGACGCGTACACTTGGTTCAGTCCAAGCACAACCAGCGCTTCTATGCCGTCAAGGTCTTGAAAAAGCAGCAAGTTGTCAAGATGAAGCAAGTCGAGCACACCAATGACGAGCGTCGCATGTTGCAAAAAGTCAAGCATCCCTTCTTGATCACTCTCTGGGGCACATTCCAGGACTCCAAGAACTTGTATATGGTCATGGACTTTATCGAGGGTGGAGAGCTCTTTAGCTTGCTGCGCAAGTCTCAGGTTTGTCTTTCTACTCCAATTGTCAATTCATCGCAACGCGACTGACCCGAAACACAGAGATTCCCCAACCCCGTCGCCAAGTTCTACGCAGCCGAAGTCACCCTCGCTCTCGACTACCTGCACTCAATGGACATAATCTACCGTGACTTGAAGCCTGAGAACTTGCTCCTCGACAGACACGGTCACCTCAAGATTACCGATTTCGGTTTCGCAAAGGAAGTTCCTGACATTACTTGGACTCTCTGCGGTACTCCCGATTATCTGGCTCCCGAGGTTGTGTCGTCCAAGGGTTACAACAAGTCTGTTGATTGGTGAGTTTGCTTTGTTGCGATCGACCGCGTCTCTCGCTAACCATGATATCACAGGTGGTCGCTCGGTATCCTCATCTTCGAAATGCTCTGCGGTTTCACGCCTTTCTGGGACTCTGGCAGTCCCCTCAAGATTTACGAAAACATTCTTCGCGGAAGAGTCAAGTACCCTCCCTACGTCCACCCAGATGCTCAAGATCTGCTGAGCAAACTCATCACCCACGACTTGACCAAGCGTCTTGGTAACTTGCACGGTGGCAGCAAGGATGTTATGCAGCACCCTTGGTTCGCCGAGGTCACCTGGGAAAGACTGGCAAAGAAGGATATAGATGCTCCTTACGTCCCCCCAGTCAAGGGTGGCCAGGGTGATGCAAGTCTGTTCGACAAGTACCCAGAAGAGACTGAAGCATACGGAAGCATGGGTGATGACCCGTAAGTTTTTCCTTCTTTCCTATCATTCTAACGAATTGCAATGAACTGACCATTTTTGCTTTTCTAGTCACGGTCGTCTTTTCCCCGACTTCTAAACAACGCAAACGTCCGAGATGGCGAAGAAATATGACACGAAGCAAATGCATGGGGCCAATCGAGATATGGCAGAAAACGACCTGTTACGAGACAGGAGAGAATGCGTGTTTACGAACAGTTTATCGCAGCAAACGGGAGCAAGAGCCAAGAGGTCCAACATGGTGGGAATCGGCATTGCTATGGGGGAATATGTAAAAGAAGGGAGGGCGGGCTCGATTGTTTCTCTAAGCTTTTTCGGGAAAGAGCATGGACGCAGGAACAGCTTCGCCAAACCTATGGTTTTGTAATTCTCCTTTGGCTCTTTTTTTTTTCTCCTATATTTGATTATCTTTTTTTTTTCTATAACTATACTACTATTTTTTCTCCTTTTCTTTTCTTCTCTTTGTTACGCTAACAAGACTTCTATTCGCTTCTCATCAGTCGTGCTTTTGTCTCAGCTGCTTCATCTCTATCATCCCCTTTGCTCGTTTGTCTTGTCTGAATTTGCTGGATATCTTCTTCTTAGGTGATATTGTTAACTCGACAGCCTTTCCGATCTGCTTCATCAGCGAATCCCTTGTCATCTCATGTCAAACAAAGACGACTCGAATCGTCGGGGCACTGACATCTCAAAAGCGTGATGCATATCTCTACTTGCTTTCTGATTTGCTACAAGAGTCCGAAGTTGAAGGTTGCCGTTTTGGGAAGGCCGAGGCATCTTCTGATCGGATCAGCGCTGACCCCTCCTCAACCCCGCCTTTCTCGATACCATCGTAGGTAACCAAGATTAGTGTTCGGTTCCTTCATACACATATCGTCGGTGCAACCATGCGTTCCTGGTGGTACAAGTCACGAGCCGGACGTTGGAGCGCCGAAGAGGGACAAGATACATATTCAGCTGTGCTCCTCGGTCCCTCGATTCGACCCAGTTTCATATTCTTCATATAAACAGCAACTATCTCAATTGACTACCACATTTCACGTTCATACACGATGGCTGGAGATAAACCTTGGCCTGAAGTGCCCATTGGAAACAAGGACCATGCCAATGCAGCAGTTGTGATTATAGGAGCCGGTATATCAGGTAAAGTTCAAAGATATCAAGAACTACCAGAGACCCTTGTCATTGACCCGATTATCATTTACTAGGCATGTGCACGGCCATCGACCTGATCAAACAAAACAATTGCAAAAACTTCATCATCCTCGAGAAGAGCAGTGGAGTTGGCGGCACATGTATGTTCAAACCAGATCACCTCAACGATCTCACACTACTACAGGAACTAATCACAACGCTCACTCACAGGGCACGACAACAAATATCCCGGAGCCTGCTGCGACATCTGGTCGCAACTTTACTCATACTCCTTTGCCCAGAACCCCTCCTGGACACGCGAATACCCCGGTCAAGAAGAAATCCTCTCTTACTTGATGGGCGTAGCTTCCCACTACAATCTCTACCAACACATCCGCTTCAATAGCACCGTCGAGAATGCAACCTGGAATGACGAAACCAAGAAATGGAAGATCCATGTTAGCACGGCCAAAGGCAGCAAAGATGCCGAGTTCAACCCCGAGTATGATATCAATGCCGACTTTTTGGTCTCTGCCGTGGGTCAGTTGAATGTACCCAAGTGGCCTGAGATTCCTGGATTGAAGGAGTTTGAGGGCAAGCTTATCCATTCTGCCAGGTGGGATTGGAGTTATGATCTCCAAGATAAGAAAATTGCTGTCATTGGGAATGGTAAGAGAACTCTACAACACTTCCTTCTCGAACACAAACCTCTGACCAGAACCCAACAACAGGCGCCACTGCCGTCCAAATCATCCCCGAGATTGCAAAAGTAGCCAAGGAGGTTGGGGTTTACCAACGCACACCTAATTGGGTGATTCCTCGCTTGGATGCTCCCATCTCTTCCTGGACGAGAAGTCTGTTCAAATACGTTCCTCCCCTGATGTGGCGTAAACGAGCCCTCCAAATGGATTTCCGCGAAAGCATCTTTGGGGTTATCGGAGAACCTACCTCTCAAGGCGCCGACGAGATCAGAAAGCTGAATCAAGACATGCTGGATGCTGCATTCCCTTCCAACCCAGAAATGCAACAGAAACTGAGGCCAAATTATAGTCCAGGATGTAAGAGGTTGATTATCACCGATGACTACTATCCGACTTTGGCATTACCTCACGTCCACCTCTTGACTGAGAAAATCTCTGGCATTACAAAGACTGGTATTGAAACTGAAGGAGGACAGCAACACGACTACGACCTCATTGTTCTAGCTACCGGATTCCAAACTTTGGATTTCATGCACCCGATTCAGATGCAAGGGTACAACAATACCCCTCTCTCTTCCATCTGGTCCCAAGGCGCCAAAGCCCTGTACGGCATTACCGTCTCTGCCATGCCTAATTTCGCGATGTGTTACGGACCAAACACCAATCTCGGCCACAACAGTATCATCCTAATGATAGAAGCGCAATCCCGATACATCAACGCTTTGATCTCTCCAGTCCTCTCGGCCAGAAAACAAAACACTGCAATCAGCATCAGACCCAAGAAAAAACGTATGAACGAATACAACAACAACCTCCAGACCGAACTCAGCCACTCCGCCTTTGCAGACCCCAATTGTAACTCTTGGTATAAAACCGAGGAAGGGTTGATCACAAACAACTGGAGCAAAACCGTCATAGAGTATCAAGAAATGATTGCAAAGGTAGATTGGGAAAATGACTATGAAGTTGAAGGTGATGGGAAGAAAGTGCTGGAGAAAAGGAAGGTGGAGAGGATCGGTAGAGTCAAGGAGGAGACGGCGGTTAGTAATGGGGCTTTGGGGGTTATGGGGGTGGTTAGTGTTGCTGCTGTTGTGGCTGCTGGGTGGGTTTTGAGGAATGGTGGGAGGTATGGGGCTGGGTTGAGGGTTAGATGAAGGTGTTTCTTTTTGGTGTATTTGCAAGGGGTTTCTAGATGTCGCGTTGTCGATGTTGGGTCTTTGCTTATCAAGTCGGTCTGTGTTGTCTAGATATGTGATGGCTGTGATATCAATCTTCTCATTTACTGCTTGCTTGGGGCTAAACACTGTCTTGGTCTACAGAGTCGTAGAAAATCCATATCAAGCTTCAAGATGAGGAAATTCTTAGGCTGCCCTACAACAAACGAGATAGTAGGCTCAACTGCAAGTATTCGCCATCAAGCCTAGATATATATGTATATCTATTTGAATGACATGTTCAAGCCTTGGACCTCTTCATAACCTTCTCAATAAAATTCTCCGGCGCAGGTCCATCAATCATAAGCGGGAACCCTTCCTCCTCTCCCTTCTCGCGATACCTCTTGTATGCAGGTCTCTGCACACATCTTTTCAAAAACGCCAAAATGTTCTTGTAAGCGCTCAAATCGTAGCCGTAGAATGTGCGCATGGTGGTAAGAGTAAACACCGTCATGACATCCGCAGCCGTAAACTCTTGACCTGCCAACCACTCTTTCCCGTCACGTCCCAGATGCCCGTCCATGTGTTGCAAGTATTGCTCCATCCTAGCTGTATAGCGTCTAAAAACATCATTGGAAGAATCCAGTCCCGCAGACTTTAGCGACAGTAAACGACTAACACCCGGTTGGAGCGAGCCATTCGCATAATGGAACCAATACAGATAAGTAGCATAATCTGGGTGTGAGGGTGGCAGAGCAAGCCGTCCATCTCCATGTTTGTGGATGATGTATTCGACACATGCGGCAGACTCTCCCATGGTCAAATCTCCGTCCTGGATCACGGGTGCTGTGCCAATCTCGTAGAGGTCTTTGAGGGCTTGAGGAGAAAAGATTGGGTCGCGATTGTGGAGTTTGAGGTTGTATTCGATGCCTAGTTCTTCGCAGAGCCAGACGATGCGTTCGGATTGGGAGACGCGGAGGTGATGGACGGTGAGCATGGTGGAAGTTGAGGTGTGGTATATACTGGTAGCGTTCAGATGATATGAAAATGGAAAGACACAAACCAAATAGTAGGAGATTATGGATTTATATGATTACATTACGGACACTCTGACGTCGTCCAGATTGGATAGAAGGTTAATACTGGATACGAGCGATGCGAGGACGATCTTTGGTTGTTGATTTGGAAGACTGGAAGTGCCAAGGTTGGGGGTTCACGACAGCCGACACGACAGACAGCGCATGACAGCTCCAGCCAGGGAGGAGGAAGTCGGAAGCTTGACGCATAATCAACTCTCCATCTCTGATCTTCTTGCTCATCAACACAAACAATGGCTCCTCCAGGTGCGCATCCAACCTCATCGCGTACACAGGCAGACACTAACACCACCATCACAGAAGCAACCCAGAACACACCCCTCGCGCCCTCGGTAGAAAAGGCCTACTACAGAAAGTGCATCGAGTTAAAGCGCCGCCTGAACGACGTCGAAGAAGCCAACGATGCCGCCCGTCAACGAAAAGCCCGTCTCAACAGAGCAATCATGAAGATGCGCCTCGAACGCGCCTTCCTGCTCGAACAACTCGCCAAGCGTCTCCAAAACACTACCGATGGTTCCGAGAAGCCTGTGGCTACTGCTGCTGCTACGACCAACAACGCAAACAGCGACTAGAAGCCGCAGTACAACTGGTTACAACCACTTGACGATTTTGCTTCCCTCTTCAGCACATTGAGAAACGTTGGAACCGATGATACCGCTACGAGATTGGTGAGCTATCATGGTTCCCCTGGCGTTCTGATACGCCGGCCTGGAAACCCCAAAAGCTCTATTTGAATGATTATTTCTGGCACCCGCAATTCTGCACACGAGATACCCCAGCCAGCGACTCTACCTGGCCTACCAACCACTTGCTTGATCCGCGCATTCATCACAATCGTCTTTGATTATCGATTATCTACAATGGTCTATCATCATCCGTCACCGACCGCGCTATGCATCTTCCTCGTACGAAAGATTCCGTCTCAAGTCAAATCCCTGCACTTCGCGAAACAGAGTTGCGGGCTGCAACAGACTTTCATAATATCATCTGCATGCAAAGGGCAAAGGAGGGGACAACAGTGTGTCGTGCGCGACTTCTGGCGCATTATGGACGCTGTCTTTCATGCTCGGACTTGTGGTGAACAAGACTGCATGAAGTTGATTTCAGTCCTAGGGAGGGAGAAACAGCCTACCTCTCTGCTATGAAAGTATTACTCAACCGGCTTTGCTGCTTCTTTTTCATCTTTTTCCTTGGTGCTCGGTGTCCTCTCACAAAGGCCTTCACCTCTTGTACCCTTATGGAATCTCAAAACTCCCAGGTGAGGAACATGCTCCGCTAGTCCAGTAGTACTGTAGATGTCAATACCAGCAGCATCGGCTATCATTTCCGCCTGTTCCTTCAAGTCTTTTAGTGTTTCACTGCTTTCCACCTCTTCGAGTACTTCAACGTGGAAACTCCAAGGTCTAGCCATGTGGCGGTATTCCGCATTGGTCGTGCTGACACTCTTTGCTTCTGAGATTTGTAGACATGCTGTCAGAACTTCGGTCAACATGACCTGTGCTTCTTGAGGGTTGAACAGAGGATTCTCTATGGCGCCGGGATCGGTGTTGTGGCCGTAAGGGTCGAGAGGTTTCGATAGTGTTCCCTTGGGGTAGATGTACTTTTGCAATGACAGCTCGGCCAGCGCTATATTTGCGTACAAGTAGTGGTTATTCCTGGCTACCTTCAGCCATTGCTGAGCGAGTTTGATGCGCAGCTTGGGCTCATTTGCAAAGGCATTGTGGTGCTCGATGTTTGCTTTTGGGTTGAGATTGATATTTGACTTCCAGAGGAATGCACCAAAGCCACTGAGTTTTTCGAGAAAAGAAGTTTGCGGCGGTGAGGGTGGGGCAGGTGTGCTTGCGTAGTACAAGCCCAATTCATAGGCGGCTTTGTAGTGTCCGCTAGCGGCAGCTTTGGTCATGTTGTAGAGCCAGTCGTTTGTGTATTGCTGGCCTGACATGAAGAAATCTAGACGAGCAAGATTGAAGTAGGCCATGGGATCATCTTGCTCCTGGCCTACCATGTAAGCTTTCATGGCTGCAACATTCTCACCCAGAGTGTGGTGCAGGAAGCCCAGCTCGATCCATGGTGATGAGAGCTCATCTCTGATCCTGCTGTATTTGTCGCCTGGCCGTGTGCCATCATCTTCTCTGATCAAGTCAAGAGCTTGCTCGTAGAGGGTTATGGCTCGTCTGGATTGATTGGTGTGACGGGCTACGTTGGCCTCCATGACCATGGCACGCAGATTGCCAGTTTTTGCGACCGCGCGTAGGCGGTCTAGGGCCATCATGATGGGGCGAGATCTCATAATGCCGGGCTTAGTTGCATCCTGGCGCAGAGCAGAGGCGACGACCTGAATGACGGCCTCAGCATGACCCATCTCGGCACACAGATTGACTATCTGTCGGCCCTTCTTTGCACATCCCACTCCACCTTTGTTACGCAGGATAAAGGAAAGATCGTAGACATCGTCGAGCGAGAAGTTATGGAGCGTGTCTTGATAAGCCTCGAATACCTCGCGAAAGAGTTTCAGTGGTGGTCTACGAGGGTGTGCTTGTATGTTTGTGTCCCATGAACCCAAGAATAAAGCTTGGTTGTGAGTCATGGCTTCACCGGCTTCCATGGTCGTGGAGCAATAAGAAGCTCTTTCCGCAGCATTCAGTTCTCCCATTCTTTTGGCAATCCTGTCGCGTTGGAGCTTCAAATCCTCAGCCTTCTCCCGGTATTCTGCCCAGCGGCTGTCGATGGCAGCTCGTTCTTGAGGTGAGAGGACAACGTCTCGCTTGGCTTTGACCTTCTGTCGTGAAGAAGGCGCCATCCTCAATCCGTCCGATGCCATTCTCTTTTGACTGCAAGAAACACATAAATCGGTAGCCAGTATACGCCGCGGCGCTCGTGTGCTGGCGGGGAGGAACGACATGATGCAAATTCGGTGAGTTGTCCACGACAGGGATGCTGGTCGGAAAGTCAAGCCGGGTCAGGAAGGTGGAAGGTGGAAGGTGGAAAGTGCCTACCTTGGTGGATTGAGATCAAGAAAGTCCAAGCTTCACAAAACTTTATGCAACCCATGGACCGAGCGCTTGTGCAAAACGTCTATCACCAAAATATTTATTATGAATTATCTATTCTGAACACACGGATACATGCAGGTCCATCTTATTAGCAGATTTTCTCTCATCATGTTTTCTAGCGGTCAGTTGCTAGTATTGGCAGGATTCAGCCAACACTTTGCTGGTGAATGAAATCATGAAGCAAGTTCAGCAGCAATTGTGTCCTCCTAGTCAAGGTTATATATAGCATGCAGTATATCCAACGTCCACATTTCATACAAATGAGGCAGCAGTGATACCACAAACGAGTAGCCACCAGACACAAGACAGTGGCTATGCCCAAGGACATCCTTCACGAACCCATGGTCTTTCTACTCACGCTGCAAATCAAGCTGCATCGCCTAATGTTCCATCACAACATCCTTACAATGGTTTCGTGACATAGAAACCCCGGCGAGGCCCACCCAACAGCTCCATGACTCAGGACTCCGATGCAGACATAGGGTTCGCCGATTTTGCCATCAACCATATCATGAAAAGATTTGGAAGTCAATTTGCGGACTATGAAAGCACGACATGAAGCCTTTGCGGTAAAACCAATCAGGACCTCAGGACCTTCTCTGAGAGTCATGCACAGCACATATGCACCACTGAACACCGTCTCAAAGAGAGCCTGGTTAACCAGACAAACACACTTGAGGCACTGAGACAGGACCTCGTATCTGATAGAGAAGATGCCAAGCAGGATCTCGAGACTATCCGTGAAAACCATGACCAACATGTGCTGAACACCGAAGAACGGCTCAAAGAATGCCTGGTCAACCGGACAGACACACTTGAGGCTTTCAGAAGTTCTGAGAAGTGTGTCGAACAAGAATTGTCAAGCGTTCGAGATACGCTGAACGTGTTGAAAGAGGTTGTCACCACAAGACTTCCAGCCAAGGAAGATCAGCCTGAGGTCGTCGAGGAACGTTCAGCTACCTTGTCATATGCCCAAATCGCCGAGATCAATTATGACCCGTCCGATGGAGCAGCAGTTGCAAGTGAGGTCGATGTCCATTTGCAGAGCCAAGGCACACAAACTCTACAGTCCATCGGAGGAGTAGCCCAGGCCTGCAATGACACGGACCTTGAGACTATGTCTTCAAATGGAAAACGTGTCGACGATCGAGCGAAAGCTCTAGAAAAACTTGCTGAAATGTACAGCAACGCAATATGTCCAATGGCACTCGCTGATCTCCTCCGGCCTTACATGGGCTCAACGAGTCCCAGCTTGGAAAGAAGCCAGGAGCCTTCCGTCTCGCCTACAAGGTCCAGGGCCATCTCAGAAGAAAAGCCAGCCCAGCAAGTGTTAGGTAGAGAAGAGGTTCGGATTGAGGCGAGATCAGGCCTTGATCGGGAGAAGGGACAGAAGAAATCTAAGAGTATACACCGAGTTGATCTTGTCGGAGTGTTTGGTCCTAAGCAGCTGTTGTCTAGTACGCCATCTTTGATCAGTAATAGTGGTGGACCTGTACATGGACAGAAAGCCCAGAAACGAAAGTGCGAGGCGTCAGAGATTCCTCAATCTCGAGCGGACTTGCTGCAACAACAACAACAGCAAGCGTACCGCAAGAAACAAAGGAAGTGAATAATTTCAGCTCGAGGTAGCTGGGGCGCAACGTGTGTGCATGTCATCTATAACCGATGATAGTTTCGTACCGGTCTTCCAACAAACGTTCAAACCACACAATCACAAACTGGCTAGATCTTCGATTTGCACATGTCGAGATACCAAAACTTTCAGGCGGCTATCGAGATGTCGGCAGTGAGGTGGTGCGCCCTGTTTCTTTGGTCGCATTGCACGTGAGAAATGTAACGAGGGCCGAGGCGAGACCAGCGACTTGCAGGGACTTCGAAGCAGGTATTCTTTGTACTCCTTCACCCCGCACAGCACGAGCAATCTCGAGATACATGAGACTATACAACGGCGACATGTATCTGCATCGAAGGATGCATATTGAACCATGTATTGGGGTGTTGCACGGCGACCGAGCTTAAGACATTCGATGCGATGGAGGTGACCAGAATGGTATGCAATTATAAAAGTGCAGATGATGGAGGAAACGGCTGAGCCTTGAACATGTTTAGTTTGAGGCTCTGCCATCTGAATCGTGTCGGATTGGGCCGGATGTCATTGGTGTGACGTTTAACTCATCCCCACACATGACATCTACTCCGCACGCGCAGGACGAACAAGAAAATCATATGCAACGGCGGTTTCGAGGTCGAGGTTTGGCTAACCCAACAAGGAGCTATGTTTTGTGTGTACATGTGCGATGGCTCGAAACTCCTTGGATTGGCGTGTAACGGTCAGGGGCTGGAGAAGTTCACAGAGCAACCAGAAGGGCGATGGCAAGGTGGTGGTTGAGTATGTATGCATCACGCCGTGGCCCAACCAATTCCATCTCTCCACAACTTGGAAGCTCCAACCTCCAAGTATTTCCTCTCCGCATTCCTGGTTTTCAGGTTTCTTGTCGTCGTGTGCGTAGAGCTCTCGACTGTTTCGCGACCATTTCTGTTTTCTTGTTTCCTTTCTTGCTACCATTAGGCGTCTATTGATCTTTTCTTTCGCACCCCCGCTGTCACAAATACGTACTTGACAGTCTCGATTACTTTATATCTTGGCGCAACAATAATAACGTCACAGTGAGTTTGGTCACCAGGCTCACGCCATCTTACATCCTAGACGAGGAAGGCGACGCATTTGACCAGGTCCACCTGCCTCGGGTAGAGCCAACTCCATTCAAGACTTGGTACGTACTCTCGATGCCTTGAATCCACGAGAGAACATAACATCCTGTCCAATCCTCTTCTGGCTCGATTCTCGACCCTATCAGATCCCTACTCTACTATCTTTCTTCGAGCAATCACACTGATATCATGGTTTCGACAGTAACAACCGCATCAAACAACCCATCCTCGACCAATTTACAAGCTCCAATTTTCGTCGACAAACCAGGACGTCAGTCACCTCGTCCTAGTTTCACTTACAACAGACCTTCTTGGATCGGAGCACAGCAGGCAGCACGTTCCATCACACCCGGTTCCTCCACCATGGCACAGAAAGAAGAGATTCACTATAGTCACCCTGGCCTTCAGCCCCCTGTCTTCATCGCTGGTTCTATGTGCGAGCCACAATGGGAGCCAATAGAGATGAAGTACAAAGACAAGGAGGATGGAGAACTCGAGTTCAAGCATGAATTCGAAGCGCAACCAGGAGAGTACCAGTACAAGTTTCGCCTTGGTCCTGGTGACTGGTGGGTGCTCGACGAGACTAAGCCGACTGGTAGGCAGAAGCTGGCCCGCAAGTGAGAAAGCATCACTAATAAGTGTACAATAGTCGATGACGGAACAGGTATCCGCAATAACTTGCTCATCGTGGAATCCAAGCCTCAACAACCACAACTCACCAAGCCCCACGAAGCTGAAGTTGAACAAAGAAGTCAAGAGAAGGATATACCAGCGTCGATACAAGTTGCAGGCACTCAGGAAAAGCACGTCGAGCCAGTGGATGATGTGAACGATGACGATGGTATCCCCGAGAGCGAGAAGAACCTGTTCAGACATGAGACTGTTCAGGTGCCTGAGGGTACGGGCGAGAGCGACCGTGAGGATGAGGACATCGAGGGTGACGAGGAGGAAGCTGAAGAGCCACCGCTTTTCGAGCACGAAGCTGGTCCTCAGCGCGTCGACAGCCAGTTCGGTACACCATCCAAGACCAACACTTTCGAGTTCGATAATGTCACCGATTCACCAATTGAGGTTGACGATTTCGCCGTCGAGGAGAGCGATGCTCCCTGCCCTCTCTTCAGACATGAAACTGGTGCCGCGCACGACCTGGACCCTGACGAGGCTCCACTGTTTGCTCACGAGAGCATGTCTCCGGTCATGTCTGCAAGCACTTTCTCGCCTCCATCCCGCAAGCAGCGCAAGCCCGATCTTGAAGATGTCAATGATCCCTCACTGGAGCCATTCCCTGTCGACGAGGCTGGCATCCAAGCTCGGCTTCAACGTGTTGCAACACGCCATCAAGATGATGAAGTTGTGTTCGAGGGAACTCCTCCTTCGCCTTCCTTGGCTCAGACAAAGTCTTTCTCGCCCCAGGTCCGTCCAGATTTGACGCACATGGAGTCCAACGATCTCAGTCATCTTGACTCTATCGACGAAACAGAAGAGACAGACGAGGAACCTGTTGAAGAGCCCGCCCAAAAGAAGGACTCATTGATACAGCCTGTCCCCATTAACACCAAGGTTCAGGACGTCTCCGAGGTCGACAGCAACCCTGTATTCACGGATGTTCCAGATGTTTCCAATCGGGGACCCCCTACACCACCAATGACTCCTACGGAACATGTCAGAACCAAGGCCGCACCTCACGACGGAGCAGCCGACTCAAAGGAAATGCCTGTTCCTGTTGCAAGCCCTCGCTCTCGTGAAGCCAACGCCACGGATCACATCTCCAACCGCCCCGCGCCATCAGAGGCTTCAAAGGCCGTGAAGTCCCCGAAATCGAACGATTCAGAGCTCGGCCTTGCCTCGAAGGCGTGCATTTGGTTCATTGGTCTCTGTGGTGGTAAACTTCGTGCAGCGTAAGTGTATGGCTGTCCTTCATATGGAAACATTACTAACTCTCTGCGCAGTGGAGCAGCCATCGCTATGGGCGTCGCCGCAGTCGCATTCGCCTTGAACACTCGTTCCACTTGAATCCGGAACTGCATACTATTCCAGCAACACCTTCAACAACTTTCGTATCTCATTTTCCTTTGTTCTTTCTTATGTCTACCATATCTCAGAGTCGATTCAATCTCACACAGCGGGCGCAAGGCATGGGTCCAAAAGGTCGGACAAGGTTTTGTCACGAAGCATGTGATTATGGCTAACTCTTCACGACATTCTACAATGCAATGAACGCGGAGACACTACCGAAGCACGCGCAGGCGAGTGAGGAAACCAAGATGGCCATTGAAGCCAGGGTGATGTCTCGCTTAATTATATTTCCTAGCCTTAGTCTTGATCCATATTTGATATAAGCACTTTCCGCTCTCTTCCTTGTACTCTACCAGACCCTCATCGATCAACTTTACATACGAGTATATCGTTTTCGGCTTTGGTTCGTTGACTCGGCGCTCACCCGCATCCGGAGCTCGCCGAGGAGATGTAAATTCGCGCGAGTTCTCGAAAGCTTCCACGAAGGGTTTGTTTTCTAACTCTGAGCGAATATCAGGCACCCAGATCTGAAGACCGATCCTTGTAGTTGATAGATGAACGACTCTGAGCATGATCGAGATATTACAGGGAGGCTGCTGGTCTAGAGAAGAATTGGTCTGGTTGTTGCCCTAACCAGACACTCTATCAACGGTAAAAGCTCCGGCATGTCCGCTTTTCTTGCCCGAGCTTCTTCACCCCACTCATCTAGCTCGATCTCGGTAGATATGCCCACTGCTGTGCATGTACTCGGTACATAGAGTGCGCCTACAAGATGGGCTTCTTTTTGGCGTAACACCCTCGAAAAGGACATGGCGTTCTTGCTTTTATCATGTACAGAGCCATGCATGATTTCCACCCGATTAGTTAGGCCGTGTACCTCGGAAGTTCAACTGGGAGCGCGTCGCGATACTGGCTTCCATACTAGCGTGTATAGCTCGAATGGAGATACGGTTGGGAATTGGTTATCAATCGCTGTCAGCGCGGCCCAGAGCGAGCTGTCACCAAGCAGCTTTTCCCACGAGTAGCTTGCTGGGGTTGCCCGCATCTCTGGACTGCCGATAGTTCATCGATAATCCTCCAGGCACATAAAAGGCTAAGAGCCGCCTGTTCGTTCTTGACTTTGAGTCTTTGCTGTCAACCACCTCTCGTTCCACCCGTGCAACCGTCAAAATGTTGTCCAAGTCTTTCGTTGCTTTGTCCCTTCTCTCGTCGTCGGTGTCGGCCGAGACTGTGTTGGGAGTTTACATGTTCCACAGACACGGAGACCGCACACCAAAGGCTCTTGCTCCTGCCAACTTGACCGACCTTGGTTACACTCAAGTCTTCACCTCTGGTGACTACTACCGCAGCCGCTACATTGAATCCGGCGCCGAACACAGAATTCTGGGCATCAACTCCGATATCGTCAAGCAATCGCAAATCAGTGCTTCTGCTCCTTCTGATACTGGTATGTTTCTTTTTCTGTGCATATCTCCGAGAAGATAGAATGCATTAGGGCAAGTTTCTCTGACGCATTCTTGCAGTTCTCCAGAACTCGGCCACGGGTTTCTTGCAGGGTCTTTATCCTCCCGTTGGCGAGGGCTTGGGTTCTCAGACTCTCCGCAATGGATCTAACGTGACTAGCCCACTCAATGGCTACCAACTCATTCCTTTGGCCCTGACCACCAGCGGTGGCGGCAGTGAGGACAACGGCTGGCTCCAGGCTGCTTCTGGCTGTGCCAATGCTGTCAGCAGCTCCAACGAGTACTTCTCCAGCCCTCAGTACATCGATCTTCTTGCTAGCACTCAGGACTTCTACAACAACCTTACTCCTGTGATCAACGGTACTTTCAGCTCGGACCAGATCAGCTACAAGAATGCCTACACCAGTAAGTTGTAAAGTTGTGTGTTTTTCCATGTTCAAAGCTGATAATGTGCCCAGTCTACGATCTGATCCACGTTGCTGAGATCCACAATGCCACCATCAACTCATCTGACATCCTTACTCCTGACGTCCTCCACCAGATCCAGTCTCTGGCCGATGAGCACGAATGGGGCCTTGCTTACAACTCCTCCAACGACATGCGTGCCGTCGCCGGCATGGTGCTCGCCGCCGAAATTGTCCAGTTCCTGAACAACACCATCACTGGCCAAGGCAAGAGCAAATTCGGCGTCCAATTCGGCGCCTACGGAACCTTCTCTTCCTTCTTCGGTCTCGCCGACTTGCCAGTCACTAACCCTGACTTCTACGGTATGACTGATTATGCCTCGTCCATGGCCTTCGAGCTCGTCACCAATGCTAGCACTTCGCCTTTCCCTGCTGCTAGCGATATTTCTGTGCGTTTCTTGTACCACAACGGTACTGCCAACGCTACCAGCCCTCCTGTTGCTTACCCTCTGTTCGGCACCGGCAACGAACTTACCTCGTGGAATGACTTTGTCACTGCAATGGACAAGTTCAGCATTGGCAGCACACAGCAATGGTGCACTGCCTGTGGCAACAGTACTGGCACTTGCGCTGCCTACGCTCCTGCCTCTTCCTCTGGCAGCTCCTCCTCTTCCTCTGTCCAGAACAAGCAGAAGAGTGGAAATGGCTTGAGTCCTGCTGTTAATGGCGTGATCGGTGCCATGGTTACTCTGGCTGTTATTCTTGGTCTTGAGGCTTTGATTTTGCTTGTTGGTGGCTTCAAGGTTGTGAGCAAGAAGACTCTTGCTGCTAGTGCTGTTACTGCTGAGACCGTTACTGGTGGCAAGGCTGCTTAAAGCGACGACGGAACAATTTCTTATGAGTAAAATAATGGTGGCTGGGGAAGGCGGGTTGAAATGTTTATGACCTCTCGTTCGCTTTTAGTATATATAAAAACGAAAAATTGTATATGATGAGATTTATTGTTTTTTTTTTCTGAATCAATATGCTTCATGATCTTGCCTTCCATCTCGTCTTTTGAGGTTGTGTCTTGTCAGGTCTACAAGGGGCATGTTGAGAATTTGGATGCTCATCATCTCCATGTGCGAAGGCTTGTCACATTATAGCTGTGAAAATGCACAATATATAGTTAAAGGGAGTTATGTCCAGAGAAGCGACCTCACAAGCAAAGATCTCAATGGACATGCTCCTGTTTGGATTAGCGATTGTGCATTTCTATAGCTGATGAACCCTTCGCTGATGACCGTGGGATAGTGTTCGAGCTGAAAGAGTCTAAACTCTCATCTCTCTCCATCTGCGAGGCACTCTCAGGATAGAGCTATAAAATGCACAATATATAACCAATGGGAGTTTTGTCCAGAGAAGCAACATCACGTTCAGACATCTCAGTGGACATACTCGTTTTTGAATTGACATTCTTGCATTTTTGTAGCTGACCGTGAACATTACACATCACTGGGAGAAAGCCCAAAAGTGTTCAAAATCTTCATTTCAATTTCGTTTCTAATTCCTCGTTTCTCGTATTTCTGAAAGGCTATGCAACCTCCTCAATTTCTGGGTCCAACGACCGTCTTTTGCACAACCCAGACCTTGATCGAAGTACCATCTTCCCTTTGAATCTCCTCTGAGAACAACTGACCATGATCCTCCAGATCCTCCAATGTTTGCTTGCGTTGTCTTCTTGCTTCTTCTTTGGCATTGATGTCATGGATACGCATCGATTGATTTTCCTCAGGCCATAGCAGTTTGAAGACTTTTTCATTGGCTTTGAGGTTTGCAAGATCGAATGTGGTGTAGATTTCACTGTCTTCTTCGAGGACGGTGGTGGCGATGGGAGCAGCAGGAGTCTCGTGGGAAGTTAATGCAGCAGGAGTTGAGGTTTCTTGTCTGACTGCAAACACAGTCTTGGAGAGTATACCTTTATCTTCGAAAAGAGGCAGCTCACCCACGAATTCAGTGTGAAGTTGTCTCTGCACCCAGACTTTGACGTGGCCTTCAGGTACATCGAGTTGAGCCCAAGCCATATCGTGTTCGCTCATGCCTTGATGCAGACTTCGCTCCCGCTTGGGGTCAATCTTGATGGCTGAGGCAGTGCCGTGGGGACGCAGAATTTCATTGGTGACGGCGGCATTGGCGGCGTTGAGGTATGTGTAGTCTCCGCATGCAATGGCGATGTCATCGTCTGGTTCTTCTTCCGAGTTGAGCCATTGTTTGCGACACACTGTGTAGACGAAGTAAGTGAGGTCTGCTTCTTGAATGACCTCTGGTGGTTCCTCGTCTACTTCCTCTTCTTCGTCTTTGCAGCTGTTGAGATGCTTGTACAGTGCTTGGATAGCGGCCGGTGGCAGAGATTTTCCTGCCGTACGAGGGTAGCCATCCTCCCTGATGTCACTGATCTCAGTCGACTTTCTGGATTTGCTGCGTTTGGAAGGCGTCTTCTTTTGACCTTCGTCGCCTCCCTCTACATCTTCGCCATCATTCGAAAATGCAAAGCCAGTGTCTGTGACTTTGCCCGCCTTCCTTGCAGCGCCAGCCTGAGCCAGAGAACGTTTGTGAGCATCAGAAATGGCAGCCTTCAGATCTCGCTCAGCTTTGGCACGTAAAGCTTTCTCATCCCTCAAGCTTTCTCTGTGAGTCTGAGCCTCTTCCTTGAGCTTTTGATATTTTTCCTGGACTTCAGCCTTGAGTTTGAGCTGTTTTTCTTGTTCCTTGAGCTCAGCTGTCTTGGCAGCAGATTCTTCTTCGATCGTTTTGATGTGTTGTTGCAGTTCTGCTTCCTTCGTTGCCCAGGCAAGTCGTTCCTGCTCAAGTTGGTCGGCAAGACGTTTCGCATCTGGAAGTCTGACGGGAGGAGCCTGCACGATTGGCTTTGCAAGAACAGGACGGGTGGTAGCTGAAGATGCGGGTTGCTCGAAGTATTGATCTTCGAGAGGTATGATGTCTTGCTCAGGTGCTTCTTCTTCCTTTGGAGTTGTCTCTTTCTTCGGTGGCTCGAGAGCGCGCTTTGCTTGGTACAATCGCTGCCTGCTCTTGAGTGTTTCAAGAACATAAGGTGTTCTTGTCAGGTCGAGGATCTCCTTAACCTGAGACCAGTTCATCGGGTTGTCTTTTCTGTTCATGTAGTCCCAGACTCTAATGTCTGTAGCATCGGGCTGAAACTTCAGCAATTGCTCTTTTGGAATCTTGCTGGCTAAAGAGCTTGACTCTTTAAAAGCATGCGAAGAGACTGGAGGCGAAACATGGTGTTGTGATGAAGCTTGAGTCAAGACTGGTGGAGAGACATATTGTTGTCCTGCAGGTTGAGGGACCGGGGCTTTCTGATCGAAAGGGCTTGATGTTAACACTGGCGGTGGATAGTCGAGATCTTCTTGGAACGGCTGACGCGGCTTCTTGGATCTGATGGAACTCAGAATGTTCTTTTGTTTCACGAAACCTGCTGGGACGGTAGATTTTTTGGGACGAGTGTCAGGTGCAGGGGTTGACTCTGCTCCCTGTGACCGCGAATGATGGTTTGCACGTTCTTGATGTTGCGCATACTGTGCATGATGTGAGGTGTTAAGTGTCTGTGAAGATGCAACAGCGACATCGTGTTGTGCCCCGGTCGGTTCGTTGCGATAATGTGCCCGGCTCGGTTCTCGAGTGTCTTGTGCCCCCGGTTGAGACTGTCTGCGACGTTGTTGTTTTGCTCTATCTGCAGTCGGTATCTCCGGTCTCTGGCGGTTGGTGTGAATTGCATGCTCTCGTGGAGCCGCGTGAGAAATTCTTGCTCGCTCGTGATCAGACGCATGTTGTCGTGGACCGTCCGGCAAGTCGAAACTAACGTGACGGCTCGGTGCAAATCCAGAAGGAGGTGGTTGATGAGGTAAGGTGTTGTACGCGTATCTCGAATTGGATCTTGGGTTCTGGATCTGGGCTTGGAGAGGAGGTTGAAGATATGCCTCTCGACCATTTCGCTGTAAGTGACTTGCACCGCGGCGGAAGCGATTATCGTCGGCTTCATCGTGTCCGTAACGTTGTCCAGTTTGCGAGGTGCGCGTGCCCTCACGGCTTTGAACAAACGGAGGTGGAGTCTCATACTTGATGTCCGTCGGTTGACCAAAATCTTCGACGTGACTACCATCTTCACTTGAATCGCTCTCTTCCTGGAATGGTCGACGATCGAGAATAGAATTTCCTAGGCCGGGAACGATGTCTTGCTGTCGAGTCCGTGTCGAATGTTGAGCATTTTCATTCAGAAGTCGAACTGGTGTAGGTTGACGTGGACTTTCATACAGAGGACTGTAGACTGCGTAAGGATCGGGTCCGAAGAGATCGTCGTTGTGCTGTGTTGTGCGTTGCTGATATTGGTCCTGCGGAGCTCGAGCATACCTCGAGTAGGCGCCATCATACGAAGAGGCACGGTTCCGCTTGAATTCCCTTTCCTCTTCATCGGTGCGCAAGACGTCTGTTGAGACGTTGTTACGCTTCAGGATTCTTTGTACAGGTGGCATATCTGTCGTATGCTCAGAGACTCTTGACCTGTAAGGAGGGTTCATGATGGAAGACAAAGAATGGAAGAGGCTGCGACTATAAGGACAAGATCAGAATGACTCGATGAAAGTCGGAGTACGAATCGATATGACCTACTGTATCCGAGTTGTTGCAAAGTATAAAGAGGATGGTCAAGGGTAGATCAAGGCTCGTCAGATATGGTACACTGCGAGGGCACGGTCCACGTGTAGCAATCACGCTCCGCTGTAAGTCGGTCGGAGTGTGTTCGAGTGAGTTGAGATTGGGTCTTGTTGGCGGGGTGAATGAGGGTAGAGCGCTGGTCGAGGCGACTTTTGGCAAGAACTGTTCCGTGGTAAACGACGCTACGCGCAAATTCGATCGGAGAAGTTGCGATGAACACAATTGGAAGATGATATCTGACGAGTATGTGAGTGACTTTCAATCACATTCTCTACGCTCCGAGTTTACGCTCCGCGCCGATTCGATTCTATGTGTTAGTGAAAGCACAATCGGAGCGGTGATAAAGAATGGACCTTAAGATTGCCGTATCTCGAGGACAGAGATGTCAGGTGGTATATCTAGAAAAATGCAGAATAGTATCCAAGAAAATGGTTGTGTCCAGTGAGATTGACATCTCCATAGGCTCTCTGGACA
Source organism: Aureobasidium melanogenum CBS 110374 (assembly GCF_000721775.1). Taxonomy (NCBI): domain Eukaryota; kingdom Fungi; phylum Ascomycota; class Dothideomycetes; order Dothideales; family Saccotheciaceae; genus Aureobasidium; species Aureobasidium melanogenum. Next base: position 1,736,115 of record NW_024470054.1, on the reverse strand, counting down.
CACTTGTATTCCTAAAGCCATTGTGCATTTTGATAGCATAGAAATTGCCCTGCATCGGGTTGGGAGTCCTGAGAAGTTGCTTCATCTCGTGGGGTGAGAGGTCAAGTTGTATAGCTATAAGAATGCACAATATGTCCTGAGATTGAGTAGTGTCCAGTGAGATACGACTTCCCTTGGGCTCTCTCCGGACACTCCTTCAATCCCGAATCCATTATGCATTTTTACAGTTGAAAACTGCCCTGCATCGATGTGGGAGTCCTTAGAAGTGGTTGCATCTCACATCGCGAGACGTCGAGGAATACAGCTATCAAAATGCAGAATGGTGTTCGAAAAATGAGTAGTGTCCAGTGAGATACAGCTTCGTTTCGGCTCTCTCTGGATACATCTCGAAATCGAAAAATGTTGTGCATCTTGTCAGCTTAGAAGTTGCTTTGTGTCGAAGTCGGGAATCGATCAAGCTAGAAGCTCAGGTCCCAAAACTGCGAGTCAGTAAGTCGGCTCTCCATCTCACGCTTCACAATTTTTTATGGTTGTGGAAATGCACAGTGAATTAGCATTTTGCACTGGTGTCCAGAGAGAGGTGGTAATTTCATATCCCATACAAATGCATATAAACACGAACCTGATGGATGCCTTTAGTCCCTGCTACTTGCCATCTCACCATATCTTCCTCTTTCTCTCGTGGTATCGTAAGCCTGCAACACTCTGGCTTGTGATTCATCGGTCTGCGAGAATGCATATCCACGCTGTTTGCGCATGCGCTGTACTTGGCGAACCTTGCGAATTGCCTTTTGGAATTGTTCCATCCTGTCTCAAGTTAGTGGCAGTCGGCGTGAGAAACAAAGAGAAAACAAATACCTTGGTCGGTAATCCTGAATGTTGTATTTCTGGATCTCCTGGACGTGGTGGTAGGCTTGGGGATAGTACATGCGCTTGGCATACTTCCAGGCAAAGTCTCTAAGAAGACAGAGGACCGGAAGAACGATGATCGTCAGCCAGAAGACAAGACTAGGAAACAGTCTTGGAACGACGCCAGCATATTCCATGCTGAATCCGAGTTTGGGTGCAACAGTAGCGTAAATGGGTAAAAAGATGAACCACACCGCAAGACTGCCAGGTATCGCAATCACAGTGTATTTGGTCCAAAGGTTGGTGATGAGTGCTGCTTTACCAAGAGTCGTGATAAGGCCAGCCGTATATAGAGTGGTTCCCCATACCCAGTGTCCAGCAATCTTGCCGTCGCTCTGAGGCAAATCCCAAAGGAAGATAAGCTCAGAGACAAAGTAAAGGATAAGGGAGTGGTAGAAGCCGTTTGCTACCCAACTAAAGAAGGAATGCATTCTGAAGAACACACCTTTCTGACTGAGTTGGTAAAGTTGAGGGTATCGATCGAGCAAACGAGCCGAGACGTATTGATCGAAGATACCAAGAACAAAGGGTGGCATCACTGTGAAGAGAACATTGTAGAAACTCATCGTCCAGGATTCGAAGATGACTTCTCCAGAGAACCCGTTTTGGAAAGAGTACCAAAACTGGGTCATGAAGAGTGCCGTGTTCTTGTAATAGAAGTACAAGATCATCTTGGAGATTCTTTGGTATGACCAGGCTCCGTGGACGAGCAGTAGCTTGCGCAAGTATCGGAATTGAGCGATGGAGACATCGGCTGAACGTGCTGCTTGCAGACCTTCAACACCTGAGATACCAATACCAATGTGTGCAGCTTGAATCATTGAGACATCGTTGGCGCCATCACCAATTGCTAAAAGAATGGCTTTTTTATGACGCTTGACAAGCTTGACAACAAGAGCTTTTTGGAGTGGCGAGACACGGCTGTAGTTGGTTAGCAGACATTCGAGCGTAACAAAACGATCACACATACCAGCAGATTACAGCCTTGCAAATGACAGCCAAATCCAAGAAGAGCTTCTCCATGTCTTTCTCAAGTGCATAGGTGAGAGACTTTCCATCAATAACGAGTGCCAGAGTTTCGACGGTTATACCAGACTGGAACTGACTTTGTACAGCACTCAGCTTCTTTTGCAAATTGTCCCTAGTAGCGGCTGCGGTTTCTTCGTTGACAATAAGGAGAGTCATGTCCTCGCTGATCAGCTTACAACTCATACCAATATTGATGGCAGTCTCTTGTCTGTCTCCAGTCAAGACCCAGATTTTGATGCCAGCTGTTTGCAGAGTGTGAATAGTGTCTGGTACGCCATCTTGCAGCTTATCTTCGATGGCTGTGGCGCCCAGCAGAGTGAAGTCATGTTCAATGAGCTCAGCCGCCTTATCCATTTCCTCAGCTCGGTTACCGCCAACAGTAGTCGCAGCTTCGTTGAAGACTTGCTGCCAGCGTCTGAACTCTTCTTCTGGGACCTCGCGCGAAGCGAGACACAGGGTTCTCAGTCCTTCAGCGGCATACTCCTCAAGATGTTGCAGAGTGGCTTCGACATATGGATTGTCGCCACCAAGACGCTCCAAGATAACGGTGTCAGCACCTTTACAGTAGCATCTGATTTTGCCATCAGGACATCTGAAAATAGTCGACATGCGCTTTCTTGTCGAGTTAAATTCGCAAACAGCCAAGAGTTCGTACTCCTGTTGTTCTCCATATACCTCGATCATGACTGAGCGAGGTTTGCGTGCAACGAACTTATAGCCGAGCGTGACAGCACCTTCTACCAACGCACCCTCATCAGGTGAGGCTGCTTGGTACTTGATTTTGCCACCTTTCTCTGAGCTCGTTTCTGGAATGACGGTATGACAAGTGGACAGCAAGGTCAAAAACTGGTTGATGATCTCGCGGGATGGATGGTTTCGTCTGTTGTGCTCCAAGCGAGTGAAGTCAAATATACCCATATCACCATCCTCTCCCGTTGATCTTCTGTCTTCGGGAACTTCGTCGGCATACTGTATTCCTGCAATTGAACTTTGCCTGAATTCCATCATGTTGCATGTAAGTGTGCCAGTCTTGTCTGAGAAAATGTATTCGACTTGACCCAATTCTTCAACCAGGGACGATGTCCTGCAGTTAGCAGGTGTGTCCGTCTTGTCATAGTAGATGTCGAGATCCGAGCTGATGAGGATAGCCTGCCAATACTTGATGATTTCGATCGTAACGAAAAGCGAAATAGGTACCAGGTTTGAGTACAGCACCCAGTTGGTGAAGAAGTCGCTGAAAAACTGCTTTCCGCCGTTGACGGGAGTGTAAGACAGGTACCACATCCTCTTGCCTGAGGTGGCACGTGTGACAAGATCACCGATCGAACTGACGATACTCAGAGCGACAAGAATACCACCAAGCATGAGGATTTGCACGTTCACCAAGCGTTCGACGGCGGTCTTCTTGATGGGAGTGGCTGTCGCATTGCGCATGAGTTTGGTTTCATGACCAGTAAAGACGACAATTCCATGCACCCAGGGTGTGTTTCTCAGAGTAGCGCCGCGAAGTAAGAGTTGCTCGGGGTTCAAAGGTAGCTCCTTCTCGCCGCCACCAGATTGCATTGTCATGGTCGCCTCGTACGTATAGAGACTACTGTTGGGAGGTTCGGAACGGATCCTACCACCGAGCCTGCTGATGTCGGCAGGGCTAACGAGGTTTGCAGTCTCTGGGATAGCTTGTTTAATCTTCAAGTTTGTCTCGCCATCAAGGTTTGCAGTCTCAATGTAGCATAGACCTTCAGGTTCAGAACTGGCCAACAGGACAAGATCGGCCGGGAACGGTTCTTCAGACTCTACACGAACGACATCTCCGACTGCGATATTGATCCAGTTGCTATCCTGAAAAGTTGAACCTCGTAGGACGCGGGCTTTTGAAGTGTTGAGTTGTTTATCCTGGGATTTTCTGCGCGAATCTTCAATTATCTCTTTGCCGGCTGAGACCAGAAGGACAATTCCCAATGGCACAATAGTGGTGTATCTACTTGTGGGTGAGACACCAGGGATTTGTTGCAAGATTGCCGTAAACAAGAAGAACAAGTTGGCATACTTGGAGAACTGCTCGAACAAGAACTTTGGCAAGAAAGTTGCAAAGTTGTACTTGGAAGTCGAGACATGGTTGTCCACGTACTTGTTGGCAGCATTTGCAGGTGGATTGTTAAGATGAATGATGCGAGGCCCAGCAGCATTCGGATCCGGGCCTGAGCGACCAAGGCCAAACTTGAATTTGGCTCCAGGCGTACGCTTGGCAGGTGGAGGCGCGGATGGTAGAGCATCAACACCACCAGATGCAATGTGAGATGAACGAGCACCAGCTTCGGTCAATGGCAAATCCATTTCTGAATAGCCGCCGGTGTTTGCACCAAACATGTTCTTGGCGCGATCTACGATGCTTTCTCCAATACCCATTATGCTATTCCTATTGCGGCCATGGCTAGTGAAGCGTGATTCACGCAAGCCTGGCATATTGTCCTCGTCAATGCCTCCACCTGATGCATAGTAGTCTCTGTCATCCGGAAGGTCGTCAAGATCCGAGTAGGGCTGATAGTTGTTCAGATCAGAGGTTTGAGAGTATTGTCTTCCCATAGTATCGTGCATAGGAATGTGTAGACCAGTAGTACTCGGGGCGCCAGGACCTCCCGGCAGACCAGCTGTCGAAGAGGAGCCCACGAAATCATCATAACTGGTAGAGGCACGAGGCGCATCGGAGGAGTCTATGTTGTGGTGGAGGAGTAGGTGATCGTCATCGGTGGGCGGGGGCTTTCCAGTATTGTAGACGGGCTGATCGTCCAGGTCGAGTAGGAGGTCGGAATCGGCAGACGGAGACGCCTGACCATGAGGTCTCCCGGCCATGGTTATTGAGAAGGAGCGTCGGCAATGCGCGCGCGACTACTAGCAATCGCGTCGAGGCGAGAGTATTCGAGGGGTGACTTTACGAGGTGAGCGAGGCAGATGCGACCATTCGGTAGACAGCGGTAAGGACTCCTGAACCGGGACGAGGCAGCTGAGACGTGACGGACAGGAGGTCAACGGCGACGCGAATGGAATTGCGAGAGCATGAATACTCTCTTAGCACTGGCTGTACGTCGGAGACGAGATGAAAATAGTGCTGGGCTGTGTATCCAGCTCTCTCTTAGACGCGTACCGCTTGCGACTGCCCTAACTAGCGGCTGCGACTTCCTTGTCCTCTTCAGGAGGTGCAAATTCACCAATTCACCAATCGGATCGGACCATCCCCGTTGAACCCTGAAAGCTGCTTCCTCCAACACCACCTCAGTTTCATACACAAAGACAAACTGTTGGTTTCTTAGTATATACATCTTTCAGAAACAGGACATCGATCACCAGAATCTCCTAAGATGCCACTCCGACACACGCCAAACCCTTCGCCTTCCACATCAGCCTTTCTCGTACTCCAAGGCTTGGCAGTGGTCTTGACTGCAGACTATCTTGTCGCTGCCGCTCAATCTCGTCCGAGCAGTCTCTCTGCAGCTTTGAGCGGACTCAACATAACCAAAACGCCACCGCCTTTCCGGCAGCTTCACAAAGGAGAGAAGCATGACCTGGATAACAGTTGATGAAGTGAGAGTCAAGTCGAGCTGAAACGAGCTTTCAAGACATTTGGTGTGAACCATGGTCATCGCCGGATCAATGTTCCTCATCAGTTTGTCTAATTCTTCACCTCAATTGAAATTCCATAAAAAATTGCGGAAGCACTGGCAGTATCTTCTGTGGCTCGAATTTTCTTTCAAACGACTGCTTGTTGCTACTGGGATTGATCAGACAGGGTGGTAGGCACAACAATATGGAACAAGGTTATTTTCTGTCTTTGCGTGTGCAACTCTCGTTTAAACAACCAATCATTAGCTATTGGTGACTCTGCTGTCTCTAGGTCGCCCATTTTCAGACTGCATTGCTCGTTCTCCGACGACATCAGGTCATATAAAACTTTCAGGAACTAGTAATTGCCACTGCGTCAGTGAAGCTCCGAATGCCTACTATCTCCCCGTATACTAGAGTATGTAATGCGTATAGCTATAGAAATGCATAATAGTAACAGGAAACAAGATGGTATCCACTGAGAGGCAGAAATTTCTTGACTCTCCGTAGTTATGCCTCTGCTTTCCAAAACGATTGTGCCTTCTTACAATATGAATCCTGCTTGTTGCCGCAGGCGGAGTACGGTAGGAGTTACAAACTTACACAGGGAGGTAGTCGATCAACCATAATATTGGGCAAAGTCAAAACATCACACATCATGTTGTCTCGATATAAAATCTTTGGTGTCTAGATACAAGACTCTGAATTACTGGATCAGAATCTCATAAATACCAGACAGTGTTAGATTGGTAAATGCAGGTGATTGCACAAGCATTGACCACATGACGACGCTAATTACTAGGTGGTGACTTCCCCATAATTTGAACGCGAGACGCGCCTTCACTTTGTTACGGCCTTTCGACCAGAATTGATTCAAGGCAACAACCAAGACCCATCATGGACGACTCTGATTCTTCCAGCCTTTCTTCGGCACCGCCGACTGACGACGAGAAGCTTGCGCCCATTTTCAAGAAGATGGCCAAGAGCAAGAAGGCTGCTCCTAGAAAGAAGAAAGCTCCTGTTACTCCTCCCACTCCACCTTCACCACCGCGACCCAAGCGGTCTCCTTCTCCGCCACATGAGGAGTCCCTCGCCGATAACCCTGATGTAGCCGTATGTCGAACTCATCTCAGACGCGTATAAACGCGACATGGCCCGCATGCTAACGATTCATTGATCAGTTCCTTGTCATGTTCCGATCTCGCTTCAGCCATGCATTCCCTTCGAAACTACCCCATTTTGGTCCTCAAGACATTGAGAGAGGTGTCGCTGAATCTCCTCCATCGCCGCAAGTCGAGGATCTGATGTGCGCCATGCTTGCACTTGTCCTCAACCGCAAGAAGCCCGTCGAGTGAGTCTCAGGCACATCATGGATTCTCTCAGCACAGCACTAACATATAAGCAGACGAGGCCATCATGGTCGCGCAATGGAAGAGGCTTTGTCGACGCAGAAACACCAATGGCCGCTCTCTTGGAACCGTGTCAATCCTCTCGCTGGCAGCAGAACCTTCCCCGACATGTCGCCCGCTGAACGTTTGAACCTCCTCCGCACTCTCGCAATCTGGTCGCTCACGTCATCCGAAATTGTCTCACAAACTATCAAAGACTCATACAAGATTTCGCGCCGCGAGGATGACATGAACCAACCATTGTCGGTCCAGCATTGGGGTTACGATGGCGATAGGAGAAAGTACTATCTGATTGAGGGGCAAGAGGATACCAGCTTCCGGGTATACCGCGAAGCCAATCGTCTCAGTCAACAAGCGCAATGGTGGAGTGTCGCTGAGACTATTGACGAGGTCAATGCCCTGGCAGAGAAGCTTGAGACCAAGGATACCACTCAAGCTGCCCGCCGTTTGGCTGACAAGATGAAGGCCGCTGTGCCACGATTTGAAGCATCTGAGGAGGCAAGTCTATGTAGTCTTATCTGCTGCACATGGAACTGACTATTTCGCAGAAACGCAGACGTCGCGAATACCGCCAAGCACGTAAGGCGCAATTCAGCAAACCCGAACCTGGTTTCTCGCTTTACGAAGGTCGCACTCGTGGCAAGCGCATTCGTTACACATATTCCGATAATGAGGACGAGTCTGATGCTACAGGCTCGCGTCGCTCTGCCAGGTATTCTGGCCACTCAACCCCTGCCGATTCAGGTCCGGTCGTTACCGCCAGCGGACGTCAAGTTCGTCCTGCAAGAACAGGTATCTACGGTGAATCTCTGCTCAGTGGTCAAGGCGAGACACCTGACTACGCCGCTTCGGAGACATCGCGCACTTCTGGAGGAAGAGCAACAAGAAACAGCACACGTCTCTCTCCACTCAATGGAGATCGCAAGAGAAAGTCGCGAGGATACAACTCCATGGACGAAGACAGCGAGGAAGATGCGCCTTCCAGTGGAAACGAATGGGATGGAGGCGACGACGACGACGACGATAACGACGAAGATGATGTCGATATGGCCGATGGAGAAGACGAGGATGACATGGATCTTGACCAGGACGTGAAGAAGAGTCTCGTGGTCAAGCTCAAGGTGAAGAGACCTCAAGAGTCAATCAAGACAGAAGATGCGCCTGCGGAGGAGAAACCACCGCCTGCCACCGATGTCTCTCGAGATTCAGTCGCTCGGCAAGACCTTGAGAACCTGTCAACCAAGGACGAGCCTGCGCCAGCACCACCTGTAGCAGAACAGCCTGTACCAGCACCACCTGTAGTAGCGCCACTGGTAGCAGCACCGCTTGCAAAGGAATATGCTGCCGAGGAACATCCTGCAGCCGTTGATTCGATGGACTTTGAGGTGCCCATCCAGAAGACTTATCATGCTCACCCACCTCCTGGCCCATTGCCTGCAGCGAATGTTCCCGACGAGCAGACTAATGGCAGTGTCTGAGCGACTCATGTTTCTTCAATTCTGTTTGGTCGGTTTGGAGTTTGGAAGGTTCTGCTTTACATTATATCCCTTTGCCAGTGTGGTTGCAAAAGAACTTGGGGGACGATGGCAGGAAGGAGTATCATGGATCATGAGTATCAACAAAACGCACTTTGCTTTCTTTGTGCTATAGTATCGAGGTTAAGAGGTTATGAAAGAGGCTCCGAGATCAAAGCGAAAGCTCGACTGATGCTGTTTCTACTATTACCCGCGTAACAGCCGATATAGCTGCTTGAGATCATATGACAAGTTTTATTGGTGCCAAGAGAGGTTTTCGTTAGTTTTTCGAATGACCATTGGTTGGGTGTGGTTGAGAGTTTAAACGGATATGAGTATGTTTTGTAGAGACGCAAATGGGGTCGAGGTCAGCGTGATGAGTGAAAAGGCAAGATACGTCTCGATGAAAGAAAGAGACAGCCATCCTGCATAACACATCAAGCTCCAGAGGACCAGAGTGCAGAAAGTCATACCAGAGGCACAGCATATCGCATACGAACCCTTTGAACTACGTTAGCAGATCAATCGTCAAGAAGCCCTAGAAGATTAAGAGCAATGCAGCTGCATCATTCCCACAGCACCAGCAACAACGGCATCGCCAAACCAGCAAAGAGCAGTTGCAGCACCGCAATCACTTCACGTAACACCTCAACAACAAGCTCCTCTTCCACCACCTGCGACGAAACAAGCTGTTTATTGCCCCACGAGCGAGGCCCTACACCTACACCACCTGTTTCTACTACACCTACACCACAACGCCAACATCCTCCACAACTGCGATATCCTCCTTCATCTACAACATCTTCAGCAACAGCATCTCTCCACCACATCTTGACGTTACACCCACGCCAAATCGCCATCCTCGAAGCCGCACGAGCAAGAGAAGAAGCCCAAAGAGCTTTACTGCCAGCCCCAGAAGACGAAGAAGAAATGAACAGACACGTACTCTCCAGAATCGATTGTATAGAAGTTGATCTCTGGCACGAACGGATCCGCGACTATGAAGCTGCGGAATTGGGATTGCTTTCTGCTGAAGAGTTGGGATTGGTGAGGGATGTTGAGGAAGAAGAGGGGGATGATGTTAGGGTTGAGGTTGAAGAGGAAGATGGAGGACGGTTGAGTAGGGTTCAAACCTATGTTAATGATTTTGCAGATGTGGAAGGGAGAGGAGGTAGACAGCAAGGACAAGGTCAAGGCAGAAAGAGAAGGAAAGTCAGTAGCATTGCGCAGAGGTTTGGGAGTGTGAGTTTATCGCTCAATCACTTTCATCCTTATTTCTGGGTTGATATGGCAGGGATTTGTTTGTTGATATTGTTGGTTCTGGCTTTTCTTGTCTTTGTTGGGATTGAACTTAGGTACGATAGAGAGGGTATCTGTAAAGGACAGGGAAGTGTAGGCGCAACGGGTTTTTGGGTTGCGGTGCAGATGCTTGTGGCTTTAGGCATGGGATTGATGTTGCAGGTTCCGGTGCATAGGGGTTTGGTGCCTTTTGTGTTGCCTTTGTGGGTAATGGGGACTTTTGGAATTGTGGTTGGGTTCAAGATGTTGGCTGGATGCTTGGGGAATTGAGACCATGACCCGATGGACATGAGCAGTATGGTTATAGCACCTTGTAGAGGTTGACATGTCACCGTCATTGCACAGCGACGCTTTTTCCTTGTCAAGAATTTTGCTGGCCGATCTTTCCAAAGTATTGTGGTAGTAGTCATAACCGATCGTCTCGATCATCCACACACCTACCTTGACAGTCTGATGATCCCAATGAAGATGTCCAAGAAACAAAAGAGCAAAAAACAATTCACAGATTTGGATATGCGTTGCTTGCTCGCTTGTTAAACGAGTAGTTGCGTGTTGCCTTGGTGTGGTGAGAACTGTAAAGCCTTCGAGGCTCCCAGCCTCATGACGAGTTCGGAGTAGCAGCAGTTTCCGCGGATTCTCGATGAGACGATGGACAGTGACACGACTCTTTTTTCTGCCGCAAAGACCAAGCTAGAGTTCAGAAGGGCTGGATGCCAAAGTCAAATCCTTCATGAGGGGGAACCCAAAGTGCCTTTTTAGTTGGGGAGACAAATCAGACGAGCAAAAGATGATTCGTGGAAGAAGGAATTGATCAAATCTCTTTGTTCGTTTGGCGAGATGGACCTTCACCAAAATATATTGCTGCTTCGCCAAAAAGGTGGCAGGGCGGGAGCGGTCGGGTGGGTGGAGCATCAGGAACAGGCACTGTTTTAAGGCAAGGCTGGTTTCGTTCGGAGACCGAGCTCTGGCGGTTTAATCTTATCGTCGGCAAGAAGAAAGTTTGTAACGGTGATACATAAAAGCTACCTGCTATAGAATTGGTAAAGGACAGGCGTGCAAAAATGCTGTCGCAACTTGATACTGCAGTCGCGAGAAGTTTTGAAAGCATGTCAAGCTGTTACAGATCTTCGCTCAAGTATGCGAATGCGTATCAGAGTGAGACTGTCGTGTCAGGGAAACAGGCGCTGTGCGCTTGCTTCCGACGAGGCTGAAACATGAGCCGGGCAATGATCGCCGCGGAAAGCGCGTCCCTGGTTTGGACTGGCCATCGCAGAGCAGTGACAATTTTCGAGTGTGGAAGACCATGTGACGGCTTGTTTTCGACGTCTAGTATCACAGCCAGGCCTTGAAACGGACAAAGCATGTTTGATACAATCCACTACTTTGTCCGGACGCGAAAGACGCCACTGCTGACCTCTCTCTTAATCACCCGCTGCGGCTGATGTTAGACGACTCACATACTCGCACATGCTAGAGTACATGCGCCCAGTACCGACAGCCATCCCACTCAACACTGTCATCTTACCACCCTCTCCCAACCTCGACTTCTCATCCCCGCTCACACTTTATTCCTCACAGCCATGAAGGGGAAGAAGTTGGCTCTGGGCCTAGCGCATCTTGTAAGTCTACAGGTCGCATACAAACGCTGCTCACATTGGCTGACAATCGCCTGGAGATTGGTCCGCACAAAGCGGATGATCGCGCACCCTCATCCACCCCGAATGAGACTCCACCACCTTCGCCGTATCCCGGACGTCGAGCTCCTCTATCGTCAAAGGTCGAAGCCGATCTACGTCTAGCCTGTGCTGGTGTTCTGGTCAACACCAAGCCTTCGCATCAATATGTCCCACCCGATGAGCCCAAGCAAGCACTCGACTACGACGCCATAAAGAGATCTGCATCCACACGCAAGTCGCAAGACTCTCGTCCCTTCCCACCTCGTGTCGATTCAGCCGAAGACAAACACCCTCTGAAATATGCATACCGTCCAGATGCTGCCATTGACCAGCTCTTCTCAAAGACGGATCCAGCCATTGATCCTGTCCAGTCTATCCTTGGCAGATCCAAGTATGACACGCCAATGGGCAGCCGTGCAAAGACGCCGGTACCCAACAACGTTCTGTCTCCTGCCAGTGATGCTGCTACACGTCCTCGTGTCGTCAAGCGTTCTCTCTCTGGCGAAACCGATGGTTCTACCCCAATCACGGACGCGACAGATTACCACTGGAGTACTTCAACAGCCCCCACTTCGGCTGCCATCACACCTGCTCGCACCTCAAAGAGAACGTCCTCGCATGCACCTGTCGAGCAAGAGCTGGCCATCAAGGATGCTGCTTCTGCTATCGAGTGGATGCGCAATGAACTTGAGCGTCGTCGTCAGAAACAGGATGCTGAAGAAGCAGAACAACAGCAACAACAAGCTGCACTTCCACCATTGTCTCGTGCACCTAGCAGGTCACGAAGCATTCGGAGCATCAAAAGTCTTCGCGACAAAATCAAAGAATACATTCGTCCGTCCAGCTCTGGAGGTCCTAATGGAGAAAACAGCAGAGCACCTAGCAGGTCTGCTTCGCGCTCTTCATTGCGCTCGGACTCAAGGTCTCAAGATCCAGACATTCGCGGTGGTTGGAGAAGTTGGGGACGTACCCTGAAGAAGGAGCACGCCCAGACCGACGTGAGCAGATCAAATTCGAGAAGAGGAAGAGGTGAAAGCCCGAAATCTCCAAACGCGAAGAAGTCTGAGATCAATCTCAATCGCGAGCTACCTCCCCTTCCCAGTCTGGACCAGTGGAAGGACGAGCCACTCGCTGCTCCAACGCGACCTGCACCTCAAGCGCCTTTATCCACACATCCTCCTCCTCGTTCTGAACACAGCAAGAACACCAAATCAGTGGATAGTGCAATGAGCGAAAGAGACGAAATCATCGCAGCTCGTCTTGGTTCGCCTGTCAAACAAAAGCCAGAGGTCTATATGCCTACCCGCTCACCTCGTCATGCTGCAGCTACCAAGATGCCAAATCTTGCATCCGCTCATACCAGTGACAAGCTTACATCTGGTGCTCTTCCACGCAGCAAGTCTGCACGTCGCAACCGGACTCCGGAGCCTGCGGCATCAACTGTGCGGGCCATTTCTTCACACCAAAACGGTGACCTCGCAAGTACTCGATTGCGATCACCAAGCAATCCGGCATTCTATTCTGTGTCCACCGGATTTTCCGAGCACCGCAATTACGACAGCTCAAACATTCCTACCCCACTGGGTAGCATCAGCAGCACCTCTACGAAGACTAGAGCAAAAGAAAGACCCGCCACTTCCTCGAGCAAGCATGATCACAAACGCCGTCAGGTAAAGGATGTAGTAGTCCGATCTCCTCCGCCTGTACCACCTAAGGAGGCCAGCGATAAAAAAGCATGGTGGAATCTCAAGTCCAAGAACAAGAAGCCTGCGACTTGGATGGATCAGCTCGAGAAGCTGGGTGGAGTCAAAGATGGTATTCTAATCGCTGATGAGGCTTGCAGCGCACCTCATATCCGCTACTAACCGGGTCAAAGACCTTTACGAATTCACGACTCCTACAAAACATCACTCTACTTTTCATCATTTTATGGCGCAATGGGGAGTTCTGAGCTTTCAAGAGAGTCATCTTTGAGCAGAGCATTCATTCGCCTGTTTGGCATTTTTCTTTTGTTCTATACATACTCATACAACCCTATATCATTCTTATTCATCCTTCATCAACCGTTTGATGGAGAGTTCAATAACATTGGTTCAGATTCCATAACATAGCTCAAAGACTTGGCTTTTCTCTTTCCTCTTCTAGATTCATGGAAAGGCTTATCACCACAACACATCTGTCCAGAGTACGCTCCTATCGACTTGACTGTGACGTCGATGGATTAACAAGCCAGGTTTAAGCAAGGGATGTTTTCTGTGTAGAAGGGCAGAACAATAAGTCGGGCCGATGTTGATGACAGCACTGTGGGCCATCAAGGTCGCGTGGGAAAAAAAGTTCGGCGCACATTCGAGCTGGATGTGGAAAATGATATACAGCAAAAGAGCATCGAAGAAGATTGCAAATCGCACGACAGTCAACAGATAGAAGATGTAGGTACGCATTGAGGAAGGTAGTGGGCATAGCATCATGTCTCAAGACAAGAGCTGTGTTTACACAGCGAGAGATGGGTTAGAGAAAAGTTTTGGTACACACCGTGAAAGCGTGAATCGATATCACAAGACCATCAAGAAACATTGCACGCTAAGAATTGAAAAAAGTGCTGGGCGTCACATCACAATTGCACGTTGAAGGTGGAACAAAACTTTTTTTGCGAATAGCAGTTTTCTGATTTTCAGAACAGCCAACCGCAACGGTAAGGCTCTTTCAGATCCCAAAGGTGCGAGCTTACGAGGCAAGACACCGGTGTTAGAGAAGTGAAGACGAGGCCTTCCAATTGCCAGGCAAATAAAAACACTCCATGATAATCTCGATGAGTGAAAAACAGATTGACCGACTCCTCCGTCCTTTAAGAGACGCAGCAAGCATCGACACTTAGTTCTTCCCCCTCCTCAGCTTCAAGCTGCCAACAAGTGCGCCTTCCGAGCCAACCAGGAAAAGTCGGCTGCAAAGATGGCGGAAACACATGCGAGCGAATCCGACAAGGTGTGTAAAAGAGAAAAAGCAGTGGCCCTCCAGAATTGACGTCGCGAGTAAAGAGATAGCGTTTGTCGACGTCAGTGGTGAGCGTTAGACCGAAGAAAGTCCAAAAGATGTTTGGTGGATTTTGTTCAAATCAAGGAGCCGTGATGATCGAGTTGTCGGGGCGAGTCATTTATTTGCTGTGAGTAGCGGTGGTTAGTCTATGGATGTGGTGCGCGCATTGAAGATAGCAAAACTCACGATCTGGCTCTCGTCTTTCTTCTCTTGCGCTTCAGTCTGCGAACTCTCTTCTTTCTCCACTTGGCTCTCATCTTGGCCTGCAAGAAGGATGAGTTAGTGGCTGCTCAAAGGCCAATTGGGTATATAATGCAAACTTACAGTAGTGTCGAGATGAGTTGCGGTGATAGAGGAAAGAGAGGGGAAGCTCTGCGAGCTGCGAAGTTCAAATTGATAGTGCTGCGCGCTGGCCGTGCGTGCGGCGGCGTTTGCCGTCTTGGCACCGACGACGCGGTTTCCGACGTTTATCCAACGGGACCGAGGGACTCGTCTTCGATAATGTGGTCTCGAGTTTACTTGAGTACTGTCATTGTTGTATTTGTTCGTGAATTGATTGAGGGTGCTATGGCCGAGCAGCTTCCCATCGGCCATCTGACGCTCGTTAATGAGCACCGCTGTCTGTTTGCTGAAGGTATGTCATCGAGCGTTGTTTCTAATGCTCAACCATCCTCACTCTTCCCCATTTAGATGCAATCAGTATCTGGCCCAAGCAGGAAATCGTCCTGGGCTGCAAGCAACTTCAACAGTATGCTGTCCCCTGGTCATTTCAGCTTGGCAGCGTACTTTAACAATCTTCTAGCTTTGTCGATGATTATGATCCAACAATATCATATCGACATCTGGTACTACGTTGCGTGCAATTCGACGACGATGCGGCAACCTGGAACGTCGCTCCCATGCTCTATGCCGAGAACTTGTCTCGCAATGGAACCGTACTTACTCGTGAATGTCCCGTCGAAGATGGCTCAACAGTTCGACTTGATCATCAACTGAACAAGACCATGGGTCCTGTGCTTCTTCAAGACGGCGATTTGCTGTACCTGTCAAAGTCAACCTTTGTGCACTACAGCGAGCTCAATCCTCGACAAGAGCCCACAATGTCATTCATTATGGACTGTGAAATCAAGGTAGGTCGGTGTGTACACACATCCTACGTGAGATACTCATGCCAGGAACAGCGTTTCCAAGAAGACTTTACTATCTTTCCTCGTCTCATTAGTGCTGGTGGCCAAGGTAGTGTGTATGTCGCTTGGGATTGCCACGCTGAACAACAAGTCGCATGCAAAGCTGTCTCTCTGGCTAGCGTGGATCTGACCTGCGACCAAAACACAATTGAAGCCTTCACTCAGGCCGCCTCCAATCGCGCCTCGAGAGTGCAATCGATCAAGCTGCTGCGCAAAATACATCGTCTTGAGGTCGAGTATGAAGTTCTCAAGGATCTTAGTCATGTACGCTGTTTGCTGTTTTGGTCTTGAGCCGGTACTCACTGTGAGCAGCCGAATATCATCGACATGAAGAAGGTGTATGTCACGACTCACCACATGTCAGTCGTGCTGATCGTCCTCAGCTCTGTGATATTACGTTGACCTCTTTGTCATAGCTACATCATACAGGAGCTCATGACTGGCGGCGACCTGTTCTCCTATATTATTCATGAGGGCGGTGTTCTGAGTAACGCTCTGAGCGCAGTCATCACTCGTCAGCTACTGAAAGCTGTCCAATACTTGCATGATAACGGCATCGTTCATCGCGACATCAAACCCGAGAACATCTTATTGTCTTCTTGGGACCACAATACCCGCGTCGTCTTGACTGATTTCGGAATAGCAAAGCGGATCAGCCAGTCTAGTGTCTCAAACAGTCAGCCAGGCAGAATCTATCGCATGTTCTCGAACTGTGGCACGTATGGCTTTACGGCTCCGTAGGTCAATGTATCATCTCAGCAGAAGAGCTCGGCCACTAACAATACGCAGTGAAATCAACAGACTGAATCCAACCATGGCAGAGAACAAAGGCTACAGCAGTGCAATCGACCTTTGGTCAGTGGGTTGCGTCAGTGCACTAATGTTGACCGGCAGTCTCGCTTTCAACCACCGAGATGGCGAGCAAGACATTGGCCAGATCAATTCACGCTCCGTTAGCGCTTATGACATCTCTCAAATCGAACATGGCAAGCAGAGCTGGGAGGGAGTGGCGAAAAGAGCGAGAGAACTTGTCATGTCTCTGCTCGCACTGCAAGAGGACAAGCGTTCAACAGCCAGGAAAGCACTTGAGCATTCCTGGTTTACCAACCATACCTGCTCTGAGAGCTATGACGCTGTCTACGAAAGATCTATCTGCGATTGGAAGCCAAGCACCGTACCCAAGGAGAATATCATCGTCAACATTGACACTGGTGATATCGCCGTCCCTACTCCAAGCGCTTCGCAAGTTGTTCGTCAACGATCTGACTCTGCAGTCGTTCAGTCAGAATATTTCCAGTCGCAAGCAGAGCATTATGGTGAGCAGATGGAGATAGACTCGAATCCCGAGCGAGAGCCGTACGCGAATGATCATCTAGCCGCAAGCCCTGCATCTCAACCATCGCAGAACCTTGGAGACCAACCTGTCTCATCCGACCCTCTTTCAAACACCACGACTCGCTCTCCATGTGCCCGTGCCCACATGTCGGCGCAATTCATGTTGCCTCCTCGGTCTTCTGGCCGCGACCAGGAGCTCGACGTCTTGCAGCCGTCAGCACAATTCCGTCCACCGCAGTCCTCAGATCCCGATCAAGACCTTGATTCACTCAAACCATCGGCACAGTTGAGAAACCTGCAGGCATCACCGGAGTTCACATGGCCTTCATCGCCGCCCAATAAGCGCAAAGTGCGTTGTCCTTCTCCCGAATTCCCGTGGTAGTGAAGTACCAAGAGTCAACTGGCTCACAAGTATGACTTGCAAAGATGCTGATGAATGGCCGGTAAGATGATACTGATGATGCTACAATATTTGATGGCTATGTTTGCTTTTTGTTTCTTGCTATATTCTATACCCCTTTGCTAGAATTGCTGTCATTTACATAGCTTCAGACTCGATAACACGAAATTTGAGAATCCAAATTGCTTCGCACATGCTTGCTCACATTAAAAGACCTTCTTATCCTTCAGCCTTACTGAGACCAGCAGTGTCGGCTGTCAAATTCAAATTCTCCCACTCATCATCTCTAGGGAATCCAAGATGATATCTTCCCGTCACAGCCCATTGCAGAAGTGCATCATCTCCGGTCTCAAAGTCCAACACATGGCCACCTTCAGGGTCTTTGCCTTGCTCAGGTTCGGTCATGAAATGGCAATGTACGCCTGCCACACTAACACCTTGCATCCATTCAGGACTGGCAATGCCAAACATGGTCCCCTTGACATCCTGCACACTCCACTTTCGCGCATTCGCAGCAACTTCTGCGAGATCCTGTCCTTCGTGTTCTTGCGGTCCTGCAATTCTCAAATCCAGCGATTTAAACTTTCCTTTTACTACAAAAGGCACAAATGAATTCTTTCCTCCTGCACCGGGTCCATTCTTCTCAAATACATCTACCAGTCCACTTTTCTTCAATCCTCTTGCATCAACCTCAAACTCGGGTTGAAAATTCGTCACTTGGACGAATGGCAGAGAAGTGGAAGGGTCAGCGGGTTGTACCTTTCCAGATCGTAGCATTTGCCAGGGTTTTCCGCTTAGAAAGAGGAGTTCGCCGTTCATGCGGCCGAAGGTACCGATGCCGTGAGTGCCGTAGCCGGGGAGTTGGCCGGCGGAGGGACCGGAGTGGGCAAGGCCGGCCATCAAGGCGCTGGCGGTGCTGAATTGGAATATGTCGTTGGGGATTTTGGAGACCATGATGTTGTGTTTCTGATGTGGATGTGGATGTACTTGATGTGGTTTCCTTGGTAGTGATCTCGCCGAGAAGATGGCAGGGTTTTGTCTTGAATGCTCAAAATCGTCGGGATTGAGGAAATGAAGTGTTTTCGTATGGGGTTTGATGTCTTTTCCAGAGAAAGGAGGATGGTCGGTGGTTTTGATGACTGTGATCTGATGGATTTGCGTAGTCCGAAGTCCGGCTCCAAGCGTTGACTGACTTGCAAGAACACTCGACAATGGTATCAATTCTCGGCTGCTGGCAAGCAATTTGTAGACAATCTTTGGTTTCTGAAGCTTTCCTTAACAATAAGACCGAGTTTGGCACAAGTATGAAGACGTTGAGTGGACTATCTTTGACGATGGGCAAGGACAAGTTGCGCTCTTTCCAATGATGTCAACGCTGTTTGATTCTCCGAACGTTTTCGGCAACATCTTTCAAGGCCATATCCGTCTCAACAACCACACTATAAATGGTGATATGAAATGATATTGTAGAGGGCATGAATATTGCGGCCTGCTCCTTGATACCCAATTTCATAGATGCAGACATGTCGTTGCTGTCGACCGCTCTTTGAGAGGTACTTTCTACACCCTCGACTTGTTCCACTCACAACACTCATCAAACTTGACTCCATTGCCGCCAAATACATCCAGCGCACTTCCAATAGTCAAATCCACCTTTCCATCACTCAGTTTCTCTACCAATTCTAGGTCCTGCAGATTGCGACCGCCTCCTGCGTATGTGACGGGGATAGCTGACCAGGCGGCAAGTTTACGGACAAGCTCTTCGTCAATGCCTTGTTGTAGGCCTTCGTTGTCAGCTGCGTGGATGAGGAATTCAGAGCAGTAGGGCTGGAGCAGGGAGATTGACTCTGTTGTCGAAAGAAGATGTTCGTTAGCAGATACAAAAGAATGAAGTAGACTATTCTGTGTCTGAAATGCTCAAAAGTTTTAAGGGTAAAAGAAGAACTCACCAGCGGTCAACTCCATATCAGTAAGGTCTTGCCATTTGTTCATGGCGACGAACCATGTTTCGCCCTTGCGGCGGCAACTCAGATCAATGACGAGTTTCGAGGTGTCGTTGTCCAGCGCTTTGAGTACTGATTGCAAACGTTCCAAGGAGAATTTGCCAGACGGGAAGAGGAAAGATGTGATAATGACCTTCAACAAATTGAATCAGCATATACCGTTTGCGATATCTCGGGTTTCATCTTTCCCAAAGATCCTTTCTCGTGCTTAATGACATAACTCATGTCCGGAGAGGAGCAAAACAGCTGTAACGGAATTCATAAAAACTCACCTTACTAGCACCCTTCTCGATCCACTCCTTTGCATTGGTATCCTTGATACCACCACCAACCTGCAAATGCCCAGGCCAAGCTTCACAAGCCTCTCTGCAAGCGTCCTCATTACCAGGACCAAGCATGATCACATGAGCACCCTCCAATGTATTTTCCTTGTAGAGATTCGCATAGTAGGATGACGGCAGTTTGGATGTAAAGTTTGTCTTGAGCTCAGAGCTGGTGGTTGTCAATGTGCCGCCGACGATTTGCTTTACGCTGCCAGCGTGAAGGTCTATACACGGGCGAAATTTGGTCATTGTGTTTTTTTTTTTGCTGATGGTGTTGTGAGTTTGTGATTTCTTTTGGGCAGGGAGTGTGACGCGGCTCTTTTGGGTGTCTGTGTTTTTGATGTCGAGTAGGGTGGTTTTGCAGTCAGAAGCACCTCGAGTCGGCTGGGACTACTCTTTTTTTGTGGGGACTACGCTCGGCTTTTCCTCGATGAAGACCTTCGTTGTGCTTTCATCACACAATCAACACAGCTGTTCTTATTTTGTCTGGTCAAGAGAAGATGAACGTTTTAGGAAGATTCGAGATTTTGTGACTGAGGCATATGCTATCTTTGCATCAAAACATCCACATAGATTCAGGATGTGCATCGACGATAACTTCTCTCTCTACACACTTGTTCCTCGCTCTGTGAGAAGGCGTTGCGGATGATTGCATGTTCGTCCAACCCAAGATCTGGAATGGTAATGTTGCATCGGCGAACTTCATGATGGCTGTATTGGAGGGTGTGCGGCAGTGAATGGGCTTCTGTCTATTGATAGTACAATGATGAATTTTGTCTGTGAGTGGTCTGACGAAATCAGTGACGCCTTTCGAGGTCGCGGTCCGGTGATTGCAGGCGTCCAATACTGAGTGATGGATTTGTTGGGACGAGTCGTAATTACCAGAATCATCTTCTGTACAGGACGCACTTCAAACCCCACAAAGCCAGCAGCATAATAAAAAATCCGGCGACCGCCTCAAACTCTTCTGTCTCCCACCAGTCGAGCTTCTTAGGCGGAAGCATGATAAACGACTTGATGCCGTACAGCAAACCACCGACCATACCCGAAGTGCTGGTCGAGACAATTGCACCAGCGTACACACCACCGGTAGTTGCACTTTGAAGCAGGCTGAAGACTGGTCCGATACCAAAGACTGACTGCCAAAGCGCAGCAAGAGAGCCTGACATAAGAGTCAGTAAGGTCGCATACTGCTAAGGGAGGCAGCCATATGTACCAGAAGCAACGCCCAGAGAGGTGAAAACAATGCAGGCAAGGACAGGGAGAGCCAGGAAAAGCATTGTCTTGACAGAAAAAAGTGAGTTGTACATGAAGAGATGAGCGCCGATCGGACGGCACTGGTAGGTTGCAGGTGTTTGGAGACTTGATGGGTTGATGATAGAATGCAGATGTGGTCTGCAGACATATTTATATATGCTGCTGAGGCCGAGTTGTGCGGTGACTTGGGTCTCACCTACAACACCAACACCTTGTCTGTGATGTCTCTTGGATCAATTCTGATGGTCTAAGACAAAAGGCTTATGCATCGCCAACGATACTTTGTCTGTATGTCCCAAGTGTTGTCCACTCTTGGTATTTGTCTCGAGAAATTCTGAAGTCAGTAGACACTGACCAACCTACCTCGATTTACTCATTAATGCATGTAACAGACGGCTTGGGTCTATCCCGTAAATGGTCATCACCGATGTTCCGACTGATGCATACTTGGAGTCGAATCTGGCATCCAAAGAAAGTACTAAGATGCATATTTTGTGCAAAGCCTGCGTAGAACTTTTCATATCAATACGAAACCATGGTGATGATCATCTTTGCAAGATTATTAGCAGCATCGAGTGATGAATAAATGCAATGCAGAGAGAATGATGAAAAGTGAATGGTGTTCGGCTGCTGAGAGCATGTCCACGGAGTATGGTCGGGAAAAGCCGAAGCACCGCACACACACACGCTAGCGGTTGCTTGGCGTTCGCGAAATACCTTCGAGCGCTTGTCGACTTCGATTTCTCGCACGCCCAGCGACAGCAGAACCGCCAACCACATTCAAAATGGTAAAAATCAGCCTGCCAGGACCCAGCAACTCAGCGCGCAATGTGCTGACAGGATATCTAGGGTCGTGTTATTCGCAACCAGAGAAAGGGCCGTGGCTCTATCTTCACTGTACGTCGTCCATCATGCGTCGAGAGTGCGCAAACATTCGCGAAATTTTCAATCGTATACTGACACAATCTGCTCCCAGGCCAACACCAGTACGCATCTCCATTCGCACGCCTGCATCAATTCCGAACGCTTCCACTGACTTAGACGCTCTTTAAAGGACTCAACAAGGCCCCCGCCCAGTTCCGCACTCTCGACTTCGCTGAGAGACACGGCTATGTTCGTGGTGTCGTGAAGGAGATCATCCACGACCCCGGCCGTGGTGCCCCTCTGGCCAAGGTCGTCTTCCGTGACCCCTACCGCTTCAAGCTCCACACCGAGACCTTCATCGCCAACGAGGGCATGTACACCGGCCAGTTCATCTACGCCGGCAAGAACGCTTCCCTCACCATCGGCAACGTCCTCCCTCTCGGATCCTGCCCTGAGGGTACCGTTGTCACCAACGTCGAGGAGAAGATGGGCGACCGTGGTGCTCTTGGTCGTACCTCTGGTAACTACGTCACCGTCATTGGCCACAACCCCGACGAGGGCAAGACCCGTGTCAAGCTCCCCTCTGGTGCCAAGAAGGTCGTCAAGTCCAGCGTCCGTGGTATGATCGGTATTGTCGCTGGTGGTGGCAGAACAGACAAGCCTCTCCTTAAGGCTTCGCGCGCCAAGCACAAGTTCGCTGTCAAGCGCAACTCATGGCCCAAGACTCGTGGTGTTGCCATGAACCCCGTCGATCACGTAAGGATTTCACGCATTCACCAGACCCAGCAGAAACAGCACACTGACACAATCTACAGCCTCACGGTGGTGGTAACCACCAGCACATCGGTAAGGCCTCGACCATCTCCCGCTACGCCGCCCAGGGTCAAAAGGCTGGTCTCATTGCCGCCCGCAGAACTGGTCTGCTCCGTGGTACACAAAAGACCAAGGAGTAAATCGTTGGTTAGGGGAATGGAGTGCTGGTCGGTTGGGTCGTCATTCTCGTTTACTTTGCCAAAAAACTATGAGCGATGCCTGGCAATTACTTTGCTGTACTTTTCCAGGTCTAGATACCAGGAATGTCAGAAAAATCCACGAGCAAAATGGCTTTTCTTTTTCGCAGGCAGCATCATCGAGGAATGTCCAAAAATGTTTCATGAGCACACGATCTTTCACCTGCAATCTTGAATATACGTAATCAGCAAGGTGATCTGCCTATGTACATGTACAGCACAGGAGCCGCAGGTAGTATAGGTTTTACAATCGTAGATCCTACCGCTTCAGCTGCAGACAGCGACAGGCGGGAGGCCGCGTCAAGCCGCCAGGGGTAGAGGAAGAAGGCTGTGCCTGTGTCGTATCGTAAGTTTGGCAACGGTGGGTCAACTAAGGGCGAGTCGACTTGTTTCGCCAGTGACGGAACAGCCGCCGTCTCTCCACATGGTATCTGAACATAGCGAAAGGCCGTTGGAAGTAGGGCGAGCATGTACCCCCACGTACCGCCTTCCAAGTTCTTGTTGAGAGCTGCCAACACGGCTCAAGCTGGATTTCTGACGTCCCTAGCAATTCAAGAATCAAGATGCGGCAAGAGTGTCTTCCACAAAAGGCCGCGGGCGTGACATCGCGTGTTTGGTGAAGGCCTAGCTTCTGGCCTTTTGGCTAAAAAAAGCAAAAAAGCTTATGGAAACTTCTCTGGTTAGGAACGCGTGTGTTCGGCTCCCCCTAAAAACAGGTGGAGACCTAGACAGTCTGGGGAAAGATGGTTTCAATCGTGTGCGAGAAGTTTAAGTAGAGACATTCAAGTCGAAACCTCCTTGTCCAATAGATTGCAGGCTCAACAGATTGTCGAAGGAGCTTCGATCGTTATCAGACCGCAGTGACCTTCCTTTCATTCGTTTAAGAAGTGCCAGCCCTGCCATCTCGCGTTTCCTCCTGCCCCCCACTCCATCACACGTCACAGCAATCAAATCAGCCGGCAGGGCCCCTCTCGCCAGTGCTTGCCCTCATTTCCCGCGGACTCGCCGACTTGCTTCCATCTTGACAGTCGAACACTTCTGAAGTACAGACTGTTCACCTCTACTCTCTTGACCAGCAGACAAACAACGACAATACCGCCAAGATGAACATCGGCAAAAGATTTGACCGCATGAAGCAATGGACGGACGAGAGAATGGGCAAGGAGATCAAGACTGCTGCATCCGACGAATTCAAGGCTCTTGAGCTTGAGATGCAGTTGAGACACGAAGGTACACATCTATTCTCAAGCGTCAGGAGTATGGCATAAATTGTAGGATTCGTCACTGACACTGCTACTTTCTAGGCATGGAGCGTCTGCAAAGAAGTATGACGACGTACGTCAAGTCTCTGTCCAAGACCAAGGAAGCAGAAGATAAGGAGAAGACGCTACCTATTGCCTACCTCGGATCGACCATGGCCAGCCACGGAGACGACTTTGAGCCCGACTCGGAGTTTGGACAGTGCCTCTCGGGTACGTGACTGCACCAGATATTTGACAGCCTGATTCTGACTGACAGTGCGCAGCGCTTGGAAGAGCCAACGAGAGAATTGCTCGCATGCAGGAGAGCTATGTCTCGAACGCTACAAACAGCTGGCTCGAGTCGGTTGAGAGATCCCTGGCTCAGATGAAAGAGTATCAGGTGAGTTCACCCCGATTCAATATATCTGGCTCGTGACTGATCGTATCTGCTCCAGACTGCCCGCAAGAGACTCGAGACCCGCCGCCTCGCTTACGATACCTCGATGAACAAACTACAAAGGGCAAAGAAAGACGATTTTGCCCTGGAAGAGTCTGCACGATCACAAAAAGCAAAGTACGATGAGTCGAGCGACGACGTACAGCGCAGGATGCTGGATATCAAGGAAGCAGAAGTTGACAGCATAAACGACCTATCGACCTTCCTAGATGCCGAGTTAGCATACTATGACAGAGCACGAGAGATCCTCATGCAGTGCAAGAGAGACTGGCCCGCGTACGTTCATGCGAAGAGGGATATCTGATTTTATGTTCACTGACAATTCACAGCCCCTCTGGTAACGCTGGCGCTGGTTTGGCTGTCCCAGGAAGCCGTGCTAGAGTTCCTAGATCTCGCTCCAACACTGGCAACTCGGCATCTTTCCGTCAAATCGATGAAGATGAGCCAGTCCACGATTTCCGCCCCCCGATCCGCGCAAGAGCACCTTCTGGTACCAACTCTCCTCGACGTGAGCTACCTGGCTTCGATCTCCCTGTTCGACCTTCTGCCCGTTTCGAGGGTCCTTCAAGTCTAAACTCTCGTGAACCATCTCCTATGTCCATGCCTCGCCTGTCTCGAGTACCTACCGATTCGTCCATATCCCTCAGGCAGGGATTGAGACCTACCAAGCGTAATGACAGCGCCAACTCGGACGTATTCGGTGATCAGGATGACTATACTTTGGACAACGACCGCTACGCCGATGAACGTTCTGCTTCGCCGGCCTCATACGGTGCAGCTCCTGCTTTCTCGCGCTCTGCCAGTTGGTCTCAGCAAGATGGAGGACCTAAGAAACTCGCCCCGCCCCCGCCGCCACCTTCGAGGTATGTGTCTTTCAGACGCTTATATAAACTGTATGCTGACTTCTATTGCCAGAGCCAAGAAGCCTCCACCGCCGCCTCCCATGAAGCGCAGCGCTTTGAGTTCGTCTGACGTGCCGCGACACTATTAGTTTGTTGGTTTCGTCTTGAGCGCAGACAGTAAAGGGGGCATTATCTTTTGCGAGCATACTTGGGGCCATGCATTTTTTTCTGAGGCAATTTTGTGAATAGGAGTTGGAGGGACATTTTTTCGTTTTCCTTTTCCTCTTCCTGCTATGTCTAAGTGATCGCAAAATGAAAAGTCGCATGCTTTTGCTTTCTCGTGTTTCAGAGTGCTGTTCGTTGACGGGCACTTATCTGCGTGCACTTTGGAGTGCCTCGAGCAGCATAAAGTCAAGATTTCAGAACTCTCGGACTGCACGACAATCACTTGCTAAACACAGTTTCCAGCATCTACGTGCTATATGGTCAGCATTGTCTGCATCTTGATATATTGACTTTATACATGTTCCATCCAGAAACAACATGAGAAAAGTGATGTGAGAAATCAGCCAGGGTGGGACCTACACCAAGACAAAAAGCTTGATGATCAAGCTTTCGCAGATGGCTTCTTATGACGAATCCACACATGTGAACAAGCCCATCACTTCTTCACAAGACATTCAATACTGGAAGTATTGGTTCGAAGAAGACAGTACACACCATAATGCAAAGTGAATAGATGGTAGCAGTGTGGAAAAATCACGTGCCCGCCAAGAAGTCGCCAAGCAGAGCTAAAACGGAGCGACTTCAGGCTCCATCGGAGGGTGCTGAGCGAGGTTCGGTCGTCGAGCGACAGCATCGCGCCGGAATATTACCACCCCGCTTCGTGCCATCGAGAACTTGTCTGCAACGCGTATCCCAAGGTTCGACGCGACGGTATCTAATTTGCAGACGGCCACCCACGAGGCCCGACGCTCACTTTCCCTTTTGCCTGTCTCGTTCGCGCGAGGCAAGAGCGCGACCGCTCGTACACGTCCACCCATCCATCCAACCACAGCCCGAGTCATCAACGCCGGGCCATCACCAACAAGCCTCATCAACCTTGACTCGATTTAACGCCATCCACTCCCTCCGTTCGCATCTCGTCGGCATAGCGACCACGACCGTCGCCGATCTGGCCTCCGGCACCAATTGACCAAAGTCCATCACGGCTTCGCGCAACAGCCCCTGCCCATCATGGCTTCAGTCCAGCAACAGCAGCCCGGCATGAACATGAATGCCCAGGCCAACCACCCACAACTGACCAAGGAGTACCTGACACAGACCTATCAGGTTCGCTGTCCATACTCTGTATCCATGATTCCTTTTACTAACTATACATCAAGCTCTACACTCAGGCCAAGGCTCAAGGTGTCCCTGACACAGACCCAGAACAGCTCAAGCGCGGTAAGATTCTTGCTTTTGCTCGTCAGAGGTCCGAGATGGCCAAGAGGCAGATGCAGATGCGCCAGCAGCAGATGCAGGCCCAGCAACAGCGCCAACAGCAACAAGGACAGCAGCAGCAAAATGGCCAGCTCCCACAAGAACAGAATGGCGCTCTCAATGGCAGCGCTGCTGTCCAGCCCACCAACGGCGCTGCTCAACAACCTACACCTCAGCAGCCGTCATCGGGCGTGTCCAAGGAGGCACTCTTGTCTAACGACCAGCAGAACACCTTGCGCCAACAGCTATCCGCCTTTAACTACCTGCAGAAGAACATGCCCATTCCTCAGAATATTCAAGACTCTCTGTTCCAATCCCAGAAGACTACCGCTGCCGACCCATCAAAACCTGCCTCGCCCGCAACACAAGCATCCACCAAGACCCACCGCTTCCAGTCCTTCAAGGACCCTCACGCCTTGATCCCCAGTACTATCTCATATCTCGACCACACGCGCCGCGACCAGCGCCAGATCATACCCAGTATCATGCCTTTGGGCATTGATGTCGACAGAGCACGTGAAGAGAGGGAAGCCATTATGTACAACCGCATTATGGCGCGTAAGAGTGAACTGGACAAACTTCCTGCAAACATTGGGTCTTGGGACACAACCTCGTCCACTGTCCCTGTTGACAATGGCAGGCTGAAGCTCAAGGCTCTCATCGAGCACAAGATGCTGAACCTGCTCCCCAAGCAGCGCCAAATGAGAGCAAACGTGAGTCGTGAGATGATGCAGTCGGACAACCTCGCCATGACTGCCAACCGTGCTCTTTACCGCCGCATCAAGAAGCAATCTCTGCGCGAAGCTCGCATCACCGAGAAGCTCGAGAAGCAACAGCAAGATGCCCACGAGTCAAAAGAGAAGAAGAAGCACAACGACTTCCTTCGCTCCGTGTTGTCTCACGGCAGCGAACTCAAGGCCTCGGCTGCGAACCAGCGAACAAGGATCCAAAAGCTGGGCCGCCTCATGCAGACCACTCACGCCAACATCGAGAAGGAAGAACAAAAGCGCATCGAAAGAACCGCCAAGCAACGTCTGCAAGCCCTCAAGGCCAACGACGAAGAAACTTACCTCAAGCTGCTTGGTCAGGCAAAAGACAGCCGTATTTCTCACCTGCTCAAGCAGACCGATGGTTTCCTGGACCAACTAGCCGCTTCCGTCAAAGAGCAGCAACGTGGAGCTGCTCGCAGATACGGACATGTCGAAGAGGAAGAGGAAGAGGAAGACGAAGTTGATGGAGATGATGAAGACGGCGAGGGCAAGTCAAGGAAGGTCGACTACTACGAAGTTGCCCACAAGATCAAGGAAGAAGTCACTAAGCAAGCTGATATTCTGGTTGGTGGTACTTTGAAGGAGTACCAGCTCAAGGGTCTCCAGTGGATGATTTCACTCTACAACAACAACCTCAACGGTATCCTCGCTGATGAGATGGGTCTGGGAAAGACTATCCAAACAATCAGTTTGATCACCTACCTTATTGAAAAGAAGCGCCAGCCTGGACCTTACCTGGTCATTGTACCTCTGAGTACTCTGACCAACTGGAACAACGAGTTCGACAAGTGGGCCCCCTCTGTTTCGAAGATTGTCTACAAGGGGCCACCTGCGCAAAGAAAGACCCATCAGAACCAAATAAGATACGGCAACTTCCAGGTCTTGCTTACGACATACGAATTTATCATCAAGGACAGACCCGTACTCAGCAAGATCAAGTGGTTGCACATGATCGTTGATGAAGGTCATCGTATGAAGAATGCCAACTCGAAGCTGAGCAGTACCATTACTCAGTACTACACGACACGTTATCGTCTGATCTTGACTGGTACTCCTCTTCAAAACAACCTTCCTGAACTGTGGGCTCTTCTCAACTTCGTCCTCCCTACCATCTTTAAATCGGTCAAATCGTTTGATGAATGGTTCAACACTCCTTTCGCCAACACAGGTGGACAGGACAAGATGGAGCTGTCAGAAGAAGAGCAGCTGCTTGTTATTCGTCGTCTTCACAAGGTTCTTCGACCTTTCCTTCTCCGACGTCTCAAGAAGGATGTCGAGAAAGACCTGCCCGACAAGCAGGAGCGTGTCATCAAGTGTAACTTCTCAGCACTTCAAGCCAAGTTGTACAAACAGCTTGTCAGTCACAACAGGCTTATGGTCAGCGATGGCAAGGGTGGAAAGACTGGTCTACGCGGTCTCAGCAACATGCTTATGCAGTTGAGAAAGCTTTGCAACCATCCTTTCGTCTTCGAAGAAGTCGAGGATCAGATCAATCCTGGCAGAGGTACGAACGACACACTGTGGCGTACAGCTGGAAAGTTTGAGCTTCTCGACAGAATCTTGCCTAAGTTTGAAAAGTCTGGTCATCGTGTCTTGATGTTCTTCCAGATGACACAAATCATGAACATTATGGAAGATTTCTTGCGTCTACGCGGTCTTCAGTACTTGCGTCTGGATGGATCGACTAAGGCTGATGACCGCAGTGAGCTCCTCAGAATCTTCAACGCGCCCGATTCGCCTTACTTCTGTTTCTTGCTATCGACCCGTGCCGGTGGTCTCGGTTTGAACTTGCAGACTGCCGATACTGTCATTATCTACGATTCTGATTGGAACCCTCACCAGGATCTTCAGGCACAGGATCGTGCTCATCGTATTGGTCAGAAGAACGAAGTCCGCATCCTACGTCTCATCAGTTCCAACTCTGTGGAAGAGAAGATTCTCGAACGTGCCAACTACAAGCTTGATATGGATGGCAAAGTTATTCAAGCTGGTAAATTCGATAATAGATCAACCAATGAAGAACGTGATGAGATGCTTCGTGTCATGTTGGAATCTGCCGAAGCAGCCGAAGCATTCGAACAGGAGGAGATGGACGACGATGATCTGAACATGATCATGATGCGTTCGGAGGAGGAGTTGCAACTCTTCCAACAGATGGATCGTGAACGTTACAAGGAGCAGAAGTATGGTCCTGGAAAGAAGCTTCCTCGTCTCATGTCTGAAGCTGAGCTTCCTGACATCTACGTCAACGAAGACAACCCGATTGAAGAGATTGTCGAAGTCGCTATGGGTCGTGGTAACCGCGAGCGTGCCAAGGTTAAGTACGATGACGGTCTTACCGAGGAACAATGGCTCGAAGCTGTCGACAACAGTGACGATGATATCGAGTCCGCCGTTGCTCGTAAGCAGGCGCGTATCAACAAACGTGCTGGTAACAAGGAGAAGAGGCTCCGTGGCGAAGAAGGTTTGGACGACACGCCTCCGCCAGACTCTCGCGCCAGTTCAGAATCACCTCAGCCCAAGAAACGCGGTCGCAAGCCCAAGGCAGAGACGCAGAAGCGCAAGGCCGAGGAAGAGGTCGAAGCACCTCAACCGAGAAAGCGCGGCCGTCAAGCTAAGGTGCCCGATATGCTGCCACCGACTGAACGTGAGCATCTGCAAGCTGTTCTCGATACGGTGCACGATACACTCATGGACTTGGAAGAGGTGTCATCAGATCCTGACCTAGCGAACAGAGGGATCATCGACCCCTTCATCGAGCTTCCTCCTCAGAAGCACTACCCTGATTACTACCAGCTCATCCGTAATCCCATCTGCATGGAGCAGATTCAGAAGAAGATCAACAAGAAGCAGTACCAGAACCTGCGTCAATTCAGACAGGACATCAAGCAACTGTGCGACAACTGCAGAACTTACAACGAGGATGGCAGTATTCTGTATCAAGACGCAAACCTGATTGAGGTATGTATATCCATTCATGAAACCGCGAAGAAACAACGACTAACGCGCGCCTACAGGAAACCGCTGTCAAGAAGCTCGCCGAAGAGACGGCCAAGTATCCCGAGTTTGCTGATTGGGAAACTGAGACTGGCAACACACGACCAGTGTCGAATGCAGGCACACCCCAGCCACGTGTCAAGCTGAGTCTTGGTGGCCGTAAGAGCCGTGGTGGTACCGAGTCCATGGCACAGAGCGACGACGACGAATAGATTTCTCTGTGTAAGCATGCCCCCTAAAGGGATTGGCGGGTGTTTTTCTCTTTCTTCCTGTTATCTTTTTCTTTTTCGATTCTGTTATAGTATTTCATGGAGGAAGGGAGGGGAGTACGGCACGTTTTAAGAAGAGTACGGAGCTACGATTACAACAGACAAGACAAATGACGTGTGGCTGTTCAAGGAGGGGATTGTCTCAGGGATTTGGAGGTTATACATTTTGAATTATCACTGAAAATTCAATTATTTCCTCCTCTACTTGCACCCAGGGGTCAATGTTGATTGTGAGCTGTTTTTGATACCCTTTTTCGTCTGTGTGATGTTTCTGTTCAAACTGATCGAACAGCTTCTTTGACTTGTAACCTTTTGTTGTTTTGCTTCTTTAGTCTCAAGATGTCACTGTCTCCCTCTACTCTTTTGCCTGTCTGGTCTTTGGTGCCCAAACTTCAGAGAGATCTCTTCCTCGTCGGCGCTATTGCAAGAGAGGTCCTGTAGGTTGTTGTGGTTGGTGTCCAATGTTCAGAGAAACCCCTCCTCGCAGGCAGTATCTGTTGTGAGTTGTCAGGCTCGCGATCCAGCACTGATGGTGCAATGTAATGTTGTTGGTTGACAGGATACTCAGGCAAATCTCGTAGCGTGGGGACAGACTCGCGGTTCAGCACTGATGATTTGACGGAGTTTTGTTGATCAAGTGAAAGAAGGAGAATAACATGGTGGACAGTGTTTTCTTCTTCTGTGAGAGAGGGCGTATAAAGACGATACACACCAAGCTCTCACGACAATCGAACGGGAAGACAGCAACGGTAGTAGAGAAATGGTGTTCGTACGATAGATAGATATAATATGTACAAAAGTCATCCCTGAGGCTCCTGCCATCGAAGGGTGAATCCATCGTAATCAAACGATATTAGACAAAAGAAAAAGGAAAAAGCCATTAAAGCCTTGACACCAGAAGGCTGTCGTTGTCGTAAAAAGTTGCGCCTGCGCCGTACCCATTGACCGTTGTGTACCCTTGCTCGCTCTATTGTTGTCGTCGTAAGAAAAAAGAAGTAGGTGGTGAGAGATATATGTACAAAGATCCTCTTTTCTGTTTTAGAGGACAAGGGTGATCGTCGGGTCAACGTCAATGTCCAAGCCACCTTTTTAGTTCTCTGTTTTAGTATTAATATCCGCAGGGTAAGGTGAAGGAGGCGAAGAGAATAAACTTACTGAGGTTGATCAAGGAGTTTCCATCGACAGAGTTGCCGTTGCCGTTGTCGTTGCCAGCAGAGTTTCCATTGCCGGCAGAGTTGCCGTTGCCAGCAGAGTTGCCATCGCCGTTGCCTGTGAAAAGAAAGAGTCAGTATTTTGCAACTGATGGAGGGTCATAGAGAATACGAACCGTCACCGTTGCCCTTGGCAGAGGCAGAGTTGCCGTCAAGAGCAGAGTCGGAAGATCCAGGGGACAAGAGGTTGTCAAGGGACTGGAGGAGGTCGGGAGAGTTGGGAGCAGGGGTAGGGGCAGCGGCGACAGAGGCAGCGAGGGCCAAGAAGGCAGTAGCGAAGATGGTCTTGGAGAGCATTTTTGCGGTGTTTGTTGTTAGAGGTAGTGGAGCGAAGGAAGTGCGAGGATAGCGATTGCAAGATAGTTGTGTGGTGTTGGATGAGAGGACAAGAGAGCAGAGAGTGGAATCACCTACTCTTTATATGTTGTTTACTCCTTTGCTGAGCCTTGCCCATCAATGCTAGAATGGCAGTGGATCGACAATCAGTGATGTGCATTTCCACATACGCAATATGGTGATGACCAGCATTGACGGCTGCTTGTTGCTTGTCAGCTTGGCCGTGTTGAATAATGTATTTGGCATAAGATCCCTGTTCAGGTCCTCCAGGGTGTAGAGCCGCGGTGCAATTCATCCCCCAAACATGCGATGATGTTGCAAGCGGCGTGGTCGATCTGGGGAAGGACAGTAGATCAAATCCGAAAAAGGATACCAGAGGCCCACGTTGCATTGCCTTATTGAGGATGGTGCGGACATAGGAGATCATCTACTTGATTCGTACAAACATTCGGGTCAAAGTCGCTTGCCTGAACAGAATTCTGGTTGACTATGCCCGATGGTTGATGATCGTCATTCGTGAGCTGCAATGGGTTTGGTATTGCGGTCGGTGATGTGCTGAAGTTGAAAGGAGTTTGCGCATCGCGGGAGACGTCATCTGCTCCAATTAAAATTCTCCTCCACGGCAAGACAGCCATCTGATGCACCACCACAGGATCTTTGACTCAAAGCAAACCAGGCAAAGTCACAGGAGGTTGAGTCCGCCAGGAGGGAACAAGCGTCTCCAAGCATTTGGGCATAGTAATGATCAGCAATGACTTTTCGGAGAAAAGCAGCATGCACGAGTAGCGCATCCAGTATCCGAAGTGGGTCAAGTCGAGGAGTAGCTTAACCGAACACTCCCCAGAAGATCTTCATAACAACACTTGCCGTCACAACTTCATAAAAAAGAGGCTCTGTGCTCGTTGAACTCCTCCGAATCAGAGACAGAAACGTGGTTGCATCGGAGAATTTCTCAACCGATGAACATCCAAGTCAAACCGTCGCTTTTGCTCTAAACCGATCCCTATCCTCTTTTGGCCTGTTATGGGCATGTGTGTTGAAAATAATCATAGAACAGACAGTCGTTAGAAGAAGGAAACTGCGGAGATCTCTTTTCAGCCGCAAAACGGAAGACTGTCGTTGACGATGGTGGCGCTTTATGCTTCTCCGAGCCTCAAATTCGTGTTCCTGCTTTAACCAAACGTCCGGGAAAAGCAGAGCTTTTGCTGTAGGTACCATATGCACTATGCACACAACTCAAGATGTACATATCATTATGTACTCATCCTGCGTGAATATGGATAAACTCGGCACGTAGTCAATTCAACAAGAGTAGAAAAGACTCACAAGATCAGCGAACAGCATGCCGACAAGTAACAAAGCAGAGCGATCTTCTCTGATTTCAGCTCTCAAGCGCGCGTCGGACGGGATGGTTTAGTGGCAGTGCATGAGTAAGTCACTCGACTTTCATCGGGGTCCGGCAACCAAACGACGATCTTGGTGCAAACCAAATCGAGTGATCGAGAGAGCAACATAGTGGTCAATGGTCACGAATTCAAATGTTGGTTGCTGCTTCGTCGCTCGCCATTGATCCGACGTCTTTAAACACGGCTGGGACAGGAGAATGTCACTGGCTTGATTTATTGATTTGCCGTGGTATAGACACTGCGGAGAACATCTCTTGCCGAGTCACACTGGAGGTGAGTCGCAACAAGTGGGTATATCGAGTAAACAAGAACAGAAGAAAGAGAAAGATATTATCGCCAATTCCGGTGCCGGTACCATGGTCAACAAGATACACGGAACCGCCCTGCTCCCAACCATGTCACATCTACATCACGTTACACCGTTCTTCTCTTTCGGCCTGAGTCATTCTACCACCAGCCCCAGGAGGAACATAGCCAGAATATTGTGGTGCAGGTTGTGAAGCCGCTGCAGCTTGAAGACCTTGGCCTTGACTCTCACGCCTTCTAAGTCGCTGAGAGTTGCTGCTGGTCCGCACAAGATTCAATGCACTCGAGCGTCTACGATGCATAGATGGTGATTGAAGGCTGGGGTTACTACCATTCTGATTGGCGAAAGGACCTTGCTGCATCTGCAGTGCTGTTAGAGCACCTAGAGCGTCTCCTTGCCTTGGATCTCGTGTCGCACCAGCTGGTCTGAATGGTCTGTCAGAAGCCGCCTGCTCGTATGTAGGTGGTTCGTCATCTCCGTCGTCTCTTTCTCGGATATACGGCGCATCAGCTGTTGGAGGCGCGGCGTTACGAGAAGAGGTGGATCTATTGTTGTTGCCCATATTGCTCCTTCGAGGAGGGACTGGAGGGCGTTGTTCCGAGGTTGGGCTACGTCCGGAAGACGCAGATTCACGCTCAAGAAATTGGCGCGAGAGCTCGTCTTCTTGTCTTCGTCGTTCAGCTTGGGCACGACGCTGTTGGTCCTCTTCCTCCTCCTGGAGTTGAAGAGCTAAAGCTAGGTCAGCATCTTCCTGTTCCGACCCGTGTCCGCGAGGTTCTGCCGGTGGCTGTGACGAATTGGCGGCACCACCATGCGAACTGCGGTGGTTACGCGGAGGTACAGTCTGCCACTCGTTTTCGTTCTGAGTTCCGGACGAGGTATTTCCTACTGGTCTGAAATCGCCGGAAAAGAAGCTGCCAGCTGCGCCACTGACATCAACCAAGCTCTCCCAAACAATTTCATCATGGGATGAATAGCCTGCATCTGTGACAAGATTCATGAGCGTACCACTTCTTGGATGCTTATACAATGTCGAGAAGTGATCGTTCCTGAACAAGATGGCAATTTGACCAGGTTTTAAAAAGTCCGCGATCAGCTTGAGACCGTGATCAGTCAGCTGAGTGGGGTAAGTTGTGAGGAACTCTTTGATGAAGATGATATCCTCAAACAACTGTTGTTCTTGCGCTGATAGCCCATCAGTCCCTAGCTTGTGCTCAAGCTCAGCCTGAGCAGTCTCAATGTTGAGTGCATCGTCGAACGTTTTGGCTGAGCGATCAAAAGCTTCGTAAGCTGACGAAGTGGGCAATGGAACCCAGCCGTGGAAGAGTGGCATTTCGAAAGCGCTGTAAAGGCGCATTTCTCGTGTCTCGTCGAACGAGCCGGGCTTTTCTTGTGGAGCATTCTGAGCAGCAACAAATCGTGGATTGACATTCATGCCAGTGTGCAAGGTGATGAGGAAGGTGTAGAGCTCACCAACATCAGGGAGTGCTTTGCTCGAGATCTCTGTTCTCCGTGCGAGCTCTTCGAAAACGGCATCTAAGAGAAGGCCAAGACTGATTTGTTCGCGTGAGCTGAGAGTGTCAACCAGTACTGTCTTTGGTGATTCGGGCGCCGACAAAGTCAAAGCGTTGACAAGAGCAAGCAGAGGACAGGGGCCGTTGGCATTCTGCGTCAAGATAGGAGAGCGTCGCATGTGGCCATTAGGTCCGGCGGCGGCATCAAACCAGTTGATATGCTTGATCTGGTATGTCTCATTGCGTTGTTTACTGAGTAATTCTTCAGCAGATTGAATTGGCGCGGAAAGATCAGTGTTAGGTTCAGGTTGAGGCGTATTGAGTGGCTGAGGATCCTTAGCTTGAGGCGGAGGAGGAGGATGATCGGTACCAAAGTCTATAAGAGGTTCTTCTTGGTGAACAGGAGGGAGGACAGGAGGCTGCGAGGAGAAGGTCTCTGGCTGTGTGGGCGCTTGGATACCGTGGGACGCTTGCGCCGCAGACGAGGTTTGTTGATTTGCGTGGGGATCATAGTGATGGTTCGTAGGTGGAAGCGGAGGAGCCGGGGGAGCAAGAGACGGAGCATTAAAGGCCAAGTTCGGCGCAGCAGGAGCTGGTGGAGGAGAGGGCGTGGATTGGAAGTTCGTAGAGAAGGCATGCGAGGGAGGTGGGCCTGGAGGAGGGTGAAAGATGGCATCAAGCTGCTGTGGCTGAGGACTAGGGGTAGATTGCCAGGGATTCTGCATGTTCTGTTCTCTGTCGAGGTCTTGCTGCCATGGGTTCGAGGATGTTGATGAGATCAAACTTCTTCTACTGCTCTTCTGAGGGATTTCTGGAGGCGGTGGACCGAGAGATTCATTGTGGGTCTCTTGTGGTAGGTGATCGTCCAGCGACAGGGCAGCGAAGGTGGGCGCGGGAGGCAATGAAGGAGGCGGATAGGATGGTGGAGCTGGAGGAGCAGCGGTGGGGTGTGGAGGGGGAGGTGTTGAGCTCCATATTGACTGACTGTCTTCGGTAGGATATGGCAGAGGCTGAGGTTGCGTTGGCGGTTGCGGCTGGTTATGTAGATTATGGTATGGATTATGCGATTGAAAAGAGTGTTGAGCTTCTGAGGCCTGAGGACGACCAACTCTTAGCGAAGCAGGAATGTCGGCCGACTGTGGCTCTGGCTGGTCATTGTCTTCGTCGTCATGATCAGAAGAGAAGCCAGAGTTCCAGGTGTTGTGCGAAGAAGCCGAGCTGCTCCTGGTTCGCTGCAGAGAGAGATCAGAGTCGTGTGGTGGTGGTTGATAGGCAGCCGCGTGGCCGTTAGTTGCAGAAGGTGCAGATGGAGCTGTAGTAGAGGTGGGATACGGCGCTGAAGAAGGCGGCTCGGGGTTGCGAGAGGGGACGGGCTTTCTCGTCACCATGATTGCACGGGTCGAGAAGTGTCAAGAGAGGAAAGCACGCGCAGGCTGCAGCCATCTAAAGAGACTCGATCGCAATGAGCGTCATACTGTACAGGACGCGCGGGCCGACACTACCGATAGATCCCCAGCCGTGCACATGTGAAGTCCTAGTGGCTGTGCAATGAGTATTGTGGCACAGTCATGTCCATTTCCTCATCTTGCAGACCATCTAGGCAGAAGCATTGGCAATTGGCAGCTTATAGATACCTGTTTGTCTGCCTGATATCCCTTGGTGCCATGGTCGCTTGGCATGACGAGAGAGGAAGTCACGACCGACTCAGTACTTCCTTCCGGTGTGCTAAACTGTCACAATAGCTGTAGAAATGCACGATATACTAAGAAACTGAAAAATGTTCATTGAACAGCGACATCTTGTGGGCTCTCTCTAAGCACACCTCTACTTTCGAAAAACAATTGTGCCCTTTTATAGTGTATATTTGCTCCTTGCTAGTTGAGACTACGAGGGAAGTGACGATGGACTGGACCCTTCCGAAGTCGCATGTGGCCGTGCAGCTGCTTTCTCAAAAGTTTTGGCGGGGTTTTTGCACCTTCGACTCGACACAGTCATACACAATGTCGATTCCCAGTCTGCGCGTCTTGTTAGTAGGAAACGGTGGTCGCGAGCATGCTCTTGCATGGAAGCTTGTGCAATCGTCGCACGTAGAACACATCTACGTCGTGCCTGGTAATGGCGGTACCGCAGGGTTCGTTCCCTCATGAGCAGCCAACTGCATGCATACTCAGACGAAGCCTCACAG
The DNA here is from genome assembly GCF_000721775.1 of Aureobasidium melanogenum CBS 110374. Classification (NCBI taxonomy): domain Eukaryota; kingdom Fungi; phylum Ascomycota; class Dothideomycetes; order Dothideales; family Saccotheciaceae; genus Aureobasidium; species Aureobasidium melanogenum. The sequence continues at coordinate 1,698,253 of NW_024470054.1, read as the reverse complement.
TTTCCCTGCCAAGGTCACCAATGTCCAGAACGTCAAGGCCGACGACTTCCCTGCTCTGGTCAGCTTCGCCCGCGACAACAAGGTTAACTTCCTTGTCCCTGGTCCTGAGGCCCCTCTCGTTGCCGGTATTGTCGACTACTTCGCTCAGCACTTGCCTGAAGTCAAGAGTTTTGGTCCCAATGAGGCTGCCGCCCGCATGGAGGGCAGCAAGGCCTTCAGCAAAGACTTCATGAAGGAACACAACATCCCTACTGCCGCATACGAAAACTTCAGCGACTACGACAAAGCAAAGGCATACCTCGACAGCATCGACCACGACGTTGTCATCAAGGCCGATGGTCTTGCTGCCGGCAAGGGTGTCATCATCCCTCAGACCAAGGAAGAGGCTGTACAGGCCCTCAAGGATATCATGTTGACCCGCGAGTTCGGTTCGGCTGGTGACACTGTCGTCATCGAGGAGTTGCTCGTCGGTGAAGAGTGCAGTATCCTGACCTTCAGTGACGGTTACAACATTGCCAGTCTGCCTCCTGCTCAAGACCACAAGCGCATCTTTGACGATGACAAGGGCCCCAACACTGGTGGTATGGGCACTTACGCTCCTACTGGTGTCGTCTCAGCCCAGGAGAATGAGGAGATTCACAAATCCATCCTTCAAGCAACTGTCGATGGCATGCGCAATTCTGGCAACATCTTCGTTGGCTGTCTCTTCACTGGTCTCATGATGACAAAGGCTGGACCCAAGGTCCTCGAGTACAACGTCCGTTTTGGCGACCCGGAAACCCAGTCTGTCCTGACTCTGCTCGAGTCCGATCTCGCCGAGCTCATGTACAGCTGCACCACAAAGTCGCTCGCCTCGCTTGGCCCCATCAAGATCTCATCACGCGCTGCTGCCACCGTCGTCGTTGCTGCTGGTGGCTACCCCGGCTCTTATGCCAAGGGCACTCCCATGACCTTGACAAACACTCCCGAGGACACCGTCATCTTCCACGCAGGCACAGACATCAAGGATGGTCAGCTCGTGACAAGCGGTGGCCGTGTCATCGCTTCGACTGCCACCGGCCCTACCCTCAAGGAAGCCGTTGCTCGTGCCTACGAGGGTGTACAGACCATCAAGTTCGAGGGCATGCAATACCGCAAGGACATTGCCAAGCGCGCTCTGAAGTGACCTCTTCGAGGAACACCCCGCTTGCCCCTTTTTCACGTTATATAGACCTCCGTTATGATCGCCAAGACAAAAATTCACACACGCAAATGCTAGATTTGCTCATCCGTCCTAAGTTATCGTCTCGAGTCAATTTGCTCGCATTTTTCTCACATTACTGAGAACCTCTTATCCATCCGAGGCATAAAGGTTACCATAGGCTATCGAAGTGCACAGTTGCAATTCGAACATGAGTGTGACCATAGAGATAGCCTTCGATGGTATTCTCTGTGGGGAGGCAACATCTTTCAAGAAGATATTGTGCATTTTTATAGCTACATTGTGACTATCTTGAGCACACGGAGAGATAAGACAAATTCTTTCCTCTACGAAAATGAAAGCCAAAATTGGATCGAACGTCTCTTGATTCTTGGTGGATTTAATGTGTAGAGGTCGAAGTATGTAAGAGAATTAGAATACAAAGGAAAGTCGAACAAGCCTAACCAATCTGTGTTCGAACCGTTGGCGGCGGCGTGACTTCTTCAAGCTCAACTTGTTCAATATGAGACCGAGTCGCCCAATCCTTCCCACCCATACTGATATCGTCGAAATTCCTCATCCTGTTCTCATAATGCTCGTGTTGTGTAACAGTTGTGCGAACAGTGATTGGTTCCGTGGATCCTCTTTCGGCGTGATCATAATTGTCCACATAACTCGTGACCCTCCTGAGTCTGTAGTCTTTCATTTTGTCCAAGGCTGTCTTGAAGTCGTCAAGGATGACCGTGTCGGTCATGCATTTGAAGATAAACGAGAGTTTCCAGAATGGATTGATGCCGTCGGGTAATCCTTTGCTGGGGATTACGTGGGTGACGCTGAGGATATCGACGAAAAGGAACAGGACCGAGAGGGTCATAACCACGAGAAGGACGCCGAAGCGAGGAGAGATGCGGACGAGCTCGATGAAGCCAAAGTCGTATCTTTTCTTGATATTGTAAACGAGATTTATGATGGTGAATATCCACCAAGGGTCTCTGCGACTTGGTTAGTGGCTGTTTGATGTTTGAAAAAGGAAGATGCCTGCGCACCTAAACAATGCCTCGAAGGGTCGAGTATGTTCAAAGATCTTATGGTTGATGTTGTTGAAGTAAAGAAAGTTGGCAGCAATTTCAGCAACCCAGTAAGGCTGCACCAAGATGACGGTGCCGATATAGATCATGGACATCTTCCGGCTCAGGAAAGGTTTGTTCTTCATCCATGAGATGACATTGTGAAGGCTCCAACTGATATTGAGGAACAAAGCTCCTACAGATTCATACCATCCATAGTATGGTGGGTTGGGGAAGATGAATGTTCCTTGAAATAAGCCAAAGATCAACTGTCACAGCCATCGTGTCAGCAAAAAGTCTTAGTTCTCGGATGGCAGTACTCGAGTAACGATAACGAGCTTAGCAACAGTGGGAAGCCGCGCGCCGAGATGTATAGCACCGCAATGAGACCGAGGAAGACAGGCGCACAGAGCTCCTCCCCCAGCCTGGGGAAAATGGGGCCGAGGATGTGGGGATGGATGGTATACGGACATACGGACCTCTATGAGAATGAGATGGTGGAGTACGACTCTTTTTCGCATATTCGCAATCGTGATACAAGCCATGGTCATCAGGCTTCCAAACATTAGGCCCTTAGAACCAATTTAGCCATATTGCTTATACGGCCTTCATGCTTTTACTTACCTGAGCCCATGCTTCGAGCGTCAAACCCTGCGGGTCGCTGGGCTTCTCAATGAGACCCATGCTTCTTGTCTCAGCTCCAAATTGGCGGACAAAGAGAGCAGATTGTTAATATAGAGTGATGAGGATGAACCCGAACGCTTCATCAATGGTATGCGGACACAGAAAAAAACAAAGGAAAGGAACGAGGCTGGCGGGACTCCGGGACAAGCGCTCCTCAAGAATAAGAACTTTGAGGTACGAACAAAACAGCTACAAGACTTTGTAAGAAGACATTAGGGTATATTCGCCGAAGGATCGTGGGTACCAGGCAGTAATATGAACTAACCCATGTGGAGATCCGCGCGTCGATCGCAAGATGGCCATATCGAGGGAGTCCCCCCCATACCTTACCCCATCTGGGGAGCAATGGATGATGCTATTGGAGAATGGTTCGGCAATGACTACTCGAGGCTGAAGTCCCGTGGATCGAGTAAGCGATGGCGCTTTGCCAACAGCCATGAGATTGGACGGACTGCGGGCGAGTAATAGGCACACGTACGTTTTGCGAGCCGATATAGGGCGTGGTGCGGATTATGCTTTGCCACGAGGACAGGCGTGGCTAAGGTTGAGTCAGGGTACATTCTGCACGAACGCCATGTCGCAATTCTAGTGGCCTTCTATGCCAACGTTGTCAATAGACGAGATTCCCACTACGATGAGCTATGCCAGCAATGGGCAGCGGTTTGTCTTTCATGAGTAAGGCCACTTGGTCACCTTTGGTTGTGGCTTGAAGACTTGTCTTATTCATACAATATTCGATTAAAAGGTCCTCATGTCGGCATACGAGATTCGATGAAAGAGAAACCGACAACCAGGAACGTTGAAGGCGAGGTCTCAGAAGCCCAGATTCTTTCCATGATCACCGCACAGCTCGTGACCTGAGAAATTTGATCTACAGAAGCTTTGACATAACAGCCGAACATCGCGTGTAGATTTTCTGTTTGTGGTGCAGATGAACGTGTCTGACAGCACCTCAAAAAAAGCTCCCTCTGCAAAGATCGGAATATCTCGCCAGCTAATTTGACTAGCCTCGGTTCGATGATCAATTGCGCTCCCTCTTACCTGGGAAACATCCACAGTTCGCTTCCGTGACACTTCCCGAAGTATGCCTGACTGATCATTAGAAAGATTATACAAGTACGCATACCGGCTTGGCTTATGCTCATGTTTACGTTCTACATAGAGGGCATTGATCGACTGATAACCAGGTCAATCCAGTAGGCTGTCAACTCTCCAAGATACGTGGCTTCAGTCCAAGCCTAGGCAATAGACAGAACCTTACCAATTCACTCATCCCGTCACAATAATTAATCCATGACAGCAGCGTCTTACTAGTATGGCTCTGAGAATTGACTCGCGAGCAAGGAACTTTTTATCGTATTCGGTGATGATGGTAGGCTTATTAGCTTTCAGCCGCGGCCGCAGCCAAATCCCTTCTCTCATCCTCTAACTTCCTGGCTCCGTGCAGGTATCATTCCACCATATCCTGGCAACAGTATGTCGGAAGCTAGCTTGAAATTTTCTCAGGCGCTTTTGAAGACATTCACGTCAAGTTGGTTCTGCTAGACTGCGCGACAGGCAGCAATCGAGATTGTGAGCATGGCCTCTACACACGATACATCGCGACTCCCCACACGGGTCAGATCAGCTTGGCTGCGCCTTGTTCATGGCAGGGCACATGTGCTGTAGACACCTTGGCCGGCAATCCTTCTGACAGACATGACTAGTACCTCCCAGGGTATGTATTGCTGGCTTGCCGCGCACCTCAGTCTCCTTTAGAACTGTCCGCGACTCTCTGCCTGCAACTAATACTCGTGACCTACTTCGATCAAATGCGCCTTGAATCCTCATTGAGAAATACAGAGCTGAAATTTTCAAGACGTTGTTCAGCTCTTATAGGACAACAATCTAGCCCGCCTTCATAACGGTCGCCCGTTTCTCGTAACATTTGCCGTTGCTACAGTATTTGTGCGGCCATGACCCCTGCTGACTAGCAACTTCTACTTTTTGCGTCGACCGCGAACATGTTCCGAAATCCGGCATATGCTTTGATATGGATACTGTTTGCGGTCCTTGATTTTGTCAGATGTGATTCTCAAATATCGCTGTCAAAGCGAGCGACCATCGACCTAGCGATTTCAGCCAACTTTCCGGATCCGAGTGTCATCAAAGTTAACGGCACATGGTATGCATTCGCTACCCATACTCGAGGTACAAACATCAAGATCCAAGTCGCCCAGTCTCTCAACTTTGAGGATTGGACGGTAGTGAGAAATGCCGATGGTTCGCAGTTCGATGCACTACCCGTACTTCCTGCTTGGGTGCGAATGGCGAATTACCTGACTTGGGCTCCAGACGTTCAACAACTGGTAAGTCTCGTACGTCTACTGACAAGTTTCGACCGACTAATTGTCTTCAGGATGATGGTTCCTTCATCATGTATTTCTCGGCTACTACTGCCGCCAGACCAGATGGATCGAAACATTGCGTTGGCGCTGCCACTTCGCCAACAATCATGGGTCCATACACAGGTCTGGCCGATGCGCTATTCTGTCCTCTGTCCAGAGGAGGCGCCATTGACGCCTCTGGATTCAAGGACAGAAATGGCAAGCGATACGTCGTATACAAAGTGGATGGCAATTCGATCGGACACGGAGGTGCATGTGGCAACACTGTCGCACCCATCGTAGGCACGCCACTAATGCTTCAACCGGTGGCCGCTGATGGCCACACGTTCACTGGAAATGCTGTTGCTCTCCTGGACAACGATGGAGCGACGGATCAAGGAATTCTGGAGGCCCCGTTCTTGACCCGTTCTCGTGCTGGTGTCTATTTTCTCTTTTTCAGCAGTGGTTGCTTTGCCACTACAGGATACACAGTCTCCTACGCAACGGCGACAAACCTCACAGGACCTTATACTCGCGCAAGTGGCCCACTCTTCAGGACGGGCGACGGAAATGGGCTCAAGGCTCCTGGCGGCATGTCGATATGGGGTGACAACAGACACATGGTTCTTCATGCGAATTATGGAGGTGGTCGTGCTATGTACACGACACTGATAGCGCTCAGGGGAACGGAAGTGATTACCATGTGAGAAGAACGTGGTATGAGCCATGATTGTCGACGATCTGAATAAAGACTTGGTAGTACATATTGATAATTCATGAACAATAATTCAACCGGCTAGCTTACGAACCCGGTGTCATGGCTTTTCCTGTGTTAGATGAAAAGAGCAACTTGACGAGGGAAGGCAGGTCGCAGAAGTCTACTGCTCTGCACAAAGTCTCGCAATTGCCGTACTAAGATCACATGCAGTTCGAAGAGGGATGAGGTCTCTTCGATGTGCATATGTTTCTCAGAAGTTGTCATGTTTTTGCATAGATATGCATGTACTTTATGCGTGCTTGGCATTGTTGCATTACATCAAGGTCGAAGACGTGACTTGTTGACTGACTTGTCCGTCACGATGGACTGATAGTCGCGTCTCTACGCCAGTACCCTCCTTCACCAAGTACAAGGTCGACACCGGTAGCAAGCAGCCATGGAGCGCATCCGCAAGATGTGGCAACAAGAGCAGGATTATGAGCCCATCCAAGGAGACTCGGTGGGCGAGGAACAAGAGAGACAGGAGCTGCGCGAATCCACGTCCTTCTCATGGACAGAATACTCCATATTTCTGCTGCTAGGTGTGGCCATGCTATGGGCGTGGAACATGCTACTTGCGGCAGGCCCATACTTCCAGAGCCGCTTCGCGTCGAGCGATCGCCTCTTGGACAACTTCCAGGCATCCGAGTTGGCCGTGTCAAGCATCACAAACTTGGGCAGCATGCTCGTCCTTAGCAATATGCAGGCCCGCGCTTCCTATCCTCGGCGCATCGTCATGTCCCTCCTGATCAACCTCGTCGCTTTTGCATTGCTCGCTCTCTCGACATGGTTTGCTCTCGGCGTCAGCCCAACTGCCTACTTCGCCTTCCTCATCTTCATTGTCTTCGTCACCAGTCTGGCCGCTGGCTTGTGCCAGAACGGTGTCTTTGCCTATGTCTCTGGTTTCGGCCAACCCCAATACACTCAGGCTATCATGGCTGGCCAGGGTGTTGCTGGTGTGCTTCCTTGCATTGCTCAGATTGTATCGGTACTCTCAGTCACAAATTCGCAGCCAGACGAGCCAACCAATGATGCGCCAGGAGGTCCTCAACCAGTCCCTGGAACAGCCGCCTTTGCATACTTCCTTACCGCCACTGTCATTTGTGCCTCTACTCTTGCCGCTTTCTTCTTTCTCGTTCAGAGACACAATGCAAAGAAAGCTGCCACTCACCAAGACTTGACCTCCAGTGTTGGCAGTCTAGAGCAGCCTAAGAAAAACACAGTGCCACTTGGCTTACTCTTCCGCAAGCTGCGCTGGCTTGCAGCTGCTGTCTTTTTGACATTCACTGTTACCATGATGTTCCCAGTCTATACTCAACGCATCTTGAGCGTCAACGCAACGCACTCGACCTCTCGCATTTTCCAAGCCCCTTCCTTTATTCCTCTGGCTTTCCTGTTCTGGAATGCCGGTGATCTGTTGGGTCGCTTGCTGCCCGCTGTGCCACGCCTCTCTCTGATTCATCGACCAAAGCTCATCCTCATACTATCCATCGCCCGCGTGGGTTTCATTCCGCTGTATCACCTCTGCAATATTCGTGGCCAAGGGGCTGTGATAGAGAGCGACGTTTTCTACTTGGTCGTTGTACAGCTGCTTTTTGGCATATCAAATGGCTATTTGGGCAGCATGTGTATGATGGGGGCTGCCGAGTGGGTTGATCCAGAGGAACGTGAGGCCTCGGGTGGGTTCATGGGCTTGTGCCTGGTGGCTGGTCTAGCGTTTGGCAGTCTGATCAGTTTCTTTGCTGCAAAGGCGTAGGTAGATCCTGCAAAGACAGCTCATCGCTTATGCAAGCAACCATTTGACGAGTCATGATATCGTGTCAATACACTCGGGATCCAATACAAAGACTCTCTTCCCGTCAGCAGGCACAGACTTAATATCCTCGCACCTCCATCGACGGTTCTGCTATCCATTCGGTAGTGTGGCTTGGTGAACAAAGCCCTGGAGTCACCAACGAGTCCTGCGGCAGCCTTTTCCGCTTGTTTCAGCTCTAACAATCGTTGTTTCTCTCACCCTCGATGTCTTATGAGACAAAGAACTGTTGATCGGCTGGAGTTCCAGATCTCCACGTCAAGTAGCACGTGTATGCGTGCAACGGAAACACTAGCCTGCATAGGCGAAGTGCATTCCGCCTCGTCACAAAAACCTTCCATTTGTGTCGATGTGCTACTCGCCCCTGCCTATCAGATGTTACCGGAGCAAACTGCTACGATCCCCAGACCGGTTTTCTGTTTGGGAGTCGCTCAGCCAAGCATTTCCTCTGGATCACGCTTGCTGGACCACGGACACGCAGATAATGCTGGGTCTAGATTGGGCTCAAAAGCGCCCTTTGTATTACAAGACCATGAATCTCTTACTCTGTGGGAAGCAAAGAACAAACCACATGAGAACTACGACCCCCTGCCAGCAGCTCAGCGAAACTGAACATGAATTAATGTGGAGTTGACAAATAAAGATCTGACAACGGGGACGCGCCGGATGTGAACATGGTTTGCAGCTGGTTACATACAGTGCATCCATGCTAGGTGACGGTCATGCAAGTCGATTTGACCTGCTGCAGGATACTGCAGGCACGCGATTTGCTTGATCAGACCATCCTTCATGACGCCACACCCAGTAGCTTCTAATCGACAATCTATTCGACAGCCATCTTTTCCACACCTCTCGCTAGGTCCTCACACGTTGCTACGAACCCCCAACTCTTCGCTGCATTGAACTCAATGCACTGCTGCGAGAACTCTGGGCTTGTAGTACCGCATGCGTCCCTGAGCATCACACAATCATAGCCCTTGCTGAATGCATCTGTAAATGTCCCGCTAACGCATTGATCCGTGTTTACTCCGGCAAAGAGCAAACTGCGTATTCCTTTCTCTCGCAAAAAGTCCTCGCAGTCGGTGCGAGTGCCCCACATACCGCTCATGCGATCTTTATGGATCCAGACATCAGGCTTAGAAGGCAGCTCACAACCTTGTGCGTACAAAGTGTCGAGAGGAGGGTATAGAGCAGAGTTCCAGGCATCGCGCATGAGCAGACGCCCTGCATCAACAGTCGTGCCGTCTGCAAGCTTCACTTCTCCACACCAGGCTCCAAGACCCTTGTAGATGCGTTTATCCTTGCCGTTCTCCAGCACGACAGTATCCTGAGGCTTGACTTTGGGGGTACCTGCTTCTCCGTCTTGTCCACGGAAGACGTCTCCGTCGGCAGTCTCGGCCTCGACTTCTTCATCTCCGTCATCGTCTACAAGGACTTCGAATCCGAAAGCACGTTTGATTGCAGGAGGCATGGCGTCGACGTCTTGATCTGTCAACCCCCAATTCAGCCATATGACTTGCATGCCCGCTTTCCTCGCTGCGGGGATGGCGTATTGCTCCAGGTTTTTTGCTGCTTCGTGACCAGCACCTCTCTTCCTCCCAAATCCTTCTGATAGAAAGAAATTCTGCATGTCGATGATGACGAGGGCTGTCTTCTGCGGATCCAGAGTGATGGGTGTAGTCGATGTGATCAGGTCGAGTCGCGGTGAGATTGCTTCGCTGGAGGGCGATGCTGGATGCGTGAGATCAAAGCTGTTTTCCTTTGAAGAGTGCAGCCAGAAGTTGTCGGCATTGCCAATGATAGTTTTACGCCCTTTGCCCATGATGGATGTAGTACGTCGAGAGTAACTATACTGATTACTCGAGGTCAGATGTTGTTCTCTGAATGTTTAGTCTATTGAAAACAAGTCATTTCACACACAGCTGTCGTGGTATTATACCAGACTACTTATCTTTGCTGTTATCTGTATTATGCAACGACCGGTTGTCCTCGGGGTAGGTATTTTGGAGTAACGAGCGGGGGACGGCTGTTCAGCAGCTTCCTATCTGGGGCATGATCTTCCAGACTTTGCCTATCTCTATACACATCTTCTCTCCAACCCCATCTTCTGGCTGTGAAGTTGCTAGCAGAGATGATTGAGATTTGACTACATGCCGAATACTGGCTGTTGGTATTCAAATCATTTCATTCTGACTTACTTGCAGCACGAACAATGCTTTTGCGAATACAAAGTCTGGTCAAGTGCCATGATAGTAGGATGCAACGTCACTAGAGCTCGAGAAAACATTTCTATGCTAGAAATCAGAGCCTTGAATGCCATATGTCGCAAATTTCTGGCTCTTGTTTGTGCTACTTCCTCACGTTCGCATTGTTGTAGACAGTTCATTGGAAGGGTTTCGGTCTTGCGGATATAGCATTAGCTGCGAGAAACAAGAAGAGGACTGTGATGTTATTCACTGACCATGAAATCAGCTGTATGTTAACTAAGCAAGCATAGTTCCGAGCTAGTCCGTCAGGTGCTAATGCATGAGCAAGGTTGTAGAGATACACAATGGAGGGAGCTGTCTCCGCCTGAGACAAACAACATGACGACTCTGCTAGGTTGTGAAACATTGAGCGAGCAGTCACATCTCTTGTTTCGACGGTTGACAACGGCCGAGAAGGGGACATCGAAGCTCATTCGACGAGAAATGCCTTGGGAGTTACCTGAACCAGAACAAGCCACTCCTTGTAGTAATACTTTTTATTATGACCATCCTCGTAACCAGTATAGTCATCTGAACTCTTCTTCAGTGCTACCATCTAGCAGAATTATCGATAGAACGTCACCATCGCGGCCATATCGGTCTGGAATTGGCATCTATCGCTGTTGGGCAGTCGGAAGGACTAAGTGTGCCAGGGGAAGCCAATGCACTGTGGCTGAGTGAGTACATCAGTAGTCACGGTAGACAGCATGTGAGGGTTTTGAACACGTGCAACCGTAGCGGTAGTGGAACAAGACAACCTAATATCTGTACTGTTGTGTGCAGTTTTCGGAGAAAGCTCCTAGTGATGTATTCTGGCCAAAGTCAAACGCGCAATCACAGCAGCCATAATAATCACATCGAAACCAATGCTTCGAGTCATGATTCGTTGTACAAGACCAAACGGCACTGAGGCAAGTGGTTGGTCTATGAGCAGGTATTGCACACCCATTGTAATATGCGAGCTCAAAACGATCATTCGGAGATATGTCGGTGCCGGCGCTTTGAGCGGGCGGCTAGATGACATGGATTCAATTCCCCATGTGGCTTACGTCCTTTCGACGAAGATGTTGTAACTTGTGGCTGCAGCAGTCATTTTTGGCCTGGATTTGAATCCTGCAGTCGTTGAATCGTCTCCATAACTAACAAGCATTGGTCCATGGGCGATATTGCTGCAGCGATCTCTTGGAGCAGTGAGCAGAGGCGTGATCGAATGTCGCGAGCCCTGGCGATTGTGCTGATTCAGTCGTGTGAATGTTGAAGGGTAGAAGATCATCATGCGCGACATACTTACTTGAGAATTCTATACAGCTCATGTGTTGCAGAACTTCACAAGGATATATTGAGAACGATAAAGCAGATAAGATTACGCACGTCACACGTGCATTCGTCGAGTCGTTCGCGAGGACAGCTCGAGATTGATGTCGTCAAGGAGCACTGCAATAATGGGTTAATGGTTGTCTCGACAAATTGAAGCCGGAGCTCTCTCCCGTACGGAGACTAAGACCGTAGGGAAGCACCTCACCTTGCATTGTGATTTGTAACAGGCAACCATGCTCAATCAATCAAACTTGGTCTCTTGATCCAGATCGCTGGGATTGATGGGAGCCTGCGGCTGGTCAACAATGATACCCGACTCGACCCGCACCTACGATTTCACTGTTTCGACAGATAGCCAGAAGAATATAAGAGGTCAGAAGGAATCGCTTTGACCTGCCCTGGATCCAAGGACGGGACGTCTCTAATCAAGCATGTTGATCATGGCAAAGAGGAGAACAAGAAAATTGCCATGAGTTTGGTGTTGCCCGCATAGCCGGGACTGAATCTTCTGCCGGTAGTTCTTAGCCTTCGACCTACTGCGTATGTGCCACACTGTCGGGTTGCAAGTCGATATGCTGTGAGCTAATGATGATTGTTTAGGCGCCGTTGTGCGTGGATCTGGCCGCAGACATTCAGCGTTACACAACAGGCGTTGTTGGTCGTCTCCTTTCATTCTGGCTTCTCTGGAATGGATCAAGCAAGCCTCCAAGTTGTGGGGCGACACCACGCAACCTCGACCAGCCCAAGATGCGCGATGTCCTATTGGGCGAAACACTGATATGGAAGATTGACCCTGCGCCGGCGGCGCGCATTGCCATGAATCGACAGGCCTAGGAAAACAAGGCGTCTCGCTGGCAATTGCTGACGATGATGATGCCAACGACAAACAAGGTGCAGCATGAGCAGCATTAGCAGCAAGCAACGGCAGCCGTCCTTTCTCCCTCCTGTCTTCCAGTGACCGCCTCGCCGTGTACGCCCATTGTGTCGATTGCAAGACTTGAAGCGTGCATTTGAAATTGGCGGTGTGTCCGAGATGTGTTTGGAGCGGGTGGGGACGGCCTGTCAAACACAAGTTTTTTCTGCTTCGACCTCGAGGAAAGGAACACAATCACGCATGCAGACTTGTGACAAGCAACGAGTTCCAAGAGTCAAGAGTCGTAGAAATGTGACACGTCAAGACTCGGCTTGGTGTACTGATCATGCCTTGCACCACTGTAGATGTTCAGCAGCCATATTAAAAAAGCTGCCTACCACCTACCACTTGGACATATTTCTCTAACCTGGTGCGCAGTGAACTGTGTCTTTTGTCGCTGGGCTCTTCATCCAGCGTATCAGCATCTTTCCACACTATGTATCACTCTTCTAAGATGACTACGGTCGGCGGCCACCATTACCATCACCAACAACAGTCGAATCGAAGCGATCGTTGTAGAGAGATTATGTCGATAGACAACCTCTTGATACCACAGAGGAGCCAGCTATCAGTGCAAAGACACCACTTGCAACCAACACCTTCCCATATGCCAAGCCCAACGGCATCTGAAAGCGCATTCGAAAGGACGCCTCGGGAAAAGCGTGAGCCATACTCGGATCAGGCGCAGTTCTATATCATGTACGTCCGAGTCGGGAAAGAAAAGGATTGGAACCAGATCGAACGCTCGTTCGAAGAAGTGTTTGGTCAACACCGTGCGAAAGATGGATTGACAGCTGTTTACTACCGCATCAGGAGCAAATGGGGTCTTCCACCAGTGAACAAGTCTTCGCAGGAGATATCTGAAGAGGGAAAGGACATGATTCGGCAACGGGTGCGTGGTTTCGATCAGGGATTCCTCAAAAGAGTGGAGTATTTTGAGTGGTTGCAATCGAGTCAGTCATCAGCTGCGCCGAGATGAATTAGGGTCTTCAGAGCTCTTCGTCATCTTGCTCGCCTCCAGCTCCGTGAGAAGAGCGCATCCAGGGATATCTCTTCCAGGGGTTCTGCATTGCCTCATCGCCATCACTCCACTCTTCTGGATCCGACTCCCACTGTTCATCATCGGAACCTCCATGACGATATCCGTATGCGCCTCGGTCGTACTCATCGTCAGAAGCAACCTCGTCCTCTGGGTAATCAGCAGCATAGTAACCTTCGGCTGGAGTTGGGTCATGTGTCAGAATGCGAATTGCTGAATTTGGGTGGGTGGATCAGATGCTTACCGTTTTCGTCCTCGTCGTCGGTCTCGAACTCTTTGTCGCTCTCGGTCTCCTCTTCGAAGTACGTCTCCCACAGGGGCTGGTCTTCTTCGGAGATGACAATATAACCAATCTGAATGTTGGAAGAATCTTCAGCTTCGAGGGTAGCGGGGACTACAGGGTCTTTTGTGCGGACATATGTATCGTAGACATAATCATCGTCATCGCTCATCATGTCAACATCTTCTTCTGCCTTTTGAGTGGTCTGCGCCGGAGCAGCAAATTGCTCGGGATGACGTTCGCGGTATCTCTGAACGGGTTTCTTGGGAATCGATGTGACCTTTGGCTTCACGCGAGCTGATTCGCGAGCCTCCTCTTCTAGAGCGAAACGATGGAGGGCGTCGGCCAGACGATCAGGAGGAGGGTTGGCAGGACTTTGGAAGAGGGCTTCGGCAGTAGGCTTCTTCAGCCTGGAGCTTGCGCCGGGCCTCTTGAGTGTGTTGGGCGTGGAGATGGGGGTGTCCAGGACGGTTTGGGGAGCATCTTCCTGACCAACACGACGACGCTTAGGGGTAGCTTCGACGAAGGTGGGAATGTCATGGGTATCTAATTGGGCTTTGCGCTTCTTGACAGATTCGATGCGGCGGTGGAGGGGACGTGTTGGGCGGGCAAGGCGAAATTCGCGACGGACCAGGGCATCTTGGTGAAGCTGTTGGCGCTGCTCTTGCTGGAGGTGGTCTGCGACGCTGGATGGATTGTATGCGCCAGACACACCGCCGTTTAGTGTGTTGGATTGTAGCTGCGAGGGGTGTGCCTGCTGCAGACGGAACTGCCACACTTGCTGTTTCTTCAGCGTCCGTTCTTCGAGGAACAAGTCGGCCGTGGGCTCCTCGCCACGCTTGCGCTTGACGCGCACCAGTGATGGAAGCTCTGCCATGGCTGCTGTAAGATGCAGTGCCGCTGTCTTTGGAGATAGCGATTGAGTTTTGCGAGAATTGTGGGAGTCTTGTTGTTATTGTTGTCGTTGTCACGCCGGTATTCTTTTTCGCCGAGCGACGTCATCCTACCCTATCCAATTTTTGTCTCACAATACAACTTCACTTCCTTTCACTCCCATCATCTGGTGTACATTGTTGCTCGACAGGAAATCTCTGCTATTCCAGCAGACATGAGTCTATGCCTGACTTCAGATCGTTACATGTTGTGAGACCGCGCAGCTTTGAGAGCAGCTTTGTGCCTGTATGGACGGACTATTGTGCACGTCTGTACGAAGGAAACTTTCACAATATTCTGAGATAGACAGGTAAAATGCTACTGCTGTTGGAGCTCACGAAATAGTCGTTCAAAGACCAGGATGCTCAATGGTAGATCAACACGCTCGAAGTGAATGCCTCAACTGCTCTCACTATACACTATTGAGTCTTAGGTGTGCTGTGTCTTGCGACAGCCCTCAGACAAGTATTTCTTTTAGCATTGCACCTACCGGTAATCATCTCACTCGGTTGTCGTTCCAACTTCCAGTTCTGGCGTAGTAGGTTCACTCGACAAACACACAGCAAACGGCATTGTTTGCAGTCAGGCCAACAATCCCTCAGCTTCACTTCATTGACACTACCTCACTGAGCTTTCTCAGAACTGATCAATCCATCATTCTCAGACGCAAGTGAGCCAACCCCATTCAGTTCCAACTTAAAGCTCGCCTTCCACTTGCCCTTCTATTCCTTTGATTTCTACATCTTTCCTAGTCCTTACATACTTTCTTTGTCCACACGTAACATCTCAACCATGGAAAGATCTGAGCAGCCTCCCACCTGGCCTCCTCGCCCCACCGTCGAAGACGAGTCTCCTTCCGACAACCAAGCCGGCACTACTTCTGCACCTGAGCGCAACATGTCAGATCTTCCTAACGGCCCAACTGCCTCTGCAGATGGCGCCAGTGCACGCATGGCCACTCCTGACACTCCTGTCAACGACGGCGCCGAGATCACTCCCCAAAACCCTGAGGAGCCCAGAACCCCTGCCAATGCCGCACCTGCTGAACCCGTAGTCGACCGTGTCCAGATTGTTCTGAAGGATCAGAGCGGCACTCAGATCGCCTTTGGAGTCAAGTCAAACACTCGCATGGAGAAAGTGCAGAATGCCTATGCTGACAGAACCGGCCGCCCTGTCGGGACTCTGCGCTTCTACTATGAAGGCACTCGTGTGGTTCCAGAGGACACCGTCGCAACCGTAAGCTACTTCTCGGTTTGATTTGTTAGTATCAGAGACTGATTGCAATCAAGCTTGAAATGGAAAACGAGGATATCATCGAGGTGATGACTGAACAGATCGGTGGTGAAGGTGGTGAGACTGAGAACAGCACGCCTGTCAAAATTGCCATCGAGGTTCAGAAATGCGAAATCGATGGCAAGACGTATCCACCAACTCACTTCAGCATGTCTTCTCATACGAAGTTCGGTAAGCTCATGAAATCTTGGGCTGAATTCCATGAAGCCAAGGTTGCCGTGGCCTTCTATCACGAGAAACTCTGCCTGGGTGACCAAAGCAAGACTCGTGTCCGCGAAACAGACACTCCTGAGAAGGTAAACATCTGGTTCGAGACTCTCTTCGCAGGCAAACTCGCTAAAGACAGTTTCTAGCTTGGAATGGGAGCCAATGTCGTCCTCACATGCGTCCAGAATCCAGAATTTACCGGCCCCATCGATGTCGATGATGACTGGGTCGAGATGGACGGCGTCAATGTCAAGTCTGGAGCCCCTGAAAAGCCGTTCGTTTTGATCGTCAAATATCTCGGACAGGATGACATCTCCCGCGAAATGCACTGCAAGATGACCCAGACCATGCCTTTCAAGAAGTTCATCGATCTCTATGCGAAACGTTGGGACATTGACGCTTCTGCTCAGCGTCTGACTTTCAATGGAGAGACCGTCTTCCCCAGCGACACTCCCGCTTCGGTCAGTCAAGTCTTCTTCCTATACCCAATTCCGAAGGGCTATTGCTTACCCTTTCTCAGATTGGTGCAGAGCACGGCGCCGTTCTCAACATTGCAGAGGACCCTAATGTCTTCGCCATGGACCTCACCCTCGCTTAAGCGGTACAATAGCTGGTCGCGTACTGCTTGAAAGCGCTCCGATGAAGCGCATCCGTCCGCGTCTCACAACAAAGTCAATCAAGCAACGCAGCAACAATCAAACGAAGCCCCATGGAATACGACTACAAACATACCAAGAAGGAAGCAAAAAAGGATCTGTCTAACAATTCAACAAAAGAGAGCAAACAAGGCGCAGCAGACATGTAAACTACAGTAGCAAGAGACAGATCCCAGAAGAAATTTTCATCACATTTGCTTCATGCTTGCCCTGCTTTCTGTCCATACCTCCATCATTCCTCTCCATCATTTTTCGATAGGTATTGTCTATTTTGCCAATTTGGGTAAGAGCATGAGATGTCAAAGCTTTGATGAAAGGGTAAGCAAACGGGAAGTCGGGCACACTATCAGATGCAGGAACCCGATGCACGGCAAGGACGTAGACCGCTTTTTCCGAAACTGGGAGGTACAATGTTTTAATATTTGTTTTTGTCATAGATCAAACAGGTCAGAAAAGGACTAGTACATTCACGTTGCATGTTGAAGGGTGCACAACACAAAAGAAGAAGAAGAAGAAAAGGCCAAGTTATCAAAACTTTGTTTTACACAGAATGCTTTACGCGTTCAAGAGTCATCA
This sequence comes from Aureobasidium melanogenum CBS 110374, assembly GCF_000721775.1. NCBI lineage: Eukaryota > Fungi > Ascomycota > Dothideomycetes > Dothideales > Saccotheciaceae > Aureobasidium > Aureobasidium melanogenum. The sequence continues at coordinate 1,680,926 of NW_024470054.1, read as the reverse complement.
ATCATGTCATCATCATGTCCACTACCCTAAGCAAACAAAGCAGGTGCTTATGCCTTTATACGTTGCATAAAGTCATGGATACCATCAATGAGAACCGGACCCCACGCCTCAAACGATCTGCTGATGAGATTGTCAAAGAAGGTGATGGCTTCTTCTTCACTGAGTTGCAAACAGAACCTCTCTTCGACCTTCTTGACGGCTTGGTCACCAGCGAGCTTGATATCAGGGATATTGGCATCCTGCATGAGTGCAAAGAGGTTAAGTATGAGGTTTGACGAGCGACGTAGCGTGGTAAAGGCAGTGAAGCAGTACTGCTTGAATTCGCCGAACCTACTGTCAGGATTGCTCGGATTTCGGTCAGGACTACCGCCTAGACCGTCGATCATCTCGACACTGAGCCTCATGCTAGGCGCCAAAGGTTTAGGATCGCGACCTAGAATGTAGCCAAAGTCGGCGTGGAAGAAGTGACCATCTGGAGCAAGAAGCAAGTTGTCCATGTGACGGTCACCCACACCCAACAAGTACGTAATAACGCAGTAGCCAGCCAATGACTTGACATAAGTATCCATAACTTCTTTGCGGACGCCCATAGGAGCTGCACCATCCGGATTATGCTCGCGAAGGTAGCCAAGGATAGAGTTGTTGTATTTAGCATTGCCCAAGATTGTGGAGAGCGGGCTGGACGAAACGAATTGAACGGCACCAGCAAGCGCGCCAGTCGCCAGGATGCGGTATGGTGACAATTGGAGGTTCAGGTTCTCTTTCAATAGTAGTTGGTCCATCAAGGTGATGATTTGGATGACGAGTTGATCTTGACGCAAGTTGTCGCCAACTTTGAAGATGAAAGGATAGATATCTCCTTTAGTCGTTCTGAAATGGAGCAATAGCGGGGACAATGTTGATTTGAAGACGTTCACATTGTCAGGTACCGCGCCCACAATCTCCACGTTGGGGTCGAGGGGTAAAGGAAGAGGTGGTTCGATCTTGACAAGGTCGTTCTTGGGGTCCATCAGAGCTTTCTTGAGCTTCTCGACTTTGCGCAAACGATCGACATTTTTGTTCCGCGCATCTTCGCAAAGTTGAGACAAGACAGTAATGAATTCACCTTGGCGAAGCAGAGTCTTGCGACGCGCTTGGCCTTCAGGCGTTTTCTCAAGCTCTTGCATGAAATCATAAGAAACACGAGCATAGAGCTTTTTGAAAGTGGCTGCTTGTGCATCGTTCGAGCTTTCGTCCAATTCGACCATGAGGTACCAATGCAAGTAGTTACCGAGGAAGATATTGGCGGCGGAGCGAGCAACCAGGAAGCTGGCTAGAGATGAGTCGTACTGATCGAAATTCGCGTTCGATTTCACCTCTGGCTCGAATTTCAAGGCCTGAACCAGTTGTAGGAGATACAAGAGCAGCTCTTCATCTCCTGCCTTTCGCAAGCGATCGACAGCGTATGCGCGAACTTCTTTGTTGTCGAATGATGGACCGAGTAATTCGAGGGCGTCGTCAATATCAATCTCTTCCCACTTAGGGAGCAGTTGGATGACTTGACGCACCTCGTTCGCGTCATTCCAGGAGGTTGATTTGATCAGCTTGGTGAGAGCACGTTTGTCACGGGTAAGATAGTGCCTGAACTTGAAGACTTTGTCTCTTTCTTCAGCGCTCAGATCCGTAGTAGGACCGTACGACAGTATGTGATTGAGTTGATCTCTGGTCTTCGGGTTGGGCTTGAGGTGCCGATCGAGCATACCAATGCGTTGATTCCGCACCAAGCTGCGGTGCTTGATCTCAGCAGGATTATCATAAAAGCCGACTTCAGGATCGTAAATGCGTATTAGATGGGGAGCGTACGCGTCGCCATAACCTGGATTTTTTGAGTCGATGCCAGGACCAACGTGAATCTCGGGAGGAGGCTTCAAACGAACGTCGGATCCTGGAGCGGTGCGCACACGAGCACTTGAGACTGGAGGAGGAGGATATTCGTGGTCGGTAAACACAACGGGGTGGTCAAATCGTGGAAACTCAATATAGAGGTAGAAAATTGCAGAGTCGTCTTCTGTATGGCCATTGGCGCCGATTTGATGGGCTGGCTGAGCGTGTATCTTGGAGTCGTCACGGATGTTGGCTCTCTCCATTCGCTCGATCTGACGAAAGACCATCTGGTCCAACCATTTGTGCTCAGACAGTTCGCCCATCTCGTGCTTTTTCAAGAGTCCTTGCAATCGTTCCAGCTCAGCAGCCCTTTGGCTGTGCTTGTCGTCGGCGAAGAGCTGAAGGTTCTCATGGCTGCGGCGGCGACGCTTGGTAGACGGAGCCCATGGAGTAGTCGAGTCGGAAAAAGCATCGGCCTGCTTGTGTCTCCAAAGGCGGCACTTCTGCCTACCTTTCCTCAAGGTGCCGTCGTCGTCGAAGAGGGGTATGGTTGTCCCTCCAAAGGGGATGTGATGACCTCTTGCGCCATGATTGCCAGCAGGTGACAAGTCCCAGACAGTGATTGCGAGCTGAGCATTGAGCGGGAGGAGGGCGTAGTCGATGGGGAGGCGTAGCCACTCGTTCCAAGCACGAGCGTTCTTGAAGGTCTTGTATGGAGTTTGAGCGTGTACAGTCAAAGGCTTGCTGTCGGCGAAAACTTGGGCGGTAACATAGAGCTCGGATGTCGGACTATAGTAGGCGGGCTTCAGCTTGGGAATTATCTAGGGACAGTTTGGGATGGCGAACCTCAGATTAGAGCCCCGATGGCGCAACTCAGGCTGGCGGAGCAGAGTCGAGTACGGTAAAGCTTTCTCATGGCCCTCGAGACGGCCTCTACAAGGGTGTTAGTGGTCTGGTTGGCTGTTGTGAAGAGCAGCTGTATAGCGATACCACACCTTGACGCTGACACTGGTCTTGACCTCCGAGGCACTGGCAAAGGTGAAGGTATCCATGAGACCTCACTTGTGGCCGACACAGAAATGTCAATCCGAGGCAGACAGAAAGTGCAAGATGAAAGTGCTAGACCATGTCACATGTCGCCAGTGTCGCGCAACGCGCTTTCCTAAACTAACTCCGGTAACCCCGCACAGTGCTGCCTCCCACCTTGATTTCACTGCTCAATATCAACATCCATTGCCTTTTTCCATCTCTTCTCATAAGCTTTTCTTTTCGGTCAGCCGATTCTCGCCATCATGGCTGACTATTCAAACCACAATCGCGGTCAAGAGGACGAAGAGGATGAAGAAGATATTGATGAGACGGTACTAAACTTAATTCTCGTCTATGTAAACAGACAGCTACTGATATCTACAGGGCTACAAAACCATCAAAGATGCTGTTCTATTTGCAATTGACGTTAGCTCGACTATGCTCACCAAGCCGCCTCAGCTGGATTCGAAAAAGGCCGATCGCGATACTCCCACAATTGCTGCTCTCAAATGTGCTTATTCTCTGATGCAGCAACGCATCATCTCCAATCCTAACGACATGATGGGAATCCTTCTCTTTGGCACTGAAAAGTCTCGTTTCCAGGATGAAACCGCTTCCTCCAAGGGCCTCTCATATCCCCACTGCTATCTCCTGACAGACCTGGACGTTCCTGGAGCCAGAGACATCAAACGTCTGCGTGATCTTGTCAACGACGAAGACCAGGCCAAAGAACTTCTTCAGCCTTCCAAAGAGCCCGTTTCCATGGCCAATGTCTTGTTTTGCGCAAATCAAATCTTCACCACAAAAGCTCCCAACTTCTCGTCGAGGCGTTTGTTCCTGGTCACCGACAACGACGCCCCTCACAATGACGACAAAGCCTTGAGGTCTGCTGCGGCTGTCAGAGCGAAGGATTTGTACGACCTGGGTGTCGTTATTGAACTGTTCCCCATCTCGAGTCCGGAACACGTCTTTGACCGCTCCATCTTCTACAATGTAAGTTCCTCTCTGGCTGTTCTGCCAAGTCCTAGCTCATACAAGATAGGACATTATCTACAGCGCCATCCCATCAGATCCAGATGCTCCTGCGCCTGTCACCAAGGCTTCTAGAGCTTCTGCCAGTGGCGACGGTCTCACCCTACTACAATCACTTTTGTCAAACATAAACTCTAGGTCCGCTCCTCGACGTGCCTTGTTCTCGAACATGCCCTTTGAGATTGGTCCGGGTCTCAAAATCTCAATCAAAGGTTACATAATCATCAAACGTCAGGAGCCCGCCAGAAGCAGCTATGTTTACATGGGCGGAGAAAGGCCTCAGCTCGCTGTCGGCTCTTCCACCCTCCAAGCAGAGGACACAGCAAGATCGGTCGAAAAAGTTGAGATCCGAAAGGCATACAAGTTTGGAGGCGAGACTGTTTCTTTCACACCCGAGGAGATTTCAGAGATCAAGAACTTCGGCGATCCCATACTTCGCATCATCGGCTTCAAGCCCCTGAGTATGCTACCTATCTGGGCAAATCATCGTCCATCTACTTTCATCTATCCATCAGAGGAAGATATCATCGGCAGCACAAGAGTCTTCTCCGCTCTACAGCAGAAGCTTCTCAAAGACCAAAAGATGGGTCTCGCGTGGTACATCCCTCGCCGTAACGCGACACCTACACTTGCTTCTGTCATTCCAGGAGCAGAGAGGCTAGATGACGATGGATTACAGGTCATGCCGCCAGGTCTGTGGATTCACGTGCTCCCTTTCGCAGACGACGTTCGTCAGATACCCGACACATCAGTGGTTCAGGCACCTGATGAATTGGTTGACAAGATGAGAATTGTGATCCAGCAGCTGCAATTACCAAAGGCTGTATATGAACCCAAGAAGTACCCTAACCCATCTCTACAGTGGTTCTACCGGATATTGCAAGCTCTGGCCTTGGAAGAAGACTTACCAGAAAAGCCCGAGGACAAGACATTGCCGCGTTACCGCCAGATCGACAAACGGGCAGGCCAGTATGTCATTGAATGGGGATCTGAGCTCGAAGAACAATACGAGGTTTGGAAAAGAGCCAATGCTGGTCGTCACACTGCTACAGGTGCGACTAAGCGTGGCTCAGCAGCGGCCGGTGAAAGCACCAAAAGAACCAAAACGACTGCAGTCTCTAAATCAAGCGATAGCATCAGCGACGAAGAGATGCGCAAGGCCTTCGAGACTAACAAGATCAACAAATTCACTGTCGCCAATCTCAAGGCTTGGTGCCAGGAGAAGGGAATCAAACTACCAGCAGGTGCAAAGAAGGGTGATGTCGTTGATGAGGTGACTAGCCATTTCGAGAACAAGATGGCTTTCTAAAAAGTGGTTGAAGAAGCAGGTCTGGAGGACAGGTTGCTATTACGGATTCGCACCAAAGAATCAATTATACCCTAGCGTCATGTATCAAGTATTTTAATGAACACGGAAGTTGTTGGTACGGTGTTTTGCTGTGCGCTCTCCATCTGGAAACAGTGTACCCATAGTCATGCTACTGTCTTGCTGCCAGCTTTGGTCCCGATCTCTGGTCGTCGCCTCTTTTCATGATGCTTTACCTGCTCTCAATGGAAGGCTTTTTGAAACGTACAACTCCACTTCACGCGATAAATTTCAATGGCTGTATAGCTTGTATTTGGTGAATAGCAAGAGCTCACTGAATATTTTTAACTATCGCAACAACAAAGCTACATCGTGTCGAACGATTCCAGAGAAGTAGCAATACGTTGGCCCACTTTCTCAATGAAAGCCTGCTCATCCTGCATATCCAAAGCACCCGCCTGCCACGAAATAACTATGGTAAGATCGCCCTGATATCTAGACACAACATTGAAGTTCAAACATCCAGAAGCTACATTAGCTGGTTGAGAGAAGATCATAGACTCGATGTTCCAGGCTTTTTCTGGTTCAAAGGGGCCAGGGTTGAAGGACATGATGTTACTGAGTTCGTAGGAACATTCTCTGCGTTTGCCGACTTGGCCCTTCGTCCAGGGATACATGTTGCGAAGATAGGATAGTAGGCCGACTGGCTGGTCGTTGAGGGTCCCGGCGCATTTGGCTAGGTTTTGTGTTGTGATGCGTGCAGCGGTCCAGGAAGCATCAGAGATTAGATTTTCATCTGATGTCCTTTTGAATAGCTCATAGTATGCCGTTGGACATAGCGCCATATCATCATCACTAATCCCATCAAGATTTGAACGCAAATCAGCAGCAGTCTGGGAAACAAAACACCCTGCCTTTTCAGCAGGCAACTCTTTGCTCAAAGCTTGCACGATGACTTGATGAAGAAGACCGGTAAACTTGACATTGTGTTTTCGACATTCTTGGAGAATGTTTTGAACGTGATTGTGTTTGATAGAGATGACTTCGAGACAGGTCTGGTAGTTTTCGGGGTCGAAGAATGTCTTGGTGCCTGCCCATTGATCGTCTGCTTCTGGTGTGGCTGAGGCGCGGATGCCGAGTGGATTTGCAATAAAAGATGGTAGGTATGCTCCCAGCAGTGGTGATAGCAAATAGCTCCAGGAAATTGACAGTCGTCCTGCCAATTCAAGTGTAGGCAGCAGAGGGCTACTCGGACTCGTAAATTTGGGATCATCGTTGTAGGCGCAATCAGCACTTTGAGCTTGCTTCAGTCCAGAGAGAAGAGTCTTGTGGAAAGCCAATCCTGACTTGCCATCGCCGTGGGAGTGGTAGTAGCCGAACAATATGAGGTATCTACTTGGCCCCTGTTGTTCTGCAGTTGGCAGTGGCAGCACAGTGATGCGCCATGGAGGAGTTTGGTCACAGCGGGTGAATATATGATCGTTGGTTTGGGCCAGAGTAATCTTGATCAAGCTCTTCTCATCAGAAAGGTTTGGCGTATCCAATATGTTGATGTGGTTATTCAGATCCAAGACAGGCGGTCTGGCGAATTCTGGGGCCTCTGTTTCCTGTCCAATGATACAGGCAGACAGAATTGGGTGCACAGCGATACAGTGTTTCAAGGCTTTGATCAAGGTGTTCTGCAACGAAGAGTCGCTTGACAAGTTTTCAAGAGTGTAGACTCCTCCCACAACCAAAGTGCGGTAGTAGCCTAATGCTTGACGGACGATACATCGACGCTCGTTCGGTCCTGGTCAAGTTAGATGGTATACACCATGGCATCAAAATTGATATATGTACCAGCTTTCCGCAAGCTTTCCATCTTGAGGAGTTTTTTTCAGAACTTCTGAGTCTTGTCAATCTTGATATACGTTTCGTTCAAGTTATGTGAACTGGTGCCTGGCAGGATGAAGGCTGCAGCGGTTGAATACGAAACATCAATCAATACCCGCTATCAGCCTTGGCACGTGTGGTATACTTCGAACATAGCCACATTCTAGATAAACTGATAACGGATATGTAGAGAATGGTGATGTCCTCGTATTTCTGTTTGACAATGTACTACACCATGGATGTGATCTTCAAGGACCGAAGCCGATGATAGCCGTCTATCTGGCCGCCCCGGGTGAATGCCTTCCTCATCAGACCCGCAGGGCGGCATAGGCCAAGGGCGAGCGGGGTAGTTTTTATAGAGCGATGTCAACACCAGCTCTTCTCGAGTATTTCTCTCAATAGTGAAGCCCAAGCCATACGCAGATTCGAAGAAATGTCTAAAGTTCCCCCGCCAGGAGTTTGGGCACCAGCCATCACTTTCTTCGACCCAACAACAGACGATCTCGATCTTAGTTCCCAGAAGGCATACTACAACTACCTATCGAAATCTGGCCTTACAGGGCTTGTTATCTTAGGCACAAATGCCGAAACCTTCCTTCTCACACGAACTGAGCGTGCTTCGCTACTGAAATGTGCGCGCGAGGCTGTCGGTCCCGAATATGCCATCATGGCAGGAGTGGGTGGTCACTCGACAAAACAGGTGCTGGAATACATAGAGGATGCAGCTCAGGCAGGAGCTGACTACGTCCTCGTCCTGCCACCTGGATACTTCGGTCCTGCGACCACGGAGACTGTCGTTCGCAACTTTTACGCTCAAGTCGCAAAAGCTTCGGCTCTGCCAATCGTGCTCTACAACTTCCCAGGAGTCTGCAACGGCGTGGATCTTTCGTCGTCCCTGATCACGGAACTGGCGAATGCGCATCCGAACATCGTTGGCGTGAAGCTGACCTGCGGTAGCGTGGGAAAGATCACAAGACTAGCCGCACAACTTCCCGCTTCTCGATTCAGCGTGTACGGTGGACAGTCCGATTTCCTTATTGGCGGATTGAGTGTTGGAAGCGCGGGATGTATTGCGGCATTCGCGAACGTATTTCCCAAGACAATTAGTCGCATCTACAAGCTCTGGACGGAGGGACAACATGAGGAGGCCTTGAAATTGCACAGAGTGGCCAGTCTGGCAGAGGAACCTTGCAAGGCAGGCATTGCAAGCACAAAGTATGCGGCCAGCATTTTTTCGGCACCCAAGGCTGGCATACAAGATGCAGAAGCCAAATTGAGACCTCGCCAGCCATATCCACCAGCACCAGAAGCAGTACAGAAGAAGATTCGCGAAACCATGTCCGAGATGAGCAAGCTGGAAGGCTAGATCAAGCAGTGGGGGTGACCATACTAAATGGATGTCGTCCACCACACGTATTTGACAGGAGATTTGGTCCAAGAATGCCCACTGCCTGAGCGACAAGAGCTAGAATTAGATTAGAACATTGGAAACTTCATTTCTCATTAGTGATGCCTTAGCCCTAGTGATCTGAGAGCTATTTGTCTGTAGTGGCCTGACGTGTCTCTTATGCATCAGAAATCCACCGTGATCCTTCTTGGAGGGCCAATATGTGATGTGGTCGGTGGTGATATGGTGATATGTCTACTATCCATTGGCCGTCGCTGCTTCTCGGCCGGGAGTGCGATGCTGGAGGCCGGAGCTTGGGCTCTTGTTGAGACGATTGTACGTTGCGCATGATGCATCGAAGCTGGCGACGATGCGAAAGCCGTGTCGTTTAGTCGCTGCTTCCACATCCTCGGCATCCGCAGTTGACGCACTGGATGACTTGGTCCTCCTTGAGCTGCTTGCGAGGCACGCGACAAATGCAGGTGCTGTTGAAGTTGGTTTCCTTTGTCTGAATGCAACGGAGACAACATAGCTAGGAAAGGGTAGTCAGCAGCTGAAATTAAAATGAGCGAAGAATGCGACAAACCTTTTCGTAACCTTGCTTCTTCCACTTTGCGATCAAGTTCTTGTCGGCATAGTTGTTCTTCAACAGCCACTCGTACAGCTGCTTGGAGATGGCTTCTTTCTCGTAGTAAAGATCATAGATGTACTTTGAACCTGGCAAACAAAGTCAGCACTTATAGTGCATGGTATGGGAAATGCGCCAGCCTCTGTCTCGAGCAAAGGGCCAAGAAACTAGAGACGGACCTAAAGGGTGTATGGCTCACGTACGCTGGTGGGTGATTTGGAAGACGGGCCAGACCATTTCGTGCTTCTTCTTTCCTTCGTGCGAGGCATTTTCGGCATCCTTGAGCTTGTTGGAGAATTCGAGCAGAGTGTCTTCGATGTCTTCGAAGCCGTCGGGCGGCGGCTTGCGGTTTTTGGAGCTGCGAATCGGAGGCATTTTGATTTACGATTCGAGGCAACTGCGGTCAAGGCGACAAGGAAATTGACGGTGAGGTGACCGAAGACGTGAGTGAGGATTGCAAGGCGAATGCGACAGGATGGCCAAAAAGAGAAAGAAGGTGATCAGTGACGCGCCAGGGTGGTGCCAAGGCTTGCTGACCTCCGCTCCGGCAGCGTCTCGCGGCGGGCTGGTATGGCCTCGCTCAGTCTGTAGAAGCTGTCGAGTCCGCCATTGAACTCTTGTCCTCTCGCCCCACCACTCACAATGATCAACCCTACCTACCTTGCTCAAAGGACGCGCTCGTGTACGCCACGCATCCCCACCTCGGCCCTTGCGCCCTCACGCTGACTCCTCCTCCTACAGCCGTCAACTGGAACGATGCCCAGAAGAGAGTCCTCAAGTCCTACCGCGAGTGGATCCGCGCCGTATGATGCCTCCCTACAAGACAATTCGCCGTCCGATCAATCCTCTGATTCCTCCCAGGCTCCCGAGATCCAACAGATGTACTCGCTCAACATGCCCGTCTCGGCCATCCGCACAAAGATGAGACAGGAGTTCGAGAGACACCGTTACGTCCAGCAATTGAAGACTGTCGATGTCCTCCTCTTCAACTCCCACCAGGAATACCAGGTGCGTTGCCACCCATTGATGCCGACAGGCTCAAAGTTGACCATTTGTCTACTCAGGAAACCCTCAACTTCTGGAAGCAACTCACCCACGTCCTCAAGTACTTCCGCGCCGAGGAGGACCCCAAGGCCGCATTGCCCAAGAACTTCATCCAAGGTTTCCTCGAGGTACGATCCGCCTTGTTTTGCAGTCAGATTATATGTCAGATCCTTGTATTGACGCTGCTATCTCCAGGGACGCAACTAGAGAACAAAACAATCATGATGCGCCTTTTGATATTTCCCACCCTTCCCGTAATGATACCATTTCAAACCGCAACCCCATTTTCTCCATATGCTCAAAAAAACGCCCGTGACATGCATGCTTCCCGACCAGATTATTATGCTGCCTTGCTGGCATTGAATGCATCTCTTGATACAGTGAACTTGTCGACCACCACATCACAGAGGTCCATCAGATCATTGAGACCCTTTTCCAGGACATCGTAAACGTTCACCTCATCTGTAAACTAGTCAGTAATCTACGTCCCATCATAATCAAATTCGTCCTTACCCCAAGTTTGAATGCGCAAGTTCATCTTTGCTTCTGAAGGATGGGGAATCGAGTAACCGCAGAACTCAACATCAGGGCTGTATCTGTATTAGTACGTAACTTGAGAAAAAGATCGAGTAGCTTCTCACTTCTTCATGATAATGTAACGCAAAGCATTTCCCAGAGTGTGGTCTTCCTTGGTGAACTCGAATGAAGCAGCAGTGTCGGTCGATCCAGGAAGCTATTTTCTGTTAGATTTGCTCGTGTTTCCGTGTCGGTAGCATGTTGCAGGTGTTCTTTGTGAATCGTTCGCGCAGAAGAAAAAGGAATTTATATGGAAAAAAGCATAGATAAAATACTTACAACTCTGATGCGCTGAGGCTCGGCGATTTCAATATCGGCAGCATCTACTTCAGCGCCGACGACAGCATCAGCCATCTCGTGATCTCCGTTGGTAGACATGATTAGTTCTGTGGTTTCTATGATGTGCAGAAATGTTGCGATATAGCAGTTGGCAAGGCTAGTGGAGAAGTTTGCCGCCAAGAAAGTTTGTTATCTTATCAATCTTTCCATCTCCGTGCTGACCATCGGCAATTGGGAAATCTCCATGTTCGTCATTCCGCTTTCGCAGTTTGAGCGATTCCCAGTCACAATCCAACAATAATACATACAAAAATCAACAATGTCCGCCAACAAGCAAGTCCGCAGTGCGGTCATCAACCGCGATACCAACGAGACCAAGATCCAATTGGCTCTCAACCTTGACGGTGGCTCATTGGAGCAGATCGAATCTGAGAACAATGGCGCAGACAAGTCACACGCTGCCCAAGCTTCAAAATCACAGACTATCGACATTGACACTGGCATTGGCTTCCTGGACCACATGATTCACGCTCTTGCGAAGCACTCTGGTTGGAGTTTGAAGCTTAGATGCCGTGGTGACCTTCACATTGATGACCACCACACTGCCGAGGACGTCTTCATTGCTATGGGCCAGGTTTGTTGAATCCACGATCGAGGACTGAATTGTACGTTGTACTTACAAAATGCCAGGCATACAAGTCCGCCCTCAAGTCAACCGCCGGTCTCGCCCGTTTCGGCTACGCATACGCTCCTCTCGACGAAGCCCTCGCCCGTGCAGTCGTCGACCTATCCAACCGTCCCTTCTGCGTCAGCGACCTGAAGCTACGTCGCGAGAAAATTGGCGACCTCAGCACTGAGATGCTGCCCCACTGTCTGCAGAGTTTCTCCCAGGGTGCTGGCGTTACAATGCACGTCGACGTTATCAGAGGTGACAACGACCACCACAAGGCCGAGAGTGCATTCAAGGCTCTTGCTGTGGCGATTAGGATGGCTAGCACACCGGTAGTCGGCCGTGAAGGCGAAATCCCAAGTACAAAGGGTGTTCTCTTCTAGACGTAATACAACAATATCTTGTCAGCACATCTACTTTCCAAAGAGAGCACTCTCAGTGGAAGCTATTTCATCTCTGCAATGACTGTGCATTTTGCCAACATGCTCTTACAAGTATCACATCGTCTGGGAGAGTTGGTATTCCGCCGTCCCATAAAGCAGCACTCTCAATGGAAGCTACTTTGTTTCTGGAAACTGTTGTGTTATTTCACGGCATATCTTCATGGAGATAGCATTTGGAGAATCTGACAAAATGATACAGAGCAGCACTCTCAATGAAAGCTGTTTTGTTTCAGAAACTACTGTGCAACTTCATAACACGCTGTCATTTGTATCAAATCATTTGGAGATCATGAAATAATGATGTAACTTCCCCTTCGGTTTCCTTAGTTGCATTATATACGAGTACAGTATGAAATGGATGTAATGTCATGGCTCAATGCAAACGTCTGCAGAGCTCGACCCTTGTGTCAATTCATTAACTTTTCAAAATTGGAACGCAGTAAGAAATCAAGATCCAAATGCAATATCAAGCTTCTCATCCTGCTCTATCTTTCAGAGCTTCTTCATCTCCCTAATGTGCCTTTTCGAGCTCGTTTAGCAAGGCTCAAAAAGAGCATCCTGAGCAGTGCAAGTAGCAAATGGCCACTTGAACTCAGGAACGCAGCTGGCGTCATCGTTGCTGACTGGAGTGCCGAGTCCGTGACAGACCTCGACAGAGTTGACTGGAGTGTCGGGGTCAACCACAAGTGTAAGACCGTCGGCTGTATCCTTGTAAGTGAAGTTGGGGGAACCGGCAGATTCGCACATGATGCTGTCGGCGCGCTCGGGTTCAACGCTTGCCTTCTTGGTGGGCGTCAAGCAACGAACAGGGCCATCCTCGTCATCCTCCTCGATAACGAAGCGCACACGCTTGTGGCTAGGCTTAGCTGGCTTTGTCTTCTTGACGACTTTGTTGGCCTTCTTCTTGCTCTTCTTGACAGGCTCCAATTCAAATTCGTCGACAATAGGAACCTCGAATCCACGTCCACGGAACGCTTCGGCAACGTCGATCACGAAACTCTTGTACTGATCCTCGAGATAGTTTCTGGCTGCCAAGATAGTGGATGCAGGGATCTTTTCATCGTAGATCACGACACTGGGTGTAGCGACACGGGTGTGTTTGACAGCATAATCTTCCATGGCAGAAACGACGTTGAAGATAGGGCGCTTGCGGAAGTGGAACTTGATGATGTGATGAATACTCGACATCTTTTCTGGATCGTCTGTGCCATAGCCGACAATGATAGCAGGGCGTAGGTTGTTGTCAAGAATCCAGGATAGACCCTCGACTTTGAGCATGGGAGTCTTGCGTGCGCGCAGAGAGCCGAGTGCAATATCCATGACACTGCCTGTGAACAGTCAGTAAACAAACAAGATCCCGGTGTTGGAGTTTCGACTTACCCTTCACATCATCGATAACCTTGCTTTGGGCACCCATGACGAAGACTCCTGATGGTAAAGAAGTAGTCGCATGAGTTTGATTGAAGAGTGATGTACCAGTGCAGAAGAGGAAGAGTGTTGTTGAGGAAGGAAGAAGAAGTGGTGGAGTGGTGTGTAGAGGAAGAGGTTTGGTTGAGAAAAGAAGAAAGCTTTTATAGCCATGAGCGGAGTGTGACTGATCAAATCAGGAAGGCACTCCGAGTGAGAGAAGCAGTAGTGAGTGAATTGGATCTCGGGAGGTATCAATTCTCCCGAGGCAGGTACTGTCACTCTCTTCTTCCGGGTGTATGAGTCGTTGAGCAGCACAGTTATGTTTCAGATGTGAATGTCGAGGAGGAAAGTGAATAGTATAAGAGGATCTCAGTGTAGACATTCTCATTTTTTTGCAACGCATTGTGTATTTGCATAGCTTGTCTTTCCATGAGCATGGCCAGTGGGAGGTCGCAAGGTGATAGGCACTTACTGAATCCAGTCTGTTTTCACAAAGTGTTGTATTTCCTTACACCAGAATTTCGTAAGATATCCAGAGAGGGTACTTGAACGATGGGCTCTCAATGGAGATCCGGTTTTTGAGTTGAACATTGTGAATCGCAGCAGCTTAATTTCTTTGATCGTCTTCGGAGAGAAATGGTTCGACAACGGGCTCTTGGTAGGAACCTTCATGTGTGGACACGACTGTGCATTGTCACAGCTCATCTTCTGGTGCATGTGTCCAGGGAAAGCCGGCGACCGATGGACTTTCAGTGGGAGCTACACTTTCTTGCAATGTATTGTGCTCTCTTGCAGCTTATCGAGCATGGTCTCGAGAGGCGGGAATAACGAGCTTTCGATGAACGTAAGAGAAGGAAACTCGATTGTGCGTTTGGACGAGAATATTATGATGGCGGGATGAGTTTGTGAGATCAAGCTGGATCCCGACTCAATGAATGGCTAGCTGCCTCTATCCTATATTCCAAAGTTGCGGCTTGCTGGCGCTACCGTACTTGGCTTGCCAGGCAAAGAAGTACATGAGTGCAGCTAGTGGTTGGCCAACAAGACAGAATGAAACCCAGAAGATAAGATTGCCCAGTAGTTTTCCATTGCCTCCTTTCATTCTAGCCAACGGGTCCGTCAGAAAGATCAAGGGCAACTGGAATATCATACCAGCAAAAGCCACCCCTGCTTTTAATTAGTGTCGCGGATTAATGTGAGGGGCCTACGATAGACTAACCAAGGATGTTGTGAGTGGGAACACCGACCAGCAGCTCATGAAGCACACCGGAGAAGAGAAAAGTCATGATCTGAGCAACGGGTGGCGGCACACCTCGTCCAACCATTGGCGAATAAATATGTCGCTTCATGAATTGGAAGACTGGTTTGTTCCAGCTAGACCAATATCCCCTCACACCACTGCTATTCCACCAATCCCCGTAAAACTCCCTGTCGCCAAACCGCATCACTTCTGCAAGGGCATTAAGGAACGATTGGAAGAGGGCGTAGAACCCAGCTAGCCAGCAGAAGAGCGAGATGGTTGAGAGCTTCATCAGACGCTCAGCGATAGATGGTAGATCCAGCGAAGATATAGTTCCCAAGGAGTTTCTCAGAAGTGGAGCTGCGTATTGGGCACTTGCGATCCAGATGACGATACTGAGTCCAATGACTTCGACACAACGCTTGAAGACGAAAGGCCAGCGGATCTTCTCTGTTCTAGGATATACCGGCTGGTAGATCAATGTCGGAGCCCACCAAAAGTAGGTTAGGTTGCTGAGTGTGATGTTCTGCGGGTATGGGCAAGAGCTGTAAAGCTTGGGGACTTCGCTTGCATAAGGATATAGCAAGGCGTGTCGTAAATCACGATTGGTGAAAGCATATGAGCACGTCTTGAGCCATACAATCACAGCGTGTAGCTCACACAACGTGCCGATACCAGGATGGTGGATATGGTAGTAGACGACATATGTTGCGAGGGCCAGGTTAAGGGTAGCATTGACGCCATGTGCGAAGGCAATCAGGTGCCATGCTGTGCGAAAAGCTCGTAGTTCCTGTCTTCGTTGATCCAAGTTGGCCGCTGCATCAACATCCATCTTTTTGGCTCTGGCAAGAGCACCCTTGGCCTGCTGAGCAGCAACAAGCTCAATGATGTAGGCGACAAACAGATGGCAAGGGACCAGGAAGTAGAGAATACTACCATAAATGACGTCCTGGCGGCGATAGTCATGGCAACTGATGCAGATCAAGACACCGTACTAAAAAAATTAGTCAAGGACAATAAGTCACGCATGCTTTCGAATCAAGCTACCTTTTTGAAGTTTTCAATCATCAATCGCAAATTAGATACAACTAAAAATATCAGTTAGCATTAGCTTGGACGACGATTGACTGGCTGAACACTGACTGATGACCAGCGCACCCAAGTTTCTGAATCCAGTAAAACTGGTCTGCGCAGCAGAGTCCTGGCTCAAACATGAGTGTCTAGTAGCAGAATGGACGGCAAAGGTGTGTCTATATTTCTTGGGGGGCTGGACTCCGAGTTTCTCTGCTTTCTTATTATCAATGGTGTCCTGTTGCATGACAAGTTTTCCAGAACGATCCGTTGGGACTTCATGACTGGTGGTGATGGCTGTATCAACGAGGGACGTCATGTTTCCGGAGCTTTAAAGCTATTTGCACAAGTAGAAGAGGGAGTCTGAATGTGAATTTGTAAGATGCAGAATCAACGCAGCATCAAATAATCAGGTTGCTGAGAGCCAAGCAGCAAAGAGGAGTTTCAGCGGCAGAGCATTCAACATGACGGTCTTGAAGGATGACAGCAAACAAATCGCATCTTCAACGCGTCGAGAAGGAGCAGCTTCCATGCGGTTGACGCTGCGGGTGCCCCAGCAAACCAGCCCTACGAAGCCAAGCGCGCTAGTGACGCAGGAACACCTCCAGGCGCAATTGTTGGCCAGCTTGTCATCTCGACTTTCCCGATCTCGCGACAACTTCACGTCTCCTACGCCGCTAGTCATTGTGGTCAAAGGAATGGTCCTGCCATGACCATCAATAATTGTTTCTGACCATTTACTATCAGCTGGAGCTTCTGCAGCGTTGTTGTCACCGAGATTCGAGCCCATAACGACTAGGACGGTTCGGATAGATCGTGTCCTCTGAGCTCAAGCCTTGCGCAACGCGTAGCTGAGCAAAGCGCTGTTGTACACTAACACATTCATTTCGACCTATTTGCATCCCACAAAGCGACAATCATGGATCAGGGTGATCAAGGCGCAGGCCATGAGGGCTTCATCAAGAGAACCAGGCTATCTCGACGTACGTGCTTTTGGACTTTCGAATGCTTCCCTTGGAAATGTTACACACCTGGAAAAAGGGCTGACATTCAACTTAGGCCCTGCCACTGACTACAGTGCGAACATGGCACAGTTCGTGCACAATCGCAGGCCGCAGTACAAGGGAACTATGGGATTCGAGATGGAGAGACCCAGTGCTAGCTACGTGATAGACGTGAGTTTGTGCTCGGCGTCTGTTCAGATAGACGATGCAATGAAAAGCTGTGTGTTGACTCGAATCGTAGATGCTCCTACCACCAGCCCGCAGAGGCAATGCAGTAGATTCAGTCCCCGCTAGACATTTACATTCGTCCTTAAACAAGATGCGCCATCCTGTCAACGTGGTCAAATGGACGCCAGAAGGGAGACGTCTACTCACTGGTTCAACAAGTGGTGAATTCACCTTGTGGAACGGCACGGCATTCAACTTCGAGACAATCATGCAGGTGCGAATATTTGTGATATCCCATCCCTTCGACAGGTTGCTAACTTCTACGTCTAGGCTCACGACAGTGCAGTGCGAGCAGTGGCATACTCGCACAGTAATGACTGGCTCATCTCTGCTGAACAAGCTGGCATCGTCAAATACTGGCAACCAAACTTCAATAACGTGAAGTCTTTACAAGCGCACAACGACCCCGTTCGAGATCTGGCATTTGCGCCCACCGATACCAAGTTTGTGACAGCAGCAGATGACGCCCACCTCAAAATCTTCGATTTTGCTGGCGGTGTGGAGGAGCTGGTTTTGGAAGGTCATCAATGGGACGCTAAATGCGTCGACTGGCATCCTACCAAAGGGCTTTTGGTTTCTGGCTCGAAAGACCATCAAATCAAGCTCTGGGATCCTCGAAACGGACGATGTCTTACCACTCTTCATGGCCATAAGAACACCGTAAGCAAGACGCTTTTTGAACCGACAAATGGTGTGCTACTGGCTTCTTGTGCGCGTGATTCGACTGCAAGAGTTTTCGACATACGAATGATGAGAGACGTCTTCTTACTCCGCGGTCACGAAAAAGACATCAGCACGCTTGCTTGGCACCCAATCCACTCTAACTTCCTGACAACTGGAGGTGCCGACGGCGCAATGCATCACTATCTGTTGGACGAGCAGAACCTTCCAGCTGGTTCAGCACCCACATTATCACCTTACGACGCGCCGGAGAACTCAGACGCTCCTGCTCAAACCATATACCCTGCCCATCGTGTCACATATGCTCACGACTTTGCCATCTGGAGTCTCGACTGGCATCCTCTCGGTCACATCCTGGCTTCCGGGTCAAACGACAGAGCAACGAGGTTTTGGTCAAGGCCGAGACCTGGTGACAACACGTACAAGGACGACCGATGGCACATCGGACAGACAGCAGCAGAAGCTCAAGGAACATGGAAACGTACAACAGATCGGACAGCTAGAGACGAGGAGGAAGAACTTGAGGATGAGGCGGATGGTCTTGTTGATCAACAGATGCCCGCTCGTCAAAACATGCTACCTGGCCTTGCGGGTCTTCCTGGCATCTCTGCGCCCAGACCAGCATTCCCAGATGGAACCAGCACTGGAGGTGCTCAGCCGCTGCCCATGCCTGGTATGGCTAGTAATGGACTACCTTTCCCAGGTGGCCCACCAATGCTCGGGGGACAAGGCTTGCCATTCTCCTTGCCGCATGGCGGCGCACCGCCACCACCCCTTCCTGGAAACATGGACATGGAAAAACTCAAGCAAATGTTTGGCGGGCAACTTCCTCCTATGCCTCCACCAGGTGCTCAACAAGGATTTCCACCACCACCACCGCCTGGATTCCCTGGCGGACAAGGCCTTCCACCACCCCCGATGCCTTTCCCAGGCTTTGCCGGAGCGCCTCCTATACCTCCGCCAGGCTTCCCAGGGTTCCCGCCAGGTAATGCACCTCAAGATCTACAAGGACAGAACAGGAGGAGGGCCCCGCTTCCGAGCCAGAGTGAGAGCTTGCAAGAGGAGATCAGAAGAGGAAAATACCCCAGGGCAAGATGATATCCATCCAGCATTAGCTGTAGAAATGTTACTAGAAAATTCGAGCTTCCTCTGAATCTAGTGAAGCATCAGACCAAACCAGTTACACTGCTTCGCTGCGGGTCAAGCCTAGGCTTTGTGACGACTTATAAGTGACCATGTGCCTATGTCCTTGAACGTATGTGACACTCTAGTAAGCTTCAGCAAATCAACAATAAAGTCGTGAAACGTATCGGGAGTGAGACGGACCGGCGGGAGAAGGGTGATTATAAAGCAAGGAGGACTCGGAGATGAACTATCCGAGCGGCAGCCTGGGGTAGAGAGCAACAGCTCCAGCGACCTCTCTAAACTCTCTTGTAAACATACTAAACATTTCTCGAGTTGTTGACTCATCTATACGCAAAATGGTTGCTATCAACATTCAACCCGAATACGGGTAAGACGAACCCCTCGGCGGACCAATCGCGTCGTCCCCGCTCGCTCGATTGCGTGCTAGGATGCTTGCTGACCGACCCCTCGTAGCTACGTCGTCCTCACTGCCGTCGGCACCTGCTTCCTGGGCACCTGGCATGGCATGAGATGCGGTGGCTTCCGCAAGGCCGCCGGTCTGGGCTACCCTACCCCCTACGCCGACTCTGCGATGATGAACGCCGCCTCTGCTGAGCAGAAGCACAAGCTGTACCTTTTCAACTGCGCCCAGGTAACATTCTGCGTACTCTAATGATCAGGAGCTGGACTGACTAGATCTCAATCACAGCGTGCCCACGGTAACTACCTCGAGAACCACTATGTTGCCCTTACCGCTCTGCTCGTTGGCGGTCTCCGCTACCCTCTGCTCAGCTCTGCTTTCGGTCTCGTCTGGTCGCTCGGAAGAATCGTGTACGCTGTTGGATACACCTCGCCAACCAAGGAGAACGGCAAGGGAAGATTGGCTGGTGCCTTCTTCTGGCTTGCTCAGCTTGGTCTGCTTGTCAACGCTGGCTTGACTGGCTACAACCTGGCCTTCTAAAAGAGTTATATACATTATACCCCAAAAACACACCCAGAAACAGATCATACATCTTTCCCAGTTCCTCTTGAGCTCTTTGTTACCTCAGATACACTTTCAAGGTTGCTCTCGCGTTGGATATCGCAGATGTGAGCACAAGGTAAGCTATCTCAACGAGCAATTACCCAGAACGTGGCGCTGAGTCGCTTGACAAGGCTCGAAACAGTAAGTATCGTGCATTTTTATAGCTACATTGTGACTGTCTTGCGCATAGGAGGATGGACAGAAAATACGTTGGGTCGTCACTACTGACAATCATTGCATTGTCTCAACATTCAGTGATGCACTGCACGTGGGATGGTCTGGCGAGAAAAAAATCAAACGCCTCGTCAAATGTCGTGATTGTCTGATAATTGAAGTTGGAATGAGAAAGAAAGACTGTATCGAGGGCCAAGACGCCTCTCGAGATGCTTTCATTGTTCACCTCCTTCTTCATTGCTCTTTCCTGATAAGGAGAGCGAGATGGGCCCGATGCTTATTCCCTTTTGTGGACCTGAGCTGTCGTCCTTGCTGCGCAAACTTCCTTTTCTTCTCAGCGGATGCCCTGTACCATTTTGCTGTTGGCTACTGGTAGGTGAATCCAAGTTCGCGGCCGACATATCACTGCGCACACTGCCTATGCTGCTGACTGAGCTGCGACGTTTGGCCGGAACCGCACCTGCCAATTTCTCCAAGTCGTCTTCATCGTCCTCTTCTCTTCTTCGTTTCTCTGGCACGACTGATAGCGGCGATCCCAGCGTGTCAGGCGTTGTCGGCTCGATGTTGGGCTCCTTCTTTTCAGCGGGCGTCCCTGGTGATGCTGCGAGCATCTCCATAGTATCCTCATCCTCGTCTTCGGGATAAGAAACCAGTGGTCGCATTGGAGGTCCTACCTCGGGAGCTTTTGCAGCAACGGTTTCCGGCAAGGAAGTTGCAGTCTCATCTTCTGTCTCGTCATCTGAAGTGGCATTGAAGTAAGCTTCTTCTTCCGCGTCGGCGTCCTTGAGCCCTTGCCAGCGCTGTCCACCAGCAACGAGACTCCGGTTCGGCGTTTCGCCGCCCTGGGTGGAAAAGCTGCTTTCATCAGGATAGAAGCCACTTTGTATCTGTTCGTACTTCATCACGAGAGCCCCAAATGTGTTGACATAGGTGATGCCAAGCAGCTTCTCCCGGTAGCCTTCCACGAGCGGTATAACCAGTTGCTTGAGGTTCTCGCGCTTGATAAACTCGAATAGCTCGAGACAGGCTGAATTGAGAAGATTGTCTCGAGGCATTGTCTGATAGACGATATCAAGGATTGGATCGAACACCCCTTTGGTGATCATATCTTTATTGTGGTGTTCATCATTGAGGGCAACACATGTTCGGAACCACTTGAGAGCCGCTAATTTTTGTTAGCATCAAAGTCTTGACAAAAAGACATTCCAGGCAAACGTACTGAGCTTCAAATGCTTCTGAGGGCAAGATAATAGCTGCGCAACGCGGCAATGTAGGTTTTCAGCAAGAATGTAATATTTACTTCGGAAGTTATGTTGGCGAATGAAGAAACATAGAATTTCGACCAAATGGACGAAAAGAGAGGCCTCCTGCACAGATATAGTTTGTACTAGAGCGTGTTAGTAATCAATCGATTAGAAAGGTCTCCATGAACTCACAACTTTGGCTGTGCTCAAGGTCCTTCAGTGGCTGGAAAAGGCGCTTCGCCCCATCGTTGTAGAAATTGTCCACAAAGCTTTCCATTTGAGCACTGGAATTAGGATTTGCACCCCTCATCTTGGCCATAAAATCCCCGTTAGTTCTACCTAGCATATCCATGGAAGTCGAGCTAGCATGCGGATCCAGGAGAACCTTAATCGCATCTGCCATCTGAGCTTTGACGCCCAAATCGACCTCGACAAGTAACAGCTCAATCAGTGTATCTGTCAATGGTTTGGTCTTTTGGTTGATGGAACGGAAGATGTGAGAACGCATCATGACAGGATCATGATCGATCAGCGCAACGAGAATGTCGGTGCCAGCAACACGTACAGAGGCATGGCGGTGGCGCAAAGCATATGTGACCACATCAAGAAGACCGCCGTGAATGAAATTTTGGAAAAGGTGAGCACGCGACTGTGCCTGGATGCTTTTTGCGACGGAGCAGCACGTCTGTATGAAGTGCACGGCATCTTTCTTGCGTTGATCGTCTGAATCAGGGGACGTGAAGATGGTAAAAAGCTCCTGGATGAAATCCTTGCTGGACTGGATATGATTAACGATGTCAACCTGGTTGTAGAAGATAAGAGAGTTGAGGACAGTGAAGGTGGGGTCGTCGAGGATGCGGGCTAGTACCACGTCCTTGAGATATTGCAAGCGATATGTGGCATGGATCTTGTTCTTAACGACTGGATTGTCAATGGCGACGACTTCCTTAAAACGAGATTCGTCGGCTAGGTAGTGTCGATGGTTGGCCTTGTGACTGGGGAAGTCTGGGTCATACTCTAGAGCACCAACGACACCCAAGATGGCATGATCCGAGACGGTCAATTCTATGATGGATGTGTCGTTGAGTAGAATGAGTGTCTTCATGATGGTACACAGGCGGTGCAGAGCTTGGATGTCCTCGACGTGTTCGGCGAGCTCTACCAATGGTAACAGCTTGGAAAGATATTGTGTCTCAGGAGCCATGATGAATTTGACTAGGGCATCGCGACCGTGTGTTGTCTGACTTGCTGCGCGCATCGTCTCTTGTACCTGGTGCAGGTTGGCTAGTTCGGGCATTGGTAGCAGCAGACCCTGACCATCCACGAGCTCGTCCGAAAGACCATCGTATTCGTTGGGGTGCATTGCGAGCATGCGCTGCTGGATATCTGTGATGAATTCCCTAGCACGCCATCCGCGTCAACTTTGTCCTGCTTGAGGTGCGAGAAACGACTCCAACTCACCATATCTGAGCGCATCCATCTGCCTCCTGAAAGCTCAAGGCCATGTCGATGCCGCTCGGTTCAGTCCATACTATAAGCGTGTCTGCGCATTGAATGCATCAGCTTGTGTCTTGGTATTTCGTTCGGCTGAGGGCGTATACCCACCCTGTTGTCTCTGATATCCATCGTCGCGTGAGATTCTCGTTTCGAGCAGCATGCGCTGAGCATCGTCTTCGGACTGGACGAAGATGCGCGCTTCGTCATTCTGCGATAGGCGGGCGTGTCAGCGCATTGCGAGTCGACAAATGGTGAACAAGACGGCGAGGCAACTTACGGCCAAGAGCTGACCGGCGCAAAATCCAGTACCACGGTCATACCAGTCATTGTTCTTGAGCTCGTAGACCTTGACGCGCTTGCGATCATTGAGCGGAGGAGCGGCAAGTGCCATCATCAATCAGATGTTGCGCACTGCCTGACTCCACAGCCCTTGGGGGCTCGTTGGATGCGTGTCTCGTGATGTTTCAAGCTCGTCTTCTCGGTGTGCCGTGTCGTGCCCGAGAGACGCGACGCGTGGTGTGCTGTGTAGACGGGGCAGCGTTCCCGCGTGTAGCGATGATGAGGCTGATGATGAAAATGATGGTAATGCGCGGTGGCTCCCGGCAATGGCGTGGGCGCAAAGAATTCAAGGGTTCCAGTCGGACGCGCCGATGGCTTTGATCGAACAAGCGCGTACGTAGGGCTCGATGTTGAGTTGTGGGCGTTGATCTGGCGGTCGTGTGTAGCACGCAACAGCATCCGAGATGCTTGTCGAGCCCAGGTCCCAGCACCCAGTCCCAGAGTCCGAAGCACGGGCTTCGCTTCTTGCGCAACGAACCCTCAGTCCCAACTCACTTGCCAGCCAGCCTCGTCTCTCTTGATGCCAAACACCACCTCGTAAATCCCGCGCGCATCAATAGTCTATGTTTCTTGCTGCCAAGCTCGTGTTGCAAGGTACAAAGCCCGTCCTTTTCAGCTCACGTATACCCATTCGTTCATTGTTATCGCTGCCTTCTTCATCTCGTTCTCGGGCTCGATCCGAAACCCTGCAATATCTCAGCACGTCATACTTGTTCCTATTTCCACAGCTTCACGTGATCTCCAGCATTCTTCCTCAGACTTGGATAGCCGCTTTTTGCAATCTTTGGTCGGCTTTCGCCCGCAGCCCGCTGTCTCCGCTGCTGATCTTGCGGCAGAGTGAAGTGTGTTTATCCCCATGGGCCATGGATCGCCTGCAGCAGATTTACGATCCACGATCGTCGTCGACATGCCGCTCTGTCCTGCAGATGCAGAGCTTGTTTCGAGTCATTATTGAAAGATACATACTGTACCATCTGCACAGACTAGCGAAATCAACTTTCTTGTTTGGTCTTCTTTAGAGATGCGACCCGTCTTCGACACCCACACCATGCACTCATTCTCGTCTTCACTTAACTCAGCTGTACTATACCCCGCAGCCGTGCTATGTCAGCGATACTTGTCACTCAATGCTACCGAACTCATTTTTTGTCTCAGTTTGTGGCTGCGGTCTGGGTCAGCATGAAGCAGTCCATGTGGGATACTGCTACAATGTGACGGCGACCACGACGATGGAACGACAACGTCGAGCCTTCTCCACGTTTGCAGTGCTGGTGTTCGAAGCATTCCTCGTTTTTGTCTCATCTCATGGTCTCGGCCACCGCGTCGTACTCGAAAACCGTTGCGTAGGGCCAGGCCAGATTCCCACATTGGAACGCCAGCCGTGAGCCATACCATGTTTTAAGTACCTGCGATAGCCATGACCCCACGAGTATCGATTCGTCCAAGGTGCCACAGGTTGCGCCTTTGGGAAAATGCTGACTCTTGCCGCTCTACTCTATGACCCTGATGGATTTGAATTTTCGCCAACAACCTTCAGACAAATCATGCGTGGTGCGAACAACGGTAACTCGATCTGTTTGGGCGCTGCTGTAGTCAATTTCGACTTATCTTCCTGCTAGCCAAGTGCTGCTGCAAGGACTTGGTAGTAAGTCCTTGGACGTCTGCATAATGACGGAGTTCATGCAAGTTACCGAGTACATCTTCAGGTACGAACTATTGATAGATGGCCTGCTCGCGAAACATCTCGGTTGTAGAGGCACAGCGACCGCCCAGCCTATCCGGTTTCACTCCTTTTCGTTTGCAGCTTTTCAGCTTCAGCTCCGAATCCAGCTCCAGCTCCAGCTGCTGCACACGTGGATGCGATTGGCATGACCACTATCGTTCTTCTCGAATCTAGCATGCGCCAGTTTCAGAAGCGCCACAGTATCTGTCAAACTCTGATCACGACCGTTGTTCCTGGATCAAGCTAACGTCTGTGCACGGTTCCTCTCGTGCTTCCTGAAGTGGAAAGTCAACGGCACGTCCGGGAGACCGACAACTCAAGATCCGGTTGACTTTCGTTTCCAGTCGGTTCTGACGATAAGAATTACAGTTCTTCATCATGCCAAGACTATTGCTCTGGGATGCTTTGCAGTCTGCCCTCAGTAAGCTGTTACAATGTCTCGGATGATACTCCCATCCAAGTGCAACATCGTCATGGACCCGTCTCCTTTTCACCGCAAAGGTGGAACTACGGCATACCGGTGACCGCCGCGGGATCATAGAACTCCGACGATGCAATTGTGTCGTGTCAATCTTGTATCATGCAGAGCTGCATACTAGAAGAAACCGGTCGCGCTCCAGCTCATGTAGGTGCAATCATGCTGTCCCGATTGAGCGGATTTACAAGCATGAGCCAACCTTAACAGAGACCTGATAGTACCCAGTCGTTTGGCCCTAGCATATTGTATGTTCCGCTCTCTGCCACCCCTGGCTACAAAGCTAGTCAACTCGAGGCATGTTCTTGGCCGTTGCCTGCGCAGTGGATCGTCAACCTTCCGCACGTTTTGACCTCGTCCGTCAAATACTTTATTTTTGGCGCCACGCTAGATTCAGAGCCGTGCGATCAAGGTCCCTGGCTGAGCCCGGGAATCTCTCTGGTGCACCCGTTCTGTGAAGTAATCAAAAGGCCGCTGTCCCTCGAGATTTGCCCTCTAGTAAACAACTCCTTCTGTCCTACTCACCAATTTATCCACCTTCGACATAAGGACTTGAGATACATACGATACTACCCATCCTTCCACCAAACAGCTTTCCATTGTAAACGACCAACATGTCCATCATCTCAAAGCTCAAGGGAGCCAAAAAGGCCGCGGACGACCACAAAGCAAAGACAGAACAGGAACCAAAGCCTGCTACTGCCACTGTACCTTACAAACATGTTCCTACTCATGCCGCTACCGATGCTATGACCAGCTCACCTGGAGGTTGGAAAGCCGAAGAGATTGCATACCAGAACAAAGCTCGTCTCAGCAGAATTGGTAGCGACTATTCTACACGCCCATCTACTTCTTACGCCTCCACATCGCGATCCAATAGCAGACCAGGATTCAACAGAGCCAACAGCGATTCTTCCTTGGACTTCACATCACCCTCTCCAGGTTTCTCAATGCCTGGCAGATCAACAGCCTCTTCCATGAGATCGGCTGCGATTTCACGCAACACCAGCTACCAAGGTCTTGAGAAAGTCATGGAGTCCGATCGTGATCAGGAGCCAGTATTTGCAGCCGCACTGTTGGCCAACAGATCCAAAGCATCACGCTCTCCTCGTGGTTCCACCCGAAGCTCGCTAGGCAAGAGCCCCTTGTCTAGTGTTGGTGAGTGTCTCTCTATATCACCTGACGTTTCTCAAGCTAATGCATGTCCAGAATCGTCCGCGGATTCTTCGCCTGCAGAAAGTGAAAACAGTTCGCCTACTGGCTCAAGCAGTAAGACAATCGTTATAGTTACAATTTCCCCGATCGCGGCTAACCATTCATAGGTGGTCAAATTGAACTCAGATCATCGGCGGTTGCCTATGCACCCGCTCTCGAGATTCATCCTGGAGACAGAGTCAACCAAATGCCCGTGGGGAAGCCTGAGCGCAAGTACTTTGGACACAACAAACCACCCATGTCCGAAACCAAGGAAGCACCTGCGCCAGCACCTGTTGTGGTCAAGAAGGAGAGGTTCTCCTTCATGAAGCGAGGCAACAGTTCTGTTGCTGCTCATTAGAAGTCCTACTGAGGCTGTTCTGTTCGAAACTGCAAGATGTTGACGGCAAACGTCTACACCGAGCAAATGACACCTCCAGTCAGAGGGAAACGCTTTTCACGACTCTCCTATGTTTTCGGATTCTTTCTTGTTGAGTGTTTGTTGAGCGAATTGGGTTGGATCCAGGAGTTGGAAATTACTACAGCACGACCGTAGCGACAGTTGTTTATGGGTCTGGGGTCACGCTTTGAAGTTTTTTTAGAATGCAGGGGTGCTGCAGGCACTCTGCAACTACACGAAGCGAAGACGATACATGCAATCACGATATCACTATTGTTTCCATTATCTTGCCAAGTTTTTTGCTTTTTACGCAAACACAATCTTTTTTCCAGCTCTGGCCTCTATGTGCCTAGATGCGCATGGATATACCACAGGTTCAGAAGACGCTATTGAAGTAACTATTCCTATTTTGAGTTTCAAGAAGCGAGCGGAGGATTCATGACCTTTCGCTATCGGTAGACAACAAACGCAATGATGATCGATAAGGCTGTTGGGAGATGAGGCAATGATCCTTTCTCAGCAAAACACGTGTGGATGCATGAACCCAAGGTCCTGTCAATAAAGCAAGAGAACTACTTGGTTTACAGGTTCGGCTCTATTTTACGGGTTTTTGCTGCAGGGCCACGAACTTCAGCTCGACTCGCGTCAGCCAATCGAGCCTCAGCCCAAACCATGTCAACGGCTATCCCTCGAGGCTCGGCTCAACAGGGGCGAGTGAGCTTATCATTATTGTTGTGAGGGCTCGTACGCTGACCATTCACCACTTCCGTACGAAAAGAAAGGCCGGCCGCCGAACGTGGCATTCGCATGTGCCGCCTCTCCTGAATAGAATACGATAAGGCCAAAGGATGAAGCGAGGTGTGGATTCAAACTTGATTGAGGCTGGACAACGAATCCTTTTAGCACGATGGTCGCTCAGCACTCCGGAGTGATAGCCGCCCAATGTTTCTTGAGGCTCAAAAAGAACACGGCACATGTGGCAGTGCGTTGTTCCCGCGTTGAGATCTGTTGATGGATTTTGCACAAGTTCTGGACCTGGCTTGGCGATAGCAGGATCATGGTGGGCCAATCAAACGAGTCCATGGCACCAGTTCTGGTTCATCGATTGGATGAAGCAGAAAAAAATCGACCGAGCTGATTGACTCGAACATTTGCTATCTTTCACGCGGCGCACACAACTAGACTGGCGTGTTGTTTTCTGGCGCCTGTTCAGCCCTCCGCATCCGAACCAAGTCAGGCGATTGCGCCGAGCTGTCAGCATGAGCCACCAAGTCGAGCAGCAACACGAAACCGACCAGGCCAGCGACATCATCGAGGTCGAGCCTGTCGTCGAGAGAATCACTGTCAAGACCAAAGGAACCAACACAACTCCCGAGCCTTCGACACCCAGCTCGAGCATCCACGGCAGAGTTCATGGCACCCCCGAAATTATAGATGATGGAGGGCTTGTACACGAATACGAAGAAAGAGAAGGCGCAAAGAAGCCACGCTTCGCATACCTAAGGACAAGAGATTTCTGGATCGTGCTCCTGCTCACTCAGGTCATTGCTCTGGCTCAGACTGGAACAAACACTCTCACATCCTTGATCAATGCTCGAGGCACGAGTATCCCGGCCTTCCAAACCTTCTTCAATTATGTCCTGCTCAACATAGTATACACGTCCTTCACCCTGTACAAGTATGGCTTCAAAAAATGGGGAAACATGGTTGTCAAAGATGGTTGGCGATTCTTCATCTTGGCCTTCTTGGATGTCGAGGGCAACTACTTCATCGTGCTTGCCTACAAGTACACAAATCTCCTGTCTGCTCAGCTTTTCAGCTTCTGGACTGTCGTCGTCGTAGTTGTCATTTCGCTGGTTCTTCTCAAGGTTCGCTACCATCTTGCACAGTACGGAGGAATTGTACTTGCATGCGGAGGCTTCGCACTTTTGATTGCCAGTAAGTTGAAATCAACCATCTAAGCACATGGCGCCGTTGTTTGTTTGTCTGTACAACATGCCTGTATTTAGCTGTGGTGCTCGTCATCCAATTTCATCAGACGATGCTAACCACAATCGAAACAGGTGATTATATTACAAAAAGCAACAATTACTCTCCTGTCAACGCTCTCAAAGGAGATCTTTTCTGTCTCCTCGCTCAGACTCTTTACGGTTTCAGTAACACATTTGAGGAATTCTTGGTCTCGAAACGACCCATGTACGAAGTTATTGGCCAACTCGCATTCTGGGGCATGTTCATCAACGGCGTCCAAGCTGCCATTTTTGACCGCCACTCCATTCAGGAAGCACATTGGGACGGAAAAATCATTGGCTACATTGTTGGCTACACTTTGCTGTTGTTCATCTTCTACTCCCTGGCACCGATCGTCTTCCGCATGAGCTCGGCTGCTTTCTTCAACATTGGTCTGTTGACGGGCACCTTCTGGGGAATCGTTGTTGGTACTCAGGTTTTGGGCTACCACATCCACTATCTCTACCCCATTGCTTTTGTTCTCATCATTCTCGGACATTTCGTTTACTACGGCACCGAGGGTGTCTTAGGCGAGGCCAAGAAACCATGGCTTGGAGAGAACCAAGAGCTTGGTGAAAGTGGCCTTGGAACAGCTCGTCGCCGTGCTGAGCACCCTAACGCCATTGTCTGATTGTTTGGCGTTCACAGTCTTGGGATATGCTGCTGCTCCCATTCATCTCGGACATATTCTTTTTGATGTTTTGCTTATATCTCGGCTACTGCACATATGACTTTATGATTCTACGTCAAACAGTTCTACACTGTCTGCTATGTCAATATCTCTTTCTTTTTGGTTTCCAACGTGCTGTTGATAGTAACATCCTCTGCACATGACACTTGATCGTTATATCACACAGAAGATCTCGCTATACGACAAAGAGTGCCTTGCGAACAGAACATATCACATGTATACATAAGGTCATCAGAACCTAATGACCACCTCGCTAATCGCAATACGATAATCTTGCGATCTATGGTCTGCATCTGTATGAAACCGATACGAATAGATGTCCGTTTTCAAAGGGGCAACTCTGGGAGCGACCTTCAGATTGATCCAGACACTCAGACATCGTGATTCAATTCACATATTACGTTTTCTAGAAGTTCAATACCTTGATGGTGCTGACAGGGGGTCCATATCGGACAGGGTTGGACTCACACCCACTACTCGCTGGTAGGGTCACCCTAGTCAACGATGAACATGATCTCTACACGCAACGAGATCGATGATAACAGCGAGAAAATTATCAAGACGATAGAGGTAAAAGAGAATTTCTAAGACTCATGGGAAGTCGTACACTCAGAGAAGTACAAAGCTTATGGAAGCAATTTCGCTTTTCGAGTGCGACATCAGATAAAGGTCTTGACCACCGCACACACACATGTACTACGAACTCGGACGATGGCCACAAACCTCAAATCTAATGATCACCTACTTCAATCTATGTTCGTCTTACTGTAGAGCCATGTTGAGATCAGATCGGTCGAGAAGACAGCTTGCCATTATCTCTTATGAACAGGTCTTGGAGCCCGAGTCTAGAAGAGGCATCGTCGACGTCGAGCTGATCAGATGACTCATACTTGCAGGCGTATCGATACGGTTGAGAGACAGGCAAGGAACCTCGTCTCCATCATTGCCTATGACAGGCTATAGAATAGGCACGCTTGTCAGCAACATGCATGAGAATGCTCTTTGAGCCAGCATCAAGACCCGCCTTTGGCCCGGGAGTTGATGGTCCTAGTATTCTAACTTGGCCACTGTCATCGTCAGAATGAAGATTCTAGTTCAGCGAGACAACACTTAGTCATGATGCACAAGTCAGTATCGAGACTAGCTGGTTCGTAATGGTCGAGGACAGCACAGATGATGCAGAAGTCAGGACTAATCATTCTCTGGCTCGAAGAGAATGCGCACAAAATCAGGAAAGAGGTCGGGGTCATGGCCAATGAGATCTTGTCGATGGAAGTCGTACGACCCCTGTCTCGCAGAGCAAGAGTCGGGTCAAAATGAAAGGGCGTCCATCTTCTAACAACAGACTTGACCATCCAGAATGAGCACTGACCCGTGCTACTTCGCCAGCAACCCATCGCTTGTTTGTTGATGATCTAGGTCATGCTCGGGTTGATGTTGACTTACTGTTTATCAAACGCTCATTGGTAATTGCCTTGCTTTCGTTCAAGATCCGCGTCCTGACCTGCTGTACAAATATCATGTTTTCGTGGAGAATGTGCGAGCTGAAGACTGCCTGAGAGCTGTTCTTTCACGATGTGCACATAGCTTTTTTAGGACATATTCATTGTCTTGATATAGCTGGACGGACATCATCTTGCCGCTGCCATGTCATTATTCGGAAGCCATGTCGTGTACTCAAGGGTATACTGCTTTTCAGCGCGTGTCCACTTACCACGTCAAGAATCCTTCCGGCTTCGTCTTTGAGTTTTCTCTGTGTTGTGTCTGTGTACTCTCGTCCACCTTGTCTTCAGTCGTTGATGCCGTCCGCGCATACGATGGCTCTTGAGCTACTTAAATCATGAGCCGGAGCTTCAGCTTTCGCGTCCACCATGAGACATGCATGAGGTGCTGTGGTCCTGGCGCGATAAATTCTTGGTCGGGCACATGTGGGATCTCTTCGTAGTCTCTGGTAACCTTCGCTAGGAATGTTGTCATTGAGACGTTTCGTGCTGTTTGACGGATATGCTTTGACTTTCGAATGCACCTCGTGAGTTTGAGAAAGTAGAAGGTTCACCCGGGTATCGCATCGCTCTCACCACGTTGTGACTTGTCCTGGGGTTTCCATCGCGTCGGCTAAGTTGCAGGTCTTCTACCGCACGACTCCAGACCGATGAGTACAGTCAGACGACTCTGCACAGACTTGAAAGATTCTTCGAGTTCGAGTACAGTCTCGATATCTTGGCAGGTACGAGAGCCGTTTGACGGCGCAAAGGTCGGATGTTGCATTCCTGGAGTCTATGCCTGCATGACGTTGTGGTCGGGCCGAGTTGGCGTCGGGATTATATCTTATCCATCGCCTATGGAGCGATTGCAAGTTGCGGGTTCAATTCTTGTGCGTCGTGTCCCTGCTGATGTCACCAAGTGATGAAGGTGTTTCAACCTTCCAATCGAACACGTCTTCGATCATGCGCTATTCTTGGACGATAGATGGACTTCCAAAAATTCCTGAAACTTCACAGCCATTGTGGGATATTGATGTTGCGAAGCAGTGTGGCTTTGCAGATTTGAAGTCCTCCAACTTCCGCTCGCGCTCGGGTCAAGATCTGCCACGACCAAGAACTGTTCGTGCATTGCTCGAATTGGCATTGTGATGCTGATCGTTGCGATCGAAAGCAGTAATGCATCACGCGGGAACTTGCCATCGTGATCGAAGAGGTCAAATTTAGGGTAATATTGTAGCGTGTGACTAAGAGTCAAAAGTTGGGCACTCCTGCTTCGATTTGCACGCGTGTACAAGCTCGCTCTCACAGAACATCCATGAAATATGGACGGCGGGGTATGAACTCCGGGCAGAGCGGAATTATCTGGAGGACGAAGCTGACGAGTACGGGAGTATTGTGGGCCTGTGGAGTAATGCCGGTAGCGTTTGTGCGGAGAGATGGAATCTGCATTTGGCTATCGTTGCGGGAAAACAAAGAAACGAGCAAGTTATGATGAACAAAGAAGGGAGCTCACGGAGCGCAGGAAGGGACTCCCCATGCTTCCGCCCGGCAGCCACGGCTAATAATTTTGTCGTGGGATGGTGAATCAAGCAAGCTACGCGGAAACTGAAGCCGCCGCTCATGGCTCCGGGTATGAATGTACATAGAGGCATACTCATTGTCTGATGACTCACAGGCAAGCAATACTCGGCAATAAGGCCCTGGTTGGCGCGGTACTGAGCAGAAGGTGTGTAAAGTTTCGTCGGTGATGCCATACAAGGCGTGACAGACGCGATGTGGTATCATGGGCGGAACAACGCTTCGTCTCTGTACTGTACTCTGGGCAGCGTGTAGTCAAGGCGAAGGACGATGCATGGCGGTTAGTCACGGCGTCTTGGTGCGTAAACATGCAAGCTGTTAGTCAGGAATTATCATAGCTTGCGGGTGAGAATTGAGCAAGTGGGGAGGACGAAAGCGCGTGCAGTCTGGACTGCGAATCAAGTCGACACGAGTTTTGCCGAAAGGCCAAGTGCGGACAAGGGTCTTCTGGAGAAAGCGCCAACCCTATCCATCACCCACTGCGTCGTGGCCGCTTCCAAAGATGTCATGCGTCCAATTCGACCAAAATTGCGAATCGCTCCACTTGCCCAAGGCCACTCAGCGTCTGATGAGCCAAGGGGGGTCACAAGTAGCCCGTTTTATCCTGCACCGTTGTGTGCGTGGACAAGAGTCTCCTCGAGTCTACTTTTACATACTAAACCCACCTTTCTCTTCTTCTTGAAATCCTCCAGATTCCAATTACACTTTGGCAGATCTGCACAAGCTGTCTTGATCTCCTTGTTCATACCGCCTGCAGTACCTGCAGCAAGTACTTCCTCTGTATTGTTCCGGATCGACGACGCCTTTTATTGGCAGCCCTTATCGGCAAAGACCCTCGCTTTCTTTGATAGAAAAGCCTCACCGCTGCAGCAGTAGCATCCATCGACGGGTACGCTCTCGTTTTCTGTATTTCTTGTCTCTGCCTGGTCTAGCAATGAAATCTGCTTGTCGACGAGCATCGAGCAGACCGACTGCGATCTGCTCAGCCGTGTTTCCGATTCTCTGCAAAGCCGATTCAGGGAGCCCGTTCTGACACATTCAACGACAGTTACATTTTTGGGCGACGTCTATCTCCAGCCTTTACATAGATAAGGACGCACGCTCCTCAGCAAGGCGCGCCCTATCTGTGTTCAGTGCTGTACAGTAAATACCGCTGTTTGCTTGGTTACACCTTGCCTCGGCCACCCTCGGCTTAACTTGCATGCCAACCACATTCGTTTATGATAAATCGCGCTCTTGTCCTCGATAAACATGAGTCCTCCGCAACAAAATGCGCGCAATCAGACGTCGACCACTCGCCGAGCTGCACCTACACATACCCGCACGTTGAGACCTCCTCCCCCACCGGGTGCTCGAAAGAATAGCCACTCGGGCCATTCCAAGAAGAGTCTTGCCTGCACGAAGAACATTCTTGGTTCTGGCAAGAACAACAGCAAGACAGAGACAGAAGTCACGGTAGAGGACGAAGACATGGCTGGTCTTCCGCAATTCTGGTGAGCACACCCTGTCCGTTGCTCGTCCAGGCTTGACTAACCCATTTCAGTGCTACTTGCGAAAAGCAGATCCTCACACCTGCTTGCAACTCAATCCTGTACTGCTCAGAGAGCTGTCGCCGGAAGGACCACAACAAGCCTCTCAGTCATTCGATTTTGCCATCGGAGCCCTCACCACAGCCAACTACCCCCCGCAGCTCGTACTTCTTCGATGATCACCAGCCCGAGATTCTTCCTATGCGATCACCGACTGTTGTTCGCCCACCATCCTTGGCTTTCTCAGACGATAGTTTCGACCTGTCTGCCTGTGAAGAGCAACCCAAATATCGCCGCAGCGAAAGCGATGGTTCTCGATGGCTCTCGCAGTTTCACCATAACTCCGCCGACCACAGCCCTCGTCGTGCGAGCTATGATCCGTATACGCCGTCACTGTCGCACACTCCAACCTCGCTGCTCAGTACTGCTGGATCATATCTGTCTACTCGCCCACTTCCAGGTCGCAAGAATCCCTACAGCGCATCTTTCAGCTCTCTCTCGGTTGACCTTGTGACGCCGGTTGTCAACACCGAGTCATTGGCAGCGCCAACCGATCTCAGTCACCAGAGTACTTCTCTACGTAGTAGTGCAAGTACCAGCACTGCGTTGCGCGTCGTCGAGGGCGAGATGAGTTACGGCAAGAAGGATTACCCCGAAACTTCGCCTAGCAAGGGTAGCCTTCGACAACTTTTCTTCCACGAGGCTATGCAGGCTCCTCCTAAAAACGAGTAGCATGCATTGCTCCTCTTGTTTTCTGTTTTGCATATTATCGGTTTTAATTATACGAGGTTTATGACGGATACAGGGTTATGGAACAATCTCTGGTCATATTGACGAAAAAATAGCATCAGCATGGGAAAGGCTTAGATCCTTGGGAGTTTTGGAAGGGGAAAAAGTGTTTTTAGCAGCGTTACGAGAAAGATAGTGTCAGCTTGAATGATAACCTTTGAACATTTGACCGTGTTTAGCAAACACAAACTTCACATCCTTATAACCATCATTATCTGCAGTTGACACCAATTGATCAGTCTGTGTTCAGGGCCTCGCATATGATAAAAGTGTCTAGCACTAGTGGTTACGTGTGGTCGTTCAGAAGAACGAGCATTTGTGCGGAACGTACAAAACATGCACATCTGGTCCGTGCAGACACGCCTTTGCCGAAGCATTCTCGCTGGACTGAAAGGCATATATCCTGTTCCAATTTTGACCAATGCAAGATGCAATGCGGAGGGTAGTTATAACAGGCCTGGGAGCTGTTACTCCTCTCGCCGTTGGTGGGTTGGATAAACATGACATTTCTTCAAGACGTAATACTCATCTAATTTTCAGGTGTTCGGCCGACCTGGAAGCGACTGATTGATAGTCATTGTGGAATAGTAAACATCAAGGACAGGGATCCAAGGTTCGCATCTCTACCATCACAGGTTGCGGGCGTCATTCCTTCTGGTCTCAAATTGAATGGCGGATGGCATTCCAAAGAATGGTTGCAACCAGGCGTGAGCAACACACTACACCGTCCCTCAATATTGTATTAATCGGGAAATTAGGATGACCGGAAGATGGCATTGTTTGCACAATATGCTATGGCTTCGGCAGAAGAAGCTCTGCAAGACGCGAACTGGATACCCCAGTCTGAAGAAGATCTCCAAGCAACAGTACGTGAGCAGTAATCATCGGAACATGAAGTAATGCTGAGCTTGACTGTAGGGTGTCTACATCGGCTCTGGTATAGGAAGTCTGGATGATGCCTACAATACAGCTGTAGAGTTTGAGAAGGGTGTACGTATAAAATAATGTCTTACGTGGAAACGAACTACTGACACCATCTTAGGGCTACAAGAAAGTATCGCCACTGTTCGTACCCAGACTCTTGATCAACCTAGCCGCAGGTCACATTTCAATGAAATATGGATTCAAGGTGTGTGTGATTATCCCAATGGCAAATTGCCTGGACTAACGTAAGTAGGGCCCCAATCATGCAGCGACAACGGCCTGTACAACAGGAGTTCACGCCATTGGTGATGCTGCCCGTATGGTCGCCTTTGGAGATGCAGATGTCATGGTCGCTGGCGGTGCAGAGTCCTGCATCCATCCACTCGCCGTTGCTGGGTTTGCTCGCGCTAGAAGTTTAGCTACAGATTGGAACGACAACCCCCAGAAGGCTTCAAGGCCATTCGACAAATCGAGAGCAGGTTTCGTGATCGGTGAAGGAGCTGGTGTCGTAGTGCTCGAGGTAAGTATCACATACGAAGTATGTTATGGTGCGATATGTTCTAATCACAATCGTCATATAGGAATTGGAGCACGCAAAAGCACGAGGTGCATCTATCTATGCTGAAGTCAGAGGATATGGTCTCTCTTCTGATGCACATCATATGACGGCTCCCCGAGAAGATGGCCAGGGCCCATATCTCGCCATGAAGCGAGCACTAAAGCAAGCCAGCATCAAACCTGGTAGTGTTGACTATGTGAATGCTCACGCCACATCCACCGTACTTGGTGATGCTGCTGAGAACCGTGCTATCAAGACATTACTGCTCGGCGAAGATGGATACACGAGCGCTAGCCAGGTCAATATCAGCAGCACTAAAGGTGCAGTAGGCCACTTGCTAGGAGCTGCCGGAGCCGCAGAGACCATATTTACTGTCCTTGCATTACAGAATGTATGTACTAGTCCAACAACCCGACTAAACCCGACTGACCAGGCACAGAACACTCTGCCACCGACCCTGAACCTCGAACAGGCTGGCGACCCTGCCACCGATTTTGATTGCAACTATGTTCCAAATACAGCTCAGGACTGCAATGTGCAAGTTGCTTTGTCCAACAGCTTCGGGTTCGGAGGAACGAACGCAAGCATTTGTCTAAGCAGATATCAGAAGTAAATATTGACTTATTCGAGCCTGTAGCTCGTACTCGATAGCTAAGCTTCAAGTACCGCTTCTATGAACACATGAGTATGTCAACCTGACGACTTCGTATTTATTGCTCGATGGAAACTGTCAAGCCTCACGAGAAGCGGCGCGCCCCAGATTCAACAGCGGGCCGGCGCCCACACATGCCCCACCTGGTTGATAAGTGACGGGAACTCAAGTCATATCTGTATACTGTGATTTTCTCTTCTCTGTTTTTTTCTTTTCCTCATTGAAGGTGACATCCGGTCGAAAGAATTGTCTAGGAAGTAAGAATGTCGTCCCCGGTCGAACCTTTGATGGTTGGCCCAGAGAATGAGGGCAACCAGAACGCCATTTATCTTCGGCTCAAAAGCAAAGGCAAGCACTACCATGCAAAGATTCCAGTGTTGAAGCGTTTGCCGTTTCCTTCTATTGCAATCATTTCATTGCTGGTTCTCGTGAATCTCTTGGTGTGGATTGCCGTTGGCATAGTTCTTGTGAGTCGGTCCTGAAACGATTATTTCTATGACTAGACCCTAATTGTCTGCAGAGCTATCATACGTAAGAAGAGGACAATACCGAGAGGATTTAATATGATATTGATCATTGGTCAGGTCCCTGGTCTCTACTGCCGTGCTTTCATACTCTCTGGGTCTGAGACATGCTCTTGACGCAGACCATATATCGGTATCTAAGATTCAAACACACGAACGCAAACCTATCATTGACACCAATAGGCGATCGATCTTATGACTCGGCGTTTGATTGCTACTGGACAGCGCCCAGTCACAGTCGGCACATTCTTCTCGTTGGGACACTCAACGTATCTAAATCCTACATGCATTTTGCCCTGTCAAGCATACTGATTGACAAATAGCATCGTTGTGATAACCTCGATCGTAGTAGCTTCGACCGCCGCAGCTGTCTCTTCACGATTTGGAGCCTTCTCTCGCGTGGGTGGCATTATCGGAAGTAGCGTCTCGGCGACCTTCCTGATCGTGCTTGGAATTATGAACGTCTTCATTCTATACAAACTCATCAAACAATTGCGCGAGATCATCAACACTCCTGCTGACTCACCAGAGCCCGAGTTTCAGATTGAAGGTGGAGGATGCCTTTTCCGCGTGCTCAAAAGGATGTTCAAGCTCATTGATCGGTATGCCACTGGAGCGAAACTTGTATCAGATGGGAGCTGACCAGTTATGCAGTCCATGGAAAATGTATCCTTTAGGCGTAATGTTTGGCCTAGGATTCGACACTTCGTCAGAAATCGCTTTGCTGGGCATCAGTGCCATCTCCGCCAGTCAGGGCACCTCATTTTGGCTCATTCTTCTGTTCCCTGTTTTGTTCACTGCAGGAATGTGTTTATTAGACACTACGGATGGTGCACTCATGATGGCTCTATACACATCAACACGTCTGGCAAAGGACACCATCGCTGTGTTATACTATCAGGCTGTTCTCACTGGCGTCACTGTGATGGTGGCTGTAGTCATTGGTGTTATACAGTTTCTTGGTATGCTCCAAGGAGCTGCCAATCTCGAAGGTGGATTCTGGAATGGTGTTGAGGTTGCGAGCGACAATTACGACATTATCGGTAAGTTGTACCTGCTACAAAACAACATGAGCTAAACAAATTTTAGGTGGCGCTATATGTGGTAGCTTTGTCGTCTTTGGCGTTCTGAGTGCTATTCTCTACCGTCCGTGGAGAAGACGTGTTGATGCGAAGCGAAACGCACTCATCAGACCATATGATATGGAGGAGTTCGACATAACAGAGCCTCGCAATACCGAAGGCACACATGGCGAACCTGAACTCGTTCAAGAGGCTCCAGAGCCTTTCGTACGTTCAGATAGGAAAGGGGATCATGTCGTGTGATCGAGTTCATGAGGCGTCTGAAGGTCGTCTTGAACATGAGACTGGCAATGTACTGTCTTTTATACCTTACAAGTCTGATATTGTAAGGCAATCACACTCAATTCAGAACATCCGGCACTGCTTCAATACCACCCGCAAGATAGCGCTGCACAGTATCCGCCTGCTCCGCATAAAACTTGTGCATTGTCTCGTCATTGACATAACCCATGTGAGGTGAGAGAACAACAAGAGATCGGCCATCTTCTCCCCAGGAAGTGGTACGCCATGGACTCCCCAGAGGAAGAGGCTCCACGTTGAAAACATCCAATGCTGCACCTCTGATGACGCCACGATTGAGCGCATCGAGTAGAGCATCTTCATCGATTAGGGGACCTCGAGAAGTGTTGACCAAGATGGCGTTCTTCTTCATCATGGCAATCTCGGCAGCACCGATTGTTCCTCTGCTACGATCTGAGAGCACATAGTGCATGCTAACGACGTCTGCTGTTTTGAGCAACTCTTCCTTGGTCACGGCCTTGATGGAACCTTTCGGAAGGCCCGCGTGTGCGGCTGCCTCGTCTGCTTTCTCTTGCGTCAGATTTGCACTCCATGAGATGACTTTCATTCCAAAGCCAAGAACAGCTGTGCGAGCAGCGTTTGTACCCAGTCTTCCAAGACCAACGGCTCCATAGACTTTGTTGGAAAGAGTAAATCCGAGGCCAGTCTGGAATGGGCCACCTGAGCGCAATGTGGCATCCTCGATTGGTATACGTGAAGCAAGAGCAAGGATGAGAGCAAAACAATGCTGGGTAGTGGCGTCGTACTCGGGTGATGGGGCAACGAGCGAGGGAAGCTCTGGGTGAGTAATATCACGAGTGCCTGGAGCGGTAGCGACGACAATGCCGAGTTCTCTTGCGGCAACCATATCGATTGCACGATTGCGCTTGGCGGTTGTAATCAAGAGTTTCAGGTTGGGCAGTGCAGCAAGCAAGTCTCTGGGAAATGGAGTGCGTTCACGCATGGAGCTAATGACAGGATACTGGCCAAGACGAGCAGCCAGTTTCTTGATGTTTTCTGGAGTGTTTGGAGGTATAGTGTCGGGAAAGCTGTCGACATTGAGATCCTCGATATGCTTGAAATAGGTAGGACCTATGTTCGCGTAATCGTCCAAAATGGCAAGGGAAGGCATTGTACGAGAGCTGAAACGGAGGCCACTGGAGGCAGAATGGGTTCAGAAGGGATGTTGAAACGAAGCAAAAAGTTCTTACGTGTGTGATGATGTGCTGAGGGGCAGGAGCTTGCCCCGGATGCTGACAGCGGTATATACGAGATGCTGCATTATGTCAATGCTACAACAACTTTTGGTGGTGGTAAGATGTACAACATGGGGAAACGACAGCAGAAGATATTAATCGTCAGTCTAGCAGCATTACCGGGCGTGATATCAGGATAGGTAGCCTCTTGACAAGAGACAAAGAAGAAGGCACGAACGCATGTGAAGGTGAGTGACGGCTTGGCATGCAAACGCACTCGACGCGAACTCCGCTCAGTGAGTCGCGCGAGCTTCTATACCTTGCTAGCTTCCATTCTTACGACAGCACCGCCTGCAACCATGGGCTCTCTGTTGCAGTTGTCTGACGTCGCCGACTTGATTCCACGACGCGATGCTAATGACTTTCGCGAAAGAGTCCGACACCTGCTCGGCCGCTCCTCGACTCACTTTCCAGGCGCCCAGCCAGTCAGCTTTTCGCGCCGCCATTTCAGAGACTTGCAAGAAACAGATTACTATCTCTGCGAAAAGACTGATGGCATTCGATGCCTCCTTTATTTCACCACCTTTACCGATGGCAACAATCACCTAGAAGCCCACATGCTCATCGATCGCAAGAACGACTACTACAACATTGACAACGAACACTTCCACTTTCCCTTACCCGATGGGCCCGACGCCAGCTACCATACCGAAACCCTTCTCGATGGCGAACTTGTTCTGGACACGCTACCGAACGGTGAACAACAAAAGACGTATTTGGTCTTTGACTGCCTTGCTGTTGACGGCAAGTCTCTCCAACAGCGCACTCTCGACAAGCGACTGGGTTATTTCCATGAGTCCGTCCTGAAGCCTTACAACAAGTTGTTGAGTCGATATCCTGAGGAGAAGGAATTGCAACCTTTTGTCATTACTGCAAAGAAGATGGAAAAGGCCTACGGTGTCATGATGATGATCAAGGACGTCCTGCCAAAACTGCCACACGGTAGCGATGGTCTCATCTTCACCTGTCGCACCTCCCCTTACACAAGCGGTACGGATCCAAAGATAATCAAGTGGAAGCCACCCCATGAGAATACGATCGATTTCCGGTTACAGATGGGCAAATTCCCATCCATCACAGAGGACGGCCAGACTTTTACAGACTACGATGCTTGTCCATCCATGGATTTGCTAGTATTTCACGGCGACAAGAGGAACGAAGTGTTTGCGAAGCTATACGTGACTGAAAGCGAGTGGGAGAGCATGAAGGGCATGCAGCAGATCTTGGATGGGCGAATCATCGAGTGTCATAAGGACGAACAAGGTCGATGGCGTTACAAAAGAGAGCCGAATGGCGAGCCGCGCTTCCGAGATGACAAGACGGAAGCCAACCACATCACTACGGTCGAGAGCGTTTTAGAGAGCATTGAGGATGCGGTCAGCGAACAAGATCTTTTGGACAATGCCAAAATGATCAACGCGCATTGGAAGAGACGCGAAGCTGAGGCGTCGAGGCCGCAAGCAAATGGCGTGCCACGGTAGAAGAGTTCCTATATGATGACATGACGATTGGAGAAGAGACGATTGGAGATTGGGAGAAGCGATTCGGTTACAGACGTTCAAAGATACCCATTTACGGCGCGGCGTCAGGTAGTGCCAAAGCAAAGAATATGATGATAATTCACGACATTGAGTCGAAGGAGTTTGTCCAACAGGGGTGGTGAATTGATCTGAGTGCAGCATAACCAGACTTTCATGTGCTTGAACCGCCGCCACGGATTTGCGGAGAAGTCCATCCAAGCACCGCGTAACGACAATCATCATCGATCCGTAACAACCCCGAATTTAAACTACCAACTGTCTTTAAAACCCTGTCTCTAAAAATCACAGACATTCCGTCGAAAGTGACAATTCTCAGCACCCGGACTCATCATCTAGCCACAATCATACCGCTCTCGGTATCTGTTCTGCCCGGCCCCGCCATCAACACCTGTTAACACATCCTCGGCCGCAATTATCATCTTGATTTCAGAACAGAGAATACCAACTTCCCGACTTTCAGAACGACACGGCGCCCTCTTATCTGCCTCAAGGCCCGAAATCCAGTCCAAGATCAAGTGAAGAAAGAGACAGGCGGCGAATCAAAGTCAAGAGCCAGGTAATAGGCGGGGACGGTGGATTGAGAGGCAAGCAAGAGTTTTGGACTAGTGGTGCGTGGAGGGGCAGAGAGTAGATGGATCCGCAAAGTGTGGCCTTTGTCCCGCACAGCGACTCCTGGCGCCTGTGCAACGACTTGCTGCGTCTGCAGCAGGTCCAGCAAGACCACACCGACCGTCTTCTACGTCTTGAACGTCGTCAGGACGACGACGCCAGGATGAAGTCGGTCTGGGGCGCCACCTCTCCCTTCCCTAGCGTCTTGAGTGGTACTCCTCAGCAGACTCCCATCCACCACCTCAAGGACTTTGATGATGAACCTGTCAACCTGATTGGTAGCCTCCATCTGGACCCGGACGAAGAGCCTCGTCGCACTGGTGCAACCTCTCGTGCCAACAGCGTCCGCTTTGATGAATCTGCCAACCAAGGACATTGGGCCCATGCCTCACGATCCTCGATCGATTTCCTTCCTCGCAGCGCAAGCAGCTTGGCCGGGCTCGGCATGACCGAACGAACTTCGTCTCACAAATCTGACGGCCGTGCCAGCTCGGTACATTCAGTCAGGTCCGCTGCCTCGGGTCGTGCCAGTAGCATCAACCTAGACACTGGTTATGCCTCACCTGTAGACACACCAGTCATCGCTCCTGGACTACTGATCCTGGGCCCTGCGCCGGCCATTGTACGTTGTTGGATAAACAGAAACTTCAAGCATGACGCTTTGCTATATGCCGCTGTGTCCACTGCCTCTTACAGGTCTCAGATTGACGAACGTCTGGTCCAGCATCTTGGACTGGACGATTGCATAGTGGAAAGCGCTTCGGGTGCGAGGTCGCTCGCGCTGTCTGTCTACTTTGCCGAGGCCATTCCCCATCCCATCTCAACAAGATCAAGTAGTCCAGCGCCACAGGTACCCTCAGTCACAGTTGACTTCAACATAGTCGTCTCGGCGCAACCAGATGTTGACTCCAAAGCTATTCAAATTGTCATTGGCAGCGATGTGCTTCGATCACATAATGCTGACATTTTGTTTTCATCCAACAGCATGACTCTCCTTGACGACGATCAATGCAAGTTATCCATTCCTCTGGTTCGCCCTGAGAATGAGAGCACCTTCAACTCGTTGTTCATTTCTTCATCACAGCCAACGAAGCCCCAAGAGATGATGCCAGAAGCACAGTCTCAACTCAACGGTCTTGGTCAAACAGAACCAAACACCCCGTCAAATGAATTGATGTCCGACGATGAGCCTCTACAGCCGATCATCGACACCATTGAGAGACCGACTGAGAAACCGATGCCCGAAGAAGACGTCAGCACTGACAGACCACAACCATCTGCTTCAAAAGTCGTCCGATTAGAGATCAAGGACGTGGGTTCTACAC
The DNA here is from genome assembly GCF_000721775.1 of Aureobasidium melanogenum CBS 110374. NCBI lineage: Eukaryota > Fungi > Ascomycota > Dothideomycetes > Dothideales > Saccotheciaceae > Aureobasidium > Aureobasidium melanogenum. Next base: position 1,637,136 of record NW_024470054.1, on the reverse strand, counting down.
AGAGTCCAGCAGCTGTACCGCCGGCTGCATCGCCCTCTATATGGAGCAATTGGCGTCGTGAAACATCGAGCCAAAACAATAATCCCGAAGCGGGAGGTACTGCATCCAAGATCAAGGACAGCTATCAACGGCGAGATGCCGGCATCAAAGTGCTAAGACCAACAAGAAGCAGTGGGCGCACATTTTCAAGTGGATCGGTAGCATCATCGCCGGCTGGAGAAGGAAGATCGCGTTACTTTGATGATGGGAAGAAGAAGGTCTCAGATACTGTTGCAGGCGATGAGAAGCTGACGAGAGATCATACCGCTGAGCCAGTAACGACTAAGACGAGAAGCAACCCAGCGGGTGGAGCTTCAGCTTTCTCGTGGTTGCACTCGGGCAATAGAGCCTAGGGCAATGAGAGCAGCAACATACGCGGATCTATGTCCGCAATGCATATTGTTCCTTTCAAAACCAACGCAGAGGGTATTTCAGAATAAAGCAAGCTTATTAATGGTCAACCAATGCCTCACGAATGTTCCGTTGTGACCAACAAGCAGTGACAGTCTGTCTCGCAGCAACATATTGCGATAAGTGAAGTGATGAATTGTCTGTTTGTCCTTGCATTCACAGCTAAAAGCGTTCCAACAAACAGAGAAGTGCAATCAATTAAGTATCATGGTGACACCGGGGTGCAGATCACGTCTCGTTCAAGCCACACCCCAGGTACCGGAGGCAGATCAAAAATCTACGTCAGGAAGCAAAGCCGCGTGGTCGCAGCACAATTTCCATCTCGTTAGCACTAGGACAATCATCGCAGGACGTCTTGTCGCTGTCTTTCCGCGTCCCTTCTCTTGATTGAATCGAGCTGCCCTCTAGCGGCGGCTCACCCAGCGTCAAGACGGCGTCCTCAAAGAAGCAGAAAGTCGCCCATTCTGCCACAGACGATCCGAGACACGCATACCATCACTCTGTGCATGACCCTGACCGCCAGCCTTCATCGCCGCAATCTTCGTCCTCGCCTTCAAGCAACACAGCAGGCCATACGCCTTCGTCGCCGCCGCGCTACATCCCTCCCCACCTCCACGTCGATTCAAGAGGTAGCTCTCCCAGCGACGCCTACGCTCAGCTGAACTTGGCCGAAGACATGTCACACTCAAGCAACCAAGGAGACGCCGATGCTCCCATTCCGACCCAACGCCCTGCCTCACCAGCCAAACGATCTGCTGCCACCATGGAAGGAAATGAGTCTGCTCAAGACAACACCACCTCAAGCGCACCGTCAGATGCCCCTCCTTCATACGATGCCCATCAACAGGATGCCAGTCCATCTGTCACACCCAGCATGGACGACCAGGTTGCGCACATCAAGTCCCTCCTCAACACACCTCTAGAAGACGGTTCAAAAGGCTATATTGTCGCTTCCAAATGGTTCAATCGTGTGGTGGCTAGAACGGAAGGCGCAAACAAGAAGGAATTTGATGCCGAGTTGTCGCAAGGAGAAATTGGCAAGATCGACAACTCTTCTGTAGTTCCTCTTGGTAAGTGAATTGCTGCCACTATGTCAGGTCATTGCTAAAGTTGGGACCATAGGCGCATTCGAAAACCCTCTCACTTTCCCCACCAAGCCCGATCAGCACTTCGTTCCTCTGCGTGACGACGTAGAGAGACTTATCGACTATGAGATATTCACTGAGGAAGCATGGCGTCAGGTCGTCGCATGGTATGGCATAATGGACGGTCAAAAGCCCATCATACGTTTTGCACACAACTCGGCACCCCAGGAGTCAGCATCTGTTCATATTGTATATGAGCTCAGCCCACCAGTCTTCACTATTCGCAAAGTACCAAGTACCCAGCAAACTGCTCAAAATGATGCTGCTGCCGTCAAAGTGGTTGCCTCGCGTACTGAGCGCTTTCAAAGCTTCCTCGCTCGCGCGAAGGAAGCTGCTGGCATTCCTTTGCAACACAAAGTTAAGATTTTCCGACAGTTGGATCCTACAAAGGTCTCTGGAGACATGCCCGATATTGCTCAACAGGGCATTCTGAGCCCCCCAACTTCGAGAAATCCTTCGCCAACCCCGTCCAATTCCAAACTCGTTATTGAAGTCTCGGCTTTCGCCAAATGGACAGAAGGCACCAACTTCGAGTCTGTTGATGGCCAGGATCATACTGCGAACGAAAAGTACAACGGAAGACTGGATCTGGAGACACTAGGCTTGACTTCGAATCAGATTCTCATCCTTGAGGAGCAGCAACGAGGGGCCGAGTTTGCTTCGGACGTGGCTAAGAAAGGGAAGAAAAACAATTCCCAGCTGTCTCAAACAGAAAATGCCAGTAAACGTACCATCACAGCCCCTGTTACGCGGGGGCGTGCCCGTAAGGATGGCAGAATCCGTGGTACTATCGGTCTGATCAATCTTGGCAATACGTGTTACATGAACTCGGCTCTACAATGCATAAGTAGAGTCGAGGAGCTGGCCGTCTATTTCCTCCATCAAAAGCACAAGCCTGAGATCAATGCTGATAACCCGCTCGGTTACAATGGCAGAATTGCAAATGCATACGCCAATTTCCTGGCTGGGCTCTACAGCGATAACGCCACTTCTGCCTACCGACCCAATGGCTTCAAGGGTGCTCTTTCAATGGCACAGCCCATGTTCTCGGGCTATGGTCAGCAAGATTCACAAGAGTTTCTGAGTTTCCTTGTCGATGCTCTCCACGAAGATCTTAATCGTATTCACAAGAAGCCATACATTGAAAACCCGGATTCGGATGACAAAACCGTCCACGATCCGGAGGCCATAAGACAGCTCGGTGATACATACAGGGCGAACCACCATGCCCGCAACGACTCTATTGCTATGGATCTTTTCAATGGTTTCTACAAGAACACCATGGTCTGTCCTGAATGTGACAAGGTCAGTGTGACTTTCGATCCCTATTCTCTACTGACCTTACAACTGCCGATTGAGAATACTTGGCAAGCAAAGATTATGTTCATGCCTGTTGTTGGTTACCCTTCCGCTTTCGAGATTGATGTTGAGAAGAACATCTCCGTCAGAGCACTCAAGGATATCTTTGTTGGTAAGATTGGTCGTGGACTTACCCGCGAAAGGCTCATCTTTGCCGAGATTTTCAGCCATCGCTTCTACAAGATCGGGTACGACAGCCAGACTCTTTCTGAACTCGACTTCTCAAACAATGATGTTCTTTGTATGTATGAGGTTCCAGAGACCCCAACAAATGCAGCCTTCATGCCGAAGAAACAACAAACCTACCGCTCATACTACCACGATTCGCCGGTTGAATCTTTACCAGGAATGGACTCGCCTCTTGCAGAGACTATGGCGATACCAGTCTTCCATTCCAAGACAGACAAACGTTCATCAAACCTCGTTCTCAACCCAACTCTGGTCACTATCACAAGAGAAGAGGCCAGAGACTACGATGCGATCTTGAAAAAAGTGCTTACCTCGATTGCCACAATGACCACAAAGCGTATTCTCGACAACGTTTCGAACAAGCAAGACCAAGACGATACAACAGAGGATGCTCAGCCTGATACTGATGTCTCTATGCGTGACGGTAGTCAAACACCTTCAGCGCAACTGTCAGAGACATTGCAATCTGTCAACGACCCCAGAAACATGTTTGAGCTCAAGTATGTCCAAGCCACTGGTGACATGTTCATGACCGGAACCAACGGTATCGGCAATGGTCATGCTATGCAGACCCGTGTCAGAAATTTCGAACGGCGTAGAGGCAGTACCAGTTCTGTAACTTCGAACACGTCTGGCAGGAGTAAAGACTCTGGTTACGACGGTCAAGGCAGAAGCTCGTCTGACGATGATCAGGACGCTGACCCAATGGTGGAATCATTCAAGGCCCATGGGCAGGGTGGCTTCGCTGGCGATGTGCAGAGTGACGAAGAGTCAGGCATGGGTTCCCTTGAACAATTGTCAGCCAAGGACAACCGCAGACGTAAGTTCAACAAGAAGAAGACGTATTCGCGTAAAGGCGGTCGCACGCACAAGCAAAATCGAGCGCGTTCTAACCTACTTCGCTCTACAGCAGCAGACGAACCCACAGACGATAACGAGTTTTATGTCAAACTTGGAGAAGGAATCGTGATAGAGTGGCAGGCAGACGCCTTTGAGTCCATGTTCGGTGGTGGCAACGGCAACGGCCAGTTCACATTCAACGAGAAGGATGTCCCTCTGGTAGACGATACCGAGCTCCAAGTGAGGCGAAACAAGCGTATGCAACGCAAAAAGAACGGCATTACGCTCGAGGACTGCTTCACCGAGACTGGCAAGACTGAAGTATTGTCGGAGGACAATGCATGGTACTGTGCTAGATGCAAAGAGCTTCGACGCGCCAGCAAGACATTGGAGCTCTGGACCGTGCCTGACATCCTCGTCGTTCACCTCAAGCGCTTTAGCGGCGAACGCTTCAGACGTGACAAGGTAGACGTCCTTGTTGATTTCCCTATCGAAGGACTCGATTTGACTCAGAGAGTCGGTTGCAAGGAAGAAGGCAAAGAGTATATCTACGACTTGTTTGCTGTCGATAACCATTATGGTGGTCTTGGTGGTGGGCATTATACAGCCTACGCCAAGAACTTCTATGATGGTAATTGGTACGACTATAATGGTAAGAGGCAAAAGCAAATATTCTCTAGTTCGCATGGTGGCTAACGCGGTTAACAGATTCTTCTGTCGGTCGACAAAACGCAGAGAGCGTCGTATCGACAGCTGCATACTTGCTCTTCTACCGCCGCCGCTCAGCAACGCCGCTAGGTCCTCCGTACCTGCAAGAATTGGTTCTCAAGGCACGCAATCCCGACGAAGCCTCAGAGGCAGAGGATGAGTCGGGGGAAGGCGAGCGTCTCGGCGACCACTCCTCAGCTACCTCTCGCCTGCTTGGGTCGTCGGACGCTGGAGCAGTCGGAGCAGGAGCCACGATCACCGGGACGCTTCATCGGGGAGCCAACGCAGATGGCCCTGGCAGAGGAGCGAGCCAGGCAGTGAAGTCGATGAATGAAACGGATGACGATGAGGGTATTTCTCTCAACGACGAGCTCTACGGTAGCAACACCAATACGACTGCCGTAGCGCTGGCCAACCCAGAAGCCACTTGGTCATTTGCAGGCTTGGGAGACAATGATAACACCACCTCTGTCAATACACCTGTCGACTCGGCCTCGGATCGTCCGGACGTTGGCTCTGATATCGAGGACAGATTGATGGATCTGGATCGTGAGGAGTCTACGCCACCACTGGTGAATGACGAGACGATGACCACAGAAGGCCAAGAGCAGTTTGGTGAAGAATCTCGTGCAGACCGAGACGAGTAGATTTCGTTTCCTTGGGTTCGGCCTTAGGTTTTGGGACATGGCTGAATGATTCGCATTGAAGGTTGAGGTGACATTTGCACAAGTGTGTCTCCTAGCAAACAAATACTTGGGATCAAAGATGGACAACTAAAAAGGCAAGACATAGAGTAGACAGAGGAGATGGTCAAGTCATTGCAAGCCTCAAAAATGTTTTGGTCGAATTGAGATACAAGTAAATGCTAATCGTGGATAATATCTGGTATAAAAAGCATTCGCTTGACACGTCGAGACAAGAATTACGAGTCTTTCAGTCTGCCCCATTCGGGCTTGAGTTCAACTGAACCATGTTCATCTACAACCTTGCCTCGATCCCATTCTCGACCTTCACCCTTCTTTGCCCATACGACATCCTCTTCTGATTTTTCACCACCCTTCTCCCATTTGCTGACCTCTTTCTCGGTGAAGCCGGCGGCACGGAGTCTGTCTGCTCCTTGCTGTTTCCATCTCTGGCGATCGCGTAGAGCTTCGAGAGCTTGGTCCCAATCCAGGCCATCATCTTCTTGCGGATCTGGTTGTACATCGACAGATGGATCGTAATTTGAGGAGAAATGGCTGTCGATGGCAGAAGTATGATTCTGAGCGCCACGACCCCGTGAACGAAGTGGAGGATTCGACGGAGGAGCAGGGCCGATGAGAGCATCTAGAGGATCCGAATCTGATGCGTCAGATGGCGAGGAATGTCTTCGCCTATGGCGTCGACTTGAGTCATCAGATGACTTTGATGGCCTGGTCGATGCATGGCGGTTGCGTGGTGAAGAAGAACGTTGTCTCGAGTGATGACGGCGTCTGTCTGAGTCAAGGTGTCTCGAGTCTGGCGAGCGACGGTCTCTATGACGACGATGTGAGGAATGGTCGTCTGGGGATGTGTCGCGACGGGTGGAGCGCGAATGTGTGGCTCGTTGATGTGGAGAATGGCGACGGTCAGAGCGAGTTGTGTGCTCAGTAGATGTAGGGGCGTCGCTAGGATCGAGGCGTCTCCTTTTAGGGTCGTGCCTGTCGCGAGCGGAATAGAGCTGCTGAGCAGGACGGTGCGAGTGGCGCAAGTTTCGCAGGCGGAGTTTTGCTTCGTCGGCTTCTTTCTTGAGCAGAGCAGAGTTGTGGTTGTCTGTGTCGCGGAGGATGTTTCTCAAGAACCTGGTATTTGGTTTAGGGGCATTGGCAGAGCGCGAGCTGGTAGCGAAGGCATCAGCGATGCGCAGTTGAGGTATCGGTGCTCAAGGAGGGCACCTTTTGTTCATCAGCGAGGCGAGGCTGGACGAGGATGAAGACAAGGCCTTGGCATCGCGCTTGAGCAACTCGGTGACATAGTCGTCGGTGATGTCGTCGTGTGCAGGGGCAGGAGGCATGATTCTGGCGATGGGGCTGAAGAGGAGAGATGCATGTGAAACGAGTGGAGGAACAAAGCACCTGGCTGACGTCGGTCTCCCGCCCAGTCGGTGTGGGGAAGCGGGCCTTTCCTGCCTTCGGTCAACATGTAAACAACAAAATAACAAAAAGTCAACTTTGGTCCATTTGACTATCTGACTTTTAACATGGCCCAACCAGAAGACTTGTCGTCGCTGACCATTCTCAGCCTCGCTGAACCACTGCTCTCTGCTGATGACAGCGCCCATCGCCTCAGCAAGAAATCTCTGGACGCAGAGCTCGAGCACTACAAGGATCTCTTCTCCAAACTGCGCTTCTCCTATGTCGAACAAGTCACAAAGGAGGGCTTCCTCAAGGCCATCGTCGCCGACCCTCCCCAACTAGTCGATGCTGCTGAGAATGCTCGTCTGGAACAAGACTTGGCCCAAGCAAAAGCCGCCCTCAAGGCTAAGAAGGAACAAACCAACCAGAAACTCCAAGAGCTGCAGGAATTGGGAAGTCGTCTGGCACAATGTAACTTTCCTCCTCTCGACCTCTGCTGCTGCAACCCTAACATACTTCCTCAGCTCATGATTTGATTCAATTGCAAACAACTCAACTAAATTCCCTGCCTGCCGACATACAAAATCTCGAAACCACCATCGCAAACCTCAAAGCTGCCCAGGAAACTCCTTCATCCTTGCCCATGCTCAATCTGCCACTCCACTCGACAAATCAATTACTGTCAGAGAAAGAATCAGACCTTGCCCGACTAGATCGCGACATTGCTCAACTACAATCTACCCTGCCTGACAAGAAACGTCACGTCGCATCTCTCAAGGCCGACCTAGATCCTATCGAATCTCGCAAGCGCTCTGCCATTGCCGACGCCCAAGAGGCTCAGAAGAAGCGAGGACAGCACGCTCTTGCTCAAGACCTTGATGAGAGGGGAAAGTGGCTCAAGTCTGTTGATTCCGGTCTTCGCTTGATGCTCCAGATCTGATGCCTTGTCCGCTATAGCCGTGTTATGACCTTGACTCTTCTTTACTTGCTTCCTAGATACCCCCACCAACTTTGTTTTGTTCTACTTCAGATCGAGCCTCATTCGTTGTTGCAATCACAATCACCGTCACCTTCATGTGTACAGCAATGCTTATCATGAAACCGAAAACCAGAGTATCTTTGTACTGACCGCCCGAGTAATAACCATTCTACACATCTTTGTCGCCGTTACTTCATGCAAGACCTTCTCTCATAGACAAGTTACATCAAGCAAAGAGGCCAAAACACAAAAACAACCAAAACTAAGGTATATCGCAAACAAGACAAGAATCAATCAGAAATCAGCATAAACAAAACCAGAAAAAAAAAACGCATCCAGGTCCATAAGTCATCACGAACCGTCTCCTTGTTGCAACAAGCGAGCAACACAAACCTCGCAAAAACATGACATTCGAATTCTTGTCACCATTCTCATGCTCTTTCCTTGACTGCTGGATGTGCACTTGACGAAGAGGTTGCTCGTGGCGCAGTTGAACCCGAGGTGCTCGGTCGCTCATCATCGTCGTCGTGACCAACTTCCAATCCACGTCTCCAATTGTCCAGACCAAACTCAGCTGGCGCAGTGCCACTCGTAGGTGTCTTCTCGAACTCGAGATCACTGATACGGTACGACTTGTTGGTCGTCTCCCACTGCGTACGCAAAGCGTCCAGCTCTGTAGCTAGGTTGTCGAGCGCCAGGCTATCACGTCCGTCTGGCGCTTCAATATCGCCAGTCTCCGAAGCTGCAATACTCTGCGAGTAGATACTGTCCCCTCCCATTGATTCGCCTCGAGAGTGACCGCGAGAGTGGCCACGAGAGTGTGCGGGGATGAAGTTGGCCGTGCTAGCACTCACATTGCTCAACGCCCTGTGGTGGCCAAATCCGTTTGTGTTACCGTTTGGCATCGACGATTGACGCCGATAGTTGTCGACAGATGACTCGACCTGATCAAGTAGAAGCTGCACCTTGTTTTCGGCATCTCGAGCGCGCTCCTCTAATTGGGCATTTTCCCTCTGCAGACGCTCAAGGTCTGCTCTTGAGGCCTCGTGAGTTGATTGAAGCGCGGCAAAGTTCGATTGTGTCGTTTCGTGGGAGCTACGCAAAGTGCTGAGATCGGTTTCTCTCTCGCCAAGCTGACGGTGCAGACTTGAAATTTGAGCCTCAAGGTCAGTCTTCATCTTTTCGAGATCTTTTCGGAGGCTGTCGCTCTGGTTGACGTCGGACTCATGGTCCAGGCCACGAGTGTCGTTCTCTTTCGTGCGCATCGTTTCCAGTTCCTTAGCATAGTCGGCAGCTTGGTTCTTCACACGCTGCAGTTCCTGCTTCATCTTGCTAAGCATCTTCTCAGTGCCGCGAAGGTACTTCACAGCAGCTTGATGGTCGTTGTGCAATGTCGTAAGTTTTTCCTCGTACTCCTTTCTGGTAAGACCTTCGCGGTCCTGCATTTCCTCAAGACTTGTCTTCATCTCTTCATGCGCCCTGAGGTTGGCCTCAAGTTGCTGTTCTAGCTCCTTGACACGCTGTATATCTGGAGTGCCAAACCTGATTTGCGATGAAGGTGAGTCAAAGCCTCGAGACTTGCGCACATCGACAGGGTTGACACCACGCTCAGACAAGATGTCCTTGAGCGCACCGTGCTGTACAGCAATAGCATTTGTTTCCAGCTGCTGGCTCTGCAATTGCTGCTGCAGGTCGGCTCGTTCTTCGGCCAAAGTTCTGGCCTCCTTGAGTGCTGCCTGAAGCTGCTTTCGAATCGTCAAGCCTTCGCGAGAGGCCTGCTCTTGATAAGATTCAAGTCCAGCAATACGCTCTTCGGCACGACGCAACTTCTCAGAAGCAAGATCGGCTGCGGCTTGGTTTTGCCTGGCCATGGCGTTGGCCGTTTCAACTTGACCATGGAGGATAGTGACTCGCTCATCAACGATGTTGCGAGTATCGGAACCGCGCAGAGAAATTTTGCCAAGGCCATCCAGAACAGCTTGACGATGAGTACGTGCTTCAGCTGCATGTTTTTCGGCGAGACCTTCTGCATCCTTGAGGCGACGATTAGTGGTTTCGAGCTCCATCGCACGCTCTTCATGTTGCGATCGAAGTGAAGAGATTTGCTGTTCCAGCTCGTTTCGGCCTCTCTTCTCTTCTTCAAGGCGTTCCTCGAGAAGATTGGACTTGTCAGTGGACGCTGCCAGTGCTTCACGCAGTGATCCAAGAATTGCTCCATGCTCCTCTGCCTCTGCTAGAGCATTCTCCAATTTAGTGTTGAGTTCGGTCTTGTCAACAGTGAGAAGTTTGTGTGAGGCGAGCACATCAGCATGATTGGCAGAAGCTTCCCTGGCAGTTTTTTGGGCTTCATGTAATTCGTCGCGCAGTGATTCAATCTCGGAAGCAATGCGTTGTCTATCCGTATTGAGTTCGGTGACGCGCTGCTGGGCAGCCTCTGCGGTCTCCTCTGCCAACAATCGAGCTTGCTTCTCGGCTTCCTTTTCGTGGATCAGGCTGTCGATCTTACGGGATAATTCGGTCTGGGCTGCCAGTGAAGATGCAAGTCGTCTACTCATGTCGCCAACGCGATCCGTGTCAGGGGTGCCATGTCGGCTAGAATCCAGTATAGGCGAAGCGCCTCCTTGACCTGCAAGCTTTGCTTTGGCGAAGACGGCCTCGCTGATGGCAGTATCTCTCTGCTTTTCTATCTCAGCAATACGCGCGGCCGCGGCTTCTGCTTGACTGTCGATAGAGCCTTGCACCTTGGCCAGCTCTGCGCGCATACGGAGCAGAGCTTCCACAAGCGGTCTGTCATCATCGCCGAACGTATCGGTAGAACGTTCGTCGAAGGCTGGAGTATTTGTGGCGCTGCGTGAGTAACCTGCCTTTCGTGCTAGTGCAAGCTCCGAGGCGAACCAGGCATTCTTAGTTTTCTCATTTTCCAGCTCTTTAGTCAGATCGTTGGTATCGTGATTAGACTCGGTTGCTTGATCCAGTGCGCTATCGACAAGAGCTTCTCTCTGTACATCCTGACGAGCATTATCCGCTGCGATTTCCCTCTGAGTGGGATGAAGGGACATATCGACAGGCGTTCCACGCTCGAATCGATCTTGTGGCTCCACATTTCGGAGCGATGGATGCGCACGGTTCGTTGCTTGGGTGGGTGTCTCCTCAGAGATCTCACGAGGTGTTTGTGGCCCTGCCGTTCTTGAACTAGTCCTGGATGGGGGAGCGAACGTTTGATCCACAGACTTATCAACTGAGGAGATTGGTTGATGAGTTGGTTTGTACGTTTGCGGTGTTCTGTCCTGGTCGTCGTCTGGGTTCCTTGAATTGATGTTTACGTTTGTGCTAGCCATTGTGGGAGTAGCTGTTGTTGGTGACATTGTTCTTGCGCCCATGGAGTCGTTGTGGAAGGGTCCGGGAGCGGTGCGAGTGACAACAGTAGGCGACTGGCCAGCTTGATTTGGGCTCATCACACGTTCTGGCCTGGTCGGTTGACGGCTTGGTGGTGTTGTGGGCTTGTTTTGTTGTTGTTGCTGTTGAGGCGCTGATCCAGGGCCTGAAGGTCCAGCAGCACGGGGCAACCTCGAACCTCCAGCCATTTGATCAGGAGCTCGGTTGATGGGTACAGAACTATCTCTACCAGGGCGTCGAGGACCATCGAAATCTGCTTGATCTCGAGGGGCTGCACGACTTTGTGGAATACCAGTCCTTTCACCGCTCGGACGTCTATGACCCTGAATTCGTTGGTCGGCAGACATTTGCGACTGGGAGTCGTTAGGATACCTGATCTTACTGGTATCCAAATAGTACGCCAGGCTAAGTTCAGCAGCATCGCGTGGAGCTGAGCTTGGCTCACCACCGGTAACAACAATGTGTTTTCCAAAAGCGGTCATACTATGTCCGGAACGAGGTGAGGGCGAAGGTCCCATGTTCTGGAAAGTGTACCAACGCCGAGTTGTGATGCGGAAAGCCGCAAGGTCACCGAGATCGTTGCCCTCTTCAGTGCGGCCTCCAAACACATACATGACATCGCCAACCAATGCAGCTGCATGTCCCTCACGAGCTACTGGAATATAGCCGATACATTCAAGCTGCGACCAGGAATTGGTTCGGGGGTCATAGGACCAGACGTCGCTGAACCAGGTGACTCCGTCCGTGCCGCCGAAGAGGTATAGCTTCTCGTTCCACGTTACCACAGAGTGGTTGGTGCGTGCTGGAGGGATCTGTCCATGAGGAGGGCCTCCATCTATAGTATTCTGGATTAGCGTCTCCCACCGATTGCTAGCCTGCTGAAGCGCATTGAGGTCAAACGTGACTAGATCGTTGAAGAAGAAGCCCTCGACTTGACCGCCGAAAATATAAATTTTGGAGCCGATTATGTTTAGCGAGTGGCCGTAACGGCCCGGAGGACGGGGGCCTGCTGGAGCGGCTCTCGACCATTGCTTCGTAGCTGTAAACAGTTAGCAAAGGCTCAAGATTTTGCCCAAGAAGCATAACGCACAGGTGTTCAACAAGTAAAGGGTATCATCGAGCATGTCGGTCTCGTCCGTCTTCGTGTCTCCTCCAAAGACGATAAAGGCGTTTCCAACAAGCAAGGCAGCGTGGCCGACTCTTGGACCAGGACCCTCGGAAGTAGTTGCGACAGGATAGCAACTGAGATTATTGGGAGCAGCTTCGATCATCCAAAGATCGCCTTTGACCGTCGAGCCGTGGATCAAACCACCCATGATGTATATGGAGCCATCTTTGGAAGCGAGTGAGTTGGCGGCGGCGCCATAACGAGGGAAAGGATGGTTTGTAGGGACGGTGAAGTTTAGATGTCGCTGAGACCAGGGATACGGCGAGGAGTCATGGTGAGGACGCATACGTGTGTGCTAATAAGCCATGTCAGCAGATATTCGACTATAGCGAACTTGATACAACGGCTTACTTGTAAGTCGCTGTCGGCACGGTCGCGCAAAGCCTTTTGCTCAGGACTGGGTGTGTTTGAGGGCTTTTCGGACGACCATTGAGGGCTGTCTTGTAGTTTTTCGCCCAGAGAGTTGAGCGAGTTGACACTGGTGCCAGGCGTAGGAGTCTGCTGGGACTTCTCTCTTGGACTACCATTGGAACCATCTCGCGCATGTCCAGGAGCCGAGGGGATATTTGAGGGAGGACCGGAGCCGTCCGAAGACTTGATGTTGCGCGTCGCAGCAGGGAGCGCAGAGCCCTGCTGCTTCTTGGACGACTTGAACAGAAACGACATGTTTACAGGGGCGCTTTAGAAGCGCGAGAACGACGAGAAGGGGACAGAGGATGAGACAGGCATTAGACGTCAAAGAATCTCCGGAGACACACGGCGGATGTCATGAGTGGGTTAGCGAACGGGCGACGACTATGCTGAGGGAAAGGAAAAAGGCAGGGAACGTTGTTGGAATGGCGATGAGCACGCGTGTAGATTGGGAGGCTGGCAATTGTGCTTGAGTCTTGGTTCAATTTGGGCCTCTCTCCACACGCCAGCCCGAAGCAACCATCAAATAATATTATTTGGTGCAGGCTAATTCGGCGACCTGAAACGCCCAGGGCCATTGTATGTATATTGAGTACAAGTATCCCTGTCCGACAATGAAAGAGTCTCTCGACGCGCATCTACAAGGCGTCTCATCGTGGACCGTCTCAACAGTTGGACGGTGTCGGGAGAGACTAGCCACCTCGAAGCCTCGACCAAGAAACTCCCGATGGCTGCTTCTCCGTTGAACAATACGCTTGTCTCTGTCACACGACTGCCGTGTGTCACAATGCAATAAGCAAGAACCCGAGTGCCAACACTTTTGCTGCTCCCACATACACAATGGAAATACTTATTCATGCATCAATGACAAGGGACGGCCAGCAATCAAGAGCCAGGCAGGCCGGCCTTGAGAACCGGACCCGATGCAAGCCAGTGCTACGATTGGAAAGAGCCCGTGCACGAGGTTGTACAAACCCATGCTTGCACTTGCCTGATTCATGCACCGACTGTATCTTATCAGATCCTGCCCCAGCTGGCAGAACGTCCTGAGTCGTGACTTCGTGCATAACGACCGACTGCCTGCCCAGTCTGCTATTCATTGCTGTCTGTACCTGTTCGACGCCGTTCGCTCCTCTCGCTAACCCTACGCGTCTGTCGTTCGCATCCGTCGGCCCCCGATCTCCATCTCGTCGCAGTGTCGGAGATGCGTTCGTGAACACTCCTGCACGAACCTGATGTCAATGCAGTCTGCCCTCGCCGCGCAACATGAGGGTGGGCGTGCTGCAAGACGATGCTGCTGCCGGTCAATACCGTGCAGCGAAGCATCCGCAACCCGTTCTCGATCCTCTGCCCTCCAACCTGTATGAAGGCAGTATTCAACACGCCGCTCATCCCAACACCGACCCTCCGCCGGATCCTCAGACCCAGGCTATCAATGGCAATACCGTTGCTCATCTTCCTCCTCCTCATCAGTTTCTCAACCACTCTGCAAATCCGTCGGCAGGCACCTCTGCTATCACTGAATCTCCATCAGAAGATGGCCCGCCTGGTCCACGTTCCGAGCGGCCTCTGATGCTGCGCGCAAAAAGTGACTATGGTCCAGGACAACAAAGACAATCAATTTCCTCGTCGTTCGAGCACAGGGATGGAGAAGAAGCTTCAAAGTTCAAGATGCGCCACGGTTGGGAAGATCAACTCATGTCACCAGAGCAAGCAAATCTATTGTCGCAGACGTTTTATATGTATTACACTGACAAGCGGCACGAGACTGCTGGCAATCCAAAAGATGTCAAGGACGACTATCACGTCCAGGAATGGCGTATGAAGGACCGTCTTAAGACCATATCCGCTCTTTTGACCGTCTGTCTGAACATTGGTGTCGATCCACCAGATGTCATCAAGACAAATCCATGTGCACGTATGGAGTGTTGGGTCGACCCCATGGGTACCGATGGTCCGCAAGGCTCTGGTGGTGCTAATCCTCAAATCGGAAAGAATTTACAAACACAGTACGAGACGCTCAGTATGCGTACCCGCTACAAGCTCGTTATGGATCCCAGTATCGAGGAAATGAAAAAATACTGCACCACCTTGCGTCGCAACGCAAAAGACGAGAGAATCCTTTTCCACTACAACGGCCATGGCGTGCCGAAGCCTACCGCGGCCGGAGAAATCTGGGTTTTCAACCGCTCCTTTACACAGTACATTCCTATCTCTTTGTACGATCTACAAAGTTGGCTCGGGGCACCTGGTCTATTTGTGTATGACTGTTCTGCCGCTGGTCTTATCATCAAGAACTTCCATCCTTGTATCAAGAAGCACGAAACCGATCAAGTAGAGGCTAGACGACGCGATCCTACAGCGCCATTGATGAACTGGAGCGATTGTATACATTTGGCTGCTTGCCGTGAGGATGAATCTTTGCCCACCAACCCCGACCTTCCTGCCGACCTATTCACATCTTGTTTGACTACTCCGATCGAGATGGCTGTTCGTTTCTTCATCCTTCAAAATCCCTTGCCTGGAGGGCCTACTCTTTCCGAAGGCCGCAATATCCCTGGTAAAATCTCCGAACGCAGGACTCCTCTTGGTGAGCTGAACTGGATTTTCACCGCCATCACCGACACGATTGCCTGGAATTGTCTTCCTAAACCGCTTTTCAAGAAGTTGTTCCGACAAGATTTGATGGTCGCTGCCTTGTTCCGTAATTTCCTCTTGGCTCAAAGGATCATGCGAAAGTACCACTGCCATCCTCAGTGTTATCCTGAGATACCAGAGACTCACAATCATCCCTTGTGGCAGAGCTGGGATTATGCTGTTGAGATGATTCTCTCTCAGTTGCCCAGTCTCATTCAGCAAGCAAAAGAAAACAAGGAGCTGGAGTACCAACACTCTGATTTTTTTGCGCATCAACTCAGCGCTTTCGAAGTATATCTCAGCCAAGGCGCGCTGGAGCAAAAGGTTCCAGAGCAACTGCCGATTGTCCTGCAAGTACTTCTGAGTCAAGTTCATCGTCTGCGCGCCCTGATTCTTCTGGGTAAATTCCTTGATTTAGGGCCATGGGCTGTCAATCTTGCTCTTAGCATCGGTATCTTTCCGTATGTCCTGAAACTTCTTCAATCCCAGGCGATTGAACTCAAGCCCGTCATGGTCTTCATCTGGACTCGCATCTTAGCTATTGATCAGTCGTGTCAGTCGGATCTGCTCAAAGACAACGGATACGCCTATTTCATTAACATCATAAGCCCTCAGACCGGTATTCCGGTTGGTAACATGGCAGAACACCGTGCCATGTGCGCGTTCATAATTGCCATGTTTTGCAAAGACTTCCGCCCAGGACAAAATGTATGTCTGAGCACTAACCCGGAGCTCATCGAGAGTCTCTTGAGTCATCTAGTGGATATGGAGAATCCTCTGCTCAGGCAACATTCTTGCTTGTGCATCAGTATGCTCTGGTACGACTTCCCTGAAGCCAAATGGCAAGGTATACGCTCTCAAGCACACATGCGCCTTTGCGATCTTGCTCTTGACCCTGTTCCCGAGGTCAGAACAGCAATGCTGCATGCTCTAACGAGTTTCTTGGGAATCCCTGATGTGACAGATCAAGTCGCTTATATCGAAGAGACCATTGCTTCAATTATTCTCGCTATGGCAAACGACAGTAGCGTCATGGTTCGTAAGGAGCTGCTTGTTTTCCATTCCACCTTTATTGCAAGGTACAAGAACAAATTCATTGTAGCAGCATATGAGCAATTCACGGAAGAGTATACGGCTCACTTGGCTCAAGATGCCAGTATTCATCGCCCAGCAACACCTTCGGAAGCAAATGGATCATACGACAGCAAACGCGATTTAACATTTGAGTCGCACAACACTTCCTCGAGAGGTTCTGTTGAGTCAACGGCTTCCAAAAACACAGTGTTCTCGGCGATGTGGAAGCAAATCTTGATCATATCAGCCGATCCTCACCCTGAGATCGCGAGGAATGCAGGCATCATTCTGGACAATGTTTTGAGTGCCTTGTTCGATTCCCCACTTGCCGTATATGTCCATCAAATGCTGGACGATATGGCAGCCCGACCTATTCCCCATGCTCAGGTTCCAGTCACTCTGCCGGATGGGCCTACAAGACTCCAGCATTCAGACGTCCCCCGAGCTCCACCATCTCCTACACCATCTACAAGTTCCAAGAATGATGGATACTTTTCAGTGTCCGCAGGTCTTAGGCGCACAGCTAGTATGGCCGCCTCAATCAAGAATCTTGCTTCTTTTGGTGTGAGCAAAGCTTCTCAGGATCCTTCTCAAAGCCAATCCTTGCGTGGACCAGGAGCTGGCAGACGTTCCCAAGTGCCCTCAGATTGGAACAGACCGCCAGATGCGGCCGATCCGCAACCAACTCGTGTTCGCGGTCATCAGATCGCGAAGTCACCATCAGTGCCCAATTTCGAACCCAGAAACTTCTCCCAGCCTCCAACAATTCCGTTGACTTCGAACTTTTTCCAATGGTCAGCTTCGTACTTCAGAGAACCTCAGATGCGGCCATCTGAGGCCGATGAACCAGGCTCTTTGGACTACAACGAACGACTGTGGCGACGCAACCGTAATGACAAAATAATTGCCTCGACACAACCACTCAAGGAAGTTGCAGGCACTGGTCGCTGGGATGTTCCCGCTGGAGTGCTTGCAACAAACAGTCCTCCTATGAAAATGGTGTTCCATCAATTCGAAGATCACCTTGTTATTAGTGATGATCAGGATGGTATTAGTGTGTGGGATTGGCACCGAGAGAGAAGGTTGGCACGATTTAGTGCAGGCAACCCTCATGGCAGCAAAATTAGCGACCTTCGCTTCATCAACGAAGACGATCAGGCACTGCTCATGACTGGTAGCTCGGATGGAGTCATCAAAGTCTTCAGAAACTACGAGAACGAGAAAGAGGTCGAGTTAGTTGCCGCATTCCGTGCTCTCACAGATCTCGTACCAAGCACGCATAACGCAGGGCTGGTATTTGACTGGCAGCAAGGTCAAGGACGTGTCTTGGTTGCAGGTGATCTTCGTGTCATCCGCGTGTGGCAGGCTGGAACAGAGCTGTGCACTGCAGACATTCCAGCAAGATCGGGATCTTGCGTGACCAGCTTGACTTCTGATCAAGTAGAAGGCAACGTCTTTGTGGCAGGCTTTGGCGATGGCGCGATTCGTGTCTATGACCAGCGCAACCGACCAGCAGAAAGCATGGTGCGAGTATGGAAAGAGCATAAAGGATGGGTCGTGGGATGTCACTTGCAGCGCGGCGGTATGCGAGAACTCATCTCAGCAGAACGTGGCGGTGCAGTCAGGCTCTGGGACATCCGTATGGATCGCAGCGTTGGCGTAGTCAAGGGCAAGGGTGAGGGTGGTATTGGCACGTGTCGAACCTTGAGCGTACATGAGCATGCGCCCGTGTTTGCAACGTAAGTCGAACGAACTTGTGACTACAAAGTCTGGTACTAACAGATCTACGCAGAGGATCTTCACACAATGCTGTTCGGGTCTTCTCGACCAACAACGTGACGGCGACGGCAGCGAACTCGACACCACTATCAACCATCGAACCTTTCAGCAACTTTCTGCACACCAATGTGCTTTCTTCGCATCGACCAACGCCGATTGCCTCGACGGCGTTCCATCCTCACAGAATGATGTTGGCCTGTTCTACGGTCAATGACGGCCATGTCAGTCTGTTCAAATGCGCATCGAGAGACGGCTCGATGCTTAGCAGTCAGAATGGTGTCGTCAAGGAATGGGAGGCGTGAAATGCATAACCTCGCTTAGCCTGTTGTCCAAGCCAGAGACTTTATAACATTGCTCGGAAGTCGGAGAGTAATGGCTTCTTTCGAGGCGATACAAGCGCAGTTTACGCATAGCGAGAGGGGGATAGGGTAAAGGCGTTCATTGGTTAGCGATGATTGCTAAATGTGTACTAATGCTAGTCTGAAGTGAATGCCGCATTTTTATAGCAGAGGATAGTGCAGATATAGTAGCGGCAGATGTCCGGGAAATACCAAGTCCATAATACTCTATTCAAACGGAAGTACCAGCACGTGTTATCCATGTGCGTGTCTCGAGTGAAGCTTTATCTCAAACATAAATCATCATTTTGCGACAACAACACCTCATTGCAGATGCTTTGCATAGGACTACACATAACACATTACTCTTGGAACGTACCAGGAGCTTCAGAATCTGCAAACAAGGCCAGGTGGCGAAGCAGGAGGGGAATGCTAGGTCGAGATGATAGTTGACGGGGTGACCCTGTACTGTATACTGAGCATACCTTTCGGGTCTTTCCACTGTGTTTGTGTAAATTGTACGGTCTGATGGGCCGAGTGACTGTAAATTGGCTGCTTGGACTGATACAGAGGTGGAGGTTTAGATGATGGACTCGAGGACATGTATTGTCAAAAAAAAATTACAAGTATTTAAGAATGTCGTGCATTGAGATCTTCGTGTACGACAGGCACCTGATCAAGATTCTCGCGTTGGATCATGTTGACCTTGCCCTCGACCAATTGCATCATCATGTAATTGC
Source organism: Aureobasidium melanogenum CBS 110374 (assembly GCF_000721775.1). Lineage (NCBI taxonomy): Eukaryota > Fungi > Ascomycota > Dothideomycetes > Dothideales > Saccotheciaceae > Aureobasidium > Aureobasidium melanogenum. Next base: position 1,617,830 of record NW_024470054.1, on the reverse strand, counting down.
AGACGCATTGCATGCCCATCTCTTCACCTCTCTTGACGATGTAGCCATTGATGTAGCGGACCTCGGTCTTCCTGCCGGCGCGCACATCGGCAAGCATACTGCTGATATTTTGACCCGTCTTGTCTGCTATGCTGACAATCAAAGTCTCCAAACGCTCCGGCGAGAAGCGATCCTGGACGTTGGGCAAGCCTCGTGATTCGGGCAGTGAGCGGATGACCAAAGAAATCTCGGCTAGTAATAAACGCATGGTGCGAGTTATTGCAAAGTTGTATAAGATGGAGCCATTAGGAGCGTCCAGCATGACGGTCAAAGGATTAATGACAGCATTGATGGCCAGTTTCTCGAGTTGCTGTTGCATAAACTCAAGAGGAGGAAAGCCTACGGCAGCGAGGACAGGGCTACCAGTTAGGGTGCGCAGTAAGTAGCGGGCTGTAGGTGCAAAGGGAACAGAAGCCAAGGGATCGTCCTTGATGTCAGTCCTCGGCAGGGCAGCCAGAGCGATGGTACCATGAGCAGCATGAATGGCGAAGAAAGGATTGTCGCGGTCAGGAGAGTTTAGACCGTGGGTAACGACGCCCTGTATGAAGTTGGGGCGAGTGACGGGGTCCGGGAAGATTTGTTCATTGAGTTGGTCTATGATGCCCATGCCGTTCTGCAGCAAACATACAGTCGATTCTGGTCGCAGGCGGTGCTTGACGGCGTCGAGAGCGCTGAGAGTGGCGGGAGCCTTTGCTGTGACGATCAGGTTGTCAATGGGCTCTTGGTCGGTCGAGTCGAGTGGCTCGTGGTCATGTGGATCGAGGCGACTGCCATGACTGCGTCTCGGTGGAATGGCGAGGTCGACGTCGAAGCCTGAACGAGGAACGCGGTGGCCATCGGATTCAAGAACAATAGACTGGTCGCTCTGATTCCACTGATCTAGCAGGCGTGGGCGGTGGAAGAGCAGAGTGATGGGTGGTGGGTTGCTGTCGGCGCGCAATGAATGGGCGATCAGCTTGCCCACATTGCCGACACCATAGACGTGGATGCGCCGTGGGACGCCGCTTTCACGCGCATACTGTTCGCTAGCCGCTGTATATGTGCGCCGCCCGAGAAAGCTGCTGGCGATGATGGATCGTCGAACGAGGAAGGTGCATGGCTGGAGTGGCATGATTGCGCTCAAGAGCGAAGCTGCGAGAGATGTACATGACGCAGCTGCTTCCTCTGCTGTTCCATCTTTAGCACATCTTGTCATTCGACAATGCCTCTACGCATCCAAACGCGCTCTTTTTCCGTCCTCAGTCGCCCAAAGCCAAACTATCCCGGCCATGTGCCTCTGACCTGGGTCGAGCGATGCGGCCTTGCTGTCGGCTCTGCCGTTGGCTCCATGCTCGACCACCACCGCCACGGTACTCAACCTCACTCTGAGCTGCTTCCATGCTCCGTCCTTGCTGACCTGTCTAGATCTGGTTGCTGCTCTAGGCGAGGCAACATGCAAGCCCTACTTCATCACCCGTCTACGACAGAGCATGCTATCGCATCCCACTGGCCGCCGCATTCTCCGTGACCGTCCCCGCATCTCCAGCAAGACCATGTCGCTCGAATATCTGCGCACTCTGCCTGACAACTCAGTCGGTCGTGTCTACGCCCAATGGCTCGATCGCGAGGGCGTCACTCCCGACACTCGCGATCAAGTTCGTTACATTGACGACCCCGAAGAGGCCTATGTCATGCAGCGCTACCGCGAGTCCCACGACTTCTATCACGCCCTCACCGGCTTGCCCGTCTTCGCAGAAGGCGAAATCGCCCTCAAGGCCTTTGAGTTTGCAAACACTCTATTACCAATGACTGCGCTTTCCCTGGCCGCTGTCGTCAAGCTCAAGCCTGCCGCTCGCCGCCGCTTCTGGTCTATATATCTGCCTTGGGCCGTGTCCAACGGACTGCGCGCTGAACATGTCATCAACATCTACTGGGAAGAGGTCCTGGAGAAAGATTGCGATCACTTGAGACAAGAGCTTGGTATCGAGAAGCCTCCAGACCTCCGTGAACAAAGAAAGATGATGAGAGACCAGAAGAAGGCCGAAAAGGCTGCTCGCGAAGCTCATCAAACCGTCGGTCAAGGTATCATGTCAAACTGATCGTCTCGTGTGTATACAGCTTCTCTTGTCTATATATCACCATACATGGGTATTCGTCCCGAATTTTTAAAAACACAATCGATATTTCCTTCTTAAATCATGATTTCGCCGGTTTTGTTTTCCACTTCGTCACTTGCTTAGAGCTGGTCCAAGAGTCCCTCAGCCTCGAGCAGCAACACAATCTGGTGAACAGCTGTGCGCACGCTGATCTTGGTCAGGTCAACGGTCAGGTTGGCCTCGCCCTCGACGGGAGTCTCGTACGGGTCGTCAACACCGGTGAAGTTCTTAATCTCGCCGCGGCGAGCGGCGGCGTAGACGCCTCTGCGGTCAGTCTTCTCACACTCCTCGAGCGGTGTGGCAACGTGAACGAGGTAGAAGGATCCGTACTTCTCGACAAGCTCACGGGCGTGCTTTCTGCTTGACTGGAAGGGTGCGATGGGAGCGGCAATGACAGCGGCGCCAGCCTTGGTCAGCTCACCAGCAACAAAGCCGATGCGGCCGACGTTAGTGTTGCGGTCCTCCTTGTTGAAGCCAAGCTCCGAGCTGAGCTCCGAGCGGACAGTCTCTCCAAGAAGAAGCGAAACAGTGCGACCACCCTGCTGGTTGAAGGTAACGTTCAGAGCGCGGGCAATGGCGTCCTTGCCGCTGTTGGCGTAACCAGTCAGGAAAACAGTGAAACCCTGCTTGTTGCGGGGAGGGTGCGACTCGCGGAGCACACGGACAACCTCAGGGTATGAGAACCACTCTGGAATGTCGCCACCAGTGCGCAGACGGCGGCGAAGCTCGGTACCGGAAATGTCGAGTGTTCTGACGTCCTTGGGGACCTGGTCTCTGGGGCGGTACTCGTCCGAGTCGGGGAGGTAAGTCATCTGGAGGAAAGGAACAACCTCGATACCGAGCTCATCCCTGTACTTCTCAACAAGGTCCTGGGCATCGTAAGGTCCGTAGAAGTCCTGACCCTGGCTGTTCTTGCCAGGTCCGGCGTGGTCACGACCAACAATGAAGTGGGTAGCACCGTGGTTCTTGCGGATAATGGCGTGCCACAAAGCCTCACGAGGACCAGCCATACGCATAGCCAGGGGAAGAAGGGCGAGGACAGCCATGCCGTTGGGGTAGCGGGGAAGGAGGGCCTGGTAGACACGGACACGGGTGAAGTGGTCAATGTCACCGGGCTTGGTGAGACCAACGACGGGGTGAATGAGGACGTTGGCCTGGCGAGAGCGAGCAGCGCGGACGGTCAGCTCACGGTGAGCGCGGTGCATTGGGTTTCTGGTCTGGAAAGCGACAACTCTGGACCAGCCAAGCTTGTCGAAGTGCAGACGGATCTCTGCAGGAGAGTCTGTTTAGATGATCAGTTTGCTGTTGCCCAACAATCGAGTTTTATGCCGTTTCTTACATCTGAGGGCGACGTAATCGTAATGCATCAGACGGTCGATGGCATCAATCTTGCCACCAATGTAGAAGTCACCAGCAGTTCTGTAAAGGTACTTGACGGCAGGGTGGGCCTCATCGTCGGCACCGAAAACCTCGACAGCCTCCTTCTTCTTGTCGGGGCGGTAAATGTCGTCGACAGTAATGATGGCCAGGTTGCGGTCGTCTCTGAAGTCACGGAGAGTGATGCGGGCACCGGGCTTTGCCTTGACTTCGTCGATCGTCTCTTGGAAGACATCAAGACAGATGGGCATGGAGAACAGGTTGCCGTCAACGAGACGGTTGTTGTCGACCACACTACACTCCAGTCAGTGTCTGTAAATGTCATTCTTTTGGCTTGTAGAGCCGTACCCATTGTAGTCCTTCTCGTTCATGAACCCTGTAATTGACCGGTCAGGAATACACCCTGGCACCAGTTTGCTTCCTAGACTTACCCTCAAGAGGGGAGAAGCCTCCGTTCAGGATGAGCTCGAGATCACAAAGCTGACGCTCATTGAGGACAATGGCAGGCAGCTTCTCGGCCTCTGCAATGAGTTCCTGGCGACGAGGGGCATCGCGAGCAATGAGATCCTTGAGGATACCGCCTAGGCTTCAATCAGTTTCCACAAGCCACACGTCTGTGCATTTGCCGCCTTCGTACCGTGGGGAGGGTTGGCCATGTTTGCTTGTATTAACAGATACGACTGAAGAGTTACAATGAAGGAAAGAAGTCAAAAGAATGGGGAGGGACAGAAGAGGTAGGAGCCGGGGAAAAGGTGCGAGACCGGAGAGGCTACATGACGACTTTATATTTACACACGCACACTACGGATACGCAAACAAGGCTTTTGGTTGAGTAGCAACGATCCGAATCTCAATGCTCGATTATCCCACAAAAATTCGTCTCCACCCCTCCTCTAGCATGCCCCTCAGGAACCACTAACTGCCTTGGCGAAACGTGCCCACGTACGTCAGCGGGTGTTGTTGCAGCGTTTCAAAGCCACCCCGGCCAGTAACAATATCAATCAATTCTTTGTTTCCGACGCAGATTTTCATTATCATGCTATTAAATTCGGAACTTTTCTGAGACAACTACATAAAGTGCTTCTGCACAGGTGTGTAATTGTATGACTATAAGAAGACGTGGGTCATCATGTATCCAACCTCCCAATGCGTTGAGGTATCGATTTTCCCATCCAATGCCATGTAAGAACAAACTCCAATATGCCCCGTGGTGATCCGACCAACGCCGATGCTAAATTCGCAGAAAGATGTAACAAAGACAAAAAGAAAGATGAACGAGTCAAACTCAAACGGCTTGCTCGAGGTTCAGTCCCGACTTGATAGCCTGGCTGAGCTCATCTTGACGCTTCTGCTCTTGCTCTTGCAAGAACATAGCGTAGCGGCTCTTCTTGTTGTGAATGCCGCACTCTGTCTTGGCGCGGCCCTTCCAGCGACCGGCTCTCTCGTCCTCACCCTCCTTGACGGGCTGGGTCGAGTGCCAGTCACCGATCGAGCGGTAGCCTTTGGCCATCAAGGCATTAACAGGAACGTTGTTCTCCTTGATGTAGTCGTTGACTTGTTGGAAAGACCAGTTTGCCAAAGGGTTGACCTTAATCATGCCTGCATCATCAAGCTCGACAATGTCGAGATCCCCACGCTTGCCTCCCTGGCTGCGGCGACGACCAGTAATAACAGCAGCGACTCCCAGCTCAGCATAGGAACGCTGGGCAGGCTCAACCTTGGCGACATAGTCGTAAAGTTCCTCATTGGTTTCCCATAGCTTCTCGCCGTGCTTGCGGTTGAAGTCCTCGACAGTCTCACATCCCTCAGGCTTGTAGGTGTGAATGGTGAGGCTAGGGTATCTGTCTTTGATAGCCTGTACAAGCTCGTAGGTTTCCTTGAATGCGTGTAGAGTGTCCAGGTAAATAAGATCAATGTTGGGCTTGATAGGACCGTCAAGCTTTGACACCATATCGTTGATTGCAAGTCCAGTAAGTCCAAAAGCAGTGGTTTGGAAGAGACGGGGCAGGGTCATAATGCACCATTTCAAGATTTCTGAAAGGATTGTCAGAACATAGGTCTTTAGCGGCTGTAAAATGTATGCGCTTACCTTGAGGCTCGAGGTTTTGCAATTGCTGGTTGATAAACTTCAAGTGTGGACGAGAGAAATAGACCTCAGGAAGGCTGGCACTCGAACTACCACTGGCATAGCCAGACTCCGCATCGTGGTCGGAAGAGTATGAACGGGGCATTGTGGCGTGTGTTGCTGTTTCTTTTGCTTTGTTCTGCTTGTGAGTATGAATGGCTGCAGAATCAAGCCTGGATTGGAGTTTGTATGACAAAGTGGATTGAGAAAAGAGAGAAAAGAGAATGCCAGATTTGATATTACTTGCGAGAGCCGGTCACGGCACCTGGGTTCATCGCTTTGAAATCACCATAGAAAAACTCACTGACGTGCTCTTTCTCAGCGATGTCGTGCTCAGGGCTAATCGTTTTCGGGTTAGAACAGCCGCGACAACATACCGGTCCAGACTCCAGACTTCGAGTCTGAGCGAAGAACGATAGAGAACGTAGGGTGAAAGTGTGGTTGACGCCTCAAAATATGGAGCAGTGTTGTAAATGGAAAGCCGTGCGACCCGCCACCGGAGCTTGACAGGAGAGCTGCCGTTTAGCCCAATGCACGCCAAGTACATGTCCCTCGCCGACATTGCTACGTTCTCTAGCCTATATCGCGGCTATGATCTCGAAGCTTGTGCCGGTCCAGGAATCGCCATGTTGACAATCCTCGTGCGTTAGGCATCGGTTCACCATCTATGGCAAAAATCTCGTCATCGCTTTGGCGTCCGGGTGGTTGAAGACTCCAGTCTCCAGGATATGTTTGCGGCTCTATTGCGCACCCCACAAGTATATACATAACCTTGTTTTGCTCGATCATCTCGGTGCTTACTTCCAGAAGCGCATTGAAGGCATGCGCGAGAAGGCGCTGTCCTGAATATGCCGAATGCGGACAATGGCTGATAAAAAAAAAAGTGTTCTCAACCGATCGAGCTTTTGCCCCTGGACCTCTTCCCGATTTCTCCGCTACATATGATCCAATTCCGCGGCAAGTGAATCATATCAAGACCGGCACACATCGATGATGTGACTAGAGGCTGCTGCTTGGAAGCACGCAAGAGATGATCGTAGACCGTGACAGCAAAATACCCTACGAGCGTATTTTGCTTTCCATATTCGCAAGATGGCGCCATATGGTTGATGGAAGGCGACAATGCGGAGGCACGCCAAGAGAAAACAGAGTTCAAGTTCACGTGCCGTGCTTCGTTTTATGGTCGCAAACATTGCTGCGAGCATTGATCACTTTTTCGAGCCAACAATGAGTGATATCCCTCACGCCCTCAATATCATCGTAAGAGCCTCAAGCTGGAGTATTATACTATACAATTACGTTGGCATCAACCATAGAGTGTGATATCAGCCCACTACTTTGAATAAAGACATGATGCATCCAGGCTCTTGAGGAACAAGAGAGATGTGAAAGACGAAATATTACATGAAACGCAGAAGTATAACGTGCAAGATGCGAGAAGGAAAGTCTTAAACCTCGGCAGTCATATTCTAGCCACCAATCACCGTGCCATTAGCCAAGGTGACAGAGTGGTTGTGGAGATTCGCACTGATATCAGCACCAAGATCAATACTCGAAGCATTGATCTGTTGTCCGGTGCTTGTGGTCCCGGAGGTAAAGTAATTTTGGAGATTTTCCTGAGCAGCGATCGCGTTGTTCAGTTGACCAGACTGCTGGAAGACGAAGAGTACAGCAATTCGAGCAAAGTCAAGTGTTGTCGAGTCAGCCGATGCAGACGAAGAGGGCATCGAGGATGATGTGGTAGTGTCAAAGCTCACCGAAGCCGAAGAGGATGGTGAATCGCTTGGTGATCCGCTTGCAAAGACGATACCGTTACTAGTGACTGCAGCTCCAGCAACAGATGTAGAATCTGCGCGCCCCACTAACACTTTAGTTGGAGAAGGCTTGATATCAGAGACAACCTCAGCGAGAGAGCGAGCAGAAAGACCGTTGAACGTAACCAATGCATTCTCCGAAGTACATGTGAGCTTGGACGAAGCGAACAACCCTAGAATGTTGGTAGCGTTGAGTGGCATGCTGAAATTGGTTGCCGAGCCAGTGAGGAGGCGTGGAATAGAATCTCCAAGTGTGACATTGTTCATCTTTTCAATAGTCGTGGTAGTGCAAGATGCACTTGATGCTTGAGTACATTCAGAACCAGCGAATCCATTGACGCACAGACAGCTGCAGCTGCCGTCACTACCTAGGATGTTGATGCCACCGTTCTTGCAGTCTAGTGATCTTTGGCATGTGGCAAGCGCGGAGGCCGAGGCACTGCCCGAAGCACTCTTTTGTTGAGGAATGACGACGAGAACTATGGGGATAATGACAGCAGCAGCAATGAGAACGACTATGAGCAGAAGTAGCGTAAAGAAGAGCCATAAAGGCATACCACAGCATCTCCTGCGCGGCTCAGGGTCCTCACCAAGATCGCTCGCCGAAGGAAGAGCGCTGTGCTGCAAATTCGAAGACCATGGCATTGCCCTAGAGCTCCTCGACCCGCCTTTGGAACCTCTGGATCCTGTGGGAGTAGCGAGTCCTGGTGGGGGAAACGAAGCAAGGATGTCTGAAAGAGAACCAGATCTTCTGTTGTCCGAGGCATGTGCTTGTGGTGCATCGTCATCAAAGAAATTAAGACCCAGTCTGCTGGCAGTTCGACCACGATCAAGGTTTGACGCAACTTTGGTCGCTCTGCGAATGAGGTCTGGAAGACTGGTAAGACTGCCGCGAGCTTCTGCCTCGCGGACAGCATCCACGTTAAGCCTTGGTGGTCGCTTGGAGCCAACTCTCTCGGCAAGTGTCTGTCTTCCCAAGTCTTGAGTAGTACCCTTCTCAGACAACTCGAACGTGGAGACAGAAGAACTACCCTTGATAGATTTCTCAGATCCAGGTATCATTGTGTCTTTGCCGAGAATATCGGAACTGCTCGTCCGTGTGGACAATTGTGGGAAGGACTTGTCGGAGCGCTCCTCAGGTGACATGTCGACCATAGGATAGCTCATATCCTGTGCCATGCGCTCAACATCCTCCAAATTGCCACCACGGCGAGATTGATCCAGGGGCCGAGTCTGACTATCTGGCCGTAGTTCGCCATTCTTGATCGTGGTCAAGACTGGTGTCGACTTACGACCAATGCTAGCCTGGCGGACAGGTATGGGGCGCATCATCTGCTCAGGCTCACTGCTGTCAGAGTCCTCCTCAAACTGGTCTCGAAATGGAGACTCATTATCTTGACGCATGTCGTGCTGGTCAGCAAGATGCTTTGAGATGCCAATAGGAATTGCATTGCTGGACGCGAAAGAACTCTTTGAGTCGTGTAATCCTCGTTGACTGTCTGTCTCTTCCAAGATAGGCGCAACGTGATTTATCTGTGGGTAGTACGATGCAGGACCTTTGCGCGCCGAAGGAGGAGGACCTAGTGGAGGGCGGCGATTGGGCTGATAAGATGGTCGGGCGACTTGTTGAGGAACTTGTGGAGCTTGAGGAACCGGAAAATCAGGGAGTGAGTAGATGGAGGATCCAGAGGAGTCGCGGTGAGTATTTGCAAAAGGACGAGGCATGTCCAAAGACGACACCTTATCAACCCATGAATTTATAGGCTCTTGGTGAATGTATCGTGTGACTGGAGGGCCTGAGTCTTGACGGTATTGGGGTATAGTGCGGGTGGCTGGCGGTTCTCTGTTGGCAGCTGGTCGTGGTCGACCCAGCACGATAGGCACCTGGTCTGGTCGAAGTGGTCTGCTGGGTTGCGGTCTCTGAGCAGGGTGCAGAGAAGGGTTTGACGCGCCAGACCTTGCGTCTCCATAGCTTCGCGAAGATTGATGGTGTGGACGCTGTACTTGATGTCTATCGGTAAGAGAAGGTGCTCGACCATCTCGTTGGTAAAACATTTCTGTATCCTCCGCAATGATCGAATGGTAGCAATAGATGATCAGAGCTGGAGCTAGGTTTGAGAAGGGAATAGAGGAGAAGACCGGCTCTCTGGAGGTATCGTGCTGTCAATATAGAAGTGTAGTCGAGTCGATACAAGCGAATGTGGTAATCTCATGCAATGAGCGTGATAGATCCAGATCGATTATGCTGTTTTGTAAGACAAAGGCATACGAGCAGATAGATGAGAATTGAAGATAGCGCAGCCTCCGGCAAGAACACTGCCTCGTGCGAAGCGTATACGAGTATTCGCACTTGCGGCCAAGGCTGTCGAGGGTCGGAAAACAAAAGAGTGAATGGCAGGTCGCGACCAGCGTCCAATTGACAAAGCAGCGATCTACGCGACCTTGAACGAAGCAACACCAAGAGAGAGAAACAGAAATGATCAGGAAAGACTGCCAGACAAAACTTCATGCAGCATGTCTGCTGCAGGAGACACTTAGCTTAAGCCTTTAGCGAGGCATGGGGATAATCGTTGGTAGCGCGCCGTTGCTCGGGCCATCGTGAAACACTGCTGCTTGACCTCTGATTCGTTGATTGATCTTGACACTTTATTTAGTCTTGAACGCGAGGTCATCCCGGTTGCCTCTCCAGTGCCCTATACACATCCATGACCGTTCAAATCGAGTAGCCTCAGATTTAGCTGTGTTCTGTCTCTTTCGTATACATGTTGACGACAAACGTCGTTGATGATCCGCGAGTTGTTTGTGTATCGACGGGAGTTGTTTGCCGGCATGCTGAAACCAAGATTCGAAACGAGCCTCGCCCTTTCCTGGGGAAGGTCAATTTCCGCTCCTGGGGATCGCCGTCCCTGCCATGTACTATTGACGCAAAGTGATGCATGCTATATGCCCATGCTCAATCCAATGTCGACTATAGTACCTTGTTGGATGGCTCGATGTAAATACTTCCCCCATCAGAAAAGTTGCTGCTTATTAGAGCGTCGAGTCGCATACTCCTCTACACAAGGTAGCCTGAGCCTTTTACACACTGATGCTTTCTTGAATGGCAGCTCGAGCCATCTCACAACCGCACGAAGACGGGTGTTCGACTCGACACTGTCTCAATTAGGCCAACTGTTTGCACCAGCCTAGTAGAAACCATCCTTCATTGTTTCGTACTGGACCTTTTTACACCGTGTCTGGCAGTCGGTGAAATGGCCAACGCTCTAGCTCACGATGTTCTAAAGACTATGCTATATATGGGATAGCAGCAGGTCGTAGTGATCGGCTTTCAGACAAGCTTCTTGAGCACGTACTGACCGCCCTCCAACACCATCTCCTGGCGCAGAATCTCAGTCACCTCCTCGACAGTACAGCCGAGGATGTAAGCAACGTCCAACAAACTACTGCCGTTGATTTTGGTAGGGGCTTGCAGTTGGACCTTTGGCTTTGCGTTGAAAGCAATTCCAAGACCGGCTTGATGCATCATCAGGAGATCATTGCTGCCATCGCCAACAGCGATCACATTTTCCAAAGGAATGCCCTCCTTCTCAGCGATAGAAGAAAGCAATTCACGTTTCTTTTCGGCGTGAATAATAGGCATACCCTCTACCAGCTCGCCTGTCAATTGACCATCCATCTCGACGAGGTGATTGGCATAGCAGTAATCCAAGCCCAATTCTTGTCGTACCCATTCAGCCAGAGGCGTGAACCCACCACTCAACACAGCAGTCTTCCAGCCAAGTTTGCGAAGCACGCGTATCAACTCACGAGCTCCCGGAGTAAATGAGATGACGCCAGCGCGGAGCTGTTGCCAGATGTTGATATGTACACCGGCAAGATAACCGACACGAGCGCGTAAAGATGCCTCAAAATCAGTGTACGGAGCCTCTCCGCGCATAGCTGCTTCGGTGATGGCGGAGACTTGAGCATAACGACCCACAGCGCGAGCCAGCTCATCAATGACCTCCTGCTGTATCAAAGTACTGTCCATGTCGAACACAGCAAGGCCCGGTGTTCTGTGAGCCACGTACAAGGCTTGAGGTTGCAACACGACCTCAATGTTGTGACGTTGGCATAGACTGACAATCGAAGCAGTTCTGGTGATTGCGGAACATTCCAATAGCGTGGGCGATGGGTTCTTCTGAGGTAGTGGGATGGCAATCTCCAATACTCGGCAACCTTGACCGTCTTCGGGACCATCCAAGAACCGGCGAGGTGCCGAGAGTGAACGTCTGATTGAGAGCTCTTCTTGTAGCGTGTAGGTAACAAAGGCGGCAACATTTTTCCACTGCTCAGCGTCCATGGAGCCCTGTCTCAGGAACACAAGTGCAACAACCTGATTTTTACGCGCATCTGATCGTTCGCGCTTGACTCTGGGCTTAGGCTGTTGTTCAGGTGCGGACTCCTGAGGGTCCGCAGCGAACGAGAACGTCTCGTAATTCACCGACATGTTGACACTGATAGATTCCCCAATCAATGCTCAAGAGAAAAGTGCAGCAATCGTAGAGCTTTAAAGAAATACAAACGTGCCAAGATTGGCCGAAGCCGGAGTTTTTGCCAACAACAAAGACACTCGACATTGTGCAGTTATCACATTTACTTGTTTCTACAGTAAGCATAGTAAAATTCGACTGTGACATTGCCTAGTCGTGCTCACAATGAGGCGATGTCCCGTTGAGAAGGTGCTTGCTCCTTTGAGAAAAAAAAAAGGTCATGTTGATCCGCACAGATTTTATGCAGAGTTTTTTGTGACTGCATAGTCACGGGACCATTCAAGCTAGCCCAGAGAAGGTATACATGTGCCGTTCTCGCAGTTGTAAGTTGGCTTCAAAAGCATCACATCTCCTCTAGAGACCATGATCGAAACTCGAAATGACAACAGAATCATCCCCGCAGCAGTGTAAGTTGGTCTCGGACTTTATACGACCCAAGAATGGTGAGAATATCTGCACGAAAATGTAGCTAAGGAAGATCTGGTGATCGAGGTTTAGAAAAGACGAATTGAAACAAGACTGTAGGCTGCCGCCATAATCCAGCAGCAGACGTGCTAGCAGCAACTTTTGGCTTCGAGGTAGGTCCTTAGTACTACACTTGATGAATGCTGAAGAAGCAGGTGGAGCTCTGGTATAGTCCTCTCTGTGCGAGGTCTTTGAAGACAGTGTAGTGAGATTCGACATTCCTACGAGACTTGACGGTCCGAGGACTCTTGGATGTGGAATGGCACTGATTTTTGCGGAGACAAACACGGCGATCAATCTCGAGGACCATGCCGGACTCACCTAGATTTGTGCATGGTGACCAAGATGGGCGACCCAAGGTATGATCTGGCGCTTCAAGGATCCGAGTCTCGTCAAGTCATGAGGCTCAGGAAAGAGTGTGATGGGTTCGTGATGCAATCTGCCCATCAAGGTAAGAAGCTGGCCATCAAGGTAGCTTCATCAAGGTGTTCTGATGGCGCACGATAAATGGTAAGGACTGCTCAATGCACTCTCAAGCATCCACTGCAGAAGGTCACAATGGCTCAGTGCTCTATCACTCACGACGTGCTCATCATTGGAGCCGGACCATGCGGTTTGGCAACTGCAGCACGTCTATGTGAGACGACCCCCTCAGCAATTTTCTCAGATACCGAGCATCATCGATACCATTGGATTAAGAAGCACGGAGACCGCGCTTCGATCAAAGACAGACGGACTGGCCAGATCAAAACACCCAGGAAGTCAGAAGACTGCCGCAACTACTCCACTCTTGTATTGGATGGCACCGACAAGGACTGGATGTCACGATGGAACCATCTATTCAAGACGTTCGAGATCTCACACCTGAGAAGCCCAATGTTCTTCCATCCAGATCCTCAGGATCGAGACGGCTTGTTGTCGTTTACATATGAGCACGGGAGAGACAAGGAACTGGTTGAAATCCCAGAGTGTGTAGGCAAAGAGATCAGCAAGCACAAGAAGAAACAACGACTCAAGTGTAAGGCTCATGGGTAAGTAGCAGCAGTCGAGTTGACGACATGAACACAGAACTGATCGTGTCTTCTAGCGCCCGACCTCCAGTCACGATCGACGAACGTGACCGCAAAGACTATTTTACGCCCTCCTGCTCCCTCTTCCAGGACTATTGCGAGTGCGTAATTGATCGATACGGGCTTAGAAGCAATCTCATACAGAAAGAGCGTGTCGAAGACATCGACTTTGGGTTCGTACCAGAAGTCTCTGAGACCAAGCAAATCTTCACAGTACATTCTGACCAAGGCGTGCATCATGCTCGGGTTGTTGTACTTGCGGTTGGACCAGGAAATCCACCTTCCATCCCTGCTGGGCTTGGGCAGATGGGTCAAGGATGTTGTCATGCCATGCAAATTCGAGAGTTTCCAGACCCTTCGGTGACAGCGAAGTTGCGACAAAAGAAAGATGTGAATATTGTGGTCGTGGGTGGCGGCTTGACTTCTGCTCAATTGACCGTCATGGCGAGCAAGCATGGAGCAAGGAAAGTATTTCATCTGGTCAGGGGTCGACTGAGAGTTAAACCTTTCGACGTGGACTTAAACTGGATGGGAAAGTTCCGCAATTTTGAAGAAGCATCTTTCTGGTCGGCGGACACTGATGAAGGTCAGAAGAAATGTATGCACTTGAGCCGCAGAAACTCTGCTGACAGTTCTTAGAACGGCTCGAAAAGATCAAAGAAGCACGTGGAGGAGGTTCCATTACTCCCAGGTATCACAAACTGCTCAAGCAATATATAAGTGCTGGCAAGGTTGCCCTGCATACAGAAACGACCATCACTTCATCAAGCTTCTCCGACGGATCATGGACGCTTACAACAAGTCCGCCTATTGACCTACCAAGCATCGACTACATCTATTTCGCCACGGGCATTGCCAGTGATTTCAAAAGCCTGCCCTTCTTACAGACCATCAACCACAAGTTTCCCGTTGAGTCATATGGCGGGCTTCCTGCCCTGACGGATGATCTGATGTGGAAGGAGAACGTTCCACTTTTTGTGACAGGACGACTTGCAGCGTTGCGGTTGGGTCCAGGAGCGGGCAATCTTGCTGGTGCTCGCAGTGGCGCGGAGAGGATCGCTTGGGCTATCGAGGACATTTTGCCGAAGGAAGATGGTCCAAAAGAAGATGAGAATGAGATGAAATACAACTTCAAGACCGGCACAGGAAGTCAATTTTGTAGTTTGGACTGTGAAGCATGTATCTAATACTTTATCATTCCTTGTCCTTTCTGGCACGTATCTGCATCCTCTCCTGTTCAAAAGTATGTAACGCGTATAGCTGCAGAAATGCACAATACTACCAGGAAACTGGGCAATTTGCACTGAGAAGCAACAAAACATGGTACACCGATCTAATCATTGTCCTACACAGTAGCAGGTACCGCTTGTCCGTGAGGTCCAGGATTGCCACCCGCTCGGCCTGCTGGTTCCGCCACTGATCCGTTCTTTCTCTCTTCGGCATCTTCGTCGTCGTATGCAGATTCTGTGGCAGTTCGATGAGTATAGAGCTTAGTCTGACCATCAAGAAGAACGAACCTGCCATGAATGGACTCCTGGCTCGGATAGCAGAGCCTTTGACAAGAAGAAATACAGGAGCCAAACTCAGAACCAGGGCAACCAAGCCCAGCAAAGTCGAGGCCCATTGGTAGCCAAGGTTGGAATACAATTGAGGAGATGCGAGAGGGAGGAAGGCTCCGAACGTATTCCTTCCAAATGAGGCCGCTGAAAGTGCCGAGGCCGAATACTTGCTGTAAGCATCCGTAAAGTAGTTCTATGAGGTCAATGAGCGATATTCTTATATGATCACCTCCTCAACTTACCACCACAGCTTGGTAGATTGAATAGATACCGAAACCAACCATTGCAATTCCAATAGCTGGTGCGATCCATGGTACGAAAGTGTAAGAGGTCCATCCATAGACGAACAATCCTGCTGTAAAGATCAGAGAGCCCGGGATGGAGAAATAGAGTCTAGCCTCTGGTATAGGCTTTCCTGGAGACTCTTTGTTTCTGCTTGCTGATCTTAGATAAAGCTGGTCTTGTATGGGATTAACGATAGTAGCTATCGTGGCCCCTGCACTCAGAGACAACTGTATGAGCGAGGTCTGGAAGACACTGAATCCATAATTCGTGCTGAATGTCTGTGTAATCGACGATTGAAACAAGAAGAGTAGGCCCCACTTTGCGAATGATCAGTATATGAATATGTAGAGACATTTCAGAACATCACGTACGGCGAATGACACCCAAAGCTAGGAAGGAGGTCAGCATTCATGTGCTCCTTTCAAATAGTCACAGGACTCACAGTGAACGAAGCGACAGTATACTCTGTCAAGAGCATCTTGGTAGGTCTTTTGAAAGATACCTTAAGCATCTCGAGTACGCTATCTTTGTTAAGCTCGCTTTTAGCATAAGCGTTGCGGCCTTCTTTGCGAAGCTTTTTGGCCTTCCTAGCGAGAATAACGTCGCCACGAGTCTCCTTGAGAAGAAGCCAGAAAATGGGAAGACATCCTGCCTGGAGACAACATTAGTACAATCTCAAGAGCAACTCTTGTATTAACGCACATTGAAGATGATCTGAATATAGTAAATCCATCTCCAATTGAGGTTACGTTGAATGGCTCCACCAATGAACGGCCCAAGTGCAATGCCTAACATACAAATTCGATCAGTAAGTATCATCATTGAGGTTGGTCAGGCAACCTGGCTGGTGAGAACCAGATAATTTTTGTTCATGATACGTACCAACTACAGAAGTCCATCCGAAGATAGACATCGGGATTGATCTGCAGACATGTGGTTAGTTGGCCGTCAATGAGTTGTTGTGCGAGCCATTACCTCTCTTTCTCTGTACGATATAGATCGGAGATAGAACCTCCTACTAAGTTGATACTGACTGATGATGCACCGCCTCCAATAAATCGAGTAACAATCATGGTGGCAAAGTTCTGTGCAAATGCTGACGGAAAGAGGAAAATGATGAAGATGATATACGATGCACTGCACCATCGAAGTCAGTATAATACACGCCAATTGGGAGTACTCTTTACCTACAAGTAACCAGGCATTCGACCCCTAAAACGGCTTGTTAGCTTACGGTTTGTACCAGAAAGACACCCTAGCCGTGACTTACAGGTTTTCAGTCAGAGGAACAAAGAGCAGAGGGAACAATGCAGCTCCCATGTTCCAAGATACTGTTGCCCAAGTTAGGTTAGGGAATGGATCGTTCTGGACGTGCCACAGCGAGCTCATTTGATCGTTGGCAGCACTGTAACTGCCAGCCGGCAGGCCTGTCAAGATTGAACTGTAATCTCTTAGCAAGTAACCATTAGACGACCTGAGCTGATCCATACATGAAACATGTAGTAAGTGTCATGACCCATTTGCGCGAAGTAGACCAATTGAATCTATTGTAAGGAGATCAGTTATGTGTTTTTGGATACATGCTAGTATGAATCGCTTACGGGTTTGCTGGATCGTCTTGACCCTCCCAGTCAACGATCTCAATATCGCCATTTTCATTCGAAGGATGGTCTTTCTGCCCTTCACCATCTGAAACTTTTTCGGACTCGGGGTGACGACCGAGAGCTCTATCTTGGCTGGAATCCATTTCTTCCTTATCGCTTGAACATGACATAGATGCTCTATTGGTAGGCATTCTCAAGAGGCGAAGTTAGGTGAAAGACCGAGAGCAATTTTGGGGACTCGAAAAACCAAATCTTCGGCCTTAGGGCATCGAATAGGTATGATGCAAAATAAACCATGGCCTAAGTAGCACTGTGACATCAGTCGCAACTCAATTCTGACTGCGTTCGGATTACAAAGATACTTCTTTGCGAGGGAGAAGGGCCGAGTAAGTACCAAGAAACGGGTGGACCGTGGAGGCGACATATGATGTCGGCCCCAGAAAACGTTTCTTACTTATATGAGATCACTCAATGTGTTCGTCTTCAGCCTTGTGTCTGAAGACTATGGTACCAGTTTAACAACAATGTTTTAATCGGCTGTGACGTGGGTGTAGCGTGTAACTGATAAAGATGCGGAGTGAGTTATAATGATTAAACTTGAGCAGAGCCTCAGGCACAGTCGTTAAGCTTTCCGGTTAAACCTGCCTATTTGTCTTGTCGGCTACCTGTTTCTAGATTTCTGGTACTCGAAGTAGTGCTTCATGAAAGCTGTGAAGATTGTACTCCAAGCTACGTGCATGTTTCCTATACGCATGATTTCTGTGAGAAGACTCCTCAGAAACTTTTCGCTATCCTAAAATGCTGTGCGGTCGTATCTTTCTAACAGCCTGACGATCGAGTTTATCCTTGGGTGGTGGGTGAGCTAGGACGGCGTCCACTACGAGGTCATGGGACTCGTCAAATCGATGACCTTCACTCAGGCGATAGCCGTTCCTAACGGCTGACCGTTCTGCGAGCAAAAGGTAGGTGGAGCTGCGAACATGGTTGCTGAGCATGTAGAGTCATGCATCGTGCGCAGTTGACCACAGACCAAGATCTCAGACTCTCACATAGGCTAGAAAAGTCAGTGTTGTGACAAAGCTTGCAAAGATGTTGAGTACGTACTGGCATCAATCTTCGAAACCTGAGGCAAAGCTAAGCGGACCTTGTTACGATATAGAACAGGATTAGACTTTTGTAGAGGGTTGCCCTCAAAATAGACTTCTGAGAGCTCCTTCTTGTCGCCGAGCTCTTTCTCCAGCTCGTCGAATCGATCCAGCTTGCAGCTTGTTGCCCAGAGATTTTCGATATGGACAAGTGCTGAGACACCACGCAGCGAAGTGATGGGGTTGTTCTGAACGTCTAGAATCCGGATGTTGGGAGCGTAGGAAAGAGGCTCAAGTGAGGTCAGCAAGTTATCCGAGATGTACAGCTCCTCGAGTTGAGGCAGCTCTTTAAGCCCTTCCAATGATGTGATTCTGTTTGCTTGAATAGAGAGGGTCTTTAATTTAGTGAGAGTGGAGAGCCCCTTGGAGAAATCAGCATGCGTAATCCACACATCATCAGCCTTATCGTACCTTGAGCTCGGTGATCTTGTTTTGACCAAGCCATAGCGAGTCGAGATTGGTCAGAGTGTCCAAGCCAGAGATTTCCTAGATGACTATAAGTTCATACTCGTATGAGCAAGATGAAGGTTGATAGATACCCTGATTCTGTTGGCTCCCAGCTCCAGGTAGGTAAGATTCGAGAGACCATCCAAGCCCTCGATGCGAGAAATCTTGTTCTGGACAAAGTAGAGATGATCCAGTTTCTTCAAGTGGTCGACGCGCTTGATGTGTTTGATCTTGTTGTAACTCAGGTCCAAGCTGCGCAGCTCAATGAAGGAATCGAGACCTTTGATGTGCGAGATCAGGTTGTCGTATAGCTCGAGATCTTGGAGGGTAGTGGCAAGGGATTCGGGAAGCTCGATCGAGGAAATGGAGTTCTGGCGTAAACACAGTTTCTGGCAGAGGCAGTCAGTCCTGGCTGAGCGTGAAGTCGGGAGGCTTGTGTGGACTTACAATGACCTTGTTGAAGCGCTCGAGACGGAGCGCAGGTATCGAAGAGACGCGACTGTGCTGGACGTCTATTTCCTACACGCTCATCAATATCAGAGGGCAGGTGCGAGAAGCGAAAGGAGCGACCTCGGTCTCGGGATCCTCATCTTCGAGCAAGTCTGGCGAGCATCGTCAGCACTTCGGAACAGAGGTTGTTGACAGGCACAGCCTAATACCTTCATCTGCTTCGATCTGATCAACCGGAGGGGCGTCTTCGTCAGAGTATTCAGGATCCGACAGAGCCTCTGGGTTCGCCAGGACGGCCTTTTTGTTCTTGTCCAGGCGCAGCTTGCCGTCCCATCCTGATTTGTTGCTATGCAAGCCGTTGCTCTTAGCGCCTGCTTCACCAGATCCGGATGCGACAACCTGGTCGGCAACGGGTGCGTCGGTAGGCGTCGACATGGCTGTTTGATAAAATAATAAGGCGAGAGCACGAGAGAGTTGACAAGTTCAAGGGTCGCAAAACGGGCGTCATTGTGTGGGGGGATGTTAACTGCAAACATGGCACGCGTCACACCATCACATGCCATCCCACAATCACACCTACTTGCTAGCGCTCCAATAATACGTCTATTGCATGTTGATTAAAAGTATACTGGGAATACAGTCGAAGAATATCAAATCTCAAGTCCCATGAAAACGCCGCGCTTTGTCAGTTCATGCCGTCTATACGTTATCCATCGTACACTTGACCCTTTACCTTCATCAGCTCCTCAGCTCGCTGAAGATGTATGGGAACAGCACAACGCAGGCCTTGTACAACACTCCAACACTCGCCACTGCTCGAAAAGGCATCAGCAAAGCATTACCAGACGTGATGTAGACCCAGATCGAGAGGAAAGCAACCGCGAAGAAATGGTAAAAGAGGACCATCGGTTGCCGGATGATACCAGCCAGTAGCCCGACAGGTCCATCGATGCACTGTCCTCCTCTCTGGAAGTAACGGAAGCATCCCTGCTGAAGTGCTCGAAGTTGAGGATCTGTTGATTGTCAGGAACTTTGATTTACGTAGATGCTGCCCGAGGAAAACCTTACCGTTCGCAGCGAAGAGAGAATACAGCGCTTGCGCAAGAATGTTGATGACACTCGTCAAATTCTTTCTTTTCCAATGGAACACATCTAGCTGAGCCAATACAGCTTTGGTGTCTTCGAATCGCGGTACTTGTTCAGGAGAAAGGAGCCTGGACAGCAGTAGGGCGTCGTTGAATGCCACAGTCATGCCACCTCCTGTCAAAGGGTGACGCATGTTCATTGCGTCTCCAAGCAGTATCACACCTGCATGTTTGTTCTTGGAAGCAGGCAAAAACGAGTTGGGCATAGAGCGCAAAGCACCACGGTCAAGCGCGGCTTCAAATGATGGCCGTACCCGTGCAGGTAGCGAAGGTAGTACGACGTTGCGTAGATGGTTTTTCACACCTCCATTCTTGACGGATGCAGACGGCAGGTTCTCGGGAATATCTACGAGAGCACGCGTCTCATGTGTACCAATCTGGTAGAGCAGAACTGGAGGACTGTCGCTGATCAGAACGTGACCGTGATTAGGCATCGGCAGGTCAGCATCGATCAACTCGAGGCCCCAGAACTTCGACTTGACCACAGGAGCTCGAGTATTGATCTCTTTACGGAATTTGCTAGCATAGCCGTCCGCGACAACGGTCAGATGGGCGAAATAGTAGTCCTTGCGGTCTCTAGTGGAGCACTCAACCCCCAAGACCTGTCCGCTGTATCCACTTCGCACTAGATCCGTGGCCGTGGTCTCAATGACTGTGACGTTGGAGCACTTGAGGGCACGCTCTCGAAGTTTCTGGATGAACCGGCCGTGGTGGAATGAGCGTCCTTCTGGTCTCGACTTTTTCTCCTTTTCATTCAATTTGGTTGTGGTGGCGGCAGCATTTTCGGGATATGGGATGGCAACCTCGTCGCCGTGGTATATGACATCGTAGCCGAGGACCTTGATAGCGTCAATGTCCTCGAGACAGTCGGCCATTCCAAGCTCTTCCAAAGCAGCGACTCCGCCAGGCTGCAGCAGCTCTCCTACAATGCGATCAGGCTGTTTGAGTGATTTCTCGAGTAGAATGACGCTCCGGCCCTGATCGGAGAAGGCGACGGCGAGTGCGCACCCTAGGATGCCAGCACCAATGATGACCACATCTGCTTCGTGGTGCACTCGGCGGCGCGACTCCAAGGCGTCGGGTACAGTGGGAGAGGATGGAGGCGAGTCGAGAATGAGCGGCATGATGTAGGGCGTCGGGTTCTCAGGAAGCAGTCAAGGATAACAGCATAGCAAGGTAGATTTGTCGATGCGACAAAGGTCAACAAAAGATTCGGAAAGGAGCGATTGTCATACGATTGAGTTGACTAGTTGCTGGTAAATTTGACAGGGTCTGCAACCGCCTCATACGTATTGGAAGTCACCCCACTGTCTGGACCATCAGGCCATTCCCGCTACTCTCACCGGAACAACTTTCCAATCGAAGTGACCGAGTCGCGGTTTGTGTATGGCGCCTTTCAAACGCATCAAAATAACCCGCGCTTGTGCTTGTGAACGAGTAGATATGATCTCAAGCATTGCGGTGGCGGGGGACCCCTATTGGCAAATATCGGAGACAAGCGGGAGTCGAACGATAAATGTGCTGACATTGTCGTACTACGAGTAGTGCAAACACTTCTTCAACTTCTCGAATAGCAATAAAGGATAAAAAAAACCTCTGCAATGTCAGGAAGCGAGCGAATAGATTAGGCAAGCTTCATGCTTTATTGTCACCCATTCGTCCAACGCAGAGGAGACGCTTAGATGAAAAGCAAGCCACAGCTACCAGTATCCAGTCACCCAGGTCTCGTGTGTACAACCGAGCTGTCAGGCGCGGCGTCACGCATGCATGTTTTTTCGCATTCGAAATCGCCTGCATACTCGAAGACCAAATTGAATGCATTACTTCGAGTATTGGGTGGCCAAAAAGGGGACACTTTTGCTCTTGTTAGTAGATAACTCACAAGCTCCATGCCCAACGTGTTGCCATCAAGCTAGTGACGTCGACATCCTCGTCGTCGATCTCGACCAAATAAACAGTGCCTACTTTGCGCTGCATTCATACCCTGCTCACAACCAGTGATCTAGCAAAGTAAGACACAGCAATGGCACCCGACCTCAGTAACTGCAGAGTGCTCAAAGAAGAGCCACTAGCTTCTTCTGACGCTAAGTGGACCGCTTTGAGAAAGTGAGTCCTCAGACCACGACTACCTGTACTCGATTGCTGAACATCTCCAAGAATAACTTATAACAATGCAGAGAACGTATCGAAAATCTGGTAGGTAAATCTCACGAGCATTGTATCAGATCGGAACTCAAGCAAGCTAGGGAATCAGCCGTACGGCCAACTCGACCATCAAATAGCTCGATAGATGCAGTAGGCATCGTCGCCATCTTGGAGAAACCCAGTGGGCCAGAATTACTTCTGCAAAAGCAGTACCGTCCACCCATCGACAAGGTATGCATAGAAGTACCAGCAGGCTTGGTAGATGAAGGCGAAGACGCCGAATCTTGCGCGCTTCGAGAGCTCAAAGAAGAAACTGGCTACGTGGGAGAAGTGATCAAAGGCACTCTGGGAGTGACACCTGTCATGTTCAATGGTATCCAGACCCGAGGATTCATTGAAGGTACCACGACTAATCGTGTATTTACAGACCCGGGGTTTTGTAATACAAACCTGAACATGGTCCACGTACGTCTAGATATGTCGAATCCCGACAATCAAAACCCACGACCAGAACTCGAAGAGAACGAGTTCATTGAGTGTTTCTCGATACCGTTGAAAACACTCTATGAGGAATGCAGGAGACTCGAGGCTGAGGGATATGCTATCGATGCTCGTGTACTCACACTAGCTGAAGGAATTGAGGTAGCTCGACAGTTCAAGATTGTCTAGTTGAAGCTGGAAGAGCCGTCGAAAGACAAGATACCTCCCGAAAATCAATTTGAAAACCACTAAGAAAGACAATTCTATATCCACCATATTGTTTCCATTTACTGATCACGATTCGCATGGCACAGCCACCAGAGTATGGCCAGGGAAGAGGAAAGGTTCGGATCGAATGCGATCTCTTTGTCGACTCCCAACTCTAGGCCATCCTCCACAGCTGTCAAGCGCGGCGCGCGGAAGCAAGTGTTAGCTTCCTGTACCCGGGTTTGTTGATATGTCTCCAATTTGTACGGTATGCGAGCGATGATCCTCAACAAACGTGCCGCGTTTCGCATGTCACTATTTGGTTCCTGAGCATCGAGACAGCAATCTATTCCTTTGAGGAGAGTATCCACAGCTAGTCTGGCTTTCAGGGAGGAAAACGAGGGTCTAGGCATGAGTTCAACGGCCCTCGGGAGGGGCCGCTGTCGCCAACGTTGACGGGCGAGCGACTTGGAAGCACGTTTCGCCGAGAAAAACTTGATAAGAACAAAGCTAGGATCACCCTTTATGCACCATCTGCGCGAATCACGAAAACTTGTGGTCGGAGATGCAGGAGTTCTCTGCGGTGTGATTGGGTGACTTGGCTGTCATTCTTTCTATCACTACCGATCGTTTGGAGAGGGGGGCTGACTCGACGATGCACAGCACAAGTATATTCGAGACATGGTACAACACGACCAGGAGTGACGGTGACATTGTTCAGACGTACATTTCCAGATGAGGACCATTTCACGAAACACGAAACAAACCAAGAACCGACGAGCATAGCACTTGTTTTTGGAGCGAGATGCACCGGTGAGTGTTTTGGTATAGCTGGTAGCAATCAAGCACAGACGGGGGGCTGAACCACCTCGGCTTGACCAAAAGAGCTGCATACCTACCTGTTAATTAGTTCCGATACCTTGGGCAACTAATATGCATCCCCACTTCCATTTCACGCCAAGGTCATGAAAACCTGGTCCGCTGGCCTTAAACTCATCAGCATGGGAAAGAGAGATTTGGGTGGGTTTGACACCCTTGTCCGGGTACGCATCCACGCACGGGCAGACAGGGCTCGTATCACAGCGTACCAGCAAAATGGAAAAAGACGAGGCGAGACTAGCAGCCGAATGGCCAAATGAGATGCACAACCTCGGTGCGAAGATCTCCTGGAGCGGCGTAGGAGCCAGCAGAAAAAAGCGGCGTGTCGCTTTTCATAAAAAATACCCTCGCCAGAAGACCCTACAGTACAGGCGCCGGGCGCTACCCGAATCCACACAACGGGTCAATGCACTAAACCAAAGCAGCATGTACGTGCAGATGCTCTCTCGCGTTAGTTGACTTGTGTGTTCCCACCGTCAGACATTAAAGATCATGGGTCTGGCACGATTTCATCCACCGCTCTCCCCTCTCCCCACCTTCTCTCCGGGATGCAAGGATTGCTTGCCTTTTTGCATGTATTTCTAGCAACCCACGCATTCGCTTCCATATCTGCATCGCCATTGTAAGACAACCCTCTCTGGCTCGGAACCGTAACCTGGCTTTGGGCTCGTCTCGCAGCTGCTGTGCTCGATCGCCTCGCGCCCATTAACCCTCGCCGATTGGGTGGCCGAGTCATATGTGACAGGAGCATGCACAGTATATCAAATTCGTTTCGTTGCACTTTTCCAAGAATTTGTCTGTATCACACTCTTGCGGACATTTTGAGACTCGCCCTGCTACTTCTGCATACCCCTTTCCTGTCAACATCACTGTGAATATTTCAGTGGTACACTCCAAATGCAGTTGTAGGATATCAAGTGGGCCGAGAACACTCCTAGATACCACGTATGTCTGGTTCGCGACCTCCCTCGCCCGTCCATCCTCGCATTGGCAACACCTCTTTCAGAGAGATGGCGGCAGAGGCTCAGAGACCACATCACTCTTCAGTCCCGCAGTTCCTTGGACATCCTGAGCGACAAAACTCTGTCGGATACCAGTTCTCGCCGATAGTGGGACAAGAACGGTCGAGTATATCGTTTCACCCACCATTCACCACTCTACCACCACCATCATCGCGTCCAGGAGCTTCGACAAATCCGCAGAACTATGTGCAACGATCAGTTCCAATATCAAAGTTATTGTCCGATGCCCCTCAGGATCCACTACCGCGTCCCAGACAGATATCAGCACCTGGTCCCTTCTCTTCTGGGCTACCTTCGCCACCTCCGCCTGTAGTGTATCAGCGGACTGTAGCCAACCCACCACAACATCTGCCGCTGCCAAATGTGCGAACCTCGCCCGTCTTCCGTGTGCCACAGTACCCGCCGCAGGTTACGAGCCCGCACCATGTCTCACAGTTTCCACAACAAAATTCACCCATTGCTTCAAACAGTCCATCGTCAGGCTCTCTTGATTCAGGAACCTCTCCTCGAGAGCGTCAGCCTGCCATTACCGAGAAGTTCAGTCGTCTGCCATCCTTTGCTGCACCGTCTCCGAATTTGAGGTATGAGCTCAATATGCGGCAACAGCCTGTCGCTGCCAGAGCATGCGGCTTTGGAGAACGTGACCGACGCGTTGTTGATCCTCCACCTATCCTTGAGCTTAAAGTTATCGATGCCGAAACAGGAAAAGTGGACAGCGAAAACACGCCCTACGTATATACGACACTGCATTGTACTCTGATCAACTCCATGACATACAAGGACGAATCACAGATTGAACCTGCTCATCCAAATGCGCCAGCCACACAACGCCTGATGGGAACAGCAGTGGCGTCGCCGTTCTCTGGTACAGATGAAACAGGAAAGAGAGGGACATTTTTTGTCTTCCCTGATCTCTCTTGCCGCAATCCAGGGAGGTATCGGTTCCAGTTTCGTTTATTGATAGTCGATCCACTGAATCTTTCTGTCGGAACAACCTCGCGAATACAGAGCTCGATCATCTCTGAACCGTTCGAGGTGTATACTGCAAAAGAGTTTCCAGGAATGCGAGCCAGCAGTGCTTTGCTTAAAGCTCTGAGAAAACAGGGTCTGAATGTAGCTGTCAAAAAGGGCCGTGAGGCTACGAAGAAGGCGACCAGGAGACCTGGCCATGTTGACGAGGACGACAGCAGCGGTGAGGATGGAGAAAACGTTGCCGACGAGGACGATCAGGACAGCGACGATGCACGCCCTCAAGCTGCCGCTGGTGGCAAAGATCGAAGAAAAAGAAAACGAAGAGAGTGAATGAGACCACGAGCGACACGCCCCACTAGATGTATGATTTCTTTCTTAGTGCCTCATTTTCGGTTGTTGATACGGGCATGTCTTGTTGTTTTAGCTCTGTATCTTGCACTTTTCTCCTCGAACTCGAAGAACTAGTTCACTATCTTGGCAAAGACGGTCATCGGTTGCATGTAGGCATTCTGAGTATTTAGCTAGTCCAACAAGATAGCATTTCGGTTGGTGGGTGATATAAATTTACTATTTCTTAGTTGATTCAAGCCCACGTTCAGAACCATCCCTAGCCTTGACAAGCATCTACACTTGAAGGTATGATCCATATCTCTCATTGGAAGAGGACATTTACGCGCCCTCTAAACCTTCATACAGCTTGACATTCCAGCTCTTGCTTGGATTATTGTACCTGTATGTAAAATCGCGACCCAGCTTTGCGAGGATTTCAAGGTCGTCCGAATCCAGCTCGATATGCCTACTCTCAAAGTTTTCGTTGATCCTCTCTACGTGTGCACTCTTGGGTATGACACTTGTACCTCGACTCATACCCCAAGCCAATGATATTCCCGCAGTCGTGGAGTTGTGCTTCTTTGCCAGCTTTATCATGGCTTTGTTCTTGAGTAAAGGTGGAGGCATATGTTTTGCCTTTTCTTGGTAGGTGGGATTGGTTCCTCCAAGCGGCGAGTAGGCCGTCACATGGATGCCCCGGACCTTGTGATAACTTATCCAGTCTTCCTGCTGCAGATAGGGGTGTAATTCCATTTGGTGGCAATATGGAACATGAGTTGTATGATTCAGCAAGGTGTCGAGTTGCGATGGCGAAAAATTTGAGATTCCAATGCGTCTAGTCTTGCCTGACTGAACCAACTGCACCATGGCCTCCCAGGTGTCGAGGAAATAGATTTCATTGCCCTTGCTCGTTTCGGCAACTGGCCAGTGCATATGATACAGATCCAGGTAGTCAAGGTTGAGATCGGATAGCGTTTTGTCGATAGCAGCCTCGACTTTAGAGGGATCGTGGTGGTCCTAATTGAAGGTATAATTAGCAGGTTGTACAAGAGTGGATGTGAAAACAGCACAGCTCTGCTAAACGAGTACTGCAGTCCGGGACGGTGTCTCAGCTGGAGACTGTACGTGCAGGCTGAGATAGAATGCCAGCAACAGTCGTGATGTTCGTACTTCGATTCAACTTACGTTCCAAAGTTTGGAGGTAACCCAAATGTCTTCGCGTGACAGTCCAGCTTTCTTCAGGCCCTCAGAGATGCCCTTGCCCACAGCTTTCTAAATGTTGTTATGAATTGGCCGATTGAGATCGAAAAGGCATTGTTACCTCATTGCCGTATACGGCAGCACAATCTATGTGTGTGTAGCCGGTATGGATTGCGTGGGACACTGCCTCTGTAGCATTGTCCTTCAAGTTCCATGTTCCAAACCCTATAATAGGGATCTGGAAAAGAGTCGATGGTCCGAGAGGTGTTTGACCCTGTGATGGTTGCTTGGCAGCAACAACCGCTAAGGTTGCCGCAAATGGCAAGAACGAAAGCAGATGCATGCTTGTGGTTTTGCTGCAAAAGCGCAATGTCTGCGAAGGTGAGATAAGTCAAGACTAAAAGCCCATTGCTACACCTTTATATCCGTTATCCGATTCCTGCGATATCTGATGTCATGAACTGCTCATTGCAGCTTTCCCCGCAGTCTGGGTGCCTTGGGAGGTCGTAGCGAGCTGATATCAGTCTGCAGGGACGCAAAACACGGCATCTGATGTGGCTTGATGTGCGTAGTTTACCATTCTTGCAGATGCGCGAGCTGGGTAGGATCAATATTGCTGGAAGCTGGTGGTATAGACACTCATATCTACCTAGGTCGTAGACTTACCTAGTACTCCACACAATTGGCCATACCCCACCATATTTGTTTGCTTAGTTTGCTTTGGTGAAACAGATTTTGTTGCATGCCGACGACTGAACTGACTAGCCGATACCAGTCAATACAGTAAGAGCCACTGAGAGATAGAAAGTGATAGTCATGTCAGCGATTCTCTTTGATCAATAAGCCTCAATCGTGAGGCAGCAGGCAAGCATTGAATAAATAGCCATGTCATGCATAGGGCGCTTTGACGCCAGGGCCTTTTTCGAGTCAGAGTGCTTCCCCAGGAAAATGGCAGCGAACGCGTTTTTCTGGCGTTTCGCGAAAAAAATTCCACCTTCTTTCCTTCCCGCTGGCATAAGCTAGTGAGGCGACCCTAAGGTGTATCATCTAAAGCAAACATGAAATACGTATTGGTATCCGGAGGTAAGAGCTGGAGCACTAGCATCATGGCTCGATCGTGGACTAATGGCTCGTCCAGGTGTTATCAGCGGTGTCGGCAAGGGCATTATTGGTATGACCAGCGTTCACGAGAATGTACGCCGATACTGACATGACTGCGACGTCAAGCCTCGTCCACCGGCCTGCTGCTGAAGACTATGGGATTGAAGATATGTGTGACCTTGCTATGGTTGTCTGTTCTTGTGCTGACAACATGTACGTCTCCTCGATCAAGATTGATCCCTATCTCAATGTCGACGCCGGTACCATGAACCCCAAGGAGTATGTCCACTATCCCCGTGCTGCGATCGCGCAGTTCTGACATTGTCAAGGCACGGTGAGGTCTTCGTCCTCGACGACGGTGGTGAAGTCGACCTCGATCTCGGCAACTACGAGCGCTACCTCGACATCACCCTGACACGCGAGAACAACATCACCACTGGCAAAATCTACCAGCACGTTATTGAAAAGGAGCGCAGAGGAGATTACTTGGGCCACACTGTCCAGGTCGTTCCTCACATTGTTGACGCTATCCAAGACTGGGTCGAGAGAGTCGCCAAGATTCCCGTTGACGACACAAATGAAGAGCCCGACGTTTGTATCATCGAGTTGGGTGGCACAGTCGGCGACATCGAGAGCATGCCCTTCGTCGAGGCCATGACTCAGCTCCGCGCCCGCGCTGGAAGAGACAACTTCATGCAGATTCACGTCAGCTACGTGCCCATGGTCCACGGCGAGCAGAAGACAAAGCCCACTCAAATGGCTATCAAGGCTGTGCGCAGTGCTGGTTTGATTCCCGATTTGATTGCCTGCCGTTGCGAGCACCCTCTTGACGCTGGTGCCCACCAGAAGATTGCTCGCTTCTGCCAGGTCCCCCTTCCTCAGGTTCTCGTTGTCCGCGACATGCCCACCACATACCAAGTCCCCATTCTCCTTCAAGAGCAAGGTCTCTTGCAGAGTCTGAAGGACATCCTTCGCATCGATGCTTTGACCATCTCTCCCCTTCTTGCAACCAAGGGTGCCGAAATCTGGACCACCTGGAACAGCCTGGCAAACGGCTTGGCTACCGTCACTGATGTCGTCGAAATCGCGCTGGTTGGAAAATACCTTGAATGTCCCGACAGTTACTTGAGTGTTGTCAAGAGCGTCGAGCACGCTGCCATGAGATGCAAGAAGAAGCTGAAGATCGTCTGGGTTGATGCCGAGCACCTCGAGCCTGAGTCTGAGCGCGCCAACCCTGCTGCTTACCACAAGGCCTGGCACGATGTCTGCACCGCTTCCGGTATCCTGGTTCCTGGTGGTTTCGGCCAAAGAGGTACTGAGGGTATGATGAAGGCTGCCAAGTGGGCCCGTGAGAACGGCACACCCTACCTTGGAATTTGTCTCGGCATGCAGATTGCCGTTATCGAGTTCGCGAGAAATGTCTGCAACATCCCTGTTCCTGTCTCGACCAGTCAGGAGTTCGATGCTCGTGATGAGGACCGCATCATCATCTCAATGCCTGAGCACCACCCTGGACAGCTCGGCGGAACCATGAGACTCGGTCTCAGACCTACTTTGTGGCAACCTAATTCAGAGTGGAGTCGCCTTCGTGCCCTTTACGCCTCTACCACTTCCGCTGACGGCCAATCCCAAATTCTGGAGCGTCACCGTCACAGATACGAAGTCAATCCCAACTACGTCTCCACTCTGGAGACTAAGGGTCTGAACTTTATCGGCAAGGATGAGACCGGCGTTCGTCAGGAAATCATCGAGCTTAAAGATCACCCCTGGTTCGTCGGTGTCCAGTACCACCCCGAGTACCTTTCTCGTGTCCTTCATCCCAGCAAGCCTTATCTTGGATTCATTGCTGCTAGTGCAGGCATGCTTGACACAATCACTGCCGAGATTGTCAAGGAAAAGACGGCAAACACTTCATTCTAAAGATGGGAACAAATCACGAATATGAATGGTTAGATGCATCGAAAAGAAAACAAGATGGGGGAAATCACAATGCATTATCACGGCGTTTAGAGGCGTCAATGTACGTCAGAGGATGGGATAGAAGATTCCTTGCAGTAAAAAAACAGACCACATCACATTCAAGTTGGATCTGTAATCATGAAAATCAATTCTTTCTCAATACATGCTCCTCTGATTGTCCCATGCTTGTCATGACTCGTGGACCCGATGGGTACCAGTTGATAATGCAAGGTTGAATACTGGAGTCATGAGGCGCTGGATAGAGAAGGGAATACCCTCTGTGGTATTGATCAAAATGCTGCTGTGGCTGCTGCTGTCTTAAAAACGTTCGTTGCGTGCAATATCCTACAAAGTACCAACACTATTAACCTTCCAAACGACTCTTGAGGCTGGCCACTTCTTTTGTCAAGCTCTCAATACGCTCGGCCTGTGCTGCCATGTCCTGAGCCTGCTGCACCAACAGACTTCTGATTTCGGACAAGGCACCCTTGATGCCCTCAGCGGCTCCCTTCGCTGCGCCTGTGGCTGAGGTCGGTGGCTCTGCGCTAGTAGGCGCAGGTTTGGGTGTCTCGGCTACTGGCGACTTGATGTCGTTGATTTTGGGCTCAGCAGGCTCGGGAGCTGGAGCAGATTTGGTGGTTGTAGGTGTCTGGACTTGTGGGGGCGTGCGGACCCCAGTCTTCTCCTCTTGCTTAGTAGCAACAGTTGAGGTGGGCCGCTGAACGGGCTTGGGGACTTCGTCGAATTCATCGTTGGCGTTGCCCTTCGATTGAGTTACCTCATCCTTGTCAGCGAATCTGTCAGCCATGGCGGACATGCTTGCTTGGTTGTCCTGCATCGATCCCCTGGTGACGGGAGCAGGTGTTGGCTCGGGTTTCGCAGGCGAGGCAGGAACAGGAGTTGGGGCGGAGGAGGAAGAGATTGAACCAGGAGCGGGAGTGCTCTTGACCTGGGCGGCAGAAGGGGCCTTCTCAGCAGGAATCTCGACGGGGGTCTCGCCCTCGTACAGACTCTCGAGAGAAATCTTTGGTGGGAGAGCAGCTTCCTTGCCCGAGAACCAGTCCTCGCTAGACATGGAAGGCTTGCTGCCAGTGGCGGGAGGATAGATATCGTTCTGGAAGACCTCTGCACGGCGGGGAACAATGAATGAGATGGGCTCAATCAGGTTCTCGTTGACCGTCTTGTAGGCACGCATGACCTCGTTCTGGTGCAGGTTGACACCACGCTTGGGCACGAAAGCAACGCCACGTTGAGGGTCGGCCGATTTGTACTCGGAAAGATACTCGAACTTGTCGTTCTCGTACTCATAGTAACGAATGTTACCATCGCCCTTGCCAGCAAGGTACAGCATCTGGGTGCCATCGTCCCAGAAGGGCATGCAGACACCGCTGATGGAGTCGAGAATGGAGAAACCACCGATGGGTTCTTTGGGGTTGCGCACGTCCCACAGACCAAGTTGACGGTCGCTCATGCGCGAAAAGCCAGTCGTGGCTACACGATCATGCTCGCCCATCCATACTGCTCTACTGTTCTTTGCGCCGGGGTGTCCCTGAACCTCATGAGCTGGTCTTTCTTGTCTTACATCCCAGAAACGGATCTTCTTGTCACGGCAAGTGGTCACGAGCATGCCACCATCGGCTGACCATGACAGAGACTGAACAATGTCGTTGTGCTTGAGAGTAAGGCGAGGATCGTTGGAAGCGAGATCCCACAGCTTGATGGTGTAGTCGCCTGAGGAACTAGCCAGGACGTTGGCGGCCGAGGGGTTGAACAAAACGTGGCCGACTTTGCTGCGGTGGGTTAGTCTGAGGCAGATGGAGACATGAGCAGAGTGACATACCGGGTATGGCCAGACAACTTGTGCACAGGACTGACATCGGTGGGCTCGTCGGCGTCGGTGTGCAGACTGAAGTCTTCGGGGACCTTCCAGACAAAGACCTGCGAACAAAACTGAGCAAACAGCGCACTCCCAAGGCAGTGGATGTGGAGAGGGTACCTTTCCGTCATCGGAACCAGAAGCAATGATGGAGTCGTCAAAGGGGTTCCTGTCAATGGGCGTCAGGAAGCTGTGGAATCAGAAACGGGCATCTGGAAAGCGCACCAGTCGGTGTCGAGGACGGCGGCAGTGTGGCCACGGAACAGTGGCATAACATCGGGCAGCTTTCCACGCTCATCGACAGGGATAACTGCGAAGGCGCCACCACCGCTGGCCTCCCAATTGACCGAGAGGTACTTGGGGTTGGCCTTGATCAGGTTCGTGTCCCAAGCATTCTTAGAGATGCGGAGGTTGTCGTAACATTGCTCCTGCTCGGAGAAGGGTCGTCAGAGAGAAACACGGTAGGTACTGAGGCGTGCGATGGGATACCTTCTTGGTGGACTGCCCGAAGACGTGTCCTGCTTAGCGTTAGCCATGTCGTGTGCTTGGGACAGGCGCGTCATGGCGCTTACGGTATTTTGAAGCTCTAACGAAGCGGCCAGACATGGTGAGTTGGGCAGGCGTCTCCACCAGCTACAAAACAATATGGAGCGAGGACGACGAAGCTTGCGACTGGGTCGGCGAGGGTACGGAGTAGATTAGTGGAAGTGATACGGTATGCGCACGGTACCCCCGGCCGAGGCGCTTCGCTCGCCAAACAACGCCCTGAGCTCCACCCTCGTCATCTTGTCGACCAAGCCACATTTTATTTTGTTCCACCGCTTGTGCTTTTTTATTCAATCTGTACTCATTCCATACCGATTTTAACCAGCGATGTACAACGCAGCATGCTCTTCGAGCCATTCATTCGATTGCAACCACTTGAATCGCCTTTCTCCGAATGACCGGCACTGACCCATTCAAGATGTTTCATTCACCTCTCCTGCTACTCACCGTCTCCGCTGTAGCAGAATGCGTTCCGTAGTTTGGTCCACGCGTACTGTATATGTTCATGTCTTCTTGAAACGAGGACATTCGCTGCTTGCAAGTCAAAATCAATACCCAGATACCCCGTAGCAGAGGTTTAGCAGATTTTACTCATCGTCGCTCGTGCGAAGCTCGAATAGAAGCCAACTTATCCTACAAGTGACAGCCACAGGTTCACCGCCACATCAGTCGTCGGCGTGACTTGCTGACGCTAGCTGTTTTCGGCGTAGAGATGCTGTACTTCTCGCTGCATTGCTCCAACTATGATCGATACGATCTTCTGCTTGCCTGCCTGAAGACTATCCTTCTCAACTAAATTCAATCTTGTGAACTTCAATGTTGGCAAAGTCGATGGTGATCCTGCATATTTGTGCACCTTCGAAATCTCTTATACATGTATTTGCCGTTTCAGATCAAGATACGACCAATTGAGACCAAGATTTGGTGATATTCAATTCTTCCCCTCTCGCGACTCTATTAAGGTCCTTCTCATGTTCTCGAACCTCTGACTTCTACCGTACTCCGACGACACGTTGCCTCTCAATAGCTAGGTCTGTTCTTGTTCACCGTTGCTATCATGAACTTCTATAGCTATACGTGTCACGTACTTACGTACACGGAGGGATATTTGTTGCTGTGTTATTCTTCCGATAATTGTGGCGTATAAAATGATCGTAAGAGTGTAGTTCTACAGGTCTATACAGCTATAAAATGGGTATCACAGAGGCGAGATAACGTACAGGATTTCTCAACGAACGTCTTCGCCAACTAGATCAGAGCGCTGCCACGGAACATTCCATCGCGAACCTCCTTGACAATGTCTCTGCGGTCTCCCTTGCCTACGAGAACAATACCTCGGCCGCGTCTGCCCATGCGACCAACACGACCCAGACGATGGATGAAGTCGATACTAGTGTGGGGTACATCATACAAAATGACGTTGCGAACCATCAAGGTATCGATGCCACGAGACCCAAGATCAGTCATGACAAGCACCTTTGTGTTGTTCAATTGCCTCTTACCAGGCAGAGGGCGATGCATTGATGGCTCAGCCTGGCCAGATTTCGAACTGATAGCCGTACCAGTGAACTCGGCAAGCACTTGAGCTTGCTTACGTTCGTCAGAGTCACGGCTGAGAGCCATGGCATCGACACCTTTACTCTGGAGGTACAGCGACAGCTCGAAACACTTTTCGCGCTCGTTGACAAAGACAATCACCCTCTTGACAGCATCTTCCCCTGCTTCGCGACCAAGATTCCACACAGTGTCTGCGCAAGCAAGATCTCTGTTGCCCTTATAAGGATCTTTCTCGACATCCACCACGCTCAGCTGGACACGACGAGGAATGGCGTGCAGGTTTGGAGTAGCAAGACGACGAATGTCCGGGAACCGCTTACGAAGGTAGGCATCAAGACTGCGGGGAATGGTAGCGGAACAGAGCACGAGTTGTTTAAGGCTTGGAGTGGCACGATCGAGGATGCTGCCAGTGATAGGTGCGAAGGAGCGGTCAAGAAGCGAATCGGCCTCATCAATAACCAGATGAGTTACTCGTGAAAGTACATTGGGGTCGTTCTCACTAATGCTCGCAAGCAGATGTGGGGTAGAAATCAGGAGATCGACGCCTGAAGGAGAGAACAGGCGATTGCGAATAACGGTACCGGTAAAGTTGGCAGAGATAAGAGCTGCACGGAACTTGGTTGTGTGGGATAAGGACTTGGCCAGGGCGCCGACTTGCTGCACTAGCTCTGCGGTCGGGACCAAGATGATGGCACGTGGACGGCCTGTCGTGGGATGAGGTTCGTTGGACAGTGGTGGTGATTCGAGCTCGAAAATGTTCTTGCGCGCAGCTGCTTCCTTCTCCACTTGAGCATCTTGTTCGGCCTGAGCAATTTCAGCGCGCTTCAGCGCATCGATGATGGGTAACAGATAGGCTAGGGTCTTGCCTGATCCGGTTTCTGCGGCCAAGAGGTACTGTTGCATCGATTGAGTGTTCTTGGATCCTTTGCCATTGGTCCCGAGAAGAGCAGGAATGGCGAGCCGTTGAATGGGTGTGGGAGATGTGTCTTCCAAACCGTTCAAAGCCTGAGTTGAGATGGACTGATGAACGGTAGGTAATAAACCGAACTCGTTGAAAGATTCAGTATCGGCTATGCTCTGCTTGACAGCAGAACGATGGCTGTAAGAGACTTGACTGAGAGCACGCTGCATCTTCAAAGCCTTGAACGAGTCCTTCTCTTTTTCATCCTTTGGCTTGTACTTTTCTGGAGCATTTCGAGTTGCTCTCTTTTGCTCGGCCGACGAGGGACGTTGGCGAGGGGCATTGCGGAAGTCGGCATGTGTGACATTCATGCCACCAAAAGGGCTATTTGTACGTCGCTTCGGGGGTTTGGCATTGGGAAGAGCGACTTTGGGCGACAGATCCATTCGCGAAGGTCTCGGTTTTTGCATGGTAGCCATGTGGCGCGCGGGGCGCATAATGAAGACCGGGCGCGCCATCATAGCTGCGGCCTCGCAGAAGGGACATAGACTGGGTCGCATCCTGGAGGAAAGCATGTGTAGACCGGTGACCGCGCTGGTGACAGCGGCGGCGACAGATGACGAATACGGCGGCAGCGGTGCGACGACAAACACCTGCGATGAACTGAGCAGCAGTCTGTAGACAAAAATAAATTCCGGCCAAGTTTCAGAAAGACGGCGCGCAAGACCGATTAGGTTCGACTATCACAGGTCTTTGTAGCGAACGTAGAGGGCAAGACTAGTCGGATCCTTGTCAAGTCTTGGATAATGTCGTCGCTGTTCTAAAGAAATTTTTGGAGTTTTGTCAAGAATTTTGGTTGCATCTTATCATGATTTATGTTAGAAGAGTAGAGCAGAATGAGGGTCTTTTGATCTCACTTTTTGAGAGTAAAGAGAAAGGACAGGCAAACAATGATATTGTGCTACAAGGGTAGTCAACAAGAGAGGATGCACTAATGCGTGCCGCAGTGGAGACAGTGTTCTGTATCTAGTCTGCCTCTGCACATGGACATGGACATGGACACGGCCAACTCTGCGGCTTGGCCGTTGCTATGCCACTCGGACCCTCGGGCCCGGCGACAACAAAGACACTCCACGCTTGTTTTTGTATACCTACTTTAGCTCGCTTTCCGACCGCGATCGTTCACTTCTCCGTTCATTCCACTGCCTTTGCTGTTTGTTCTGCGCTTTGGGCATTGCTTTCTTTGCTGTTGCAAGTAGCGGTGCTGCATTTCCATCTTAGACCGAGCAGCCCACCTCCCTCACTGCACAGACAAGCGCGCATTCCTCGTCAACAATGGCCACCGAAGAGGTACCACAGTCTGGATTACCTCGCCTGACATGCGCTGACGTTCGCCTTAGGTGCAGCCGCTCAAGATAGTCAAGTCCAATTCAACCGCTTCGTCGATTGGCTCCCCGTCCAAGATGGCTCGCCCATTGTCAGAAATCGGCTCGACTGAGAGGCGGAGAAATTCTCCCAGTTACAACCAGGCCACCAAAGTACGTTGACCAGACCACAACTTGATCCTCCTCACCACCAGCTGATCTCCCACACTAGAAGATGATCACCACCAAGGATTCGTCGCCCTTCGATTCATCCCCGCTG
Organism: Aureobasidium melanogenum CBS 110374; assembly: GCF_000721775.1. Classification (NCBI taxonomy): domain Eukaryota; kingdom Fungi; phylum Ascomycota; class Dothideomycetes; order Dothideales; family Saccotheciaceae; genus Aureobasidium; species Aureobasidium melanogenum. Next base: position 1,580,819 of record NW_024470054.1, on the reverse strand, counting down.
CAGCAACAGCGCTCACCGCGCATGTTCTGGGAAGACCGCACCTCACCTTCGCGCTTTGGCTCCGAGAACAGTCCCGAGCGTGCAGAGCGCTCTGCTTCCCCTACCGCAACTTCTTCACACCGTCGCTCATCCATTGAGAATCTCAAAAAGGCTTCCCGTGTCAAGAATAGCACCATGTATGCTCGCGAAACAAAGCACAATTACGACCCTTCGAGCTCTCCCATCATCGAGCGCCCTCTGAGCAACCGTGGCTGGGGCGGAAACTTCCAAAACAACGTCTTCACACGCTTCGATAGTCTTCGCAAGGAGAACAATCCTCTCAAGTCTCCCACTGAATCCGATCCGAGCCCTTCCAAAATCCCTGGTCCTTCGTCTGGCCCTTCTGTCGTAAACACATCCGCTCCGAGCTCCCCTCGGCGGGAGACTCCTTCGCCAACCAAGTCTTCTCTCACATCAAATGGTCGTTTTGCTGCTTCTTTCGAGTCCGACCAAAGTCACTGGCCTGAAGACCAAGATGACGGCAGAGTTGCTACTCCTCGTGCGCAGCCACGTCATGCAAAAAGCGTCACCTTCGAGACAGCTCCTCCCGAGATCAACGAATACGAACAGCAAACACCAGAGCCATCATCTATTGCCTCGGGCTCACGAGAGGGTAGCTACGATTCCGATGATTATGAAGATAACAGCTTCGAACGTGCCTCTTCAGTCGACGAAGACAGTTTCGACGCCTCACTGGAGGATACAGATAAGACACCGGTGGTCCTTCCTGAGGATTGGAGGCACATGAGCCCTGATGTTGCTCGTAGTCATCTTGCCAACGACTATGACGACGTCTTTGATGATGATGACGAGACTACCGAGAGACATGCCTCACACTCCAACAACGAGCAACGACCAACCTCTAGCCGCTCTGAATCTGCCAACTCCGATGCCGAAGCAAGACCTTTACCGCCACTTCCTGGCGTGCCCTCCTTCAGAAGAGAACGTGTTGACTCTGGTGGTCTTGCCGCTGCTGCAGAACGCGCGAGTAGTATCCAACGTTCTCTGCCTTCTCCACCACGCCCTGCTTCGGTCTCGAAAGATGAGATTCTCCGCATGCGGGAGGCCAACATGTCCATGGAAGACAGGATGAACCTCCTGAAATTGCAAACATCTCTTGCCGATGTACAAAAATTACAAGACACAGAAGAACATACTGGACAAGACGCCAAATTCACTGAAGAAGATGCTGTCGCTGCTTCTGAGCACTCAGACATCGAAGATGATGATCTTGCTGGCTTCGACTTTGCACCAAGCATCTCTAGAGAGTCCATCCTGCGAAACGTCAAGTCGCAGAAGTACGACCAGTTTGATGCTGATTTGCATGAGGAGTCCATGGTCTCATTCGCCGATAGAGATTATCGCGAACTCGCCAATCTCGACCCCGACGTCCCAATCCCCTCTCGTGAGACATCGACCCAGTTTGACGCTGAGGTTGATGCTGACATCAAAGAAGAGGCTGAGAATAGCTACCTCGACCTTAGTGCTGTTCCATCTTTCCACTCTGAACCTGAGGAACCCGGAGCAGACGACTATGACAGAAGGTCCGTCATTCATCATGCTGATTGCGACGAAGACTCGCAGGCCGAGGACGACGAGAGTCGCTACTCGTCCCCTATGTCCGTCCTGATCAACGAACAACCAGAAGAGCCTCAACACATGCCTGCCGAAGATGACCAAGAAACACCTATGCAGGACGAAGCATTTGCTACTCCTCTGGGCCATCCACAATCCACAGAGGAATCGAGCAGCATGGGTCTTCCCCTGAGCTTCCTAGGCAACGATGATTTCGATTTCGGTCTGAAAGACTATATCACTCCCACACCTCCTTCCTCATCTGGCACCCAGGAGCAGAGCAAGAAATCTGTTCTCGAGCCACCTGTGGTGTTGCAGCCTAGTTTTACTACTGAGGCTCGTTACGGACGAGAAGGATCCAGCGAATCAGATCAAACTATCGGTCATGAGTCTTTTGGCTCTGTCATCCATGGCTCCATGATCGATATGTCCCCTCCTCCAGAGGACGCACCTATCATTCCTGAGCGCAAAGCCACCATCAAGACACAGGGCAAACTCAAGGCTCGACCCTCTGGAACTCCAGCCGATTTGGAAGCTATGAGAGCTCAACGTCGTCATGTGAGCCACGAAGTGCCTCCTATCCCCGATCAATACCTTTCAGAGACTTCGGCCCAAGCAGATGAGCAGGCCTCTTCCGATGAGGGTGAAGATGATGAAGAATCACACAGTTCGGAATCTCTCTCTGAGCATGATATGACTAGCCAGGAACTTCAACAGGACGAAATCGATGGCGAGCACGACAGCGAAAAGTCCCTCCACCGCGAAACAAACCTCGACAAAGATGGCCAACTCGCAAACGATGGAACAGACGTACTCTCTGAACAGGACGAACAGCGTCGACAAAGCCGCGAGATGAAGCTCGACCTTGACTTCCCTCTCGAATCTTTCGACAATGACATGGGTCTTGGAATGGATGCCGAGTTTGACCGCGTAATTGAAGCTCAGAAGGTAGGAATTGGTACAGCTCATCGTTCTCTTGTGTATATGCTAACCAACATGCAGAAGGGCTATCTCATGCGTCAAAACACCAAAGTCATCGTTGCTAGTAACAGAAACTTTAGCGACGAAAGCCAGCGTCCACTCTCTCCAAATGGCCAAACCAATCCCTCGACTACTAGCAAGAGCAAACGTACTGCGCGCAAGTCGAGCGCCGGCGAGAAGTATTTGACGACCGAGCCATGGAACGGCAAGACTAGACGTAAAAGTTCTAGGAGATCCTCTGGCAGAAAATCCAACATCGGTGGGCCGGCCCCTCCTCTGCCTGGTCATGAAAGTTCTCTGGGAAAGGTCGATGAATATCTGACGACTGATGAGACCAACGATGGTGAGGAGAGAGGAAGACTTTTTGTCAAGGTTGTTGGCGTGAAGGAGCTCGATTTGCCTCTGCCGCGCAGTAAGTGCTTGCATCTCAAACCTGTCCGGGTCGAACTAACATGATTTTGCAGATGATCGGCTCTTCTTCCAACTCACCTTGGACAATGGCCTGCATTGTGTGACAACTGCTGATCTTCAGCTTGGTAAAGCTGCTGCCATTGGGCAGGAGTTCGAGCTTGTTGTTCTTCAAGACCTTGAGTTCCAGCTTACTCTGACTACCAAACTGCCGGCTCCTGCACCTAAGCCTCAGATGTCAATTCCTGTTCCCGTGTCTCCCACCAAGCCTATCAAGTCGTCAACATCAAGATTCTCTCGCCTTCTCACATCTCCCAAGAAGAGAGCGGAGCGTGAAAGAAAGGAGAGAGAAGAGGCCGCGGAGGTCGAACGTCGTCAGCAAGAAGAGATGCAACGCAAGCGTGCTATTGTCAAGCCTACGCCATGGGACATAATGCGCGAAGTTGTTGATGCCAAATCTGGATCATTTGCTCGTGCTTATGTTTCTCTCAAGTCTCACGAGTCTCAGTGTTTCGGACGACAACTGACCGTCGACGTGCCCTGCTTCAATGAGTGGGCGATTGAGAAGGATGCCGACGTCGTCAGCAGTGTGCGCAGCAAGCGCAACAATGGCAACCCTGGATTTGGTGGTAGAGACGGCACCATCAGACGTCCGCCCTACGCGATAGGCAAGCTCGAGTTGCAGCTCATGTACATTCCAAAGCCGAAGGGGGCTGGTGATGAGCACATGCCCAAGAGCATGAGTTCAGCTATCAGAGAGATGAAGGCCGCTGAACAAGTCAAAGAGTCATCGTGGGAAGGTTGCTTGAGTCAGCAAGGAGGCGATTGTCCGTACTGGCGCCGTCGCTTCTTCCGTCTACAGGGTACGAAGCTCACAGCCTACCACGAGCACACTCGCCAGCCCAGAGCCACTATCAATCTCTCAAAGGCTACAAAATTGATCGATGATCAGAAATCACTTGTCGCCGATCCGACATCGGGCCACCCCACAAAGGGTAGGCGCAAGTCTGCCTTTGCTGAAGAAGATGATGGCTACCAATTCGTCGAAGAAGGATTCAGAATGAGATTCGCCAACGGCGAGACCATTGACTTCTATGCCGACAGCGCTACAGACAAGGATGCCTGGATGAAGGCACTTGGCTCATGCATAGGCAAGCCTTCGACGAGCAGCACAGCCAAATGGACCGATGTGGTGTTGACCAAGGAACGATCGGAAGCCAAAGCAGTGAAGGCACAACAGAACTCGGAAGACCCCAGCCGATCAGGACCAGATGCTCACGATAACAAGACCGGTGCACCCAAGCTCAAGCGTACAATGTCACAACAGGATAGCACGCGAGGTGACACGCCACCCACAAGCAGCCCTCGTACAGGACAACGTGACAGACACCAGGTCAAGAGCATGGTCTTCTAGAGAGGGTCAGACAGAACCGACCTCTTTCCTCTTACCTTTCTCACTCTTTCTAGATACCTTTCTTGCTCTCATCTCTTTCTCTTGTCTTTTGCACCTTTTTTTCCTGGCAAAAACAGCATGGCATAGCCGTCGCCCGTTCTTCATTTTCATTGTTTCATTTCTCTTTTTTTTGGTTTATTGGGTTCTGGGAAGGGTTTGGAGATTCGGAGTTTACGATTGTAATGAAACACAATGCATGCGCTACTGCTACAGACAACCTTTCAATTGAATGCCTCGGTTTCCTTCAATATCATAGAACGCGTCAGTGATTTGTGTATGTTGCCAATCAAATTACATGGTTGTCGGAGAGGATGCATTTGAAAGTCAGGGTCATTGTTTCAACGAGATTTCTGGCAACCGAATATCAACTCCACGCTCATTCGATATGCACAGAGGATGTATGGAGGAGATGATGATCGAGATGATTGTGTTGTATCTAGATTAGAGGAGTAGCTTTTGATATTGACTCAATTCACCAAGCCTTGCCGTTTACGGCCAGCTATTGGTTTCACAGCATAACATGAGAGTATGCATACTAGTCACGCTGTCGTTGACAGTCTGATAAGGCGTGATACTTGAATAAAGTATTTATTCATACACAGATAGAAAAATAGTAGATGCGTGACCCTGCTTAAGAAGGATCAAGAAAGCCTCCTGGTCACGCGGGTATCTCAGAAGACATGGAAAATGATATGACAAGAAACGCCCTTTAAAGCCCCCTGCAAAATGCTTTACACTTTTGCTTGCAAGAAAAGACGCCATGCTGAAAAGTCCAAACGATGCGCGCTTAATCAATAGGTTTAGAAACTAAAGTCGTGTTAGCAAGTGACCAGGACACTGGTAGATGCTGAAGGACTTACCGTATCTCGTAACTGCCCGCTCGTGTCATGTACCGCACCCACTTCACACTGCTATACTGACTCTTCTCAAAGACTTTGAGATATCTCACCAACAGACCTGAACTTGTAAACATGAGCAGCGAGAAGTTCAGACTTAATGGCGGTCTACTCCAAGCCTTTTGGTTGGTCATGGAGGTAAGTTGAGCTTCAGCGCTGAGCACGTATTCAGAGCCACCGGTGAAGCGGGCAATCTTCCAGACAATGTTGTTGTGTTCAGGCTCGTACTTGGCCTTTCCTTGAGAAGTTCGTTCGGTGATGGAGGCAGTATTGAGAGGAGTCGGGATGCGAATGACAACATTTGTGGCGAAGAGCTTTGTGCCATAGTTTGCCTTGATGGCAATGCTATACTCAACCTTTGTCTTTCCAATCTCATTCACAATGGCGTGAACCTTGAAAGGTAAGTTGATGTTCTCGGTGGCACGGTATCGCATTAGCTCAAAGCTACCATCGGGAGGAATAAAGGAGATTGTTCTGTCGGTGTCGAATTTGCCCAAACGCACGCACTGATGGAATTGACAATCTTCGAGGGTGACACTTCCAGCGGCAGCCTTTGTGGCTTTTGTGCCGGCCATATTTCCAGAAGGCGAGGCCAGAGCCTCCTCGCCAAGTGTAAGACGGTCGTTGAGACCAAACTTGCATTCAGGAGTACCAGAGAGGTAAGCGCGCATCTCGATCTGACCGTTGACATCGGCACGCAGGACGGTTCCATTGGCGGACATGAGGAGGTTGACATCTTCGATAACGTCGACAAAGGCTTCGTTCTTGCGGTACTTGATGTTGTCTCGTCTCCAGGACATGGCACCGGTGGCTTGCATTGTGATCTTGGACGAATCCTCCTGTTGAAGTGTAAGCAATTGGATGTACAGATGGCGAGGTAGGCGGGCGTACGACGAGGTTCCTCTCGGACTTGACACCTTCGGTGGTGATGTACATCTTGAGAGTGTCTGTGTCAGTGTTCTGAGGATAGCCAAAGTCGAGGATCTCTAGACAGAGGGTGGTGAGCAGATTGTGGCAAGATAATTCGAAGACTAGGACGGACCATCGAGCAATTCGTAGATCAGGACAAAGTTGTTCTTGACGGCCTCCTCGTCAAACTTGGCGAAGTAGGAGCGGCCGAGCTGGATCAAGCGGTACAGGAACTCAAAGACCAGAGCGGCATTGGCATTGCCCTTTGTGACGGCGACGATGAAGATGTTCTCGTGCTTGACATGGCTGAAGGTGGTGGAACCAAGGGTCAGGATGGGCGAGCGAACCAGAGGGTTGGAGATGACCTGGATACGGAAGACATCGGCGAGACGCGGGCGGCAGTCATTGCGGAAGGCGCGAAAGATGAGGTTCTCGCCCTTCTGGTTGAAGATGAGGATGCCCGAGATCATGGCGAATTGCTCGAGTGCTTGTGACTAGATGCTACAAAGTGCTATAGGCTGGCTATAGGTGATCGAGGGGTCCAGCAGCGGAGGTCGGGGAAGGCGCTTGGCAAACGCGGCCGACTGCAACCAAGCACGTCAGCTACACCTGCGACGCTGCGACTGCCTACTCGTACCTTGACCCATCCCACTCTAGAGGAAGCCAATTTACGACCATCAACTCTCCCGCTTAAGCAAAAGACGCCAGCCACAAACTTCTGCGTTGCACATTCTACCACGTCATCCTTCGAACCACATCCTTGACCCAACCGCGAACCGCCGCCTCGACGACTGCACGCCTCAATTCACCACCATGAAGCCTGTCGTATCCGCCTTTAATGCCTGGACATGGTGCGCTCTTCTTGTGTCGACTTTCCTTGGGATCCTATTAACGTAGCGACAGTGTTGTCATCTCCGTCTTCGCCATCGTCATTCTCTCCGTCATTGGTGCTCTCTTCAAGACAAACAACCACTCCATGATGGGTTCTGAGGAAGACCCCGCCGACGGCGCTGCCGTCGCTGCCTCTGTCTTTGGTGCCGTTGCCATCTATGGCGTATGTCACTCTACTGCTCCTTACCCTCGCATTCTCCTTGTACTGATTGCCATCCCAGGCTTTCCTCGTCTTTTGCGCCGGCCAAGCTTATCTGCACCAACGAGACAGATCAAGAGGCGCCATTGCCCTGTCATAATCCCACAAAATCCCTACACAGAGCAACAGATACCTTCGGTAATCTGACCCTCGTTTTTCGACATCATGACCATCACCACCACTTTTGCTTTCTCGGCGCGGCGTTAATCTTTCTTCGAGGTTCGGTTTGTTATAGACATTTTCCATTGGGAGGCAACCGGGCGCAATCACCCTTGTGTATACCTATCATCTATCTTTTGCAAGTTTGCAGCTTCCATCTACTTCGACCTGTCCTGTAACGCCGCCGTCCATGTTGATATCCGTTAAATGCATCATAACTCCACCAACCATCAGAAGTTAACATCAGAATCCATCGTCACTCTCTTCGTCATCCTTGGGCTTCAGCCATTTGCTCATGTACGGTCCGTCGAGCCAATATCCGAGCTTGGCGTAGTAGCTGCGTACTCCCACACCTGAAATGATGCTGAGTTTCTCACTACCATGCTCGTCACGCGCGATTCTCTCAGCCTCTTCCATCAATAGCGTACCGTAACCTTGGTGTTGGAACTTTCTGGGATCGCGCCCATGCACCGGCACTGCCGAGCCGTACACATGTAGCTCACGCACCAAACTCGTCGGCTGTCCAGTGAGCTCTGGTCGGAACGTGTGCGTTGAGCTGCATTTGCGTAGACGTAACAAACCAATCAGGATATCTTGCTTAGGGTCCTCGTAAGCCAGGAAGGTTTCCCATCCACCATTTGCTGTGTAGTCTCGGCGGACCAATTCGACTTGCGAGGGTCGAATCTTGTTTTTGACCTCGTTGATACCAACCTCGCGAGTACGGACATCACGACATGTGGTGCCAAAGTCCTTCATACGAGACAAAGCCAGCTCGCGTAAGTTGCCGTTCTCAACGCCTGATGTAACAAGAGGCATGGGAATATCACGCTGTACACGATAGATACGGGTCCATGGCGGTACCAGGGCTAGGATGCGAGCAACCAGATCGATCAGCGCATTGGGTGTGTAGTTCTTGTAGCGACCCGTTCTCCAGAGCTCGTACAGTCCAGTTCCTCGAATGACCAATGTAGGGTAAATTTTGAGACCGTCGGTTCTGAAAGCAGGGTTCTCAAAGTACTCTCTGAACTGATCCAGATCTCTCTCCATGCCAACATTGGGCAGGTCAGGCATCATATGACTTACGACCTTGAAGCCTGCATCCTTTGCCAATTTGAATGTCTCTGCGACTGCTGCTACTGTGTGGCCTCTGTTGGTATCACGCGCGACATCCTCGTACAAGGACTGGACACCAATCTCTAGACGGGTACATCCATAACGCAGCATATCGCTCAGGTGTTGGTCCAAGCAGTAGTCGGGTCTCGTCTCAATGGTGATACCAACGCATTTTGTGCTGCTCATCTCACCAGCCAAGACAGCCTCATCGACGTTGGTCGCCTGGAAACCACTGAGGGCATTGTGTAGTTGGGATATGAACTCTTCTCTGTAGCTGACTGGAAGCGACATGAAGGTACCACCCATGATAATGTATTCAACCTTGTCAACAGAGTGACCCAGAGATTTGATCTGATCGACTCTTCCTCTTGCTTGTTCAAAAGGGTCGTATCTCGCGCGGATGGCACGCATCGAAGTAGGTTCGTAGCCGGTGTAGGATTGGGTTGAGTACTCAAAATCGGAATCAGGACCTCCAGGACAATAAACACAAATGTTGCCAGTGTATGAGATATGCGGACATCTGTGCGGCTTGCACATGACAGCGACGACGGCGATACCAGAAGCACTTCGGATGGGCTTTGCGATCAGGCGTGGCAAGATGTATTTCTTGTAGTGCTCGGGGACGGCATTGATAATGGCGGTGAGGGGTGGAGTGTTGCTGAGGAAGTGCTTTTTGGCAATGTTGTTGCGTAGCGTGTTGAGGTTCAGGTCCTTCTTGGGTTTCTTGCCATCCAGTTGACTCTCGTAGTCTTCGACTAATGCGTTCGCCACATCCGAGCAGGCTCTAAGATACCTCTCGCTTTCGGGAGCGAGCTTGACTCCCTTGGGGACCTTACTATGTTTAGTCTTGGACTCGGTGGTCATGGTCATGGTGGCCATGGTGGACTGTAGCTTTTGCAAGCTCGCAGCGGCGAGGCTGAGTTGACGGTTGATGCCTCTGCAGGAGGATGGTTGTCGAGGTCTGTCGAAGGTTGAAAGACCGAGTTGTTGGTCGAGCAGGAGCAGAACTATGACGATTATGTGCGCCTGGTCGAGATGGATGCGGAGTGAATGACAAAAAGTTGATCAAAAGTTTCCCCGCATGAGGCAGGCGCGAGTCGTGTATGCAAGAGCCAAGGGCGCGGGCTCGAGAAGGCTTGAATCGGCTGAAGCCGGCGCTTTTGCTTGGTCTTCGCAAACCTGGTCGGGAAACAGCTGGGTCAAGAAGTTATTGTTGTTTTGTCCAGTACCTCCTTCCTCACCACCTCCACCCCTCTCTTTTCCTCAACAATGCAGTCAATCAGACAGCCTTTGGGCCGCGTTGCCCAGCGCGTCGCCCAGCGCTCTTACAGCAGCTCCTCGTACCTGACCACCAACACAAACCTCCGTATCAACGACCAGACCAAGGTCATCTTCCAGGGCTTCACTGGCAAGCAGGGAACCTTCCACGCCCAGCAGGCCATTGAGTACGGCACCCAAGTCGTCGGTGGCACCAACCCCAAGAAGGCCGGAGAGACACACTTGGGCAAGCCCGTCTTCGCAACCGTCGCCGATGCTGTCAAGGAGACTGGCGCTACCGCTTCCGCCATCTTCGTCCCTCCTCCCGTCGCCGCAAAGGGTATCGAGGAGGCCATTGAGGCCGAGATCCCTCTCGTTGTCTGTATCACCGAGGGTATTCCCCAGCACGACATGGTCCGCATCACCGACATCCTCAAGACCCAGAGCAAGACCAGACTCGTCGGTCCCAACTGCCCTGGTATCATCGCTCCTGTATGATCTTCAAGACACCCAATAGTGCGCCGTTACATCTCTGACCATGCTATAGGGCCAATGCAAGATCGGTATCATGCCTGGCTTCATCCACAAGCGCGGTCGCATTGGTATTGTCTCCCGTTCCGGTACCCTCACCTACGAGGCCGTCAACCAGACCACCCAGACCGGTCTTGGTCAGTCGCTCGTCGTCGGTATCGGTGGTGACCCCTTCTCTGGTACCAACTTCATCGACTGCCTCAAGGTCTTCCTCGAGGATGCCGAGACTGATGGTATCATCATGATTGGTGAGATTGGTGGTTCCGCTGAGGAGGACGCCGCAGACTTCCTCAAGGAGTACAACACTGCCAACAAGCCCGTTGTCTCTTTCATTGCTGGTATCTCTGCTCCTCCTGGCAGACGTATGGGTCACGCTGGTGAGTAGACCTGATGTACTTGATTCGACTTTGCATTTCTGACAAATCAAACAGGTGCCATCGTTAGCGGTGGAAAGGGTGGTGCCGACTCCAAGATCTCGGCTCTCGAGGCTGCTGGTGTCATTGTCGAGCGCAGCCCTGCTTCTCTCGGTAAGACCATGCACGCAGAGTTCGTTAAGCGCGACATGATCTAAATCCGTGCTTTCACTCCGTAATACCCACTTGAAGTTTTAGTAGACCACCGGGACATGGTCTGGGATGTTGAGGGAAAGAGAGAACCCATTGTGTATAGGCCGGCGCAGACTCCAGTAACCTCTCTTAGAAACCTTTCTTGTTCTAGTTTCTTATATTTTTCCCGATTTTCATTATCATGCGCGCATGGGTTCGGCAGGCTCTTTATCTGTTCGGGTAGTTCTTTCTGATCAAATCTACTTGCGGAAGTCTGGGATTCGGATCTGACCCTTGGGATTCAAGTGCATTGTGCATCACAGCTTGAAATGTGGATTATCTATGTCTACTTCAGAACGAATCGCTCATCGTCATCACTTTTCACAACGCGAGACCCGTGTTCCACCAACGGTCTCCCTTGTGCCACCAAATAACACCTCCCCACCAGCACCAGAATCCATCGCCTTTCCCACCCAAGCCCAGCGCTCGGAGCGGACTGACAGGCAGCGGCTCAAACAACCAGATACCACCGCGGGCAAAGTCGTCGCATAGCAGCGGCGCGGTATAGTAGAACCACACATGGACGTAGACAAAATTGGCTGTACGTTGCAACCACGTGGGTGATCGCTGCACCACACCGAGCCTACGCAGGAGCGACGTGAGTGCTAGCTGTGCACTTATACCTCCGATCTGTGAGATGAAAAACAAGAAAGGACCGGAAAGCGGATACGTATGCCCTAGCTGCGTGTAGCTGCCGCAAGCGTGCAGCATACCCGACAGCGCGAATGCGATGGACAGCGACAAGAACTTTCCAGTGGCCGACCTTGGATTGATGTCCAATACCTCCATCAATTTTGAGGCGGGGGCTTCGAAGGCGTAACGGAAGGTCTGATGCCACCAGCCACCCCACCAACCCGCGAGTCCTTTATCGAGCACGTTGCTGAATGAGCCAAAGCTATCAGGATACATCCAGGGCTCACCTCGTACGCCAATATACCGAGGGCCGATCATACCGACGAAGAAAAGAGGACCCAGCGCGAAGATAGCCTGCAGTGCTGTGTAAACTGCGGTCAAGCTGAGCAACAGACGAGCGCTTCGCACCGCGACGGGAGAAGTTTGAAGAGATGCTGGTAGGTAGTTCGGCGTCGCCGCAACATTTCCATCCCAGAAGTAAGCGTCATGTGAAAGCAAGGTTTTCAATACATCAAGAATCACAATATCGCGACAGACGATCCAAAGGTTGGCTTTCAGCAGAGAGGACTTGTCGTGATAGCGGTGGACACCGGTACGGCTGACCAGAGTTTTCTTCTCGTCTTCTTCTGGTGGCGGCGTGCCAGAGTTTCCAGAAAGCTGTGCTTGTACCCATAGTGGTGGCGAGGGCAACCCGAAGATTCGCCAGTTCCATCCCATGCCCCTGAAGTTGGCGAAGATATCTGCGACCCAGTCGAGACGCTCCACGAATGGCGCCGATGGATAGCCTTGCCAGGCAAGGGTACCAGTTCTTTGAGATGGCGTCTGTGTCTTGCCTACTTTGCTTGTACGGCTGTGCAAAGTTGAGCCGCTTTGGAAAGCAGTCCCAGTTGCGTGGCCGTTCGACTCTGCAGTCTGTGGAGGTGTAGACGCAGAGATCAAATCCAATTGCGATTCTTTCCTTTCAATTCTCGAGAAGTCTTGCTGCACGTCGTTGATCACAAGCATCATACCGCACCACAGTATTGACCAGGCAGATATCAGACCGACACCAAATGCGGCGGCTGGATTGCGTGCCCGAAAGCTTCTGATGTTCCAGATAGCAAATACAGTGATGAAGGTCCATGCTGCAAAACGAGCTTTGCGAAGCCATGGCCGTGATCGATGGTCTACGAGAAGATAGAGAATGACTACCGTGGCACCTAGAGTTCCGAAGGGGTAGGTGAAAGGGTAGTAGTCTCCAGATGCCAGTAGTCTGTCATATTGTCCATTCAAACGGTCTATTATGTCGTAGTGCGTGACCGGAATGAATGCTTCTTTGAGATGCATGCCTTGATTTGAATCAGGATGTAGGCACCTGATAATATGCTCAAGGAAAGGTCCTACGAGTGGTACTAGCCCATGTGCTGGACGAGTTTCCTGGGAGATCTGAAATCTACTGGACGTGGCGTAGAATGAAGAGATGAGATGGACGGTCCAATAAACACATCGTCCACGACATCACGTACCTATCGGCGACTCGTCCAGTCTAACCTGTTCCAGTATTTGGAAAACAAGATGGCGCGTGGCACTGTTTTGGCAGAGTCTCGATGACGTTCGAAAGTGCGGATGGTCTGTGCTTGTGGGTGGGACAGAGCCTCTGGCTGGTGGCTGGACTGCGGTGGAGAACGTCTGCCAAAGAATTCGTGAGGTGCTTGCGTGCAGTTTGTATTCGAACGGCGAGCCATTACCACCTTGTGCATATTGCCTTGTTTATTCCACTGTCCAAAGAGAGCAGAAGCTCCCAGTAGCCGCAAACATGGTCAACATCACGGAAAAGATCAAGGAGTATGTCTAAGAGGAAAGAAAAACAATTCTTACAGCATAAAACTAATTGTTCCTCAGGATCGAGGCCGAAATGGCCAGGACGCAGAGTACGTATGATTGAATTAGCAGACATTGAATCAAATGGCTAACACAATTCGCAGAAAATAAAGCAACAGGTGCGATCCGAATGCTTACTCGAATACAGAAAACACGCACTAACACCGGTTAGAATATCACTTGGGTCTTCTCAAGGGGTCAGTACAAGAACATTGCCAGAAAGAGATGAATGCTTACTATCGTCAAGAAAGCTTGCTCGTCTGAGAGCGCAACTGCTAGAGCCTGCCCCAGGTGCTGGCGGCCCTGGTGGAGAAGGATTTGATGTCAGTAAAAGTGGTGATGCTCGTATTGCGCTCGTCGGTTTCCCCTCGTAAGTAATACTCAGCCTTTTTGTTGTAGTGTTGCTTGCTGATTCTTGTTTCTCAGGGTCGGCAAATCAACATTCATGGGAAAGATCACAAAAACAAAGTCCGAGGTTGCAGCATATGCTTTCACCACACTTACCGCTATCCCTGGTGTGCTCGAGTACGGAGGTGCTGAAGTTCAGATTCTCGATTTGCCAGGTATCATCGAAGGTGCTGCAGAAGGCAAAGGTCGTGGACGACAAGTCATTAGTGCTGCTAAGGTATACTTGCGCTCTTGTGCCGTTTTTGATTCTCCTTGCTGACTATCTGTAGACTAGCGACATGATTTTGATGGTCTTGGATGCAACGAAGAGAGCTGAGCAAAGAGCTCTGCTAGAGGCTGAACTAGAGGCTGTCGGCATCAGATTGAACAAAGAACCCCCGTGAGTAAATGTGCTCCCGACTTCCGCTGCAACGTGCTCAAACAAGACAGGAATATCTACCTGAAGCCCAAAAAAGCTGGTGGCATGAAAATTACCTTCCAAACGCCTCCCAAGAACGGCCTCGACGAGAAGATGCTGTACAACATCCTCCGCGATTACAAGATCTTGAATTGCGAAGTGCTTGTTCGTGATGAGAATGGTATGTGTAGACAAGTACGGGAATTCAAGTTGCGCTAACAGTTGCCAGTCACTGTCGATGACTTTATCGATGTGATCATGAAGGACCATCGTACATATATCAGATGGCAAGTCCTCTTCTCATAAGACAAATATTACGTTGCCACTAACGCCTAAGAAGCCTCTACGTTTACAACAAGGTTGATGCCATCGGTCTCGAACACATGGACATGCTAGCAAGAGAACCCAATACTGTCATCATGAGTTGCGAGCTTGATCTCGGCGTCAGGGACGTAGTAGATCGATGCTGGGAAGAACTTCGCTTGATTCGTGTCTACACCAAGAGGCAAGTCTTTTTCTACTCTTTTCTTCTGCAGCAACAGCCTTTCGCTTTCCACACGACTGCAAGCTAACGACTTCAACAGAAAGGGTATCGACCCAGACTTTAGCGAGGCACTTATTGTTCGTGGCAATTCGACAATCGAAGATGTTTGCGATGCCATCCATCGCAGTCTCAAGGATAGCTTCAAGTATGCGTTGGTTTGGGGCGCCTCTGCCAAGCACATACCCCAAAGGGTTGGTCTGGGTCACGTTGTCTCTGACGAGGATGTGGTGTCGATTGTTGGTACAAAATCTGGTCTTGCAGCAAAGTAGTGGAATTAGAAGCTAAGAGAATGCTTATCTATGTTCGCCAAAGGATGGTCATGACAACCACAGAGCAATTGAAAGTTACATACTCAAAGAATAATAGTGGTGCAAGACAAAAAATTGTCGCGATGCTGCAATTGACACTTTCCCTTCTGATTACGAACCTGATTGTAGCGATATCTGCATTACTGCGACAGACGCATGGACATGTCAGTGCGACATGGAAGAGGAAGAAAGTCTGGAAGGTGGTGATGGTATGAAAAGGTAACGAAGCTTCTCCACAGCAGTTGGTCAAGCTTCACATGCCGCAAGCGAAGGCGGGCAAGTGCTCTTGATGCATCGTGCATGCTGCTGCTGTTTGTCTTGCGACTCCATTTTTCTGTAACCAACGTATCCTAGTGAGCGGTTCGCACCACTCATCCAAACATGGCCGAGCTCACGTCGACCAAACTCAATCCCGACCAGCATCTGCTGCTGGTATGCGTCACCGCTCCGCCATCAATGTAGTTGTCGATTGACACAGCGAACAGGACCAACCCCTTCTACGAGTGCCCTTCGAACTGACACGCAAGAATTTCGCTCAGGCACGACGACACATCGAGAAGACGTCGGCCGAGACCCTTGCCGCTCTCAACGCTGCTGCTACCGCTGCTCCATCAGCCACTCCCGACCACACTCTAGCCTCGATCGACGCCATGATAGCCAAAGCTCAGACTCTCAAGCGCAAGTTGGAAGCTCTTCATGCCGAAGAAGACATGCTGCATCGCCACCAGCGAGCCCGCATCAACCACCTACAAGACCTGCACGACATCCCCAACCTCGCCGACGTCAAATACGACGACTGGAGCAAAGTCCGTCTGGATCGCATGCTGGTCGACTATCTGTTGCGGCAGGGTTATGTTCAGAGCGCCAGTCAGTTGGCCAAGGAAAAGAAGATAGAAGACCTGGTCGACGTCCAAGCCTTTGTTGAATCTAGTCGCATAGAACATAGCCTGCAGAACGGCCGTACCCAGGAATGCCTGGCCTGGTGTTCAGAGAATAAGCAGACCCTGAAGAAGATCAACAGCAACCTGGAGCTCGAGTTACGCTTGCAGCAATTCATTGAGCTTGTCAGGAGTGGAGACCCGCAGAAGCTGATCGAGGCCACCCTGCACGCAAGGAAGCATCTAGGCACACACCAGAATGATTCATACGGTCTGCGTGCCGGAGGCCTGCTTGCTAATCCTCCGAATACCATGACAGAGCCTTATAAGGTATCTGCCCGCCAGAGCTTTCTTCGTATGCCATCACTGACCCTCTTCTAGACCATGTACTCAGCCGCTCGCTGGCAACAACTCTCTGAGCTCTTTGTCAAGACACACCACGAAATCTTCTCGCTGCCGCCACGACCTCTACTCCACACTGCTCTGTCTGCCGGCCTCAGCGCTCTGAAGACGCCGGCCTGTCACTCACATTACGCTTCCTCTTCATCAAATGCTTCCTCATCAACCACACCCGTCTGTCCTATTTGTTCGACCGAGCTCAATGAACTCGCTCGTACCGTTCCCTACGCCCACCACAGCAAAAGCTATGTCGAAGACGATCCAGTCATGCTGCCTAACGGCCGCATCTATGGCAGAGGCAGACTCATGGCGCTGAACGAAAAAATCGGCACTGCCGAAGGCAAAGTCAGAGACCCCACCGACCTCTCCCAAGAGTTTGATGAGGGTGACATCAAGAAGGTCTACATATCATAATTTCCTTTCTGTAATTGGGCTTCTGCGATTGCGTGCATTGGTATATCACATTG
Organism: Aureobasidium melanogenum CBS 110374; assembly: GCF_000721775.1. Taxonomy (NCBI): domain Eukaryota; kingdom Fungi; phylum Ascomycota; class Dothideomycetes; order Dothideales; family Saccotheciaceae; genus Aureobasidium; species Aureobasidium melanogenum. The sequence continues at coordinate 1,563,909 of NW_024470054.1, read as the reverse complement.
GGCGTTCTTGGTTATTTTGGCTCGTTCTTGGGTTAGCGAGGGGCTTCATAGACACCAGAGTTTGGGTGTAGCATCTGGGGACACCGTAGGCGTATTTCTTCCACTCGATCACGAATGAAACGTATTTATGACTTGTGTTTGTTCTTCCAACCTCGTCGCCTTCCTCGAATCATGATGAGTTCATGCTCAGCAGCCTCTCAGCTCTAAGCACTTGCACTTACCAGACTCGTCCGAGTACAACTTTTTCAGCATGCAGAGTGTTATTTTTGACAGGACATATGGATTCTCATTTCTCATTTCTGCTTTATCGAACTTGCTAAGCACTGCTTGATCTGTATTGGGGGAACGACTGGAACAAAGGAAAACGTGCTAAGTATTCTTTTTGGTCAAGACAAAGGCAGGCCGTCGAAAATCCTCTCCAACTGTTTTCTGATTTTGCAAAGAAAACCATTCCTCCTGTTGCTTATGTTTTTTGTCTTCTCCGTATCATTCGGGTGTAGTCTGCTGTGAAAGGAAAACGCTCATGCTGTTGCTCTTTGGGGTATCGTGCTGGATCAGACAGAATAAAAGAAAACGCCGTGCTGTCATAGTGGCAGCTCAAAGGTGATGAAAAAAAGCCTCCGGTGGATGAGATGATAGGGACGAGACGAAAGACCAAAATAGAGAAATGTGGACGTGCATCCCACCAACTCAAAGTCGATCAAGCTCAGCTTGAATCATCCATCGTGAGGTAGGAGCCGTCTTCTTTCTGGTTTTCGAAGCCAGGTGTTTTATAATTGTGATGGTTTTGGGTGACACGCAGGTGTCAAAGGATCAAGTTTGATGTTCTTTGATCGAGACAAGTAACCGGTGTACCTCAGTGGTGAGAGGTGGTTTGCTTGTAATCGGTGTAGATGTTGCTGCCATTGCCAAAATTGGAGACGTCAGCGAAATCTGCATACTGCTCCATGTTGGGCTTCATGTCGTTGCCGTCAGTCTGCATCTGCGCACTATCGTCCGAATAGAGCTGCTGCTGAGGAAGCATGTTGCTGGCAGGACCGCTGTCAAAGCTGTAGTTGCCCAGCTCGTTCTCGAGTTGAATATGCTCTCTAGGCAGAATAGCGGTGCTGTTCATGATACCCAAGCCATAAGGTGAACCATGATTGTTGACGTTGCCGTATCCATGACCGTGGCCATTGTTGTACTGCTGCATAGGGTAGCCGCCCTGTCCCTGCATTCCAAGATCCCAGCTCTGTTGTTGCTTTCCTCCAGAAGCCATAGCCGACACACCGTGTCCGTGGGCAAAAGAGGAGTTGTGACTCGGCATCATATGATTACCGTAGCCATTGCTGGGGTAGCTGTGGGCTAGGTAGTTGTTCTGCATCTGGGGGTGGAAATTGTTTGGGTTGAACTGAGCAGAAGTGTCGAACATAGACTGGCTGGGGACTGTCGACATAGTGGACTGTGAATCGAAGCTGTGACTGGCTTGATGTCTACCCATCTGGAATTGGCCCTGAGGAAGATCTGCGAGCATATTCTCGAGCGATTGGGCCGGTATGCTGGGAGCTTTCATGCCGACTCTGCCATAGCTCTGACCAGACTTCTCTGTTTCGTTGATCGCGGCTGAAACGGTCTTGGGAGCAGTGAGATTCTCAAGCACAGGAGTAGCGTTGACCATGGCCTTCTTTCTGGGAGCTCTCGGTTTCTTTGATGGGGTCGCAGCCTGCACAATGTTGGTTCCGGGCGAATTGAACGCCATTGCTGACATCTTCTTGTTGAGTGTCGAGGGTGTCTTTTTCGACTTTGTCACTCCCTTGGGCTTGGAGGGTGTGACGCTAGTAGCAGGCTTTGCAGCCGGCTTTCTCTTCGATGCTGCAGGTGTGTTCTGAGCCTTACGAGTCGGCTTTTCGCTGTAAGCAGCATCGTCATCTTGCTCTACCTTGACGACCTTCTTGTGAGATCTGCCCTTCTTCTCGCTTGAAGCAATTGGAGCACTCTCTTCCCTGTCGGCATCCTCTTTGACTGTTTGCTTGCTCTTCTTCTTGCTTGCAGCGCTTGCGGGTTTTGATGCTCGGAGTGCCTTGGCCGGAGTCTCGGGAGGTTCTCGCGACATATTCACCTCAGTTCCTGTTGTAGGGTCAAAATGAGGAAGGTCGGGTCTGCCAGCAACAGGTAGTGGGGTATAATAAGGCCGCATGGTACCAGGAGCGCCATCAGCCTGGTTGTCGCGTCCAGGCTTGGTGTAGGTAAGGGTGCTCCAGACTTTGACATCCTTTTCGGTGACATTTCCGAGCTTGTCTGAGTCCGTCTTTCTCTTGCTCGGGACTAGTGGGGGCACAGGAAGCCCATAGTAGATACGAGCCTTACGTGCCTTTGTGAGGTGCTGCGGCAATGCTTGACTTTCAGGTCTGGAATCAGCTTGGATATGCCTGCATACCCTGGCATACGGGATTGTGACATTGTCCATTTCGAGTTCGTAGATCAAGGCCATCAGTGCAAGTTGGTCCTGGCCGGCTGCCAATGCGTTAGTATGTCATGAGCTGCGTTGAGTCTTGTAGTCTTACTGTGCCAGCGAATGAGGGAACGTGTGCCACTGTATGGCTTGCGTTTGCCTTTCTTCCTCTGACCGTCTTCCTCCTCTTTGGTCTCCTCGTCCGCTTCCTCGTACTCATCGTCATCCTCGAATTCATCATCAGAGTCACGCTCTTCGTTCTTCAGAGGAATTTCGTCTTCATCGTCCTCTTCCTCAGGGGCTGTGATATCATGCTCAATTGATTCTGCAAAGGGGCCTTGATCATGCTGTGTGGTGTAGGGAAAGGAGTTGCTGTTGAGGCTGGAGGCCATCGCGAGCTGGTGCTGCTCGTGGCCTTGCTGCGAGTTTGGAGAGGACATGTGACCATCGAGACCAGAAGAAGCGAAGGATCGTTGTTGCTCATCGCTGTCGAGTAAGGGAAGACTACCTTGGCCGCTGTTGTGGTTGTCATTGCTGAACATGTCGAAAGCAAGATTGTTGTTGTAGCTATGATAGAGGTCGAGAGGATTTAGATCGAAGCTGTCATGAACGGCATCATGCATGTTATTCGGATATCTCTGAGACACATCGTGATCGTTCTCTTCCAGATAATCGTCAATGTCCCTCATGGTGTATCTGCAAACGTTAGCTGCATCGGGCAACTCGCGGGGCGGATGGAAAAGAAGAATCCTGTAAGAGTGGACTTACGAGATCTTGACAGTACTGGCTGATACTTATAGATGGATGGGCAGATCGGTTAGGTAAGAAGCATACCCAGCAATGCAATGCTCAAGAGAGACTGTTCGCAAGGACGTCAGCGAGGATAGGAGTGAAAGCAGACAGCTAGGCAAAGTGTCCTTGAGTCGTCGTGCGCTTGTAGAAGCACTCCGTCTAACGATTATTCGTTGAGTGGACTCGCTCAACAGATTGAGTGAATAGAAACAAAGTGTGAAAGATGTGATCGAGAGGGCAATGGGAGGATATGCCGTAGAAGGAAAGGTGGAAAGGCAATGGAGATGTCAGAGTGGAGGGAGGATGAAGAAGATGATCGCCCAGGAGCTATCGACGTGGATTTGCAGCGTAGAATGCTCGACGAAGTGGTTGCAAAGTGAGATCAAATAGTAGAGCAGTGGCACAATGCACGATACATTCCATCGAACAGAGCGCGAACCAAGTTCGAAGGTGCTGATACGAGTAGAAGATTGTTGACAAGGTGGATGTCGAGGGGCAAGATAGAGATGCTGTGCATGAAGGGACGCGTCGACTGGCTGCGGCTTGAGCTGCACCTGGAAGGGCGAACTCGAGATGACATTGTGGAGCGCGGGAGATGATTTGGCAGGACAATAGTGATGGGCGGGAGAAAAGGGAAATCAACTGACGGTACTGGTGAGAGCGATGGGAACAAACGGCGTTAAAGAGTGGTGATGTCGAGAGCGAGCAGTCGCAAGCTGCGCAGCGAGGTGTTAGCAGGTTCGAAGTATGTGTTCGTGCTGAGAATGGAAGAGAGCACAATGTGGAACAAAGTCCAAAACCAATGTCGACAGGGAAAAACTTGTGTGCAACGTAGATTAGCGAACTTACGAGGTTGGAGACGCCGAAAGGGGAGATTTTGAGGCGAGATGTCGAGAAAAGACAATGGAAAGCTGCTTGATCGAGCGTCGGTTGGAGGCGTAGGTGCACCGACTAGTCTCGGAAAGACACAGTATGTATCTGAGGGTAAAAGATAGCGTCAAGGAGCGGTAAAAAAAAAAACCGAGGATAGTGTCAGATCACTGAAGGAAGCGAAACAAGAAGTGGTTGATGAGGAAACAAACAAACCAGGTACCAAGCAGCCAAATGTCCGGGTCCGGGTCCGCACCTTGCGACGGCAGCGATGACAGCGACGACCAAATCGACGTTGAGCTCCGATTGGGTAAGCACTGGCAGTCTGCGAACCTCGACGACGATGCCCGCCTCGACGACGATGCCCGCCTCGACGAACCGTAACGAACTAGGGCACTGGCCCAGCTCCCAATAAGAGCCTCCCTGCGAGCTTCGACACCATTCTTTCCCTCAAGTCCATCGGAACGCGAACCGTCTTCTGAGATGACTCAATTTGTTTTCCAACAGTCTCACTCGTATTGAACTGTCGAAGCACATCCTTCGCGCACCCGGGAGGCTAAATCTCTAAACAGAGTTTATAGCATCCGCACAATTGTCAGACCTAGGTGCACCACACACACAGGATCCTTTGAGTCGACGCGGCATTTATCATTTCTCCGTTCTTGTCTATTTCCAGTAGGCTGTTGGTTTCTTGCTTGCCAAAGACTTCTAGTGAGCATGCTAGGCTAAATCATCCAGCGATAGCACCTCTGGAGGGCGGTCAACCAGAGTAATAAAATATGCCTGGCTCAAAGTGCAAAGGTATGGAGCCAGTCGACACGGAGACTTGGAAGCTACCAAGGCATCGTGATCGTGTAGTTGAGCAAACACTCGAGAACGTCGGCTCAGAAAAGTTTCCCAGTGCTCATGAATGTCTGCAGCAAAGACAAAATCGCCGATCTGGAATTGTCGATAGGCAGACAACTGCGGCCTACAATCACTAATTATGCCATGAGTGATTCTGATATAGAGCTGAAGTGTCATTGATACTCACATCCGAACCTTAGTATGGGCAATGAGGCACAGCAAGTACTAGTGTATAGTCAGTATGGGTCTATACTTGGTGGCTCTGGAGTTAGATCATCAAGCGATAACGTTACTTACATTGAACAGAAGGTCTGAAAGGAATTAATGGAAAAGCAGAATTGCACTAAACACTCTCGGCATATTTCTGTTGCTTGTCAGCGTCATTGAAGAGTATTCACCAGGCGATACTGGTACTTACATCATGCACTTGAGGTTAAGAGAGAGAGAGACTGTGGATCAGTATTGTCGCACCCGACGTGTCAGGGACGCATCGATATTGCTTAACAGTACTTGTTACTAGAGCAGAGGGGCCAAAGAGAACTTTGATTGAAGATGAAAGAATGAAGGGGGAATCAAAGTGTGGATAAGTTCTGCCATTGAAAGGTTATTATTTGCGCTCGATGATACCGCTTGGTGCCGTGGAAGCACGTGTTATAGCATTGAAAAGAAAGGTAGAAGTAACCAGGATCACCAAACCTCAGCGCATTCAACTTGTGATGGTCCCACTGTGATTCAGAGTGTGAACCTAAGCTTCGGCATCACTGCCTTCGGCTTTGATCTTCAGTTCTTCCTGGCCAGGAGCAGCCTTCTGGACCCTCTTAGTCAGAGGAGTGCCCTCTTCGTCATCGTCCGAGTCATCAGCGACCTTGCGCTTAGGGGTAGCCTTGCCTTTACCCTTGGTCTTGGGACCGGCAGAAGAACCAGCAGTACTAGGAGAAGTCAGTGAGTATTAAACGTCATGCCAGCATGTCTGCAACGTACCCAGTACCCTTGGCCTTGGTCTTCTTGACGGCAGGAGTCTTGGGAGCAGGGCTGTCAGATCCCTCACTGTCCGGTCACATGGTCAGTACGATTCAAGAAGTCCTGTGTAAGTGAGGACATACCCATTGTCATCTCTGGCAGCGATGCGAATGCGAGAGATGTGTTTCTTCAAGGCAGAAACAGTGCAAGTGACACTGTCGGTGCTGAGTTCAGCTGCGAGAGCGTCCCAGTCAATGTTGGCTGAGGCGCTTGGGTCCTTCAAGACTGCGAGCAAGATCTTGCGATCAGCCTCAGCTGTGACAAAGTCAGTGATATTCATATGAGAAGTTCGTGGACTGTTGTCCTTACCGTCCCAGGTGATGCCAGGCATTTTCTTAGACTGAGTGGTGATGTTTGTAAGGATTGGTGGAATCCTTGAAAGGATGGTTGATGTTTTGTGAGAGTTGTTTCAAGTGTGGACCGAGGGTGGGGATTCAAGGAAGGTCCAGGGGTTGGACTGATATATGGAGTGGACGAAGACAAGGAACTAATGTGAAGCTTAAAGATAAAGAGAGAAGGAGGAAGAATGTCACGGAGTTGGCAGATGTAATCGAATCCGTGGGTTGCAGTCGTGTGGCACTGTCGCAGAGACTTTCACTTGGACGAAGGACGGTGCTGTCGACACATCATCGTCAAGGATACATGACCAGAAAATGATGTGAGGCAGGGGCGAGAAAGAAAATAGATCGAAAGGACAAAGGTCCCCACGCGAGGACTACACAAAACCAACATCGCGAAGCATCACAAGGCCAAAAGATACCTACTTTGTAAACAAGTGTCGGTCCTGGTCCACAACTGCTTTCCTGAGCTAAAGAATTTGCAAGGTGCCGAATTTGATAATCTTGTATACTTCCCACAATAGGTGAGACCGAACAGATGCAGAACCTGCTGTTCGAAAGTGAAGATCGAGCCTGGTGTTGGCGATTTGTGCCAAGTTCGCATGGATAGTGAGCGTACAATCTGGTCAGCCAGATCCGTCTTCGACCACCGAGAGTCCAGCACAAGGAGCTCGTTCTATTCAAGTCGGTCTGCAGCCATCTCAGAGTCTGTCGTAACTATGCTGAACGATGCGGAGTTTTCTGGCTGAGGTGCCTGTTTTACTGAATGGAGGTGTGTATTTAACCCAAGTCTAACACCATGTTACTTCTTGAGAACAAAGAAGAAACCAAGTTCACAAGATGAGATGTCGTTGAAGGGGCTGGCGGCAGAAGCCGTCTATGAACGACGGACTTGGCAAGGCTGAATCTCGCGCCTTCCGCTGCCACTTCTATTCACGAGAACTCCTTCTACCTTCTACAAAGGACCTTCTACACAACGCTAGCTGGAAGCGGTTACTGTCTCTCGCGGTCTCTCGTCTTTGATGGTATCGTCGCTTCTCGTATATTTGGCCGCCGTATGATTTCCTTGACAACAATTCGGATCAAGATCAACGAAGGTTTCTGTCACGAACATGGAAATGAGGCAACGAAACTCAGTAGGTTGTATCGGATGAGTGAAGTATGGAAAGCAGTCTCATTTTTGAAGTTGAAACATCATTGGAGGGGGCTGTTGAAAATGAAAGAGAAAAAAAAAAAAATACAAAAGCACAGCCCTCCCTTCTCGCTGAGTTCATGCAGTCTCTTTCACTGCAAAGTTTCGTCATCTTCGGTGTGACGGTATCAAGTCGCTATCGCAATTCAAGCATGAAAACAAGATGTACTTGATTAGATGAGCTCAAGCAATAGCCTATCCTCATGGTCAGTCATCATTGCAGCTCTTATTCTTAGTATCAAGACGCACCTCTTCATCGCGGTCTTCAGTCTCGGGCTCGGTCTTGATCAGCTCATCTTCGCCATCTTCGCGGTCCAAGGCATCGTAGTCGATGACCTTCTCAGCGCCAGGTTCGGTCTCATCTTCATCTTCGTCTTCAGAGGTTTCGTGCTTCATCTTGCGCTTCTTCGAGCCTCCTGCCTCTGAGCGCGTTTGGCGTCCCTTTCCTTTTGCTCGCGACGAATCTTTTTGCGTGTGGCCTTGCTCTCCTTCTTCATCTCCAGCGCGATTCTTGGGACGAGCAGCAGAAACGCGGCCAGTGCTGCTGCGCAGTATTCCACGGACCCCATAGTCGTTGGCGAGTTTGTTGTAGCGCTTGCTTCTGGAGATATTGTTAGCGTCGAGAGTTGTCAACAGGTTGTGAACTGGGACGTACGCGGCGTTGGTAGTGAGGCCGGTATCTGAGGCGACGCCGCTCCAGTCAATCTGGCCTGCGCCTTTGCTGTTCTTGATGCAGGAGAAAAGCAAGACGATCTGTTCGTCCTTTGTAACAGGAGGCATAGTCAGTTGGGTTTGCTGTCTTAGGAAAGAGAACAAAGGAATGTTTGTTGTGAAGGATGGAAGAGAAGGAGAGAGAAAGGGAAGAGAAGCAAAGGGATTTAATCAAAGATCACCGAGTGAGGGCCACGGAGAAGTGGACAGAAGCGGCTGGATGTGTGAAAGTGGTTCGTGAGGGACAACGAACGACGGACGGGATTAAATATAGTGTCAGGATGGATCGGCTTACTCACTTGTGGGTACTTTCGTGCAGCACGATATTGAATGAATTTTGGTGAGATATCTCCGTTCGAGAGGACAAGGCCAGGACTGATATGTTGAGCGATAGGTCTTGGAGTAGACAGGCGAAAATGGTGATTTGTTTAGAATATAAGGGCACGATCATCTGTTGAACTTCACGTGTAAACACAAGACGTCTTTTGTTACTGTCATGTGAGAAGTAATTGCTTGCGTCCATTGTGCTTGAGATGCTAAAAGGACAAGAATGGCACAAATGGACACACGAGCTTGCATGACATTCCCTATGAGCCTTTGAGTGAAATGGTAAAGCGAGCGATTGTGTGATTGCGATGAAACGTCAGATTGATATCCGCTGCATGAAGAACGACTTATTTGGCTTTAGGACTGGCCTTGGCCTTCTTGCCTGCCTTGTTCAAACTCCTCCTTTCCTTCTTGCTTTGAACCTCCGTTGAGGTTCCCGCAGCATGTCCACCGACCTCACTGACACCATTCTTGACTGGCTTCTCCGCTACTTTGGGGCTCTTTGTACCTGATGGTGACTTCACGGCCTTCTCTTCTATTTGGTCCTCGGCATTTGGTTCCTCGGATGAGACTTCCTTGTCCTTGGACTTTTTGGTGGCTTTTGTGGCCTTGGGATCAATACCCTTCTTCTTAAGCTGCTTCGCGCGTGCACGTTGGATGATAGCCTCATCCTCAGAGTCTGAGAAGCCTCCAAATTCATCGTTCTCCATTTCTTCGCTGATGGGCGTTCTGTCAACGATCTCCTCGTCATCGTCCTTCTTAACGTTCTGCTTCTTGTCTTCCTGGCCTTGTGCTTTGACAGCGTTTGCAGGTGTAGGACCAAGCTTCTTGAACTTGGCGACGTAGAATCCATCCACGTTATAAGCGTGAGGGTAGTATCTTCTGGTCTCCTTCAAGCTGGGGTGGAACTTCTTGCCCATGAAGCTGGTGAAACCCTCCTTACCAAAGACAAGACCGGTGCTGACGAGCTTGACGTTGGGACGTCTGTTCAGAGCATATTGAACAACTTGCTCGTTCTCCTCGACTGTAACACTACATGTTGAGTACACAATGTAACCTCCAGTCTTTGAAGCGTGGTCTACTGAGTCGATAGCAGCGAGCAAAAGCTGCTTCTGCAGATGGGGCAGACGCAGGAAATCGGCTTCAGTCTTGTTGGTCTTGACACTCTGATCCTTAGCAATAACACCAGTACCAGAGCAAGGGGCATCAAGAAGAACTCTGTCAAAGCCACCCATGACCCTAGGGAACTCAAGGGCGGAGTAGTGGCACACGATGGTGTTCTTGACACCGAGACGGTGGATGTTACCAATCAAACCCTTCGCACGGACCTTACTGGCATCGTTGGCAAAGATGACACCAGTATTGCGCATCAGAGCAGCGGCGTATGTTGTTTTACCACCAGGAGCAGCAGCCATATCAAGGACACGCTCGTTCTCTTGTGGTGCCAAAGCCATGACGGGCAAGAAGGAACTGGCAGCTTGGAGAATGTAGTGTCCAGCAAGATATTCAGGGGTGGCACCCAAGGGGACCTGAGACTCGAAAACCTGCAGACCAACCTTGCTCCACTTTCCAACAGGCTCGAGAGTTACTCCACGGTTGATCAAAGAATGAGCGAGGTCACGACGGTGAGTGCGGAGGGTGTTTGTTCTGATAACCAGAGGACGAGGGGTTTCGTTGGCGTCGAAGAAGGCAAGCGCTTCCTGAGGGGTGAATAGTCTCCACAGCTTCTCGGCCAAAAAGCGTGAGTATCCATAGTAAGCACAAATGTCGTTCATTAGCGAGTTGATGTAGTCGGCACGCGAGCGCGAGGGGTCGGACAGCTCCTTGAAGCTGGTCAGGACACGAGTGGTCTCGGTGATACGAGTACGGAGCAGCTGGAGGTCGGGAGCAAGAGTGGCTTTTCGTTGGGCGGCATCATCATCGTCTTCGTCTTCGGGAATGTCGGCGGCAGCAATGTTGGTCTGCATGGCATCGTCCTCGAGTTCGGCTTGTGCATCAGCGGCTTCCTGGGCGGCTTCTTCATCGAGGCGACCTGAAAGTCCAGCAATGTTGGCAGCATTCAGAATCTCTTCAGGGTCCGAAGCGTCTTCATCCTCTGACCACATGGCGCGCTGCACATCCGGATCATCAGAGTCCATGAAATCGTCGTCCTCAGCAGGCTCATCATCGTCCGACTCGAGAACGCCCAAATCGTCAACGGCATCCGAATCGTCTTCAATATCCTCGTCATCTGACTCCACTAGCTGTTGAACCTTCTTTGCAGCCGTCTTTGGTGTCTTTCCATTTGCTGCGAATTGGCCCTTGGTAGACTTCTTTGCGGCCGAATTCTTTGACTTGTCGGTTCTGCGTTTCTTGTGTGTTGCCTCAGGCGGCGGAGGGGCGTCCTTTCTCTTTCTCGAAACCAGTGATTCGTTCAGGGGTTCGGGAACACCCTGTTTCTGCATACGACGACTGGGTGCCATGTTGTATTGTGATGTCGAATGCGACTGAGAAAACAAAAAAATTAATTGCAAGGAAGACGACGCTGCTCTTTCTCAAACTTTACGAGACTTTTTCTGGAACGACTTTGCGGGGAAGGCCGCTCCCATTGGCCACCTCGTGCAAGCTCGGTCTTTAACAAAGACGGTATCTTATCCCCGTCCGCAACCAGATGAAATAATCATAACCTGGTCAGACTTAGACTCGTTCTGTAGTGCAAGAAACGTGAAGAAGCTCAGTAGCAGAGTTCAATATTGGCATGAACTAATAGACGAATCCCTCGCTCAATCGCTGTCATCGTCGCTACCATATCCGACTAATGGACCTGCAGGCTTATCTGGAGCTTTGCTGGCTGCCGCTCCTGAGCCTGCTGTGAAGCCCTTCAACGCGCTCAGTGTTGACCCACCAAGGATTCCGGAAGGCACATCCTGTCTCTTCATATCCTCAATCCTGAGCGGTGCGGCGTCATCGTCCTCATCCTGTAAATCACCAGCTTCGAGCAGATATTGCTCTTGTGGCGCTCCAAGTCTAGCCTTCTCTGACGCGTACCACACCTCGTCGCTGGCCTCATATCCTGGTAATCCAAAAGTGCCTTCAACCTTTCTCCTCTTCCTCGCCTCCTCCCAGCCCTCACCACGACCTTCAATCTCGGCCACGTATTCTGCCGGTAGCGCACGGCGGATTGCGTCTGCCGCCTGCTCCTCGATCTTGCGGGCTTCTCGTTTCTGTGCTTGTGGATTCGGATCGACAGTTGCCCATCGTACATTCAGTGTCTCGTTGTTGTCCAGGGATTGATGCGCCATAGCCTCTTTTGCGAATTCCTGATCAATTGTTAGCTTTCTTCTAAATGCGCAAGTCCAGACGTAACTTACAGCATTGGCCAAGTGGACATAGGTCACGAACGCTACGCCTCTTGCTGGCAGTACACGTACGCGCTCAATCTGGCCCCATTCTTGAAAGTGTCTGGCAACGACTTCCTCGATATCGTCTGATGTGTGAATCCTTCCCACGTATAGAGTCCTGTTGACGCGCATGAAACTTCCAACACCACCCATGTCGTCTCTGTAATCGCTGAATTTGTCTCGTCCAAAGCAGTCGACGTTTGAGGGGAAGATGTCGCCCAGGCCGCCCTCTTTTTCTATGCGCGAATTCGGCAGACGGTGAAGGTACTCACAGTCTTGACCCTTAGGGCAAAGACCGCGTGCGAAGAATAGGCAAAAGTAGCTACCAGGGATGCTATCGGCTTTTGTGTATCCAGAATCTGTGGCAACGTTGCATCTGCCCTTTGCCTGTGTCTTGGAAGAGTAGGCATCCTCGCGATCACCGCCAGACCATTTGTTGTACCAGATGTTGAAGATTGTGCCGGTTTGAGCAGGTCTCTCTGACTGGAAGCCTTCTTGTTGTACTCTTGCGGGTCTCCTTTTCTTCTTGACCATGATTTTCTTGGTCTTCTTTTTCGGCTCCAGGACAGTGTTATCCTGATTCGTGGGTACGAGTGCTGACGAGTCTGTGACTTCCATGATTGCAAGAGGATTCTGATCGGCGGCGGTGGCCTCCTGCACGACAGGTGTATCGAGGTCGGCCATGGGTGTGTGGAATGAACGGCGAGTCGCGTAGATATTCGGCAGTGAATGTGGCTGATTAAAGCCCACAGATCGAGATGAATGGTCGTGGTTGTCGCATGGGAAATGGCAATGAAGGCGAGTTTGGCGCGGCGGACAAGTCGCGGCGGGCGCGACAGTCGAGCTTGGCAATCGAAGCTCTCCGGGCAGCTACTCCATCATCATCAACCACACGCCTGCCATACCGCTCATCATCTCCCTCCTCTCACACTTCTCACATACTCCCTCAACATGCCTGGATTCGACTTCTCGCTGCACAACCGCAACCTCGCCTTGCACGCACAAGGTGTGCCGCTGCCCAAAGCAACCAGCACCGGAACAACCATTGTCGGCTGTCTTTACGATGGCGGCGTCGTCATCGCCGCAGACACAAGAGCAACCTCGGGTCCCATCGTCGCTGACAAGGTCAGAATCTCTGTGTCTACCTCATCACTTTCTCAACACTGACTCTGCATCCGACAGAACTGCGAAAAGTTGCATTACATCGCCCCTCAGATCTGGTGCGCCGGCGCTGGTACTGCTGCCGACACCGAATTCACCACCGCTCTCATCTCGTCCAACATCGAACTGCACGCCCTGTCTACCGGACGCAAGCCTCGCGTCGCCACCGTCATGACCATGCTTAAGCAACATCTGTTCCGTTACCAAGGCCACATTGGCGCCTACCTCGTTGTAGCTGGTGTCGACCCCACAGGCAGCCACCTCTTCACTGTCCACGCTCACGGCAGTACCGACAAGCTTCCATACGTCACCATGGGCTCCGGTTCGCTGGCCGCCATGTCCGTCTTCGAAACTCAATGGAAGTCAGGTCTCAACAAGGACGACGCTATCAAGCTCTGCGCCGACGCCATCCAAGCTGGTATCTGGAACGATCTGGGTTCGGGTTCCAACGTCGACGTCTGTGTCATCACCGCCGAGAAGACCACACTGCTGAGAAACTACATTACCCCCAACAAGCGCGAGCAGAAGATGAGGAATTACAAGTTCCAGAGAGGAACCACTGCTGTCCTCAACGAGAAGATCATTACTCGTCAGGACATCAGCAAATACGTCACAGTACACGAGCTCAGCGACAACGATGCTGGCCAGGCCGCAGAGAAGATGGAGGTCGACTCATAGACAGCACGCATGTTTCTGGTCATAAACTGGGCCAATGACTTTTGACATTTTCTGTATTCTAACGGGGATTCACGATCGGGGGCTTCTACTTTTACAAAGCAAGCACAGGCATTTTTCGGGGAGTTTGCAAATTCGAAATCGGTCATAATCTTTTTTCTTTTGATACGTGTCTCATGTTCTACCACCCAGGAAAGTCTATGAAGTGAAGGTGTATGATGATGATGATGGAAGCAACGGTCGTGTGGCAAGGTCCAGCCTGCCACGATGCGAATGTCGACGAAGCATCAGATGTTGTCTAAAATCACAAAGTATAGGGGAAGCAGCCGCTGTACGCGGGGAAAGCGATTGTTGAGACCATCCCTGTCATCAAGGTGTTCATAACATTAAGTGCAATCCCAATAGTAACCATAGCCTGCAGAGTAGTGTTGGTATGAGTGTTTTCAGAGATAGTGTGTTCAGACGTCTCACTATCCTCGGCCGAATGGCGAGACGCAAGAGACGTTTGAGTTTCGAGGTTGGACGTACCGTCGTCGGTTTGGGAGGCCTCACTCTCAACTGTCGAAGACGCAGCCAGAGACGAAGATGGATATGGAAGATCGTCTGCAGCTGTTGCGTTTGTCGTGACGTGAGCACCAGCAGTAGTGACCGTCGTTCCAGTACCTGTACTAGAGCTCGCTTCACAGTCGGAAGTATCGGTACTCGTGCGATTGAAGTAGGCTTCCACCGAGCGAATCTGGAGAATGCTGTCCTGAGCCGGAGGACCGAAAGTCCAGACATACCCATTCGACCATGAGTTCCACATCAGCCAGCCTGCTTCGCTGGGCACATTTCTGTTTATCGACATGACCAGCACGCCGTCGATGTACAAGTTTGTACCGGTAGGAAGCCAGTCATATCGGTACTCGTGGAACGCAGAGGCCATGGTGCTGGGTGCGGCCACAGCATATGTCGTCTCACCATTGCCTGGATGTGTTTGTTGATTGGTGAAGTGGACATGGCTGGGATCACCTGTCCTAATTTCGATATCGGTTTCTTGTGTGTCGTTCATGTACATGAAGAAACCTGGTCCAAACGATCAGCATGTCTACTCCCACAAAACAGAAATCTGACGACCCACCATGAACTGTCCCGTTTACAGGACTGGCTTGTGCTACAGTTCTTACACTGGCATAAAGCACATCGTCATATCTAGTGACTATCTGACAGGTCTCTAGAGGGTCTGCAGTTTGTCCACCAGGAACAATCATCTGCATGGGTTGACCAGATCCGAGTACAATATTGCTAGGATTGAAAATGTGCGAATATGGAGCATATGGTCCAGAACCGACTTCATAGGTACTGGCGATCAACTCATCTGGAAGCGTGTCCATGGTGGTGAAATCGAATGCAAGATGAAAATTAAAGGCACCAACGCCTTCGACTTGATACTGACAGCCATTGGAGGACTCGTTTGCTCCAGTTGTTGAACGAGTAGCAAAGCTGCTGTCAAAGTCGAATTGATTTGGGTAGTCGGGAGTGGCTTCTGAAAGGGCAGCTGTGACAATGATCACGAACACAAGGGATGATATGTTCCTGAGTGGCATGGTGCAAAGTCAGGATTGACTGCTCGGCATGGTTTTAGCTGATCAAGTATACGAAATATAAGGAATGAAAAGAAGAAGAGAACTGAAGCTGTGTCTTGAGTGTGTAGTGTTTTGAAAGCCTCGAGATCTGGGCACAGATGGGCATGAGTATTTGAATCGGCAGTTGCAAAACGGGCGGGCGAGGCGTCACTCATCGGACAAGACTAGTAGACGTTTCGAGCACATGGGTAAGAGATGCAAACGGCATGGAAAAACTCAGTATGAACAAGGGTCGATTCTAAAGATGGTGATACGATTTTGGTGGTGGAAAGAGTCAGGAGACTGCAAGACTTGAGTTGACGAGATCCCCGCATCTGGGCCCGAAAGTGATCGTCCCGGGTGTGCCTGCAGATGCGAGCCGAATGGGCGGGTCGAAGCCAAAAAGGCAACCAAGAGCTGTGACGATTGATCAAGTAAGGGACACGCAACTGCCACGGAGCTCCGACTGACGATTGCCAGCTTCGTGCATACCATACCATGAATCTTGGGCTTGTCTTTTCCAGTCTCTCACTACTGGCACCATGATCAAATCACCGTCCAAGACGTCAGCTCCTCCATCGCCCGACGAGGCCTCGCAAACACCTGTCGGCAGCGCGTCGTCATCAGCTCTACCTCTGCCTCCTTCCTTGACACTACGCAGTCGTTCGTCAACAACAAAGACAACTTTCCCTGCCACTGATGGAACTCCTCCCATTGAGCCATCGCTTTCTCGCCGTCGCTCGTCCTTGCTCTCTTTCTCGAGCTTGGACGACACGCGACACTCGGCTGGCGACTTCATCCGTCCTTCCCTAGGCCTCGACCAAGATGACCCGACCGCTCCAGAGGATCTGTCGCACTGGCACAGCTCTCCTCTGGCTTTTGCCTTTCTCCCCGCTCTTGCCGGTCTCTTCTTCACCAATGGAAGCGCTTTCGTCACTGACATCATTCTACTCGGCCTAGCTGCCTTGTTTCTCAACTGGAGTGTCAGATTGCCCTGGTACGTCTGTCTGTTTCCGTCTTGTCGTGTATACTGATTTTCCCAGGGATTGGTACCGCTCAGCTCAGGCTCAATTCATTCTGGAGCAACTAGGGAAGGAGTCAGACGAAGACGAACAACAGGGTCAACCACCCGAGGAATCGCAGAAAAGTCAAGAGCAGGAAGACGCGGCTGCCAATCTCCGCCAACACGAGCTCCTGGCTTTGATCTCTACCTTTGTGTTTCCTGCTTGTGCTGCATACCTGCTGCATGTCATTCGTGGTCAGCTTTCGCGCCCTTCAGAAGGTCTGGTCTCAGACTACAACCTGACTATATTTCTTCTCGCTGCCGAGATACGCCCCATCAGGCAGCTGATTCGCCTATTCACTCATCGCACCATTCATCTGCAACGTATTGTTCGTGGGAACAACGATTCTTCTGCTCTAGGTAAGAAGGACAAAGCTATCGCCGAGCTTGCGTCTCGTCTGGTCATTCTAGAAGAAAAGTTCGGCGATCAGCTATCATCTCCAGGTGCCTCCATCGTTCAGAAGGACGAAGTTGCTGCGCTTTCTAGCGATATCAGGAAGCGTTACGAACCTCGCTTGGACGCCCTGGAGCGAGCAGTCAGGAGATACGAGAAACGAGCCACGACTCTGACATTGCTCACCGAGCAAAGGCTACAATCATTGGAAAACCGTCTGCAAGACGCATTAAGTTTGGCTGCTGTCGCTGCCCAATCGTCTGGAAAACCTGGCATTGTCGCTGCCATTTTATCCACGCTGGCCAGGATACTGTCAGTCCCTTTAGAGTTTGCCTGGTTTGTGTTTGTATGGCCTCTGAAAATGACAGAGTCGGCGTTTAAGAAAGTCGGCGTCATGATACTAGGTCCACCAAATCCGCCCTACCGTCGTAGTGACTCTAAGGGCCCCAGGCCAAGATCAGAAAAGAAGAAGGACGACTCGTATTTCACTCGACATTATTGATAGCCCAGAGTGGTTCTTACATGTTCGAGCGCATTGCACTAGCATAGCGTTTTATCCTATTTACGACCTTATGACCCTGTATCATCAAGTATGGAGACCCCTCGAGATTTTCATATATGCACATTGCGTGTTTAATCTTACAACCCTCATTTGACCTTCTTCCTTTCAAGTTATTCCGGGGCACGATTTCCACCATGAGTGGTTGTATCATGGCCACTCATCTTCGCTAGTTGCGAGCCAGACGCATCAAAAGGTGCTATGTTGTGTCAACAGCCGACCACCCCTAATCACCTTCCCAATACCTCTATAGCTACATGTTCTCCAGGTCAGCGCTTATTAAGTATAATCTTTAGGCCTGAACTCCCGATCTCATTAGAGTGCTCAGTGCTGTTGGCCCAGGTTATTGTCGAGGACACGACCCTGGTCAAAAATTCCCTGTTGTCTTCTACCTAGAAAAAGATTGGTCTTAGCTACGGATATCTTGACCAAAGCTTGAACATGGTATACATGTGGAAAGTTGCAGCCAGAGATGCTTTGTGGAAGCATGTTTTGTATGAGTGGCTCTCTCTTTAGAGAATTCCACAGGAAACAGGACCACGACTACAAGGATAATTTCGGGTACTGAGGCTATAGCTCAAAATCATTAGCATCAAGCACTTCCAGGATTAACGCTGCTGCGGTGCCGTATCATCTTCTGCGACATCACGTACTTGATCACCAAACATTGAAAGCGTAAGATATGCATGCGAGGCTGCCCACTCCTGTTCTGTATATTTCTTCCTTTTCCCACTTTGTCACATAACATAACCCAAGACCCTTTCTGGGAACACTTTCCCTCCCCTTCTTGTATGCACATTAACACATTTCCTCTTCTCTTTGACACATTGATGATGATGGTGATGACGAGGCAAGACGAGCCGCAAAGAATGCAGAATATTTTTCCATTTCTCTCGTTTCTGTTCCCTAGTAGATCCCTTGAGTACGGTATTGGAATGTGTCGTAACTGCATTGCCTCTGTGGTTAGCATCATGCAATCTCGAAAGGGGTGGCAGGTAATACTCACAGCCTGGTATAATAACTTCCTGCACTCTTAGCCACGAGCTCCTCAACCCACAATCCAGCTTCCTCTTTACTCTTCTCCAGCACGAATCTCGCACGCAAAGCATTCACCACATTAGTGACGCCACCGCCAGAATAGCATGGCATCCTGCTTTGTCTGCCCATAAGATCTACCAACATGACTATTCTCTCTGCCTCACGTCGTAAAGCTTGGAATGCTTCTTTCATGTGTTGCTTGAACTTGCCAAAGGGAGCAGAGTCCATGCCTCCTAGGACATCAATGTATTCTTGGGTCAGTTTGAAAGGCGCGGCTTCGAAACCCATGCTGCCCGGTGTGTTGGAGAGCATGAAGCCGAAGTCGATGTGGACGATATGGCCCACATTGTCGATGAGAATGTTGCCGTTGTGACGGTCTTTGAGTTGCAGGATGTATGAAATGACACTGTATGCCGCTAGACTCTTTGCAAAGTTGTCCACAGCCGCAATGTAAGCCGCCGAGTCAGGTTTTCCAAATGTGGTGGTGAAGTGGTCGTGCAGAGTGGCGATGCGTTTCCGTGGGTTTGTGCCAGAGGCGATGGAGGAAAGAGTCAAAGAGCGTTTGAGTGAATGCAGTGATACGCCGTTTGTGATTGTTTCAATCAAGCCTGAGGACTCACCCGTCACGAGAATACGCATGTTCTTGACCCAGACGTCGCATTCGGCTTCAGCCCAGATCTTTGAGCATACTGCGATGAGCTGACAGGCGAAAGCTTCCTGACGTAGATCGGCCCCAGTCTTGACAATCATGGAAATCAAGTCCCAGTTCTTCATCCAGCCGTAAGGCGAGGAGCGACGTATACGTTCTTTTTTCATTTCCCAGGCTTCACCAAAGGTTGCTGCTGAAGGGTCGTCTCGGTCACCCTTGCGCTGAACACCTCCCGTCTTGATATCGTTTTCCATGCGTGCAGCACCTGCGTTTGAACTCAAGTTAGGATCCGCATCTGCAGCTTCCAAGGCAGGGTCCTCGATATCGGCCGGTTCTGCATGTGAGCCAATGTTGTTCGCATTAGCCATGATGGCATCGAAGTTCGTGGCGTGTGTGCTATCGTCAGTATAGAAGCTCTGCTCTTCCAGACTTTGCATACTGGCAATAATCCTCGCCTTGATAGCGGCGACTTCAGCCTTTGGCCGTTTCGAACTGCTCAAGTCGAGCTGTGAGAGCATGGATGAAGCAGCTCGCATGTGAGTTGCCAAAGCAGAAAAGTCGGGTTGATCTGATGCTTGCGAGCGGCCAGCCGCTGAAGCAAAAGGTGAAGGACTGACAGATCTACTCATTGGCAGATCCGATGTTCGTGGTGTCGTCAGGCTCAATGATGACAAGGTACTCACACCGCTGGATAGTCGAGGAAGCTCTCTCAACATAGTGGCGTTGGAAGGGGTATGTGATCTAGAAATGTTACGAGGAGTATCATGTCCATCTAGTTCTTGCAGTAAAGCAGGACTAGCCAGATCGCCTGATGCAGGCTCCAGGACGCTATCGTTCTCGACTGTAGTTTCAGTCTGATAGCGAGCAGATTCTCGTGAGGCATCTGTGATGTCAAATAGACGCCGCTTAGGTTTTCCCTTCTCAAGTACCAGCTTAGTGAGAAGTTGTGTATTCTGGTCAGAATCAGGATCGAAATCGAAATCTTCCCTCAAGACCTCTACCATCAGCAGATACGGTACTCTTTCAGCACTGTTCAGACTAGTGGCCTCGGCAGGGTTGAGCCTGATGATACGGTGATGCTGACTACGGCTCGGACTACCATCTGGAAGAGTTGCAGGACAGAGCAGGGGTACGTCGACCTCCGCAGGCAGGTCCTGGGCAATCAGAGCGAGCTCGGCACGGAGAGCACTCAGTCTAGCAGGTTTTGGCACAGCAACCAGACGGTTAGAGATATCCTCGAGGGCACTTAAGAACTGTGTCTGACTGCGGAAATAATTCGAACGAAGCATGCGAACTTTTTGCGAGCGTGACAGGTTAGCAAGATTGATAGCTTTTGTGCTAGCAGAATGGCGGCGGACAGAGTGTTCTGTATGCTGGCGGGATAGACGAGGGGCCTCAGAGACTGGCTGTGAGGGAAGCTCCGGAAGAGAGGCTGTGCTCGCAAAGGCTTTGTTGTTTTGTGTTGCGCGCAAAGCCTCTGCCATGGCACGACTGCTAGGCGAGTCTCTGGTTGGTGTCGGGCTATCTCTGACAAGCAGTGACATTGGTCGCGAGGCTCTCTTGGGGGTCGAAGTGCCTGGTGGAGTAGAAGCATCCTTGGTTGCTTGTGGAGGAGGACGGGGTTTTCTAGAGCGACCAGAAGCACCAGAGACAGTATGACTCCTGGAAATACGCTGTGGTTGTATGTTGTCGGAGATTGTCTCTTCTACTGGACGCGGCCTCCTGGCCTGTGCAATGGCCAGCGGACCAGCATGACGGGGGAGGAAGGGCGCAGCTATAGCACCGAGCACAAGACTGGATAGCAGAGTGACGGGCAAGACATTTTCGGTAATCTTCTCTCGGCGGACAGGCTCAGATGAACCAAAGACGATTCGCTGGACTCGGTTGTAGATGCGACGGCACGTCTTGAAAGCGTTGGAGGTGGGAGTTTGGGCAAGATCGCGGAGGTAGGTCTGTAGTAGCCAGAAGGTCTGCAAAAGCAATGAGTATCAAGAGGTGGTGGTGGGGCGGCGCGGCATACCAGGAGAGCGCCATTCACCGACTCCTCGCATAGATCTAGGATAAAGTCCTCGAGGGCCATGCTTTCGTTGTCCAGCGACATGACCAGGTGGCATAGCTGCGGCAGGAAGAACTCGATGTCTTCATAGCTGAACTGGCGCAGCTTGGAGCAGAGGACGTATTGGATTCCAACATGGTCGGCGTATCGAGCCAGATAGGCCACAGTCAACGACGGATCCCGGTTGAAGTGTTCCGACTCGATGAAGCGCTCGAGCAAGTTCCAACTCATCGAGACCAGACACTGAGCATGTTCTTATTCGTAGGGTGACAGGCAAAGGTCGCACGACTTGGCTCAGCAATCCCGTACTTGTGGATACCTTGCAGGGAGACACCGAGGCTGGTCGACTTGCTTGGGTGAGCGTGTGCTTGTGCTTGAGCCCCAGGGTCCAGCCAGATCCACCTTCTCCTGAACATGTCCAACCGCCCACTTTTTCACCCATCCATCAACAACACCAACATCACAACTGTGTCAACCGTTGTGACTGTTGAATAACACGAGTGCCCCTATAATACACGGCCATCTTCGGCCCCTCTCCCACGCGGCGCATCTAACTATCTTGTCGGATACAAATCTCGGAGAAGACAATACGAGTACGAGCCAATGCACAATGATTACTACTCCTCATTTCGCCTCCTCATTCATGTCTATGCCTGTATTGTCCTGCAATGAGGCATTGCGGCACTGCCCACTATAACCCAACTCTACTGCTGCTTGCTACCTATTACTTCCTCAATCCACGCCTGCGTACAGATCGACCACAATGTTAATCACAGCCACCATGATTTCGGCCGCGATCAGCACAATTACAATCCATTCCAAGTACTCGCCTGCATTATCTGTTAGCCTGGCTCCATCGTCTTTCCTTGGTTGACTTGCCATGTGAATGCGTTAATTGATCCTTCAACACTGCCAGTAAATCCGCAATGACGTCCAGTCGCTCCGTCAAAAGACTCACTCTCTGGTCCATCTCCAAGTAGCTTCTTACAGCCTGGTAGACCGGGTCAAGTTGCGGTTCTGCCCACATGAGCTCGGGAGCGTCCAAAACTGATCCTTGAAGATGGATGTTGATTCGCAAGATGAAAAGTTCTCCAATTTGCATGTTGATCTCTTTTCGTGACATGTTGACTTTGCCCGTCAGTGCGATTTGTGCCGGAATCTCCTTGTTGACGTCAATCGTATTGTCTACCAAGTCCTCGTATAATGATGTCTGCAACGTCGGTTAATCTCGTGTCTGCTCGCTCTCAATCAAACTACGAACCTTTGTACTCTGTGCCAGGGCATGGCTGATGGCAAGCTTGGTCATGTAATTCTTCTTCTCCCTCAGACTGATAAAGTCGTTGTAAATTCGAGCCTGGTATTCCTTGGTGTAGTAAAAGTTGAAGTTTTCTTGCTGGATATCATCCTTGGAGAGTTTTTCCGTTTCGAATCTGGCAAGTTCCTTCAAGAATTTCTGTTCGTGCTGAACAGACATGCCCCATATTACAACAACTCCATACTCAAAGCAGAAGACCTCGGGAACGTGGACCGTTGTGTCAAAATCGGGAGTATCGGTCTGTGGCATCAGGAGAGCTTCGTTGGACGTCGATCCCTCGTGGTTCTCTATTATTGCCGATTCTTCACTCTCGGCCTGCAGATCCAGCAAGTCTTCCCTCCTCCTCTCGGCGTTTCCTTCGACCTCGATAGCACTGTCAGAAAATCGTCGTTGAGCTGTAGAGTGCACGATCTGGGCTTCTTCGATCTGCGGCTCTGATTTGGGGTTGTACTGGTATGGGGTGTAAATGCATTCGTCGAATTGCTTCGGCGCGGCCTTCTTCAATTTGCGACCCTTGAGAAAGCGTAACAGATCCTCCATGCGGTATGAACTGGCAGTACAGTATGCCGTGACACGAGGCAGTTTGTCTCTATCGTCTTTGCCTAGCCTTGCGGCGTCACGACGGGCGGTTGGATCCTTTATTCTGGTGAATTGCGAATAGACATCACGGCCACTCTCTTCGTCAGGACCATCTTCACCATGTTCCGGGTTGGGCAAGAGTTTTAATTTTTGGGCCGTCCTTGTTGTGCGTTGAGGGCCGATCTTTGCAGCGGGAGCACCGGGACCTATTGACAATGGAGCGCCCTGACTATTTCTTCTGCGGAGTTTGCTGTTAAGAGCCGAGAGCATGGGCTGACTGCCATCTCTCGGCGGAGTGTTTACAGTTGCGACTGAGCCTGTGGAATGTGCGGAGGCTGAAGGGAACATAGGTCTTCGGGTCGGTGGACTGCTCGTTGCAATGGTAGGATTAAAAGTGACGCTGCGAGCAGGACGATCGGGCTTCTTGCCCAGGAGGGGAGTCGACTCTGCTGTTGTCGCCATGATGCAGTTGATTTGTCCGAATTTGTTGCAGGACGTTCGGCGAGAAGGTCGAGTATCGACGCACGCCTTGCTCTACCAGAATAAATGGTCGAGAATGACAGAGGTCAAGGCACAATCGTCTTGAATCTCACACCAAGCACGCCGTTCCGTCGAGGGCTGGGCGTCGCAACTTCCTCTTCTTTTCTGAACACATCGACGTCATATAAGAACGTCCGAGCTCTACCATCAATCCATGTTTATTTTCACCTTCATTGCACAACTGCTTTCTGAATTTGAGTCTGGCTATGGAGTTAACCATGTTTGTATGTCTCTACACACTGTTCTCTATTCCTTCCAAGCCTCGGCATCATCCCACGAAGGAAGCACATACGGGACACTGTCAGGAGCGTGCTCTGGCAGCTTTTCTGCAATCAGCTTCATCAATTCCCTGTAGATGATTTCGTATCCTTCAGGGTTCAAGTGAAGACCATCGTGCAGCATTTGAGCAAGCGTCTGGTTCTGCTCAATTTCACTCGAGCCTGGCAATGGCTCGCCCTCGGTCCAGCCAGCCTCCTTCATGAACGCAGCCCAAACGTCAAGCACAGGAAGCTTGAACTCTTGAGCAATTTGACGGACTGCCTCTGCGTACTTGGCTGTGTTGGCTGCAGTACGTCTCATGACATTGATGCCGTTGGTCTTGTCATGAGCAAGTGCCTTCCTCTCCTCGATTGGAGGAGGCGTAAGCAAGATGAGCTGAGGCTTGTGTGCTTGCAGCATAGGGTGGTTGATGATGTCCTTCAGGTTCTTCTTGTACTGTTCGAGCTCGACAGTCTGGGGGAATCCTGGGGTGTTTGGTAAACGAGCATCATTGGCACCCAGAAAGATGGTCTGCAGGCCTAATGAGTACAATATATCGTGGTGAACTACATGTCAAGACTGACCATCAAGCGGATGCGGCCCTGCTCAGGAGTGGGGAGGATACGAGGCAGGACCTTTAAAGCCTGTGTGGTGTTGTATCCACTAAGGAAGACTTGTCAGATAGAGGTAATGATTGAATAGTTGAGACACGACTACCTGAATCCTCTGTTGACTACATCAAGACGACGGATGTATGCTGTAACGGCTTAGCTGAGCCCGAGACGTGTCTCTGGAAACACATACCATCTTGCAGTGCTGGTGTCCATCCAAAACCTTTGGCTTGACTAGCACTCTGCTGTGTGATGGAATCACCAAAAAGGATGAATTGTTCCATTGTGAAGAGCGTTCGATGATGAAACAAACAAGGAGAGGTACAAAGCACTAGCGCGATGATACAAGTATGGCAGTTGTGGAGAGTGAGTGGAGCACGGATTCGGCGGCTCTAATCATCGGGTAAACAGGCGGAGGAATCGCCCATCATTATCTTGGTCCTTAGCACTGAACTCGTGATGTTTCATATCATGATGTTAGATACAGTTCATCTGTGGGTAGTAGCGCCGAGGAACAACGTCTATCGATTTCTAAAGAGTAACAACAAAGAGGAAGGAAAAGGAGAAGGAGCATGTAGAGAAAACGACGATACGATCAGATATAGAGGTGACGTCCAGCTGCTGTCCATTCACACCGCTCTGATGGCCCTTGGCACCGCAAGCGCAGGGTCCCTAAAGCTTAACGGTAGGGTCATCTGCACCTTCAGGCGCGGGATGCAGCAGGAAGGGTAATAAAACATGACGGCCGGCGACGATTGGCAGCATGAACGATAAGGCAGGCCAGCTAAGAGAGCCCCTTGAGACGTCTCGCATGTCATGAGCACACCCCAGATCGACTGGAATGCCCGATCATGTGCCAAGGGATCCACCAGCCCATCGCGTCAGAGGCCATTTGATAGTCACGGGCAGGTAGCGGTAGCGACTCGAGGCATGGCCAGCGGTCAAGGGGGCACTGCTGCTCTGTCATCTCCGACTTGCGGCCTACATCTTGTCCAACACCTCCAGTCCTGCGTCTTGGGTGATGTGGTGCTTCCTCGTACATACCTGCATATGCAACCATCTTAACCCCTAATGCCGAAATCTGTAGCCTCGTATGCGTACGACGCAGACGCTTTCGACCACGACAGCACACCACCGACTCCAAGGAGCAGCAGAGGCAGCACTGTGAGAAGACATGGCCGCCGCCTCGCTTCCGACTGGGACCTCAAAAGCCGACTGCCTTCACGCCTGATTCTCGATGACCACGCTTCTCTGCTCGACAACCCTGATGGCCGCCCATCCTATCGTGCCATTGCTTCGGCGCCTCACTCTCCAAAGAAGACATTCAGAAGAAGAAACAGCGCCCCGAGCGCCGAAGGACGCTCAGCAACCCTCACTTCGAGAGTCGCAAAAGCCTTTGGCACTGAAGCGAACCCACTTGAAGGTAGTCATCCTGCTTTCTAAGCACTACTGCCTTGCTGACACGGATTGTAGAAGACGATGACGATGATGACAGCCACCAAAAACTATCCGAGTCAATCTACTACGACGACCGCGCCTGGTACGATCAGTATACGAGTACAGATTGGGTACAAGACAGCATAAGCGATGCCTTTCGCTTGAAAGAGCTGCGAGGTCGCAAAGGCTTGAGGGGCAGAACCGAAGCTCTGTTCGATGCCGCTCAGGGCTGGATACTGGTAGCTGTCATTGGATGCGTCACTGCCGGTATCGCATACATTGTCGATGTGTCCGAATCTTTCATATTCGATCTGAAGACAGGCTATTGTTCCTACAAGTGGTACTATGGCAAAAGAAGCTGTTGTGAGGGTGCTAGTACCTGCGATCAGTGGACTCGGTGGTCGTTGCATTTGACGCCCGGTACAAAGGAGAATGGCTGGTTCGACTATGCAGCTTTCGTCTTCTGGGTAATAGCTCTGTCTCTAGCAGCCTGCTTGGTAACATTGCAGACAAAAACCGTCGTCAGCTCGGCTGTCAGTCTCTCTACGCTCGATGAGAACCTCGCTGCACACGCTCAACCCACTGCCGAAGCCCGAAAGGACAGTACGGGCAGTCCCACACGTCGCTTTGCTGAAGCTGTCCAGCGTCCTCCTATGGTGTATTACCCGGCTGCTGGAAGTGGTGTGGCTGAGGTCAAGGTCATTCTTAGTGGCTTCATCATTCGAGGATATCTCGGATTGCGAACTCTTGTCATCAAGACTTTTGGCCTGATCCTAAGTGTTGCTTCCGGTCTCTCGATCGGTAAGGAAGGGCCATTTGTCCACGTTGCGACCTGTGTCGGTAACGTCGCATGCCGTATGTTCGAGAAGTATCATGTCAATGACGCCAAAAGACGAGAGATTCTCAGTGCGAGCGCTGCAAGTGGTGTTGCGGTTGCCTTCGGTTCTCCCATCGGAGGTGTTCTCTTCAGCTTGGAGGAAGTCAGCTACTACTTCCCGCCCAAGACTCTGTTCCGAACCTTCTTCTGCTGCATTGTAAGTCATTCGAAAATCTCTCGCATGTACGGAAAGCTAATAGATCCTATCCGAAGGCTGCAGCACTGTCCTTGAAATTCCTGAATCCTTATGGCACTGGCAAGATTGTCCTTTTCGAAGTCCGCTACTTGACAGACTGGCAGTTCTTTGAGATGATCATCTTCATACTTCTGGGTGTCCTGGGTGGTACACTGGGAGCACTTTTCATCAAGGCATCACGTCTCTGGGCAACCACTTTCCGACGTATCCCGAGCATCAAAAAGTACCCAATCCTGGAAGTCTTCTTGGTTGCTTTGGTCACTGGACTCGTCAGCTTCTGGAATAGGTATACCAGGATCCCTGTTTCAGAACTACTGTTTGAGCTGGCTAGCCCGTGCAGTTCTTTCAGCTCCTCTGGTTATGGACTTTGCCCTACTGAAGAGAACATCCCGAACGTTATTGGATATCTTTGCATCGCGTTTGTGATCAAGTCGGCGTTGACGGTGGTGACGTTTGGTATCAAGCTGCCTGCAGGTATTTATGTGCCCTCGATGGTGGTTGGTGGTCTCCTTGGACGCATTGTTGGCCACACAGTGCAATTAATCACCTTGAAGTACCCACAGTTGGAAATATTCGGAAACTGTCCTGCAAACGGCAACCCAGAGTCGTGTGTTGTGCCAGGTGTGTACGCACTTGTTGCAGCCGGAGCGACCATGACGGGTGTCACGAGACTTTCTGTCACTCTCGCAGTCATCTTGTTCGAGCTCACTGGCTCCCTGGAACATGTCCTTCCATTTTCGATTGGCGTTCTGGTATCAAAATGGACAGCCGACGCCCTAGAACCTCTGAGCATTTACGTGAGTAGCCAACCATCACTGATTCGTCACCTAAGCTAACAAATTTGAAACAGGATCTTTTGACTGACATGAACTCGTACCCCTACCTCGACGCAAAGTCTCACCCACCTTTCCTCGGTGACTTGGGCGATATAACTCATGGATCAAATCCCAAACGCCTAATCGACATTTCATCCTCACCCTTTTTACCTGCGCACGAACTGCGCAGCAAACTCGAGTACATGCATATGGCCGGCGAACTTGATGGTGGTCTCCCCATCCTCAAAGACGGCGTCTTGGTCGGCATAATCCCAGGCCCTGATCTCGAATTCGCACTCGACCACCTCCAAGAAGGCGAGCAAGACGCAATGTGCTACTTGGGCCGCCCTGCCTCTCGCGCCTTTCCCCAAGATTCCGTCTCTTCTCCCTCCGAGTCATTGCAGATCCTCGAATC
This sequence comes from Aureobasidium melanogenum CBS 110374, assembly GCF_000721775.1. NCBI lineage: Eukaryota > Fungi > Ascomycota > Dothideomycetes > Dothideales > Saccotheciaceae > Aureobasidium > Aureobasidium melanogenum. The sequence continues at coordinate 1,535,760 of NW_024470054.1, read as the reverse complement.
TTCAGATGCAGAGATTGGACGAGGGTTGAGAGATGGTGAGGTGGACTTTTCTAGCTGCGTGGATCCTTCGCCCATGGCGTTGGATATCCGCTCTCCCCTCGAGTTGGTCTTTGAGCTGTTTTCCAAGTTGGGATTAAGATATTTGTGTGTATTGGATGGAGGCAAGTTTGCAGGGCTGGTGCATAAGAAGGCGTTTGTGAGGTATGTCAAGGAATTAGAACATCAGGAGAGAAAAGGAGAGCATTGATGAGAATGGATGAATGAGATGATGGAGGCAGACCGCAGAGAATGTGCATAATCTGCGATTGAAGAGACATGGTCACGCAATCGAACAGTAACGTACAACAAGGGTCTGGTCATACCAGACATGCATGGAGTTTTAACGAATATAGATGTCTTTTTTTCGCTTTCGTTATGCAATCAGACGGTTATGAAACCACACCTAGCGCTGACTGACAAAAGGTGTCGTCAATTCATCACGGACCCCCTCTCGTCTCTACCTCAGCCCTGCTGAAAACCCTGCTCTTTCTGCCACTTGTCTTCCCATCCAGGAAACCAAGGATACTCATCCAAAGTCTTCGCCTCCCACCCCTTCTCCACAACTCCCTTTGCCCTTTGTTCTCTGTCCATCTCTTTTAAAGCAGGAATAACGATATGCTCAGTATGCCACGTACCCTTGTACTCCATCAACTCTTTTTTTACCTTCCTGGAGTACTTTGACCAATAGACCAGGTACATAAGGTTCTGTCGCCAGAGCAGAGACGGGTGTAAACAGACACTTGAAGTTGAAGACTATGCCACCGGAAAGCGGGAGGCGACGTAGGGTTTGCCAATCTACGCGCACGTTACAGCGAGACAGGTCATGGGTTGGGTTTTGGACGTCACGGAGAGCTGCGTGTGGGTCGTTGGGTGGCATGAACAAAGGTTCGTCGATCTCTAGACCCCAGGAACCGCGTTGAATCGGCTTGTCTGTGGGTAATTTCGCGAAGAATCTGCTTTTTGGTTTGATGTTAGCAATATTCTTATTCCAGCCGTGTAGTGGCAAAGGTGCATGGTTGAAGTAAGCTGAGATCTCGACTTACCTATCCATCGAAAACTCCATCTTCTCCTTGTAGTCTGGAATAGGCGCATGTATATCCTTAAGATCTTTGCCAATCTTTGTGCCAACAGTCCACCCCAATGAACTACAAATCACTCCAGCGCGGAAGCTATAGTAACCAGTTTGTGGGTTTCTGAGTACGATAGCGAAGTCTTCTGGTACGTTATTTAGCAACACCTCTAGAGCATCCATTTCTCTGAGGTTTGTTGTAGTGCCGAGGATGTTGTTGTGGAAGAGTAATTGCTGCTTGTTGATGGAAAAGTGTTGTGGATATCTGGCGGCCAGGAACTGAAGAACCATTTCCATAAGTTCTTTGCATGCTATCTCTGAGCCAGGCAGGGATTGAAGGATTTCGGAACCGTGTTTCGAGTAGAGGTCTTGACGCTGTTTTATGCGGGAAGCGTAGGTCTTGTCGAGTTCGAGCCACCAGTCTGGCTCTAATTTCTTATATGCTGTTTGTGAATCTATCAGATGCTGGAGCAGTGGTGATCAGATAAATGTTGTACTTACACATTGTTTGGTGATACTCCCATCTGAAAGGTCGGTATGGTCTGGCCAAAGCAGTTCTGATGTCGAAATTGGTATAAGATGCAGGCAATGGTACACCACTCAAAGTAGCATAATCCGGGAAGTTTCCCAAAGCCTTGACTTCTTCGACAGTAAAGCCAGTAGGAGTTGAGTACTTCCTGTATTGCGGAGCCAAGACGTTGGTATCGTTTGGAAGAGGTTTGCTGGTGTTGTGTGGTAGTTCACTCAAGCCCTTTCCTGATTTTCCACCGACGCTGAAGCGAGTGTCGGTGAGCTCTGCCAGAGCCGGACGCCTGCAAGGCGGAAAAGTGTCCCTGTATTCTTGACCAGCAGGTAGAGTGGGTTTCTCGGATAGTCCTTGTTTTGCTGGAGATGGAGACCTTGGAGGTGCCCATGATAGTTTGCGTTCACTGTCAAGGCCAAGTCTGCTCAGGAGCAAAGCTCTTTGGTTTTCATTTCGAGCAAAGTATAAGACAGTAACGATCGTGAAAGCGATACCAAGGATGTATAGGTAGGTACTCGGCATATTGGTGACGGCCGAGGAGGGGGGAGGGGAGAGGAAGGAGGAAGGAGGTATAGGACGGAATATGGAGACAAATATTATGTAAACACAGAACAGTCACAAGAGCAAGTGCAACAGCTCCAGGGTAGTGAGATGATTATATACGCGACTTGATAAGAAAGGGCAGATTGATAGGATCCGAGAACGGAGAGTTCAGGAAGACTTACAGAAGCTCTGTCGTGTACCGACTTACCTTGCCTGATTTAGCGGCCATGTACGTAGCAAGCCATGGCGATGGGAGCGATTGGAGGACGACTACGATAAGTCAGACGACGATAAGTGGCAGATATCGAGGCAGGACTGCATTTCTGGAAATGGACAAGCAGGGCGGCGCTTGGCATCAGATTTGGCGGGGTGTTTGCAGCGCCAACGAGGGGTCTCAAGACAATCAAGCTCGGGGGACTTTTCGTCTCGACAAAGATAAGAAAATCACAAATTCCTAACTATGAGCGACGCCGATCTTGAACAGGTAAGTAGACACGATGTGATTCTGTCAGGGCTTCTCTGACCTGGCGTGGTAGATTAGGCGTGCGCGCCTGCAAGAGATGCAGCAGCAGCAGGGCCAGTCGGGCGGTCAGGGCGGTCAAGGAGGCGACCAAGAGCAGAAGCAGCAGCGTGAAGGTGAGGATGCTTCTTGAAATTCCTCGTTGATGTCCATGCGACTAACACAATCACGGTACAGCCGAAGCACGCGCAAGCATTCTGTCGCAAATCCTCGAACCAGATGCCGCAGACCGTCTAGGTCGTATCCGCCTCGTCAAGGCATCGCGTGCCGAAGACGTCGAGAACAGACTAATCATGCTGGCACGCAGTGGTCAACTCAGACAAAAGATCTCCGAGGCTCAACTCAAGGACATCCTCGGCGCCATGTCCGAGCAGCAAGAAAAGAAAGAGACTGTCAAGGTGTCCAGAAGAAAGGGAGGTTGGGATGATGACGACCTGGAGGACTTGCTGAACGATGATTGAGGCGCCACGCATTCCTGCTTGCCGTCTCGACAAACGAGTCTTACATTCCGGCGCAGATTCATGCATTTAGCCTGGACCAACCCAACACTGCCAGGCACGCGACCACGAATTATACTGTCGACTGCAGCCAATTGCATACTCACACATGCCATTGTAAAAAGCTGCATCGAGAAAAGCAACTTCTCTTCCACCCCGATCAAATTGGGGTAAAATCTGCAATAACACATACTCTCGAACCAACATTTTTAGCCCCTTGTCTCTTCTCCAACCAGGCCAATCGTAAAACTCAAGTAGACAAGAGCAGGTTGAGGGCGATTTAGGGCGAGGCACACCGTGCTTATCAGCAGAACACAAGATTGAATACTTCAACAAAGGTTGACCGATCCACTATATGCCTTGTTGAAAACTTGTGTCATTCTTATCCTTCAACCTGTTCTTTTCTAGATCTCGATCTCAACTTTTGTGCCACGGCTGAGTTCTGGTATTTTTCAACCATAAATCATTCATTTTGGTGGGGTTTCATACCACACTTGACTTTTTGTCGTATATCTTTGCCGCGTAAATCGACTCTCGCCAAAATCGCCTCTCGCTGTGACATTACCTCGAAACAGAGTAACTTCAACCTCTTGCCTCAGGCACCGAACTTGTAATTGCCGTGTGGCGAGGACTTCATTTCGATCTAGATCTCCGCCATCTAATAAATTTCTGGTTGCCCGGGATCTTGGTTGCTACCCCATGGATTCTATATTAACCCAATCAAAGCCATATTGACCCTCTGGACCACATGCGGCAATGGAAAACAACGTGAAATTTCGACAGTTGAGAAAGAGACCAAAGTAGCATGCACTAGAGACCGACCAAGTCGTAGCTAACGAGACTTTCTTCATTACTATACATTAGAAACCATAACACTCTATCCTCAGACCACATCCAATACTCTACTGGGAGTAGCAGTACTTGTCGAAACAGGCAGTGCAAGCATCAGGCAAAGCAGCACCCGTCTTCTTCATAATCGCACATCCAAGACAAACAGGCCACTGTGCGTCTCCATCTTGTGTAGCAATAGCATTGCCATTAGCAATGATGCCGGCAGTCTGAGCCTCGCTGGTCTGGATGATAACAGTCGGGATGTTGGAAGCGTAGGTGTAGTTGTTGTTAGGTAAATACACAATGGTAGCGGTATCAGGGGTATCGCAGCCAAAGAAGACGGCATGTTTGTTGAGACCTGCAGACAGGAACACATCGAGGGTGGGCACGAAAGGCATGCGAGTGAGGTTTTGAGCTTGGGCTTGCTCGTAGGCGCCAACGATGGCAGTGCCAGAAGGGAATTGGTCGGAAGTGTCTGCGCCATTGTCGGCAGCGATGATGACATCGACATTGCGTTCGGGCTGGATCAAAGGCCAGAAAGGCATGGCTGAATTGCCTTCACCACCATCTGCAAGCTCAATCTCGGTTTGTGCGTTGGTGAGAGTAGAGGCAGGGTACTTGTAGAACGGGTTAGGGTAGGCAGCCCAGAGATCGCGTTCGATGGGGCTGTGGGCGTTGAGGACAATAGCTTCGAGTGTTTGGACCAGCGATTGAGTGTTGTTCACCGCTGCAGGAGCGGTTCCGCAGGACGGTACCAACTGATTGAACAAAGCTGAACTGGTGCCTGCTACATAGCCAATGTTATCGTAATTCTTTACACACTGGCCACTGGTGGTAGGGACACCGTTGGTCAGTTTCGATCCGAGGTAGGCAGTCTGTGTAAAGGCGTTGATGTTGGAGTCCCAAGATCCAAACTCATAGGGGGTCTGTTGAATGAGAGATTAGCTCAAGTCAAGGCCAGCATACTCCAAGAGACATACAAATTCGTATTGGGTTCCGTTGGATAGGGGAACACACTCTCCATCAAAGTTGTTGACACCTCGAGCGGTGATGATGGGAAAGGGCACGGCATGACTGGTGAAGTTGGAAGAAGTGACCACGCTCGAGAAAGTCTTGGTGACATCACCATCAGTCGGGATGTCTTGCGAGTTGGTGCTGAGAAGCTGGTAAGAGAGTAATCTGCCCCAAACATCGATAAGAGTGGGCTGGAAGCCAGCCTTGGCTTTGTCTACAATATCTTTAACCTGATCTAGTGTCAGTCAAAGGTATGCAGGATGATTTCGTATAAAGACCCACGATATCGGCGTATGCAAGAGCGGTCAGGAGGCGTGCAGGTACAAGAAGCGAGTCGGCAAAAGCTTCAGACCAAAGATTGTCTCTCAGGTAGGAAACAGTGGGCCAGTTCAGACCTGTCCAAGAAGTCGAGAACCATGCACCTCCGGAAAGAGATGTCTCATAAGTCAATGCCTGGTAGAGACCACTGGTAGAGAGGTCAGAATCACGGGCATCCAGCCCCTGAATAAGACCGGCACCAGAAAGCAAGGCACGGTAGCCACCGCCGCTCAATACCAGTCCAATGGTGGGCAAGTTCGTGTTGCCGAAAGCAGAGTCGGTCTTTTGCAACCAAGCAGCGAGAGCAGTGTCGGCCTGGGGCTTACGAGCAGCGATGTATGCAGCTTCACCTGAGCCTAGGCTATTGGCAGTGCGGACTAAGGGAGTGCTAGGGCAGCTTGCTGAGACAGGAGCATAGGGAGTAAGAGAACGAGAGTCAATGGCAGCGGCAGAGACATGGCCAGCAATACCCAGTAGAGAAAGTTGCAGCAGAGCAGCGTAGGGGGCCATAACGAAAGAAGGAATGAGATGCGATGAGAGAGAGAGAGAAAGACTGGAGCGAGCAAGAGAGACAACAGCGAGGACCTACCTTTCATACTAACGGACCGGTTCATATATTCTCAGATGAAGCGCAAAGCAAGCACAGACGAGGAATGCATACGAAGGGGATTCATTGGTGGTTAGTGTGTAAGCGAGCAGTCATCGGCAGTGTCTTCGAGAAGAACGGAAGAAGAGGGCTGCTCGGCTATGTTGATCAACGCGTACGCACGTCCTGGGTAAGAAACGTGCATGTTAGATAGATTGACCTGCGGCAAGATCACGAATGCAGGAGTTAGGATGTCGACGAGAACCAATAAGACTCATCAGGCAAGACATGAGAGATTGGCGGAGGGAGCACGGTCGAGAATAGAAGAGGAAATATAGCAGAATCTCGACTCTGGTCTCATCATCGGCGAAGGAAGGTTTGAAACAAAAAAGTCGCGTGGGACGGATACTCGGGCTGCCGGCAAAAGTGGATCATGGTGAACCTTGGGTGCACGCGATGCTCGAAACAACGACCAACGGAACAGAATGAAGAGGATACAGTAGCAAGAGGCATCGAAAAGCAAGTCGAAATGGAAGCAAGATGCACAAACCAAGAAAGCTTTCAGACAATCCGATAGTGAAACAGGTGGTCATCAGCATGATCCGCAAGCCTGGGCAGCGGGCCGACATAATAAATAGAGATACGACCCCACGATTAGCGTCGTCGGGCGGTTGGACAGAAGTGACAAGAAAGCAAGTGCAGTCAAAATGACGGACAAAGCGAGCGAGGGAGGGCGCGATTTAGATCTGGAAAAGGAGTTGTCATGCTCGGTGAGTGACATCTAGGCGAGATTCAGAAGGAACGGGAAGGCCGTCAACAGCGAGGGACTAACGGTTTGTAACAGATCTGCACCGACGTCCTCTACCGGCCACTGACGTTACTCGACTGCCTTCACAGTTTCTGCGGAAGTTGTTTGAAAGAATGGTTCGCATGGCAGTCTTCGTCGAAGAGCCATGTGTACTCATGCCCAGCATGTCGAGCTGTCGTGCGCGACACCAGGCCGAATGCGACCCTCAGCACCCTGCTTGATATGTTTCTGCAGGCTCATCCTGACAAAGGGAAGACCGCTCAGGAGAAACTGGACATGGATAAGACGTACAAGCCTGGAGACGATGTTATACCACCAGTAGACCTGGGACAGGTATCAGACGACGACGAAGATGAGGAGGAACAACAGATGCTGGCTCAGGCGCGCGAACTGAGTCTCAACGACGTGGGTCTTGGGAACCGCTCAACTCCTGCAGAACATCAGAGGCATACACGCCAGAATCGCCGTCGCGACGACTCGCCACGATCAGCCCAAGTCGACGCTCTGTCGCATCAGTCCAGTATACGCTCGCTTCTGAGCCAGTCAGATATGGACTTGGGTGACATGGAAGATGAGATTATGCGTCATATCATTGATCATGGCCTTCTGGATGGTGTCGATCTCAACAATCTGACTCCAGACCAAGAAGACGCCATCACTGACTCCATCGCACGAGCATATCGTTCTCGCCGCCGTCAAGATCGCCGTGATCGTCATCATGATCGTGACCGCTCTGCTGCTCGTCCCTCTCCACGAACATCTACTCATCGTCATTCTCCTCACTCCTCATCACACAGGCAATCTCCTTCAGCCTCAGCCCATCGGTATTCTCCTTCAGACACATCCTATAGACATTCTCCTTCAAATACATCCCATCGTCGGACTACTTCAACTACCACGACACTTAGCCAGCATGCCTTGGCCTCTGTCGAGAGTCAACTCTCACCAGCCAGACGCCGTGCTGCTTCAGCCCATACCTCTCGTCGAATCGATACACCAGCCGATCGGCACCGCCATCTAGCCCCTGATTCGCCTTCACGGCCTTTGAATCATAGCTCGCCTGCTCTTCCCGTCCTCCCTCAAGAACAGCAGGTGACGGATGTTCCTGCTCCTTCTATCATTTGTTCGAGATGCGAGAAACCTGATATACAATACTCGCTATATTACAATTGTGACAAGTGCTCCAATGGCAACTTCAATCTGTGTCTTGGGTGTTACCGCGCAGGGAAAGGCTGTTTGAATTGGTATGGGTTTGGTCGTGCCGCTTTAACTCGCTACCTTACTCAGGCAGCCTTTAATTCTGACCACCCAGATCACGACCCACCTCATGTCTTGTCTGCTAGACGATACGATCAAAACACTGCACGCCTAGAGTCAGGCCTGTTTTGTGATGGATGTCAAGCATTTGCGAATACGTGTTACTGGCATTGCTATACATGCAACGATGGAGCATGGGGTTTTTGCAATGCCTGTATCCAACAAGGCCGACATTGTATTCATCCACTAACCTCTGTAGCGCATGTCACGCATGTGTCAACTTCTTCACAACGACACTCGCCGTCCGAGCTATACCCATCGCCTCTGACACCGACTAGCTCTGCCTTTCACTTTAACGTCCCTTCAGCGTCTATACCTCTGCTTCCACACGTGCCGGATCCATCTTCCTACACTCCGATACCCCTATCTTCCTACTGCGATGTGTGTCACTATTCTATCCCTCCTTCGCACGCTCGTTTTCATTGCAACACATGCAATAAAGGTAACTACGACATTTGCAACTCCTGCTACCACTCGCTCGTCAACACGGGCAAGATAGCCCGAGAGAATGGACCTGCGGGCTGGCGACGCTGCCTACGTTCACATCGCATGAGTATCGTCGGATACGAAGACAGAGAAGGCGGATCTCATCGCGTGGTAGTCAAAGAAATGGTCGGCGGGTGGGCTCTCAAGGACGACATGACCACCAGGGCCACAGCCACAGGTTCATCCCCACAGCGCCAGCACCAAGACCACTGGCGCTGGAAAGAAGACGACGGCACTGCCAAAACCGTAGCGTCCTCAGCGAACCTATTCGTTTCTTCACCACATGCATTCCCACCTTCTGGGGGCATAGGACTCAAAGTTCAAGCTTTGTGGTCTTACTTCCCCAGCGATGAGGTACAAGATGAACTCCGTTTCCCGCGCAATGCGATAATTACCGAGGTGGAGGATATCAACGGGGACTGGTTCTGGGGGGTATATTGTGGAGGCAAAGGACTGTTTCCGGGGAATTACGTTAGGGTCGTATGATCTACGAAAAGAGAATGGAGGAGTTGTTGTGGTGGTTTTTCTCTTCGCAGGCAGTGTACCGCCAGGGCAACAACGGCACTGCATGGTATGGAAGGAAGGAGCGTGGATGGTGCAAAGTATGGGGTGCAGTAATCTTGGATGCATCCCCCGGAGTGTGTACCGTTGTTGCATGAGGAACAACAGCATCGACATTACATGCATCTATAGGAAACATATCGTCGTTGCATGGAGCACGGAGAAGCGGCATCGTTGTTGCATGCAGAAGCGAAGCAAGGTCGTTGTTGCAAACATGAGAAAGCAATATCGTTATTAATCGCAGATTGGCCGTTTTGTCTTTCTGACAATGCATAGATGCATGCACGATGGACGATCTACTAATGAGACACATGACCGCTTTTTGACTCTGCATGTTTGCACGATCCCTCTGGACTCACCATGATGTGTCTAAGGGCAACTCTAGATACCCTCTTTTAGCTAATAAAGTCGTAAATGTGACTTTTACTTGGTAATGTACAATGATATACAGAAGAGCACGACATACCTGATGTCTTGTATGTGCCTCATAGCCTCCAATCGTAGTAATATGTACCAACCCGTATAAGTGTCAACCAAGACCCCAGGTGGCAGCAGGCCCTCTGCCTTCTGCGCTTGTTCGCGCCTTAGTTTTTTCGGTCTCGTGTGCGTCTTCTCTTCTTTCTACCGCTGGCATGCTGCTTCTCTTGATCAAGGAGCCTTTGTCTTTAGCTGGACACCATGCCATCCCTTAATCTCGTCCTTGAGCACAGCATTGACCAAACGATGCTGCTTAATCACCGACATGCCCTTGAACTTTGCAGACACAATGTCCAATGCGTACATGCTTCCACATCCTCCACTGACATCTTGGACCTGTTGTTGCCACATAATCAATGTCTGTTGCTCTTCTTTGCACTAGCCTTCTCCTTTAGAGACAGCGGGCGAACTGTTTCTCATACCTCTAACTTTGTAGGTGACAACTCTGCGGCGAGCTTTTGGAAGATGTGGAGTTCTTTTTCGTCTAGGTAGTCCGGGGCTTCGACTGCGGAAGGAGCCTCGGCTGCTGCATCTGAGGAGGTGGAGCGGCGTGTAGGTGTGGTTGTGAAGGTTGCGGACAGTGTGCTGCGTGTGAGGGGTGTGAGGGGTGTGCGAGAAGAAGAGGAAATGTGATGCAACTGTCGCGCTGCGGGAGCTGCTGAGGCCAATGTGCGGGACGAGGTTCTGAGTGCGGCGAGAGCGATAGACGCGCTGCGGAGGACTGTTCTGGATGGTGCCATTGCCGGAGTGTGTGGTTGCTGTACAGATGGAACGGAAACTCAAAGGTTTGATGGTTGCGGCGAAGACGTCAAGGGCGCGGTCACGAATTCCTGCTCAGAGCCATTGGTCAGCTTGACCTTGACATCCCCGCACCATCACCAACTTCCTTCCCTTCACGCGTCGCGTCTCCACTCGATCAATTTTTTGTATAGCGGTCTGACATTTCAACGCATCAAAGCAATGGACCAATATCTTATTCACTTGACTGCTCCTACGGGAAACACAGAGGAGCACATCACTATGACTCCCTCGCAACCTACCCAACTGGCAGGCACCAAGCGCAAATCCACTGATGCCTCTGATCTGCCAACCATCAACCTTGATGACTATGACATTCCCGATGGTCAGCCAATGGACTCCTGCACCGTAGTCCGTGGTAAGATCAACCGCTTCCTTGAGGCTGGTGAGATGAAAGTCGGCCAGTTCTGCGATGCCATTGGTGTCTCGCAGAATGCTTATAGAAGATTCATGTCTGAGAATGGCAAGTTCGGTGGTGCTGGCTGTGATACTTATCAAAATGCTTGGTTGTTCTTCAAGAAGAGGGAGATGGCTGGTTTGAAAATTCCTACCAAAAAGCAAAAGACTGCTGCAAATGCTGCCACATCTTCTGCTGCATCCTCATCTGGAAAAAAGGACGCTGTGACTATTGATACAACTAACATTCATCTTGATGGTAATCACAAGGCTCGTGTCCGTATGTTTCATGATCTGGGATCAGCTGACGAGACAATGCAAACCAACAGGAGAAGAAACCGACTCAGTCAAAGTTTACGATAGCTGCGACGAGATACGCAAAAAGATAGCTGCTCACCTACGCAAACCTGGAGTAACAGCAGCACAGTTCTGCCGCGACCTGCTCGCCCAATATCACGGCGACAAAAAACCCCCTCAAATTCAATCTGGCCAACTGACAAAGTTCCGCGGTTACAAAGGCGCTGATACTGGAAACACTTCTTGTGTTTTCTATGCCGCCTATGTTTTCTTCGAGAAGATGAGGTTGGCAGAGGGTAAGCCGAAAAGCAAACACAGATTGGAAATGGAGAAGATCTGGAGTCCGAAAGGATTCAATATTGAGCGAGGCCATCATAGAGGGTACGTTGCAATCTTTACTTTTGTTTCTTCGTCGGTGTGCATGGGTTGTTAAAGGCTGGTGGACTGACTGAGATGTCAGATATCTCTGTATGGGCAATGACAGACCTGTACAAGATCAGTACGGTCGAGTTACGATTGTACGAGGCTCTTGAGTATCTTGAAAACAGATTTCGCAATGCCGTAGTCAACGAGTCTAGGCTTAGTGGCTGCCGACAATTGTTTTTGGGCGGAATGTCTGATGAAAACAATCATTTTCATTGGTTTGTGGTTCTACTTGTGTAGAAAGGCAGCTGTCATCAAGACTCACTCACTATATTCCTTCTAAGCGCTTTCCCGAAAGATGTTTCTTCATTTCAGTTTAAACTACCTCGTCTCTTCACCGGTGCGTCAAGAGCATCTCCGCGGGTTCTTCAAGGCGTTCAAGGCAACACAAGGGGCAACCCAGCCTCACACAAACCGATCGCAAGAATTGGCTCTACCTACCCTTTCGTGTACTGCTGGACACACAACCAGAGATCAATCAAGGAGACACCACAACAACTCGTTAACACGTGGCTTATGGAGCGGTCGCATCGTCTCACCACTTGCTTGGATAGCAGCATCCATCTTGTTCGTTTCCAGAATTGGTATCATGCCACACGACGTCGCCTTATCGCCTTCGAAGAGATGCCACAGCTATCCCCAGACTTCCCCTCATTGATCACGCCAGCCATGGTCGTATAGTACGTGCTCATACATGCATGTAATCTGGGGCACGTCAGAAACGGACATACATCCCTTGGCGCATACTTTGCATTTGAAGGAGGTGATTTGAGGGGCAAGCAAAAAGAGGGCCCTATCATGTCACATCTGCATGCTCATGTTTATGCAGGGCTCAGAAGAGCATATATGCAACATGTAATATGCTGAGCTCACGAGAGATTGCACGTCGCTCGGCGCGTGTTGTTACAGTCACTCACAGCACCCTAGCTAAGAAGTGTTGTGGAACTTGCATATAAGCAATACTGCACACATGCATGCATGCAATCACTCCAGAAACAGCATGCCACCTCATCTCGAAGCGAGCAAGTCACTCGATGAAACCACTGCCCTCTCTCAGAGGCATGTAGAATATTTGGAATGGCATCGTGAAGCAGTATTTGCAACTTCGCGCAGGAAGTAAAGTGAAAATGCGTTTTCGATCAATCACATGTTCTAAGACAATGATTCTTGATAAGTCTTGGTGCATGTTTTAGCTATTGAACAGTCGTTCCCGTTCGTCTTGCACATGCAAAATGTTCTCGACCTTTCAGAGGTGGGACTTTGCGTGTGAGCAGTTGGATTCCGCAGACCTATGATCCTTCGCGCAGCCCTAAAAGCAACAGTTGTGGTGGAGCTGTGGACGAGACCTAAGGTCCTGAACTAGCGCTGAGATCTACCTTTGCCAGAAACTCTATCTCTTCTATTGGTCAACAGTCACTCAGATGGAAATGGTATCTAGGTGGAGCAATGACAAGTTGGCAACGCTCCTTCCCGCTGAACTCTTCTCAGGTCACGTTGTTCTAGTTCTTCGTGATCCGGTTTTCAGCCACAGCGAAGAACGATCGACACTCAACCTACTTGTCACGAGAAGGAAAAAACAAGAGATGTACGAAATATCGTTTTGCAGATCTCCGTAGAGCGAACGTCTAATCATATGGCGTGGCGCAATTCTTGTCGTCTGTGATGAGCGCTCAGACAACTTCAAAAGCGGGCAAGGTTTGTCGCTAACGTGTCGAGATAGACAGGGGGTGGATGGGGACTACCATGTACACATGCCACTCCATCTAGAGCCTCTCATAGGTACATTTCTTGTCTACTTTCGACCTGCTCTCGCCGTACACGAGAAACTGATGCTAAGAGCTGTGCCGTAAGTACATAGATATAGTTCACCGCCCTTTCTGTCAATGCTTTCTTTTCGCTTGTTACATGTTCATGTACCCCAGCTCTTGTGTGAGTCGTGAGAGTTTTTGGCTGTTGCATGGAAGGAACGGAGACACATGTACAGGTGTAACTGCGGGTGAGGGAAAGCGCAAGGCAGGCATAATAAAGCTGAGGTAGTTACACCCGATTGCGCAGCGCCTGGGCCTCGCTTGCTCTGTGCCGTCGCCGCTTCAGGCTGCAAAACGAGGTAAGTGACTGTTGTGTGCTGTTGTCCTTTTGATGGGTTTAGAGGTCCCGAGTTTGGTGTACGGATGCATGCAATCATACGTGGCTTTTGTCGCTATAACTTACCACACTGTTGATCTAAAACAGCCTTTTGATAGCCATGTTTGCCGGAGACCGTGGTTGGAGGACTTGGTCCGCGGATATAGGAGGGATAGCCACACCTCAGTACCTCTTTGGGAAGTCGCAAGCTGATGCGGCTGGCCAGTAGCAGAGATGTATGATATCTTGGACTGTACGGCGTACGATGGTCAAACTCAAGATACTGCAAAGGTCAAGGAGTTTCCTCTCCTTTCGAGTTATGGCACTGATGTGCTGTGGCTGAAGGCGTACATAACAGTAATGCACGTTGATCAGGGTCTCTACCTTTGGACAGTGTACCTCAGATCTCAGCCGCGAATTACTCAGGAGAAGGGGTTCGGTCTTCGAAGGATCATCTCAGATGCGGAGAACACTCCTCTCTGTGTTTCTCCTCCTCCAGAACTCCTCTGCCCCAACGAACTCCGCGCACAAAGCACGAGACATGTTGTTGATCGACGTCGGGGTCTCCGCGTCCCCATCACTCCACCCTGTCTTTGCAATCGGACCGAAGGTGTCGTATATGTCACAATTGTGCGAAAGCAGCGCCGAAGTGTGGATACCATTTTAACCCACAAAATCCTCCGGACCATTCTTGAAAGTCGGACGTTGAGATATCGAGAGTAGAAGGCAGGGTACAGACTTTGGTGGTTTCAACGAGATTGCTCTCATGTGTGCGACCAATAAACATGTGCGGGTAGAGGTGTGGTCTGCTTGAGTTTCTCCACGGATGTCATGACTCTCTAGCCGACGATTCGACTTGCAAGAGGGTTTTTGGTTGACGCGCACAAGAATAGAAAATGGATAGGCAATCCGTGGAGAATTGCCCGAGTTCGGAAGGCCCTTTGGGGTACTTTTCACGATGTACCTTGCGGAGAAGGGTACATCTCTCGAAGAGTGCGGGGCGTCTGCCCGTGCGACAAGCAAAACTTCTCGAGTTTCTAAATCTGCTGTGTCTGGCGCGTGTGCGTGCGTTTGTGCTGAGTTGGCCTGTTCGAACATACAGTGACTTTGCTCTCGCTTCCCCGGGCAAACAGACCTAGATATCGTTATATCCATATGGTATCGGAGAAATTGAAACAAGCCCTCAAAACCCAATTTTCACAGAGCAGTGGGAGCGAGGACGAGGTAGAATGTTAGGTGAATTCCACTCGTATGCCGTGCAATGCTCTCACAATCAGAGTGCTTTGATGTGTTTTCCCTGCCTGTAAGACGTGGTGTGATTGCTGCTGCCAAGGTCATGAATGTCGTCTAGCATTGAGTTGTTGAGTTGGGTGATCTCGCCGTCCAGAACTTCTTGTTGTAGCAGAAATCTGCACTCGAGATCCATGTGTATTGCTACATATCAAAGATGTGCATGGGTCGGACCTGCACTGTCGACGGTTACCCCTCCAAGTCCTGCTGCATCCACAAGCCAACGGTCTTCCCGCTCCGAAGGGTACCCATGTACACTGGAAAAACACTGCTTGCGCATGATGAGCCGCGAATCATTGCTCCCAATCAAGAAATGAGTTTGTGTATTTCCAATGGTCGGGATATGGATCCGTTGCTGTGTCAATGGGCATGTCTTAACCCAAAGTAGACAACAGCAAAGGAAGCAAAGAGGCTGGTGGCTAGCAGAGCCTCAGACATGCCACAGCAACATTCTGATTGACAACGACATTTTCATGCATAATGGTTTCTGTTGCGTCGGTTGTAAATGCAGCGCAAGCGTTGTTGAGATATTGTATGGTGTTGAGCACGGATATTTCGTGGCGGGTAAAGTGAGAACCGCCTCCAGTCTCACCAACGTCTTGTTGAACCTCTTGAGAACCTCTACAAAAATTGGCGTGGCTTTTTGATGCGCGTTGTGTAGAGAAGTTGTTGAAAAGAACGCCTGGTGAGCCGCCAGTTATTGGACGTCAGAGGCGTGCGTGGCGCGCGTGTGCTTCGCGCTAATCTTGACCAACCATTTAATTAAATCGGTCGGGGCCGCAAGCCGTGATTGTTGAAAGTGCTGAATTATCTGTGCCGAACGGAGGCGTTATTGTGCAGTCCGCAAAGGTCGAACGTCAGGATGTTTTTACGTCAAAGACAGCTGGTGCCGATAGCGAGCTGTCAGCAATATGTGTAAGTTGTACCGACCGGTCAAGGCAACCTTTTGAAAGTTGACAGGATCCTTGTGCCTCATCAGGCGGTATCAGACTGGTTGCGCTTGTAAGATAGTGGGACGCGGAAAGCGTTCGGAGTAGGGATTTTTGTCGAAGCTGTTGAGGCTCTTAGCAATAGGATGAAGGGTGCTATAAGCGTCGTGGAAATTTAGGCAAGTTTGCGATTGATGTGCCTCGTGTTTAATCAATCGCGAGTGCTTGGAAAGACTGCTTACACTATCATTTTGCGCTTTGACCATGAGCTGTGCTGTCCTGTAGCTAGTTATCGCTTCTTTCTACACTACGGCCCCGCTGCTTGTCGACGCATGTACCATTAGGGTCTGGGGAACTTGAGATAAAAACTCGAGCAGTATGTCATTGCCTCGTGCTCATGAACGGACCATAGTCGACTGAGTACTAGTGTTTGAATAAATCCGTCAAGTGTAATTGCGAAGCGCAGTGGTATGGAGAGAAATCGTCGCTGCACGGTGGCTGCTACCTACTCGTAGAGGTGACCGATTTCGCAGAGCGTAGTACAAGGTGACAAGAGTGTATGATATGTATAAGAAATCCTTCTGGCTTTGCGCGGCGGTGAGAACGTCTTTCTATTTCACAGCAGTGATGTGCGACAGGATGTCGCTACTCGATACAAAAGAAAGAGCCCTCAATATCATGAAACGGGTAATGACGCTGGCCTCAGCTATTCGTGCCGCTGGGTGGAGATGGCCGTTTTTGAGCCTCCTGTTTAGCACCGCTCAGGAGCCAGTGTCCTGCAATATGGGTCTGCCCAAGCTATCCATAGCACGACAGCGTCATTGCTAACAGACAAATTCACGCACTGATGCCGGCGAACAAAATCGTGCACGCGACGCGGTGGACCTGCTGACGATCTCTTCACCTCAACAGAGAGAGATATTGCAGGCAGAACTTTACCATCGTGATTCGTACTCGGAGTAGATTGCGATCGAAGATAGAGTCGATGCGATCGCAGCAGTACACGTACTTAACTCGTCAGCTTTACCTCACGATATAATCTTGTTTAGGTTGCCTGTCACTACCACACGAATCAGGGATAAGTGTGATGCTGCTGCGGAGGTGAAATATGTCCAATTTCTGGGCACAGCGGAGATGTGTGGGCATGAAGGAGAACAAGGACTGGTTTTTTGCTAACTGGGTCAGACACGCGCCAGCAAACAGTCTTGACCGATTTGCCGGCCCGAGCTTAGCCGCTTGCGCACAAGTCAAGAGTCAAAAAACATCAAAGAGGAACATGGACGTTTGGGGATGGTCTGGAGAAAGTCTGTCGGGCCCCGGGCCAGCACAACTACTGATTCTCCAGAGAAACCGCGACTGCGTGCCAGAGATAGGGAAGGTCGTTGCAATCGCGAATCCACGAAAGCGTGAGTTTTGCACAACGTACTCGAGAAATGAGGTGTTATCCAGAAGTGGTGTCACTGTCAGCAGATATGTACGAGGCATGTCGGAGTCAGCATCGCAACGGAGACAGCATGACAACGACACAGGCATCCTCGAGGACACGGACGCAGTCTGTCACTAGCCACAAGACACTTGCGCGCTTGTGGCTAGACCTCCCGTGGCCATACCACAGGAGACGTGATGAGCGTTCGGAAACGGCCACGACCGCGCAGACCTGAAGCCTGATGCTCGCTGAGATCGACAAATCGTCAACATCATCGGCTTGTGTTTTGGATTTTGATGCTGAATTCAGATGTCTCTTGCGTCGCGCAAAAAAAAGGTGGAGAACAGCAGTAAAAAATGAGGCAGCCAAGTGATCGGATACGGCACACATCTCTCCTGACACTCAAGATTTGTCGAGTGCATTAGTCCTGGCTGCGCAACCGCTGGGCATATCGAGTGGAGTGGCATGGTACAGAGACAAGATACCTCCAGTAGCACCAAGCCTGCGCGTAACATGTGGCCGAGTATTTTGTCTGTGCCTGAACCAGCAGCGGCGCCAGGGCGGACCTTTGTTTCTGTTGTATTGTCCGGGGCCCGGGCTGCCCCCTCGATTAGGAGTGGTGTCTGCTGTTGCCGTTGTGCCCGTCGCCGGCCAGCCCAGAACAGCAAGCTGCTGCAAGTCGCTGCTCACTACGATCCCCAACGCGCTGCAGGCGGAACGCTGGCAGAGCCAATCCTCGCTTGTCAAACCTTGTCCCGGCTCCCTGTTCCTGGTCGTGCATGGGGTTTGAAGCCACACTTGAATCCTGCCGCATCCGTGATTCGCGCCCGCACCCGCTTCAACCCTTCAACGACGCTCAACCAACCGCACCACCAGTTAACTGCCCACACTTCCCCAATCGACCTGGAGCCTGGGTTCCTTGCTTTTTATCACTGCCTGTTCCCGCACCTCGATTTTTCTTCCTCCCGGGCTGTGTCTTGACCATCTGTTGTTTGCTCGACTTTGCTGCGTTTTGTTGCGTCTCGGGCTTTTCCTTTTATCAATCGTCATAGCATCAGCATCATCATTCCAGCCGATCCGGTTTGGGAAGTGACGACGCCCTCTAGGTTGGAACATACCAAGAAGCCGCAACTCCCGCTTTCGGTTGCAACGAGGAACTGCTGTGCCTTTCCTCAATCATCAGGAAATACCATCTAATATTTTCTGTCGACGGTGCGGCTTTCACTAGCTGATATCGCAATACCATCACCAACCCTATACACTTACCTACTCTTCCCTCTCACCAGCCTCATCGATATCCATCCGTAAGTATCCGGCAAACAAGTCAGGGCGTATTCTCCGCACGTGCAGGATCTGACTAGCAACCGCAGTGTTGCGCAGCCCTTCTGATGCTTGCCGGCCTTTGAAGTCCACCTTTCTCTCTCCCTCTGGCATCTCGACACAATACAGGAATGCCTTATACACCGCCCTCTCACCAATCACCCGCCTCGTCTAAGACGACGAGCCCGGCTATGAGCCGCTCATCATCATTCAGTGCAGAGAGCTCAGGAACACGATCTCCCGCCTCACCAAGACCTGCACTTCCTCGTTCAGTATCATCGACAACCTACCTGAACAAGCAACGACGAGGTCCTTCAATCTCTCAACAAGAGCCAGCTGGTCTGCCGCAATCACCTGTTGGCGACGACGAGTCTAGCACTGTCCGTCACATCGAGGGTGTCATCTCTAACAACGGTAGCATCCGCCAGTCACCTTCTCCTGTGAACAATCTGTTGATTCCGACAGGTGCCATCTTGTCACCCCCAGACTCGTCTGAAAATTCCGATGGCGAAGACGGTGCCGACACACCAAGGGGACGTAACGGTTTTTCTCACAACTGGGGTGAACTAGAACAGGCCGTGCGGTCCATCGAGCTTAAGCGGGAAGGATCACCTGCAAGGGGTGGTGTCTCTTTCTCAGAACCTACCACCACCATTCACTCACCCACAGCACTGAGCGCCACAGCACGCAAGATCTCTCACTCGAGGTCATCCACGGAAACAGCAATCATCATCCCTGACCGTATCGTTACTGAGTCACCGTCAGAGGAAAGTGACGATGATGACGAATTGCGTGTCAAGCCTCCGCTTGTAAGAAAGAAGTCTGGCGAACTGGTCAAGCCTGCTCTTAGACCGTCTTCAAGACGCAGATACTCAAGCATGCCTGGCACCCCTACTTACTCCAAGTCGGTCCACTTCAATGACAACGGTAACCAAACCAGACACTTCCTGCAGGTCGAGAAGCCGTCTGCTATCAGTGCCGGCTCCTCGCCCGTCGACACGTACGATGAGGAGAATGAGTACCCTTTCGAAGGCAGGGACAACTCCAACAAGACTGAGTGGAACCTCAGGCTAGCAAACTTTCCCGAGGATACCCATGAGCGTAAGCATCAACCCGTCCGTGTCGAGAAGGTCTACCTTTCAACCGACACCAAGACACTGATCGGCACTGTCGCTGTGGCAAACATCTCATTCCAAAAGCATGTCGCTGCTCGCTTTACTCTTGACTACTGGAAGACGACCTCTGAGGTAATGGCCGAGTATGACAACGATGTCCGCAAGCAGAACCCTCACGACGGTTATGACCGCTTTACATTCAACATTCGCCTCTCTGATCAAGCGAACCTGGAGAACAAGACACTGCTATTGTGTATTCGTTACAACTCTGGAGGCCAGGAACATTGGGACAGCAACAACGGCATGAACTACCAAATCGACTTTGTCAAGAAGTTGGCAAAGTCAGCTTCGACAAGCTCTCTGTCCTCTCTTCCTTCTTCAAGACCTTCACGCAACACCATTCCCCGTAGCAGACACTCACCTCCTGCAACGTCAATGCGTCAGGAGCGTAGCCTCTTTGGTGACGAAGACTTGCTTTCCAAGAGCTCGACTTACCACTTCGGTTCCCCGGAAAAGCTCACTGGTGACCATGCTGCCCAGCCTCAAGTCAAGCTGAAGCCTCGCTCCAAGAGAGTGGATCTTACTCGTGCTGGCTCTGCCCCTGCCAATGGTCTCGGTGGGAGATACGACTTCGGAGCATCGCTTAGTGCCGCCTTGTCGAATGCTCAGGATAAGCTCGGAAAGCAAAGTGGATTACTTCCTCACACCCAGTCTTCTTCCCAGTCTCAGGGGCACTACTTCTCACCCAGGGTTGCCAGTGAGGTCAAACCTGTGGTCCCGGAGCGACCAGACGCTATAACCACCGATAGACCCGCCATCGGATCCCAGCAATACAAAGACCTCGTGAACAAGTTCTGCTACGTAGGTTCCAACAAGACTTCCACCAAGGCCTAATCCCCATGGTGCTAATTATCACATCAGTTCACTCCTGGATCTTCGGGCAAATCATCACCTTCGCCTCAAAGCAGTTCCGGATCGAAGCCTAGCAGCACCGACGGCTCTGGTGACGGTGCATCGCCGAACGAGTACAGCCCCCAATCTGGGTCTGTTACTCCTACGCCACCTCAAAGCTTGTCGCCTTTCCTCGACGGTGCAAACGACGGATTGACTAGCTGCAACGATATCAGCAAGTTGATCTCCCGGTCGGGCTCACCTGCATCGATCAGCAACAGCAACAATTATGTTGCACGAGCTTACAGCTACCCCTACGCAAGGGACGGATATCTTTCGGAATCACATACCCCGACCGCCATCCGTGGCTGAACGCTAAAATTGATCTATGAGACGCGTTCTTGCAGCACGACTGGGGTCAGCACCTGTCTCCTCAGATGCTGCAATGCGACGAACACGATCAACCTTATATGAACCTGGGCAACCCCCTGGTCTGATATGGCTTTTCGACAATTTCCTTTCTTCTTTTTTTTTTCTTTTCCTTGGTCTATCAAAGCGATTCGGCATTGATCATTTCATCTTGCAAGGCGTTCCGGATTCTCCATGAATTGTCTCGTGGTGTATAGATGGCTCTCGAAACAATGATCGACAGACACTTGTGTTTTGACCGTCGTCAAACTTGGGCCTGTTTTCGAGCGCGATACCTTTTTCTGAAAAGTCGTTTTCGTTTTTTCTTTTCGCCTTTGCTATTTTACATTTTCCTTTCTTCATTCTATTCCCTTTCTCTTTGTATTTGCTTACTTTTTCCTTTCTCACTCATCGACGAACATTGGGAGGCAGGTTGCTGTGCATGTATGTACAGGGCATTATTTGCATCGACTCTCGACTCCGGTTGCGAGTTAATTCGAAGTTATGGCAACAAGGATGGTGAATTTTTGGTGGCTGGTATGGGATTTCGTGGGTCTTATCACGACAAGACGTGCATGGCATGGATGTATCATGTTCTCACGCTGGGTTCTGGATGGGCGGAGGACGTGTTTCCTTTAAGTGATCGTCACGAATCAATACTTAGGAGGATGAATCACGGACTGAAGGCAACAGCAGAAATTCAATACTTCTATTACTCTTATCATTCACTTTCTCCCTCTTCGTGACTGCCTATCTTGTTGGAGGATTTTGACATGCGCACGAGCAATGATCTGGCTTGTGCACGCCATGGCACTCTTACCTCTTTCCTCCTTCTCGACATGGCACTCAAGCAAGAGACATCACAACCCACCATTATCATGTCTTCATCTTCGGCCCCAGAGGGACTGGTCATTGATCAGACAACCATACTATCGCTTCTGTCCACTTTGGCGATTCTGGCTGCGGCCTACCTGACATCTCTCTATACACTGCCTAGCACCGCGAGCATCAAAACCCGCTTTCTCTTCATCTGGCACGCCTTCGACGCACTGATTCATTTCATCCTCGAGGGCACATTTCTCTACAACTGCTTCTTCTCTTTTGGTTCCACTCTGCTCACCGAGCCTCTACTCCCTGCCAATGTCTACTTCTTAGGTCGTGCGGGCAGAAACTACGGCGCTGCGTATGGAGAACATTGGCACAGTGCGCTTTGGCGCGAGTATGCCAAAGCTGATAGAAGGTGGGCGGGGACTGATCTTACTGTTGTGAGTTTGGAGCTCTTAACGGTGTTTGTGGGTGGACCATTGGCTTGTTGGATCTGTTCTCGGTTGGTCAAAGAGAAGTGGGGAAGTGCGTGGTTCTGGATGTGTGTGCTTGCTACTGGAGAGCTCTATGGCGGTAAGTGTCTTGTTCTCACCCTCACGCTTTCACGTTCTGGTGGCTTTTGGTCAGGGTCGCTTTCGCGGACTACAACAACTTTTGCACACTTGACGCTCAATTATTGTACTGATCATTCTGCTCGCTCAGGATTCATGACTTTCGTGCCCGAATGGCTCAGCGGCTCGCCTAATCTAATCACATCGAACTGGATGTACAAGTAAGTTTGCTCGTTTTCGCTTTCGATAATGCCCTCTGTACTCGCAATGCATTTGCTACCCCTCACTCTACCAAAAGACATGGGAATTTCTGGTCCCCAGATCGCGCAACTTTCGCGCCTCCGCGGCCACCAAACTTTCCCATCGAAGATGTGGCTGTCTATGAGCAGGCATGCTGTGGTCACAAGACTTGCTCTACTTCCTTCTCTATTCTTAGTTCTCCACAGTTCCCCTCCCTTGACTATCGAAGTAGCCGAGGAAATTATACCGAGGGCTGGATATCGACAAGCTAATGCAAAACACAGATGGGTATACCTTTTCTTCTTCAATACCATTTGGGTTTGGATTCCCCTATGGATCCTCTACCAAGGCTACGGAGTCTTCACATCTGCTCTGAACACTACAGCTTCTAAGCAAAAGAAGAGATGACGCATCGAAGTCGAAACGCTTAGAAGCTTCCTGACTCGAAGATCAGAGATCCTGGAATACAGTTTCGACGTGTGCGTCGGAAAACATAACTGGCTCTGCCTGTCTACTGTACTGTTTCAAAGCCACTTGTGCAAAGGTCAAAGGCAAAAGCCTCAGCGAAGAACGGAAAAAGGTCTCAGGTGATCAGACAATTGAGTTAGTGGATAGCAGCGGAAGAATGCATCTTTCCAACCGTTACAAAAAAACAACGGGTTTAGGGACTATTAGACAAACCATCTAACGGGCGAACCACCCCGATCGTCTGAATCAAACATGGCTTCTAGAAAGAGAAGAAGAACTCAAGACAGACATCGCATGCTATGTCACAACTTACCCATAGCAGAGATCCACTCTTCGAAGATCCGGTGCAATCCTTGGGTGTCCCCTTCGTATGTCTCCTTGAGCTCCTCGTCGACAAACTGCACATTGCAGTTTCCACCAAAATCAATGACCCAGGCATCGTTGTTCGCATCAATGAAAATGTTGTGGACATTGACGTCGCCCCAGACGACCTTGTGCCGGTGTAACTCCTTCACAGTAGCCTCTACTTGCTCCTGCCAGAGCTTGTGAAAGCTGAGATTTGACAGCTCAGGATGTTCTGCTAGCGGCCACCCCTCTAACCATTCGAACAACATCCCGGCCACGAGTCTGTTGTCGAGGAGGACCAGCCCTTTGAATGGTGACACCTTGAGCGTTCTATCTAATCCAAACCTCGTTATTTCACCAAGCACAGATACCTCGCGATCAAATTCAGGAACCATGAGATCCAAGCGAGGCTTGAAGAAAAACTTGGTTCCCTTGGTGGTATGCACTTGCCGCATTGGACCAGCTTTGATGGCTTTTCTGGTGACAAACAACTCGCTCGCTTGGATTGTCTGTACCGCAGGGCTCAGTCTCAAGTCTTGTTTCGGCACTGGAGCTGCGTCCCAACAGTAGCTGTTTGTGATATGATCATTGGCTAGTGCGGCCCTAGATGTATCCCAAGGATAATTGCTCGAAACGTCTCCGATCACTTTCCCAACGACACCGCCTTCAACGCGTGCGTCTTTGCTAAAGGCAATGTGAACTGTCGGGGGCTGGATACAATCTTGCAGGCTTTCTGGTTTGGAGGGATCTGTGTTTGCATAGGCTTCAGAGACTGGCATGCAAGTCTTCCATACTAGCTGTTGGAGGGCTTTAAAGATCTCGAAAGGGAGGTTCTTTGGTAGATCATTTTCATCTTTCTCGTTGAGCTCCGCGAGCAGTCCCTCATATGTAGAGAGAAACTCTGTTCCAACCAGGTCGTCTAGAGGTACACGGATCGAGTATTGCGTTCCAGCATGCCAGACAATCATGTAATGGGGAGGATCGCCAAAGAAATTGGACGAGTGTACAATGTATTCTTCGTCCATGTCTGTAATGGTGAACGCAGCTGGATTAAAAGTAGAAGCGCGGATAAGAAAGGCGTCGATTGTGACGAGTCGATGGGTCAGCTCAATTAGTACATACAAGAGCACAAGTAGAAGCATGCGCCAGAGAGGGTGCAGGAGCAAAATCCAAGGCCAGGCCAGAATCGGGCAGAGGACCGTAGCAGATGATAGAGGAGGCAGGCGACGAGCTGCAAACAGAGCCACTCACTTCCTCATTTGATGTATAAGCGAGTTCGCTTCCACAACTCGTGGGTGCTACGTAGCAGCTATCTACCCATTCCGCTTTTGGCAGGAGCAGTAGAGTTCCCCACACACACCATGACATAGGCTGTCCTATGCAAATAACGACCCTTCGAACGCTCTTGACAATAAATGATATCTGATAGTGGTCTCAAGAAGTCGTACCGATATAACTGCTAAGCTTCCTAAAAACGAACGTGTTTGTGCCACGTGGGTAAATATATAACCATGGTGATGTAGATAAGGTCTAAACTTTCATCCTCTTCGTGGGCTGAAGACTGTCACTTTCATTGGCATGTTGCTTATAGGGGAGATGAGCACCAGCACTGACTGAGATTATCAATATGGCTGGACAGAGTGTAAGAGTCGTGCAGAGAGTGTGTTACATCGTCAGCGTATGTTATTTCATGCTTCGTGCTTCATATTTCCGTGACTCCCCGCTGAGCTATTGAGATGTTGTTACCCATGTTTGACAAAAGAAAAGAAAAGAAGAATAAAGAGGACATACACAAAAAAGCAGAAAAGCAAATGGCCTCAAGCGCCTGCATTGCAACTCCTCAGCAATGGTATGAATGAGTGTATCGTCGTTCCTCGATCGTGGTGCTCCCTGCTGTGAAACCCTCACATGATTGTTCTTGGTGTTTCCTTTTTTTTGTTTCTAATTTCCTTACATTTGGCCAAAGTTATTGGCAGTTCTTGTTAGCTTCTCTCTGAAGCTTCCTCATGGCTTCTTTGTGTGCATCATCGAGATGTCCGTGTCTCATCGAGTTTTCAGCTTGAAGACTTATGCGGCGACGTGCGTCTTGTCGCCTCTTTTTCTCGGCCGCATTAGCCGTACCCCTTCTCTGAGTGTCACGTAGAGTTTCTCCGGTCTGTCGTTTCTTATCCTCATCGAAGTCCACGCGATGCATCAGAGTTGGCTGCGCTATAGGGAACGGGGCTAGGGCTGAAGATCGTCGTGGCATGCGTGGAGCCCATGAATCGTTGTTCTGAGTGGCAATAGCTGTATTGTTCATGCCACTCAGAGTAACATTCACGTTCGGATTGTAGACTCCGCTTGAATACCGATATGGTGAGGCTGGGGGCTGAAAAGTCTCACATGGAGGCATTGGATACGGATTTCGGAGAGGATAGGCGACCATCATGAAGGGCGGACAGTTGTTGTGCACGGGGGAAGTTGCAATTGGAGTCGTTCTCGCTGTTGTATTGGCAGGCGATTGGCAGCCCACACTGCTCGAAGCACGAGGTGCGTGAGATGAAATTGTGGAGACTTGGCTGTTACTCACACTTCTTGCATGTAAAGTCGCTCGGACTTGCGAAAGTGTTGTTTCGTCAAGGTCTGTCGACTCGACATTGTTAGAGTTGCGATCTGCGAATTTGCCATGAGACCCGAAATTCCTTCTCGCGATAACGCCCTGAGTCTCGTTGCCCACGAAGTTGTTCGTGAGAGAGACTTGCTTATTTCTCTGGTGTGCAATTGTTGTACGATCGTCTAAAAGAGTGGGTGCAGTATTGAGCATCGGAAGCGAAGAGTTACGCTCCTTGACCCTTGCGGACTTGACTGGTGCAGGTATCATAGCTGCTTTACCCTTGATGGTTGAGACACGTCTAAAACTGCGCTTGTTCTGTTTGATAGCGCTTCCTCTTGACAGACCATGTTGCAATGGCTGCGGCACTGCCGTCTTCTGGCTTTCCAATCGCTCAGAAGTATCATCTGTTGTGTGAGTGCCCTCAAATCCTGACCATACGCTTGGCTCGTTATTTGCGTCGTATGAATGTGCGCTTGAGGGTCTCGAATTCAGCTCTGCTTGAATCACAGTCGTTCTCCACTCCAGCGTTCGATTGACGATTTCTTCCCTTGAGATTGTGGCAAGCCCAGAGAGGTGTTTTGAAGGCCCATCATGGTCACACTCGTCAAGAACCTCGCCCAGATCCAATTTCTTGGGTCCATGATGTGCGTATTGGAGCGGTTCGTTCGTGGCCTCTTGGTCCAGCGGAGGTTGGTGCTTTTCGTTCGTCTCATCTTCTTCAAGTGGTTGCTGTGGGATTTTTTGTCGGAACAGCTTGACTGCTACAGGAATGTTCTCTTCGTCTTCATTTTGATTACTGGGTTGGATCGAGAACTCGGTTCCTGCTGCGTCTTGATCAGATTCCACATGTCGTGCGTGATCTTCTAGCATATCTGAAGAGGTGTCACATCTGTCATCCATTTGTGGGACAATGGGTGGTGGTGGATATGAGGTTGGTCTCAGACTGGGATATCTCCGTGGAGACTGTGGACGTTGTGTCTGCGGGTTGTCGGCCGCTGCTTCTGTGTTCTCGATGGATGTTTCGACAGGCCGGATCTCATCGGGATGCTGTTCTCGATCGCTTGTTGTTGCTGAGTTGCGAGTGTCGGGCTTCAACTTGTCCAGTATAAAGCTCGCTGCGCTATGAAGTTTATGACTATTCTTCGACGGAGATGGTGGGTAGACTTGTCTCTGCTCGACAACAGGCTTCTTCTTCTCCGGCTCCCTGTATCTCTCTTCCCAAGCTGCACGCTCTCTGTCGACGTTCTCTTGAACCGCGCGTCCGGTGTCAATTTCTTCCTTTTCGAGTTCTTCTCTGTGTTCTGCATCTACTGCTGATTTTTCTTGCTTTCGGCGTCGAATGGGTTTGAAGAGTTTACCCTGAAACACCATTGCCAGAGCAAAAAGGACAGGAATCATGCCAATTTCGGCTTTGATCCCTCTTGTCAGAGGATAGGTCGCGGTCCCGAAGCCGAAGAGCTTGACTCTATGGAATTCTGCGACAGATTAGTGAAAGAATACTATGATCCAGACTCGACATACGCCACGTGTACACCCAGAACTCCTTCAACCCAGCACGACTGTAGCAATCGATTCCCAAAACAAGTGCTGTGGTGCCAGAAAATGCTGAGCAGATCATATAAGCCGGCTCTTTCGTCTTCTTGAGGAATGACGGTGCGAGCGCGGCAAGACACACGAGTGCAATGAACAGCGCGAGCATCGAAGATGACGTGATGAGGCCTCCCGGAGACAGTACCTCGATCCACATGGCAATGCAGAAGCCTCCTACAATGCATCCAGAACGTTTAGCCAGCCATTGGACGTATTGTGAGAGTACTGCGCCAAGTATGATGCCAGGCAGGACAGTGGCGACCAGATATGCGCCCTGAACACCGTTGCTAATGTTTCCATCCGGCACAGACATTACATAGACTATTAGGACCTGCGCGGAGATCAGCATCGTGGTGCAACGAGAATGGTTACACACATACCGTGATACAGATGCTGGCGAGGTAGGCACAGCTGAGGAACATGTAGAGTCTGCGATTATTGGTTAGCAAGCAAACATATGCGAGGTCGTGGTGAAACGGACCTCATAAAATGAATGCTGGCGCAGGCGTATGCGCAGCCAGTCATAATGAGCAGAGCGCCAGCTACTCCGAAGGCGGGCGTGAGACGTGGATGAAGAGGCAGCCCATCGCGAGTTGAACTGGCTGAGGTACATTATTAGCATCTGTCAGACATTGGATCTTGGGCTCAGCCAGACATACCCGGTGATATTGCTGTCGTGTTGAGTCCATCTGTGGCTTCGAAACCTGTCGTCGCGTTGAACCCGATGGTGGGATTGAGACCGCTCGTCGTATTGAAAGAAGTCATCCTCGCAGAGCAGATCAGGCGCGACTGAGAAGCCAGCGCCTCTGAGTCTCTGCTGGACCAATTTGTGCAGGCGCTTCGCTTTCTCAGTCGCTTTCCTCACTCTTCAGAAAGGCATTCGCAGAGGAGAAGTGATTGATGCAATAAACACAACGACGAGCTAGATGTTTCACGTTGGTGGGGGATGAACGTGATCACTATGATCAAATATCATGCTTTTACTTTAGGGCAGTGAGGGATCAGTTCATGACACTCTGGGAAAGTTTAGAGGGCAATATGTGAATGATTGAGGGACAATTGACGCTGGGGTAAGATGGCAGGAGGACCTGCCCGAGGTGGAACAGTGCGAAGATTGCGGAACTTGCATCGCCTATATAGGGCAGGGACGATATGCCTCGCAACTTCGACATCGAGTTAAGCAGGACGAGGCCCGCGGGCATACGTGTAGGTGAATGCATGCAAGAACTCTAAGGACGAGTAAGCATGCAGAGTGATGAGCGTCGGACTGCCTGTTTAGCCTTTAGATAAAGTTCTTGCCGCTTACCGGATTGGATGTCTACTCTATCCAACTCGACCGTGTCTCAAAAGAGGTGGTTGGATTTGAACCAAGTGAACGGCACGGGCTGCACGGGCGGCTGTTGTCCGCCCGATGCCAGCGAATCGTCACTGAGCGTGGTGCCAGGATCTACCGGCTGCGCAGAAACATTTCCAAGTCTTGCAAGGTGTGGCTGCAACTTTTCAGGTTATAATCCCGGCGGAGAGGAGCAAGGCTGGTGCTGAATGCATATGCAAGTGGAGTACGCACTGTCAAACGGTTATCCCCACTCCGAGAACATGCGGAGGAGCTGACCATCACGCACAAACCTGGCCGAGTACTTGTCATCGTTTCCTTCATTGTATCAGGCTAGATGACATGGTTCTTGCTTGAACAATGCACAGAACTACTCTGCCGTACTCTCTCACGCCTGTCAGCAGAGCTTCAAACGTTCAAAACTCTGTCCAAGGTACTCGCATACTCACAGGTCTGGTCCTCCAACTTTTCCAGCCGTTGCGCATTTGCAAGACAACCCTGGATAGGCACAAAGATTACATATACAGACACGACCGCTTGACTGGTGGTCTGATATGAGGGAAGACTGGGCACGGCATCACTACGACTACGGAGCTATTCTGCCCTACAAGACATGGGGGAATATGAGGTCGTTACAGAGTTGTAGCTATCTTGCGCCGTATCACGAAGGCTGGATATGAGATGGCAACTTTACACTCGAACTCTGTCTGCGAACGCCATCGACATTGCGACCCGGTTCAATTGACAGTTAGATTCCTCGGAACACAGAGCAGTACACGAAGGACAACTCATCATCGATCAGTGATCCAACAGTAAGCTACAAATCTGTTGTTGTCTTAGCGCCTCAGTCATGGTCCGCGTTGAAGATGCACAACTATCTTCTAAGCATGGATACATCCTCAACAGAAGAAAGAGCTGAAGAGATGACGGGCGCTCGGTAGCCGACTTCCCCGCATCTTGACCGCCCAAGCACAAAGCTCTTGTGCCAAGATATGCAGGCTTCGCTTGCATAACCTCCTCTACCCATGCATACCGACGAAAAAAAACCTCTCCTCAACCATCTTTATACCTCAACAAAAGATACACACGTCTGTGCCCCCTGACGGAGTCGAACCGGCGACCTCGGCATGATCTAGCGATACTAGTGCCGCGCTCTACCAACTGAGCTAAAGGGGCTTGATGAAATGTGGTCTGATTGTATCAGATATGTCTCACGAACATGGTGTGTCGACAAACGACCAGACCATCCTTTTTTGGCTTGCTAGCCCTTCTGAACAGCAAGTCTTCAACATCCTGCACCTAAGGGACAGTCTTCGAAGATTTGAACATGTTCACGGCTAGTTAAGCTGTGGATTCGCCATAGCAACACGTCTTTTTTGATGGCCATATGTGTGTACCGTTATTAGGCCACATGCAGCTCGCCTATGGATATTGCTCAGCATTGGACTTTCACTTTTGATCGTCTCGCAGAACCACGATATCCAGGCAGAATCTGCCACGAATCCCTCAAATGCCGCGGAGTCATCGCCAACAAACCTGCTACACGCGCTGTTTGCTTGACTCATGCTACGTATATACTATTCGAAGGTCCAAGTATTAAGGATGGAACCGATGATGCCTACCTAAGGCTTAAGATCAGAGTGTTTGGCTTTAGTGTCGGCATGGCACTGGCAAGTTTTGTATACTGGACAAGGCTCTTTTTCAGTAGACCCATTGCTCTCGGCAAGTTTTACGATGCGACCTTTTGGAAAGAGGTCAATCTCAAGCCTGATCAGGAAGAGTGTAACACTACAGACTAGACATTTGTTAACAGACAGAAGTCGATGAAGGATGATGACAGACACATAGAATCCTCTCTATGTGGCCTCCAAGAGATGGCAATTGAGGAGTCGTTTGAGGAGCATTGAGATGGTTGGAGTCTGGCGGCTCATGTGCTCACGTGGCTGACTGACTATACCACGGACATTGTAGGCACATCCAGAAGCACACTGGAGAGCAAAGGATCGGAAGACAGAACACTCCAGTAGTATTCAGCAACGTGAATTTAGGACCAAGAGAGGTTCTGGTATGATTGTTCTGGGATTGGGGTTGTGATTAACTATCTTGCATATAGTAGCACAAAAAGGGTTCTATGGGATAAAAGGGATGCCAGTGCCAACTCTCTGGCGATAGCTACGATAATCATCACCAAAGAATTTGACCAGATCTTGTTCTTCGTCTGCATCATAATTGGTTAGTAACAGATCAATAGTATTTCAGGTAGATGAACCAGAAACTTACGGTTGATCCTGTCCTTGAAGAAGAACCACAAGATGATCAGATAGGACACACAGCAGATCTTGTTAGCTACAACGACTTGTGTACCTACAGCAAAGAAGAAATAGCCAAAATAGCTGGGATGGCGGAAGTAAGAGTATAGGCCCTCAGTAACCAAGACATGGTCATTCTTCTTGCTCTTTGCAGGGATATGGTTGAAACTAACGCCTGCCTGCGCCATAGCAATACTGCGAATGGCCTGTCCCATAACCACCAATGCTAACCCAAAGGCAATTGTGTATGCATTGCTGTAGCGATCTTGCAGGCCGGGGAAGTAGAAGGAAGTAACGATGATTTCGATCATGGCGGCGAGGTGAGCGATGAGGTAGGCACTTCCGTTGGAAGTGAGGAGGTAGGAGGAAACTTTCGCATTGGCCGTGTTGTAGCGTGCGGTAGTCCAGAACTCGAGAAAGTGGAACAGAGACAGTGTTGCGATGAACTCTGTGAGGCGCCAGATGCGGTAGCCGGAGAGAGCGAGTTGGATGGTAGCGATGGTGCAGGCTGAGAGAGTGATTCCCAGGCCTAGAGCGTGCAATGCGATTGACGAGATGGAGCGCGAGTTGCCTGGGTAAATAGTCGGGTCGACTAGGGGTGCGCGTGATGCTATCGCTGCTCCATTGTTGTCCGCGACTGGCGATGCTGGAAAAGGTAGCGAGATGTTTGGGTCGCCCTGGTGTGCCATCTTCAAGTGCGATGTCGAGGTAAGATGGCGACACACGTTGGCGACAGCGCCTGGATTAAACACCCAAGCTGGTCAGAGGCAGAAGTACCAAAGTTCTGGAATGCATGTGAACAATATCAACGTCAGGGTCTCCCTCACTGAATTCCCTGAATGCGGCTGCCTTGGCGCCCTCTCACTATCTCACCACGACCTCATTCATTTCATTCACAAAGACAAATTCTGCAAATATTGTTCTATTCATCATGCCTGGTTCCGAGAACAAGGCCAGGTCTCTCAGAGGAGAGCTTTACCATGCATTCACTTCTGAGCTAGTTGCAGAGCGTCGTCGTTGTGCTCGCGCCTGCACAAAATATAATAAAGCAGGGGAAGATGAAACAATGACCAGAAGACGTCAGGTTGAATTATGGAAAGAGTAAGCTGCCTTCTTTATCTACACAACATGCATTTCTCCCGTATACGTCTACCATAACACCAGTGCTTAGAAGCCAAACAGCATCCTAGGAGACACCAGACCACTACCACCTCGTAAGGAAGGTAGCACAGAGGATGAAGACGAAGAACTACTAGGCTCTGAAGCCTGGGTTGAGGCTCCTTTCCACGCAGACTACGGCACGAACGTACGTCTAGGAGAGGGCGTCTTCATCAACTTCAACTGCACCATCATCGATACGTGTCTTGTTTCCATCGGCTCGAGAACCCTATTGGCGCCGAATGTCAGCCTGTACTCTGGAACCCACCCTCTTGATCCCGAATTGAGAAATGGAACAAATGGTCCGGAGTCTGGGAAGCCCATCACAATCGAGGAGGATGTGTGGATTGGCGGCAATGTGACTGTTTGTCCTGGTGTGACGATTGGACGTGGCAGTACTGTGGGTGCGGGTAGTGTTGTGACGAAGGTGAGTCAGGCGATCTCCTGGGCATTCAAATGCTGCCTAGTGTGCTCATATACATCAAGGATGTCGCACCTTACACTGTTGTGGCGGGTAACCCGGCAAAGGTCATCAAGCAGGCGCCCAGAAACACCACCACTGCGGAGGAGAGAGCAGAAATCCGAAAAATTGCTGATGCTGCTTGAACTTGTCTCACGCATCAACTACCGTAAAGACGAGTTCGTGAATTCATTATACTGCATAAGGATCTCTCTGCGTCTCTGGTGCTGTGATTGAGAAGATCTTGATTGGAACCGCAGTTGAGTGGAAGAGGGAAGTCTGCTTTTCCATAGGAATCAGAGGGTAATCCACCTCATGTACCTTGAATTCATTGTGTGCTTCTCACAATCAGCAATGGACTTGTCATGACTTTTGGAGACTTACCACAAGCATATTCGAAAGTAGCAAATGTATCGGTATTCCGTATGGTTGCTGAAATGATGATCTGGACTTGAGGCCAGACTTCGAACATATCTCTCATGGTAGACACCAGGGCTGGTATGACTGCCTTGTCGTATGTCTGGGACGAGGATAAGCACGTTTTTGTAAAGTTGGAGAATACAAAACTCACGACATCGGCACCAAGGACCAGATCACAAGAGAATGAAGGATCTTTCTCGTACATCCAAGAACCCTTCAAAGCTCGACCCCACCACAGTACACCAATGTCCATTGAATCTTTGACATCGTTGAAGGCCGCGTTCTCCTGTAAGGCTTGCACAACACCTTCGTCACCATCGGTGGCTGTGACATGGGCAGCACCAAGATGGCTGGCGCATAATATGGATAGCAATCCTGTACCGGCACCAAGTTCGATCACCTTCTTACCCTTGATGCTTGATACCAATTCAGGCGAAGATAGCAGATAGGAAGAGAGATGGAGGGCCGCTTCCCAAGTCCGCAGTCCTGTAGTACCGGCACCTGAGATTACTGCACGGTTCTCAAGCAGCTTCAATTCAGGTTCTTTGTCTAAGATGGATGAATCCCGAGCGAGTGGAGTGTATGTCACCCAGTTCCGCTGTTGAGCAGCAGTGGCATCATCCGGCATAGGAGAAAACATGAGTTCAGCTAATGTGGACATGAGATTATCCGATATTTCCTGATGACAACGAAAACACAAACATCAGAAAAGCAGACAAAGCAAGAATGAGACAAGACGCTCTTACATCTTCTTCTGGGTCTACGATGGAGTTTTCAATCTTGGACATGAGTAACTTCAAGACACGAAGACGGTACCGCTCAGGAGGCAGAAAACGGGAAACATCGTCTGCTTGAAAGAGATTCTCAAATAACCATTCTTGAGCTTGAGACGAGCGAAGTGTCTCTGAAGAAGGCCAAGCAAGGTTTTGAGTGTCGAGCAGCTGCAGATATTGCCTGCGGAACAGACGAATCTGGTGCAGTGCTTCTCCCGACGGTATATCCTGGGTCATGGTATGCAGACTCTCACTCGAACATGTGAAGACGAGAGGATGTAAAAATTCACGATGGTCGACGTTGCATAAGCTTGCACAAAAGGTGACTAGAAGCGGCTTCACATCGGGGAAGGCACGCTAAGCACATGCAAGCACAGACCACCCACACAAGCCAGCCTGCCCGTCGAATTTGCCGTCCGTCCTGGATTCTTCTTTTGCTTCTGCTGAGACGACAATACCTTTTCGACGACCATCGATCCCATCCCCATACCGCAAAAATGGCCGACGCTCAAGTTACTCTGCGCACCCGCAAGTTCATCCGCAACCCCCTGCTTGCCCGCAAGCAGATGGTCGTGTGAGTCTTTCGCCCCTCCCCACCGCTAGAGCACCGACGCTGTCCGTCGCCGAATCGAATGTCGACCCTGGCCTATGGAGACGAGAAGCAAGAGGAGGATCTATCATCGCATCTAGACGACATTCAACATTGCGCGCCGCCATGTGTGAAACAAAGATCAGTGATTGAAGGAAAATTTTCCGATTTACTCTGCATTTCTCGGTCACTCGTCTCCATGGTCAAGGACAGACAGGACGTTCAACGGCAGTGGCAGCAGAGGCAGCCGGCACGATTGATCTCCTCTATATTGAGATCGCACAGATGTACTGACTAGGGCTTTTTTCCTTGCGTACAGTGATGTCCTCCACCCCAACCGTCCCAACGTCTCCAAGGATGAGCTCCGCCAGAAGCTCTCCGAGCTCTACAAGGCCGACAAGGACCAGGTCTCCGTTTTCGGTTTCCGCACCCAGTACGGTGGTGGCAAGTCCACTGGCTTCGCTCTCATCTACGACTCCAACGAGGCCATGAAGAAGTTCGAGCCCCACTACCGTCTTGTCCGTGTTGGCATGGCCACCAAGATCGAGAAGGCCTCGAGACAGCAGCGTACGTTTTCGGCCGCATCTACCGTCTTCTTCATCCAAAAACTTACACATCACCACAGGCAAGCAGCGCAAGAACCGCATGAAGACCCTCACCGGTACCGCCAAGGTCAAGGGTGCCAAGGCCAAGAAGGACAAATAAGCGGATCGCCCATCTCTCTAATCAGAGTAGCGGTCTGTCGTCTGTCGTCTTCTTTTTTCTTTGCCGGGCTGTGGAAATCCTGCTGTTTTTGGTACTATGCGGATCCTCAGCAGCAGTCACGCCTCGGCGCGCATTGCTTCGTCTATAAAAAGATACCACCACTTTGCAAGTGGTCCATGGATGGGGATGAAAAAAATGGCGGCGTCCGGTTCTTAGCTTTTCGTAGTTTATACCACACTTCGAAAAGTACGATCATCATAAAAGTCCAGTCTTTTGTCTCACGCTTTTCTCGTTCTGTGTGTTGGGACTTGCCATGTCTTGCATTCGTGTCGATCATGGACCACAGTATATTCGAAGACTTGCTCGCATACCTTCTCTCGCCTTTGTTCTTGTCTTCATCTGGAGCGCTCTGTACAATTTTCGTCTAGGGCTATTCCCTAGATCAAACACTCTCCATCAATGTTCTATGTCGTGCTCGTTACACATATCAATCTCTACATTTTCCCGCCCCTTCTTCAATTTGCTCTATGTTTTTCTATCAGTAGCCTTTGTCTCAAGCACGCCTACATGTATCACTATCATCATAGGCAGCTTACTCGAAGGCATCGAAACCAAGAGAGAAAATCTAATCACATTCAAATGTTTTCTCGGTAACCAAGACTTGCGATCCCGATTGAATGAAGAAGAGAAAGTGTTTGTATCATGCAAAATCGTTAAAATTGGGTATCATGTTCTAGAATGCTTAATGCTGGATGCTAGTGTTTTTCATGGAGCGTTTGCTGGTTGTGTGTTCGCAGCAGGTGGAGGAGGCGCTGGAGCCGATGCAGGTACAGGTGCAGATGCAGGTGCAGTAGCGACAACAGGAGCCACAGGAGCCATCGGGGCAGCAGCAGCAGGCGTCACACCCTCCTTCCCTCCCTCCTCAGTCTTGACCTTCTCCTCCTTCTTAACAGGAACCTTGCCCGTAATAAAACACTCCGGAACACCTCTAGCAACCCGCCCCATAACTCCTGATCCTACAATCCCCATCCAGCAATCCCAGCCTTGTCCTCCCCATCTACATCCGCCTGCGCTAACCCTCTGCAGCGCTTTATAAGCGTCCAGGCCCTGATATGGCAACTCAGTCTTTGGATCTCTGAATCTTGCTGGTTTTGCTGTGATTGCACAGACAGGCCTGGGTGGCGGGGGAGGCAAGAATTCCTTCTTCTTTGTGGATTTGGAAGTGAGGTATTTCTGTTCTTGGGGAGTGAGTGAAGGTAGGGCGTCAGGGGTGAGGACAGATGAGATGATGGTAGTTGTGGCGGTTGACTTTTTGCTGGAAGGCGCTACGGGTGGTGCGACTTCTAGTTCCGGGAAAGCTTCGAGAATTATGAGAGTGCGCTGAGCTTGTTCACGGATAAGAGGGATTGGTGGAGGTTGAGGTGCGGTCTCCGATGGTGGTACTTGAGGATATACGTCGAATGGTGTTGATGTTTGTTGTGCAGATTCTGCTGGTTGTGAGGTAGAGTTTTGTGTGATATTCGGTGTAGCCGAGTCGGTTACTGCTGCCGGATGAAGCTGGTCTGCCACATTTGGTAGTGTAGGTTGTGTTTGAGGTGCTGTCTCTCCTGTTTGACCTTCAGGAGCTGGTACTGGCGTAACGATTTGTAACGAGGAGGCCTTGTCCTTTTGTGCAGTGGCTTCTGGCGATTGTGAAGCCCAGTAATGAATGCCATCCAAAAATGATGGTGGTTTCTGTTCAGCAGCAGCGTCTGGCTGGGTCTCCGGCTCAGCTGGCTTTTGCTCAGATGCATTGTCCTGATTTGGCTTCGACTCAACTGCCATCTCATCGGTCGCAGTTAGTGTATTTGCGATTGGCGTATTCGTTTCTATATTGTCCATCGCAGCTGGTATAGTTGCCATTGGTGACCCGACTGTAGCTTTTGGCGATATCCCTTCGTCTTTTTCTGTAGTTGCAGACTCTTTTACTTCGTGATTTGATACCGCAGCAGCTTCTGGCTCAGCTGTAGCGTCCACCATGGGAGTGTCTTTGGTCTGCTGGACTCCCCGCTCAGGTGCAGACTTGACTTCAGGAGGATTGTTCGAGAGAGGTTTATCGGCCTTGGTGGCATTCGGCTCAGCAGGTGTCTCGGTCGATGGTTTTTCAGGGACGGGATTTGGTTTGCTTTCGACGACAGCTTCGATCTTCGGTTGGTGGACGCGCTTGACTTTTATCTTTTCTCCTTCCCACATGACAGAACCGCTCCAGTACCTAAAGACAGGGCCTTCGAGTTGTCGATCGCGCAAGGCTTCGAGTCTCCTTTGTTGAGCAAGCTGGCGTTCCTCCTCGGCCTTCTCCCAGCGATTGAGAGTCCTGCTATTCTCTTTCTCCACCTTAAGCGCTCTCTTCATGCGATCCTCTTGGGTCAGAGCAGGCATGGCAGAAGCAGCCTTTTTCTCGGCAGCAATCTTCATCAGCTCATGAGCCTTTTCCGAACGCTTCTGGCTCTCCTTCAGCTTGGCCTCTGTCTGTTCCTTGTTGGCGACGGTTTGACGACGGCGCGACTGTCGCGTGGGGGCATCGTCCAAGGTAGGTAGCCAGGAGATGCGTTCGGACTTTTTGCGCGGTCGGGGAGCAAGCAGAGAATTGGTAGCGGCGAGTCTCTGGCGTTTCATGAGGGGATTGAGCGGCATGTTTGCAAAGTCGTTGGCCTTGCGCTTCTTCTTGCGTGCTTCTTGACGTTCGGCCTTTTGCAGCTCTTTCTCTCCTTGTAGCTCTTCATCCTGGCCTTCGTCGTCCGAGTCGTCGCTGGATCCAAATGCAACATCCTCTGCGTCGGAGAGTTGGTAGTCGACTTGATCCGTCTCGTCTTCTTGTAGGAGGTCGTTTCTGACATCTTCGTCTTCGAGATGTTGCATGAGAAAGTGCATGCGGTTGCCGGCGGTGGCTCTCTTTGCGCGGCCATGGACCAGCAGCTCCTCGGCAGGAAGCTCATCTTCGGCGTCTTGCGACATGTTGGCGGGATAATTGGCAGGTGCATGATGGAAAGTGGAAACAGAGGGAAGGCACATGTCAGCCGCGGTTTCTTGGCGCCACTTGGGTGCCTGCCCAAACTGTCGAATCTTGAAACTTTTTTTGTCCATGACTTTTTGTCCACCAACATAACAACCAGTCAAGATGCCTCGCCGCGTGTTGTATGTGCTTGCTTCGACTTGCAAGCCCTGATCTGAGTCTGACATTTGCATAGCGATAAGAAGAATGCGACCACCTTCGCCCTTGTCCATCGTGCCCAAAACGATCCTCGCATCAACGATGCCGACGCCCCGAGCATGGTCTTTGCCGAATTAAGAGGGCCCCAAGACGCAAAGAATAGACGCAAGATCAAGGAACGTGTCGACCTGGAGGATGAGTTCGGTACAGATTACAAGCCCCACGAGGGTGAGGCTGCCCAGCACGGTGTCTACTTCGACGACACAAAGTACGACTACATGCAACATTTGCGCGACCTGGGTACTGGAGGCGGCGCTGCCACTTGGGTTGAGGCGCCATCGGCAAAGAACAAAAACAAGGGAAAGATGAGCCTGGAGGATGCTCTGCGTGGCATGAACTTCAAGGACGACGACTTGGAGAGTTATGGTGGAGAGAGTGTTGCTTCTACTGCAAGTTTGATGCCCGAAGACATGCTGCCCAGCGACTTTGTCCGCAAGACCACCTACCAGGATATGCAGAACGTACCTGACGCTATTGCTGGCTTCCAACCCGATATGGACCCCCGCCTGCGCGAAGCCCTTGAGGCTCTGGAAGACGAAGCCTATGTTGACGACGAGGATGACATCTTTGAAGAATTGACCGGTGATGCTGAGGAAATCGATCGTGACGACTGGGAGGGTCTTGAATTTGACGACGAAGAGGGCCAGGGTTACGTTGACGATGACGATGAGGGCTGGCAATCAGACGATACAATCAAGGCTGGAGACAAGGGCGAAAGCCTGCCGCCCCCTGCAGATACTGCTGCTCCGCCTCCCTCAGATCCAAGTGAAGGAGCTTGGATGGAAGAATTCGCCAAATTCAAGCAAGACGTCAAGGCCGCAAAGGCTCTTCCCAAGAAGCCAGCTCAGCCAGCGCCGTCAGACATGCAATCCATCAATACTGGTCTGTCTTCTCTGGCTTCTGGCCGCCGTAAGAAGCGCAAGGGTGCCATGACCTCAACTTCTGGCTACTCCATGTCCTCATCCGCTCTGGTCCGCACTGATGCTCAGAGTCTGTTAGACCAAAGATTCGACAAGATCGAAGAAGCTTACGCTGAAGACGATTTCGATGACTACGGTTCCCAATTCGACGATGCAGAGTCCATGGCTTCAGGCATGACTGGCATGTCACACGCCTCAGCCATCAGCTCATACTCAAGAGCCACCGACTCTGAAGCTCCCAATCTTGTCCGTAGCGACTTTGACAGCATCATGGATGGTTTCCTTGCTGGCCACTCTCGTGCTGGTAACCGCGGTCGTCACATCAAGAAGTCAGGATACCAGACTGGTATGGAGCAGCTCGATGAGATTCGCTTCGGTCTTGGTCCAGCTCGTCTGGGCAAGTCTGCTCGTGCTCAGAGCACTCGTCATAAGTAAAGTCAACAACACTTGATCTTCATCTTCTTGTTTAGCGTGGAGTTTTGGGAAAAGATATACGGATATATCACAAAAAAGGGATTATCAAGCGTAGCATTTTACTTATATCACGATACAACCATGTCAAAATTTACCCATTCACGACAACTATCAAGACCCTCTGTTCAGGACATGCCAGATCGATTGAGATTATCGTACCTGTAACGTTTCTTTCTTCCTGTAAGCTAAGCCTTAGCAAACACAAACCTCGAGCCTGTAGGTGTCTTCAACGGCCACGGCTTATCCCTATACATCGCCAACCAGACCGCATCGCCATTAAACTCTTCCAAACTCTTCCTCACATCGTCAGACAACTGGCTCACAGGCCCCAACATTCTCAACACATCATCAAATCTCTCGGCATCCACCTCGACGAATTTTACAATAGCAACCAGCAACCCTTGCAGACTTTTCACCTGCGAAATTGTCGATGTATCCACATATCCTCCCAATTTTTCCAGACTTTGTGTAGCAATCTGTTGATGAGAAACTTTCCTCTGCTGTTGCTGCGAGGAAGCAGCAGCATTAATCTCCTTCCACAACTTCTTTTGCAAAGAAACCAATTCAGGCCACAAAGACTCGATCCTTGTCCGCATAAAACTGCCTGCATGTTCGCATATAACAGCAATAATGTTCAAACTGCCACTCACGATATACGCCTCTTCGTCAAACAGCCTTGAAGTAACTTCTGGCCACAATGTGTTGACGAGTGGCAAGAACGAGTTTTCGTGTTTGGCGAGACTGGGGATTGTGGTGTTGAGGAGAGAGAATAGAGAGGTGCGTAAGGAGGGTGAGGACGAGGAGAGATAGTGTTGGGTTAGTTGGGTGATTTTGAGGAGAAGGTTGTAGGTTTTGGGGGCTGGTGGTGTGGACTCTTCTGTTTCTGGCTCGTCGAGTTGGTCGTCGGTTGTGTCGTCCTCAGGATCAAGGAGACGCGTTGGGATATTCAGAGCATCATCTGACTTCTGAGAGAGGTTCTTGATGACTTCGATGAGTTCCTTGAGATCAGCGGGCTTCCATCTACTGGGATCTTTCTTCGGTGCCTCTGTTCCGTTGGTTATAGAGAGCATGGGTGATTTGACTCCCTCTTCAGCCATGGTCCGAAGAACAGCGAACAAAAGTTCGACCAAAGTAGTATAGCCATGATAATCCTCCAATGCAGCAAAGATGCTTTCTAAAGTATCTTCCAGATAGGGCAGTAGTGATGGGCCAGCTAGTCGTACCATCATGAGCAAAACCTGTGGGCCTTGTGGTGATACATCAAAGGCATTGAGCTTCAGCGCCACAGCATTGACGAGGTAGTCGACATTAGATACGATGAGCTCGCCTGCATCAGAGAATTCGCATGCGTCTGCAACGATGTTTAGACATGTCATTGCGTGGTTGCGGACATAGCCTGATTCCGAGCCAAGGTGGTGGAGGATAGGGTACAGTGCCTCTACAAGCTCGCCCCTGAACTCGACGCCATGTCGTTGTGCATGCAGTGCGACGGCTTCAAGAGCCAGACTTTGGAGTCGCCAGTCTGTGGATTCGTCGTTCTCAAGCACTTCCAAGGAGAAGGAATATAGCTGTTCCCGCAATGATAGGGACTGGTCTTTGGAGTACAGATCGCCGATCAGCATGTCGTTCATGAAGCCATCAACTTCATCTGTGTTGTTCTGAAGATCCTGTAAGATAAGCCAGAAGGTTGCAACCTGACTGGTCTTTTCTGACGTTCTCAACGCCAGCATGAGGTCTGAAGCGAGTCCGAGAGAGGGATGTGCGCCTTTCAGAGTCTTGAGCATCTGACTTATGTAGTTCAGTATCGTTTCCTGAGACTTGTATTCGGCTAGCGGTGAAGTAAATGTCAGTGACTTCTGGCTCGTCTGAATTGAGAGGTCGGAGATAGTCACAGGTGTGACTCGAGAATTCTTTGCTTCGGAATCGACAGAATGTTGCAGGATTGTTGTCACACTGTCTTTGAGACCGCTCCCAAGCATCCTTGAGATCATTGACATATCAACCTCTGTGCCAGCCAGTATTGTATATGCGCCAAATAACTTGCCGAGTGATCGCTCTTTGGCGAGATCATCATTCGACTGCATGATTCGTACCAAGGATAGCTGTTCGTTTCGAAATACCGTTGACAAAAGGTCAGAGATTGCTGGACTGTTTTGGGCCAAAGTCGCAATCTTGTCTCTGTAGGAAGCATTTGAATCTGCTTGCATGAGTAACAAGATAGTTTCTGCTGCCAAAGCACAAGAATCTGCTAGTGCCCCGCCGCATTCAGAGAGGAGTGTCAAGTTGAGCTCTAGAACGCCTTCCTGTACTTCTGGACGTTCGTGCGTACGTAATCTGTCAATGTTTGCTATTGCAACCTTCAACTGTGCTGCTGTCGCTTTCACCCAGCTGCCATCCAATTTTGTGGTGTTTGATCTGCTCGAAGCTGTCTTCTCTGCTGTTGATGATGATAGCTGTTCAACCACCCTGTCGACGAGGAGTGTTTTGAGGAGTGATTCGATGGTCTGCAATCCAGCTACAAGAACTCTCCAGTGTCGACGAGTTTTCGTGCTTGGGGTTAGAGCCTTGGTCCACGATGACACAATACCAGGTAGAAAGCTGGACAACACTTCCAGATCATCTATGCACGCAACTAGAGCTTTCAGAGCATTCGCTGCTGATAGCTGAACGTGAAAAGACTCTCCGTCAACAATGCCCTCAAGAATCACTGACACAGCATGTCCCAGAGATGGGACATTTGCAGCTCCAACAAGAGAAGTCTTCCCTTCGGTTGTTGCCGCAAGAGAGTGGAATAGCGCCTGCATGCACTGAAATCCAACTGCGCGAAGCTCATCCGTAGCAAGCCCTGTAGGTACCGTCTTTCCGGAAGTATCACAAGTAAGCGTCAAGAAGATCAATAGCTGGCCGCTCAGATTCGAGTCGATCTTTGTCGTCCAGCCTTTCGAAATGAGAATCACGAGACATCGTAAACATGCTTCCATGGCATGAACTGGAAGATCTCGACTCGCTTTGAGAACCTGTGAGATGGGAAAGAAGACATAATCGGCCAATTTGTGATCGAAAGTATCAGGTCGTGTAGTAATTTCTTCTAGTGTTTTCGATAACTTTTCGAGATTTTGGATGATGTTGTCGACGTTCTTGTGGTTGCCCGCAAAGGCTAGGGTTGACTGGCTGAGAGCGATGCAAATTGGTTTGAGCTGCACATTGTGAGAAGAATGTCATCGGCACCACCACTGAGGGGCTTCATACTTTCTGGAATGCCTCATTTCTTCTTTCCATCATACCGTGTATTCAGATTTGAGTTGCTAATGATCATGAAAAGCAGACTTGTGTTTAGCAGAAATTCGAGACTTGTTGGTCGTGATTGGCTAGTTGTTCATATTGCTTGGCACATCACGCTGGTGGCATCACCCTGGCCGTCTTTTGTCTAGCTCAGATCATTGCCCTGTCACGCATGCATCCGTCTTTTTGCGCATATGAAACAATTTGTCAATGACTAATTATTGAGCTTCAATGGATATCTGGTCAATCAATCGAGCAGTCTACAACAAAGAGACGCCGTTGAGAGACCAATCACAGCTCTCACGCACAATATTCCTGAAACCAGAGCCCAAAACGATCACTACGCCGTGCCCATTTGAAAACACGTACATAAGGTTAGACGTATACAATCTGGATTGCATGTAGCGTAATTCTAGCTGACATGACAGGTACATTTCGATGTCAGAACGAAGGATTATCCTCCCGCTCCGAGGACCTTTTAAGTATGATGTTCTTTACTCGAGAAGGGTCGTGTGCAGATCCGGACATGCAGCTACGTTGTCAGAGCCCGTCGCCTGCTTGTCCCAGATCAACAAGTCCAAAACCTTGTACCAACTACACGCCGAGCGCCCACCGACAAGCAATCGGAGGATGTGCCGACCGACTGCTGGACAAGATGTTGATTTTGAGTGATTCAAGTTGTACTCTGGGTTCTGGTGCATACGAAGGAGATGCACGGACTGAGACAAGTACGGATGATCTGCACACACGCGATACAGCTTCGAGCAGCATGATGAATCTCCCAAATCTTGGTACACTTGGTACAAGACTTTTGCTGTAAGAATTGTTCTAGCCTTGCTACTTCGCCTCTTGTCATGCGCTTGCAACTCTGGGGGTAGTTGCAGCATTGCGCAACATCGCGTTGACCGGGATGGAGCAAAAGAGTCATGTACCTGAGAAAAGCTCAAGAAAAAAAATCGCGATGCGCGCGTCGACCGTTCAAAAGTCGTTGCCCACTTCGCGCCTAAATTTCGACTTCTTATAGAGGCTTAGCTGGACGGGCCCTATTAGCGTACCTTATTGTGAGCTCCGGCTCTAACACATTTAGGTTGTACTTAGCGAGGGTGCACCTCTGCCTGAGTCACGAAAGTGTACCTGGATACTCGAGGGCCTGCAAAGTGCGTTGGGCAACGAATACCTCAGGTATGTGGTACATCTTCCGGTTTGCCTCTGGGCGCATGGCCCAAATTACAGCATTAGCCCCGATCGATTTCGTGGAGATGATTCCAGCCTCAAACTATTACCAAATATGGACATGAGGCTCCGATTGCACTTGGAATCGTCA
Organism: Aureobasidium melanogenum CBS 110374; assembly: GCF_000721775.1. NCBI lineage: Eukaryota > Fungi > Ascomycota > Dothideomycetes > Dothideales > Saccotheciaceae > Aureobasidium > Aureobasidium melanogenum. The sequence goes on along the minus strand of NW_024470054.1, from coordinate 1,491,145 downwards.
AGGGGGAGGGATTTGATCACCAGGCGTAAAGCTCTGATCGATGGTGAACTGTCTTCCAGACGTAAAACTGAGGGGTTCAAAGTTTCTATGGCGTGTTCTGTGGCACAAAGAATTCTCGGCCGTACACTTTCCATCAGGCAACCCAATCAATCGACCTGCATGTCTCTTTCCTGGGCCTGTATGAGAGACTCTGCCAATTGAAAGTCAAGGTGCATTGCGATCTCTTGCGTTGCGCATAGAGGCAAAGCAGTGAAGGTTCAAATTTCAGAACTCGGAGGAGCGCGTTTCATCCAGCGGGCTGCCTCGTGGTTCTGAAGCATGGCGGAAACTCTGCAAAGACGGAGACTGACGGGTTCTAGAAAGAAGGATTCGAAACCTTGTAGACGAGCTTGAGAATAACTCTGGCTAAAAAAGGTACCTCTTGACGAGAGATTCTAGGATCAGATAAGCGATAACAAAAGTCGAATACGAGAAACACCAGCTTCACCAGGATCCTGAAACGAGCGCGCGAAGGGAGAGTTCATTGGGCGAGTGAACTGATGGACTGGGCAGGGCAAGTATGTGACGAATGATAAATGGCGAGCACACGGCACATCATGCGTCGATGATGATGGGAGGATCATGTGGGATCGGATGTTAGCCGATTTCTTGCGAAGCAGCAATGATGACGTCCAATGGCAGTAGAGGGAGCCGTGGACCAGAAACGCGATAACGAGCAGGGCAAGGTTGATGGTACAACAAGGGCATGGCATCGCGTGGTGAACGGGTTAAGGTTCGTCTACCAGCGTGTGGAGAAGCTGAAAGTTCGAGCAGGCTAAAGCATAAAAAGGCTAGCTGATACAGTAGCCATGAGTAAGAGGCAGTCTTGGTTAGCTGGTTGTTGTTGGCGGAAAGGAAGGAATAAGAGAGTCTTGTGATGAAGATAGACATGTTGAATTGAGAGGAGTCGTGTCTCCTGATGGAGAGTGTTCGCGTGACAGGGAAAAGACAGAGATGCAAATGAAACAAGCGGCAGGTCAGAGCGAATGTTGGAGGGGGAAGAAGTTATGGCAATCTGCGCAGGGCTAAGCTGGGAACTAGCGACTCGTGGCAGAGTCGGGTCATGGCGCTCGGAGGTTGCGGTGCAAAACGAAGAAGAGGAAAGAGTGGGACTCGGCATGACAAAAACAGGAAGCTGGCAAGAAAGCAGGAAGAACGTTTGGGTGATGTTTCTGAAGCCAACGGCCCTTGTGGGAATGGCGGGCCCGATAGGATGGAACGGATGGCCGTTTGAATATATGGAAAAGTCATGGAATAGGCAATATTGGTCGTCGGCCATCTGCTCAGCATGCAGGCGACGAGACAGGGCAGCGAGCGACGCGAAATTGGGACACAGCTGCAGATTGTCATCTGGCACGACGAGCACGATAGGTGGGCGGCGGGCGAGTGTCAATGATGTGCCTGCGCCCAAGACAGGGGACTGTCGGATGGTCAGCCAAGGACGCGAAGTTAGTTTGGAGCCGGATTAGATTGACTCTGAGACCCTTAACCATGGGCGTTTTTCTGAGGACCGAGCTCAAGTCGTCGATTCAGGCGGGAGCGCTCAGAGCATATTCTGGGTGATGCCTCATACTATCGGCATCGCAGACCCAGCGACAAGTTCGTCATTGCGACAATCTGCTACTTGGACATGGCTGGCCCTCAACACTCGGCGCCTGTCAATTTCGCCAACATCTTTCGTCCTGGTTCACGGAGTAGCAATCTGAATCCCACCACTCACACGGCCACCATCACGGCCAATCCCACGACCTCGCCCAAGACGACGACTCGACGCTTCGCCTCGCTCAGAGGCCTGCATGACCGCCCAAACTCGTCTCGTCTGAAGAAGCACCAGACGCAGAATCAAGCCCTAGCCCCGGCCCCGACGACCCTCCACGACGAACTCGGCGACATGATCGATGCTACCGGTCCCAAATCTCGACGGGAGCGTACCCTGATCGGCACAGAATGCGCTGCATGCGAGGAGCCGCTGGAACACACGTTGCGCGGCGAGCGCATCCTGCAGCTGTCGTGCGGCCATGTCGCCCATGAAGCTTGCTTCTACGAGTTCATCAAGGAGTTTGAGTCCCAGGAATGCCCTTCGTGCAACGCTCCATTGGGGCTCGACACCAGCCGAGGCGGAAATCTCGACTTTGGTAACACAGACCGACCTGTCAACCACTCCATCGGTAACTAACAATCTGCAGCAAAACTCAACAACCTCGTCAACAACCGCAGTACAAACAGCCCGGACTTGCGCGCTACAAGAGACTCGGACAATACTCCCACTCCCTGGGACGACCCACCTCGCCATACTCACCAAAGCTATGCCTCTGTCCAAAGTCAATCGCACCACAACCACAATTCGCTCCCAAGCCATGCCCACCACAGCTACAACTCAACTCAGACAGCCATACTCGACCCGAGCCCGCGTCCACCTACTCAAGCCAGCTTCACTCGCTCTCACCAACACAACAACAGCGTCAACACGCACTTGACCCACAGCAACAGCCATCATAATAGATCAGTAGAGTCTCGCCAGCATGAGAGAAACAACAGCCAGGCCACAGACGAGTCTCGAAATCGCAGAATCGAATATGACCTTCAGTCCATCGCCGCCGACGTACCGAGCCCACGACCCAACATCAAGAACCCAATACCTGCACCCACAGTCACTGTGCGTACCGAGTTCCCTACGTTGAACCGAAGCCGGCAGCAGCAAAGCCTGACCTGCTTGGTCACGGTCGAAGTCGTTGACGGAAAATGGCGGCCCGATCCCGAAGACATTATCTCTCCTGCTGCCGACAGCATCGATACAATGTCGATGCCTCGTTCACCCGAGCCGCAAAAACAACTCGACATCCCCCATACGCCTTCTCACGTATTGGACCGTGTCACTGAAGACCTGCACGCCAAGGTCGACAATTGGCATGGTTTGGACTTCTCAAGGTAAACATGCGTCTGGCTGTTCCGTCTAATGTAGTGCTAACAAGTTTCCCATAGGTTCGGCAGACTGTTGCTTCATGGTACCATCCGCGTAGGCAAAGACCGCCAGTCGTGGCAAGATCTAGAGTGCTATCTTTTTACCGAGATGCTCATCTGTATCAAGGAGAAAAAGCCCCAACACCAGTGGGAGACAGCCTCGGAATCTGCCAAGATGAGAACCAAGTGCACCCTCAAGGGCTCCATCCTGATCAAGAGACACTTGAAGCAGGTTCAGTTCGTCCCTGAACACGACATACTCACTCTGAATCTTTCAGTCGCCGAGCTACCGCATTTCCACCTTCAATTCCACGATAGATCACAATTGGATATCTGGCGCCGCGCTTTGATCAGCATCAACAATCTCGAAACGTCTGAGAGTGACGAGGATTTGGAAACTTCTGGCACTGACGAGGAAGATTTGGCTTCAAGAGGAGGAAGACGTTCCTCCATCCCATCATCTTATGGTGCCGGCAAATCCGCCTATACTGCACCCACCGAATACACCAGCCCTACTTTCCGTGGCACGCATGGTTTCAGAATGCCTATCGCTTTGCACGTTCCATTGGACATTGTTGTGGTGATACCAATCTCCTCGTCTATGCAAGGCCTCAAAATATCTCTACTTCGCGATGTCTTGCGGTTTTTGGTCAACAATCTTGGCGAGCAAGATCGTATGGGCCTTGTGACTTATGGATCCAGCGGAGGCAGTATGCCTGTTGTAGGCATGACATCCAAGAACTGGAATGGATGGTCTAGAGTCTTCGAGGCGATCAAGCCAATCGGACAGAAGAGTCTGCGCGCTGATGTTGTCGATGGCGCGAACGTAGCCATGGATCTTCTGATGCAGAGAAAGGCGGCGAACCCTATCTCAGGAATCATGCTTATCAGCGACTCAACAACTTCTGACATTGAGAGTGTCGATTTTGTCGTCTCTCGCGCCGAAGCTGCGAAGTAAGCATATCTTTGGACGCACAAAACTACACAGAAACTAACTTTTCATAGAATCGCCATACACTCCTTTGGTCTAGGCCTAACGCACAAGCCCGACACTATGATCGAGCTCTCCACCCGCACCAAAGCAACATATACATATGTCAAGGACTGGATGATGCTTCGTGAATGCGTGGCTGGCTGTCTAGGATCCTTGCAAAGCGTTTCACATCAAAACGCCAAGCTCAAACTGCGCCTGCCTGAAGGCTCACCTGCCAAGTTTGTCAAAATTAGCGGAGCGCTCCAAATCACAAAGCGTGCCACTGGTCGTGATGCTGAAGCATCATTGGGCGACTTACGCTTTGGTGATAAGAAAGGTAAGCCAATCATTAACTCTGTTTGTTCTCCAGCTCTAATGATTGTATAGACATTCTTGTACAGCTGGCCATTTCGCCCGATAACTCATCTCCCGAACAGGATTTGCAAGATCCTTGGGAGACCATCGTGTCTGGACTAGAGGCTCTAGGCGGACCCCTCGACCAGGACGATATGCGACCCGTTTCCGTCGAAGAAGTGCCCCTTATTCAGGCAGATCTTGCCTGGGGCGACATCCTTCGCGAAGGCAATGTAACTCAGCTGCCTCGTCCGTCACTGCTTGCAATTACTATGCTTCCTCCGGTTTCGAAGAAGGCTTCGATGAGCCGTACAGTAACGCCACCAATTCCACCGCACCCCTCAGTGGTACAACGACGCATGGAGCTCCTCACATCCGACATGCTCACGCGAGCTTTGACACTGGTCTCACGAGGCCAACACGAGAGAGCTTCTCATCTTCTCACAGAGACCCGCAGTATTCTGAAGGGTCTTGGAAAGGGTGGACTACCTCCTCTTCCACCACCTTCAGCGCCACCGACTGCTCGTCTTCCACCTACACCTACAGCAAGCATCCACAGCAACAGCACGGACTACCCGCCTTCAGGACCACCCACAGGACCTCTTCCACCACCTCCCATGTCCGCCACCCACCCTCCAGTGTCAATGGAGCCCAGACGCACTCCCACCCCTCCTCGTCTCGAGCCTTTGAGCCCATTCAGCCCTGCTGCTGGCATTGACGCCGACATCATGTCAGCACTTGACACCGAGCTTGCTGCATCGTTAGAGTGGATCAACCATCCTGCCGTTTTTGGTCGTGACAGCCGCAAAGCTGTTTTGCAGGCCATCGGTGTCATCAGCAGCCAGCGCGGATTTACTATGCGTACACCAGCCGAAAGCCTGTGGGCCACACGTGTCCCCGGTACAAGGCGTCTCAACGATCGCAGCCGCGAATGGCGCGAGACAGGAGACGAGCTCCTTGCCGAGGAGTCATAGAGAAGAGGCAAACATCTTTCTTTGCCCATCTTTAACGACGATCCACGACTCTCTTCTCTCTCTTTCCCAACTCGATCTGCTTCTTTACTTCTTCTTGTCCATCTTCTTCTGAGATATCCCCGATTCTGTTCTTTGTCGATACCCGTTCTTATCTATTTTGAATTTTTTTCTTGTTGTTTTCAATGTCTATGGATTTTTTTTTCTGGGCAACGACCCAATTGGGATAGGAAGGATGGAAATAGAAAAAGTATATCACGCCTGCGGTACATTGTCTTGTCTCAAATCATTTTCCTTACATCATGCCTTCTTCCACGAATGTTCCTTTGAGCCTTGCTTCGCGTGAAATACACTGTGTTCAATTGATAGACTCCTTCATAAGGCAGGTCGGCGAGAGTGATACCGAGAAAATACATCACGAGCGGATGCGTTACAAGAACTGTAATGTGGTCAATGAATCACGGAAAAAAGGGAGCCATGTTTAACAACAGATGCTGATGGAACAAAACGTTATGACCTCTACTGTACAAACTGATGTTACAATCGAACAAAAGACAAACAGAAAAAGCCAAACAATGCTGAACAACAAACGCTATGCTAATGCTTGTTCGCTATGCATGCACCAAACAATAAAACTTCTTGAACGAAGCTTGCATCGACGATAAAACCACAACTCAACTAAACTCACTTCCTTCTCGCAAAACGACTCAACTCACTCCCTCCTCACAAAACGACTCAACTCAACCTCCCAGGTGAGGAGGAAAAGGAACCTCACAGACCAAAGCTCGAACTCGAAAACAACAAAGCCGCACCCCTTACTCGTACGAAGCCATCTTCCTCCTGATGGACCCCGAAATATGCCTCAAGATCTTAGGACTCTTGTGCTGTGGGGGTTGATGTTCACTCCCAACCACACTGCCTCTTCTGCTCAACTCTTCACTCGTCAATTCTTGGCCTTCTCTGAGGGCTTCGAATCTCTCAGGTGCAATGGAGAAATCCATGTCGTCGGCTTGGCGGTCGTCTGCAGTCATGGGACGTCGTGAACTGTTTCTGCCTATCGTGCTTGAGCCTTCGCTGATGGAGTGTTTCGAGTACTCGGGGCGTGAAGAGGGAGGTGGAGTGGAGACGACGCGGTGACCTGTGGTGTGAGGACGGGAAGGACCAGAAGCCGAAGAACGAGAAGAGCGAGAGGAAGAGAATGGCGACATCTTGCCAATGAATTGCGAAAGTCGACCATGGCTGCTCTTACGACGTAGCGAAGTGTGCGACTCGGCAGAGGAAGACTGAGGGCGCGCAAAGCTAGGCGAGTCTGTTCGTGCCGTAGGATTGTAAGTTTCGATGCTGCGGTACAGGTGCTGGTTGCCTTGACCGTGGAAATGCTCAATGGAGGTTTGTGAACGCAAGGGTCTATGACGGATAGAGGCCGGACTGTTGGTTGCGCTGTGCAGACGATCGATCTGCTCAGACATTTCCTCAAAGCGTTCAGGTCCGATGCTGAGGTCGGAGTCTAGCATGTCCTTCTCGCCTAGCAATTCGGCAATCTTCTTGTCATACTCATCACTCAGGGCCTGGAACTGCAGATTGTGATGATGTTGAACCTGCGATTTTCTGTTCGCAAGTCGCTCTGCATGTTCTGAGGCAAGCCGTGTATCTTCCATGTGGAACTCGTCGACGTGTCCGTCGAAGGGCGTAGTAGAAGCCGAACTCTTGGCGCCAGTGTTGTGAGGAGGTTGAGGGTAGTTTGCTCTCAGCTTGTTGCGAGCGGCTTCGAGTTCGGTGTCATGCTGAGACTCGAGCTGTTCCTCACGACGAGCCCTCTCGTCATTCATGGCTTCAAACCTTTGCTTATACACATGATTGAGCTGATCTCTGGCGTGTTCCAGACTGTCAACGTGCTCCTTGATCTTCTGGACAAAGACAGCTTCGTTGGCAGAGAAGACCTTGCCCATATCCGAAAAGTCGGACTCTGAGCGAACAAAATAGTCTTCCGCGCCTGATCTTTGGCTCAAGCTTCCCATAGAAAATGATCTGCCATAAGAGACGGTCTTGTTCATAGGCGTCGTAGGTCTGAGGAGTTGGCTCTGCTTGCTAAGCGTTGCATTCTCTGCTAGCGTTTCTTGGAGCTGCGCTTCGAGGGTCCTGAGCTTCGAGTCTGAATCAGTACCATTGTCGACCAGGCTTTGCTTAGTTTGTTCTAACTCAATGGTAAGGCTTTCCAGCTGAGATGCTAGGGCGTCAAATTCCTTGGAGCTGTCGTCCTTCTCGGAAGTCAATTTTGCGATCGTGAGCGCAGCTTCTTGTCGTTCGTGTTCCACAGTGGCCAGTTTGGTTTCCAGTCTCTTCTCCTCAATCAGTCTTGTATTTAGTGTCGTAGTTCTCTCCTCTTCTGTCGCAATCTGTCGTTGTTTTTCACTCTCCATCTCCTTCCTCAAAGCATCCAACTCGAGCACCAACCTCTCTCTCTCCTCAGCAAAGTTCTGCATGTCCGACTCTTTTTGCTCGAGCTTTTGATTGGTGATCGCAAGCTCAGCTCTCAAACCCATCACTGCAGATTCATGCTCTTCCCTAGCCTTGGCTAGTTGTTGACTCCGCTCTTGTTTTTCTTTGATACTGTTCTCTTGTGCCCTTTCTTCTACTTCTGTCAGTTTTTGCTTCTCTTGCTGGAGCTCTTCTTGAAGGGTTTCTTGCACACGCACGGCCGATGATTGGTTTTCTTTATTTTCTTCTTCGAGCTTCGAAAGTTGTTGCTCATAGGACTGGACAAATTGGAGTCGTTGATCTTCAGCTTGTTGACGGACGGAGGTGATCTCTTCTTCGTGGCTCTTCTTCATTTGTGCAAGCTTTATCTCTGCTTCTTCCTGGCTGGTCGTTAGCAGTTGTTGAACCTTCGCTAGTTCCTGCGAATGGTTCGAAGCCATGTCTGTAAGTCTGGTCACGGTCTCGCTGGCTTGGACCTCCAGGGCTTTTTGGTGGCTAATTTCCAACTGCTCGAGACGGGATTGCAACTCGCTTTGGGCCTGTTCGGCAGCTTGTTGAGCTTCAGCAAGTTTCTGCTCATGATGTTCGTTGGCCTCGGCAAGCTTGGCGTCTCTTTGGGAAGCATGGTTGCTGATTTCCTTCTCATGTTGTTGGCGTAGATCATCAAGTTGAGACTGCAACTTTGCCTGAGCTTCTTCTGCAGCTTGCTGAGCATTGGCGATGGCTTGTTCATGGCTGCTCTTCAGTTCGGCGACCTTGTTGTCATTTTCAACTGCGTGGTCGTTGAGCTCCTTCTTGTGCTGCTCGCGCAGGCTTTCTAGCTGTGCCTCTGTCTCACCGTTTCTAGCCTGCTCCACTTCTTGACGGACGGTAGTCAGGGCAATCTCGTGAGTACGCTTGAGCTCAGACAGCCTCTCTTCAGCTTCAGCGGAACGACTGCTTAGTTCCTTCTCGTGATCCTGACGAAGAGCATCAAGTCGTGTTTGCAACTCAGTCGATTTGGCTTGCTCGACTTCCTTACGCACAGCAGACAGTTGAGTCTCATGCGAGCGCTTGAGCTCGGCCATCTTCTCCTCAGCTGCAAAGGCTTGGGATCCAAGTTGGCTCTGATGTTCCTGACCAAGTCTGTCGATCTGAGCTTGCAAGTCGTTGTGCTTTGCTTTGGCATCGCTAACTTCCTTAAGCAGAATCTCAGTCTCTTTTTCAGCCTTTTGAGTTTCGGCAGATTTGTTCTCCACCTCCTTACGAAGGGAAGACACCTCGGTCTGATTGTCCAAATGGAGCTTGCTGAGCTGCTCGTTGAGCTCCTCCACTTGCTTCTCGACTGCCTGACGAGCTTCATTGGAGCGCTGCTCGTGAGAGTCAACCTGCTCGCGGTGGCTAGTTCGCAACTCTTCGAGCTCCTGTTGATGATTTGCAACGATCTCTGAGGAAGTGGTTTCAGAAGCTCTCTTGGCTTCGTCGAGCTGTGTACGATGCTTGGCTTCCAGCTCTTCGATTTCCTGCTTGTGCTTTTGCAAAGTCTCTTCAGACGAGGTCTTAGAGGCCTTCTGAGCCTCATCGAGCTGAGCGCTATGCTTGGCATTGAGTTCTTCAATCTCCCGCTCATGCTTTTGCAAGCTCTGTACATGTGTGGTCTCAGAGTTCTTCTTGACTTCTTCGAGTTCTTCGCGGAGCTCGGCTTCAGTATCCTGTAGAGCAGAGCGATGCGCTTCTTCGAGCTGCTTGAGACGGTCCTCGTGACGTTTGTCGAGCTCGCCACGAAGAACACCAATATTCTTAACGTGGTTGGCCTTGGCTTCCTTGAGAGCTAAAGCATGAGTCTCTTCGAGCTGTCGAATATGCTTCTTGTTGTCTTCGGCGACCTGGTGGAGAACAGCCTCGAGAGTCTTCGAGTGTTCTTCTTCGGCCGCCTTAGCGTGCTCCTCGTGCTCACCCTCGGCCTGACGAAGTTCCTTTGCGTGCGCCTCATTGCTCTGAGCTAGTGATTCTTCGGCAATTCTGGCCTTTTCTGATGCTGCGTCGAGTTTAGACTTATGATCCTGCTCAAGGCGCTCGAGTTGTTGCTTTAGTTCTTCTTGAGCTGTTTCGGCTTCCTGCTGAGAGATCCTGAGTTTCTCTTCGTGCTCGGCTTTCAAGGCTTCGATCTGATCTTGCAATTTATTCTGAGCTGCTTCGGCCTCCTTGTTGTTGCTTTCAAGTCTTTCTTGGTGTTCCTTTTCCAGAGCGTCCATCTGCTGCTTAAGCGTGCTCTGCGCATCAGTGGCATCCTTTACCGAGTTCTCAAGCTCCTGAATTCTCTGTGCTGATTCTTTTCTGGCAGCATTCTCAGCATCTTGGCGTTGTTGCTGTTCCGTGGCAAGTCGTTCTTCATGAGCCTTCGTCAGATTCTGTAAATCATCCTCGTGCTTAGATTTGGTAGAAGAGAGCTCTTTGTCGACTGCTTCATATTGATGTTTGGCTTCCTGAATTTGTGCTGTCAGGTCATTCTGAATTTCACCAATGTGCTTTTCAAGTTCGTTTGCGCGATGCTCTGCATCCTTAAGAGCTTTCTTGTTCTGCTCAGAAAGACGACGCTCTTCTTGCACTTCGGCCTCGAGCTGGCTTCGGGCCTCGGCGTTCTTTTCCTCGTAACGGTTCTTGATTGCCGTAAGCATGTCCTTGTGACTTTGGGCTGCATCTTGAAGACGCTTCTCTAGTGTGGCATAGGCTGATTCGTGAGTTTGCTTGGCGGATTCAAGGTCCTCGAGCAATCTCTTCTCACGCTTGTCGTGCTCAGCGCGAGCCTCTTGAACTTGAATCTGAGCTTCTTCTCTGACTTGTTCTAACTCCGTCTCGCGAGCCGTGGTGGCTGATTTCAGCTCATCAAGACGGCGCTCGAGCTCAGAGATAGTGGAATCATGAGCTTGCTTAACATCCACGATCTCTTTATGTGATTGCTCCGTAGTGGCTTTCAATGCATTCTCGTGTTCATGACGCAACTTGGTTAACGTTTCTTCCTGATCACGTTCAGCTTGCAGTCGAGCGGCTTCGTTGGACTTTTCGACTTCTGAAAGATTTTGGGTCGCCTTCTGTAGTGCATCTGAGACCTCTGCTAGCTCTTTGTCCTTGGCCTCACGCAGGTCATCCAGACGCTTCTGGGATTCATCTAGCTGGGCCGAGATTTGCGAAAGTTCCTGTTCAACTTGATCCTTGGATTGACGTAGTGTTTCGTGTTCCTTTGATGCGGAATCCACTTGCTCGCGAGAACTGGCCAGCTTCTGTTCAAGCTCGCGCTGAGATTCACGGAGTTGCTCGAGCTCATCAGCAGCCTTCGAGGCTTGTTCTTGGGAGGCAGTGAGCTGTTGCTGAATTTCGTCCTTGGAGCTACGAAGTTGTTTGATCTCTGCCGACAGTGTGCCGACCTTCTCACGGAACAGAGTAAGCAATCTTTCAACTTCGTCCTTTGATTTTTGCACCTGAGTAAGATCTTGAGATAGAGCAATTGTCTTCTCCTGCGAGGCAGTCAATCGTTGTTCGATCTCAGCCTTGGCTTGGAGAAGTTGCTCATGCTCCTCGTTAGACTTGAAGAGTTCTTCTTGCAGAGATTCCAGCTTTTGCTCGAGGTCGCTCTTAGCTTGTCGCAGATCCGCAAGCTCCGACGATGCTGATGAACTTTCTTTGAGAGCAACGGCTAAATGGGTTTCGGCCTCTTCCTTCGAGCTGCGCAAGGTATCGAGCTCTTTGTTAGAAGCCGATGCTTGCTCCCGGGAAGATGCGAGTTGCTGTTCAAGCTCGCTGTTGCTGTCGCGGATGCTTTCGAGCTCTCCCTTGGAGGAAATGACTTGTTCTTCCAACGAAGTCAGCTGTAGTTGGATTTCATGCTTTGATCGGCTAAGCTGTTCAAGCTGCTTTTCGAGCGACGATGCATGATCCTGAGAGGTACTGAGTTGAGACTCGACCTCGGCAATTCGTGCTCTATTTTGCTTGTCATCCTCTTCTCTTTGTTTGGCGTCTTTCAAAGACTTCGCAAGCTTTCCTGCGACTTCTGCGAGTTTCGCCTTCAAGGTATTGTCGGACTCTGCAGCGTTCTGTCGGACAGTAGCCAGGTCCTTGAGAAGAGCGTCATGCTGTTGCTTGAGCTCTTCGTGAACCTTTTCAGAAGATGTCTTCTGATCTTCGAGTTGACGTGTGTGGTCATCTTGAGCCTTTGAAAGCTCTATGCGGATGTTGGCCAACTCCTTGACCTTGTTGGCAAGTGAATCTTCAACGGCCTTTTGAGCATCGCTGTGTTGTTGGAGGGCGGTCTCGAGCTTGTGAACAGCATCCTGTCGTTCCTGTTGGGTAGAAGACAATTGTGTCTTTGTATCGTCGAGTTCTGCGACGACGGTGTCCTTCTCGCCTTTGAGCGACTGCAATTCTTGTTCGACTTTGCGCTTCTCAGCTTCGCGCTCGGAGTTTGCAACTTCTAATGCCTTAGTAGCGGCTGCCAACTGTTTCTCCAAGTCGGCGGCCTTCTCTTTGAAAGTTGCAAGCTCGGCGTCAACATCGGCCTTGGACGACTTCAGGCTGTCCAGGGCCTTGTCAGCCTCGTCTTGCTTAGCGTGATTGTCTTGGATAGACTTTTGCAGATTCTCAGCAGCTTGTGCATTTGCTTCTTGAAGGGCTGCGACCTCTTGTGACTTGCTCTCCAGAGACTCGCGCAGGGTGGCTTCGAGTTCTTCCAAGCGCTTGATTTGTGACTTGGCCTCTGCAGCACTAGCCGAAGCTTCAGTAATATTGTGTTCCAACTCTTGAATCTTGTGGTTGGCGGCTTGAAGAGAAGTATGAAGACTCTCGTTGTCTTTCTCGGCGGCTTTGGAGGCCTCCTCAAGTGTGCGTAATGAAGTAGTGGCCTCTTCATACAGCTTCTGGTATTTGTCACTGTCTCCACGCAGTTGTGTCAAGGCGGTTTGGCTCTCTTCGTTTTCTGAGGTCAAGGCCTTGTTTTTTGACACCAGCTCTTCAAGAGATTGCTTGATCTCATTCCGTTGTGCCTGAGACTCTTCCAGCTCTTTCACGATTTGCTTCAATTGAGCAGCAACTTGGTCTTTCTCGTCGATCAAGATATCGATGCGGTTCTCGGCATCCTCCAACCATTGTTCTCGGTCACGCTTGACCTTCTCCAACTCTTCGCGGAGTTGTGATAGCTCTTGGAGGTGTCGATCTTGTGCTCGCTCGAAGTCGGCATCGGAGAAGGACTCGTCTTCAGAGTCGGGACTGGGGGCGCGAGTTGGGGGTCTTGACTTGCGTAATCTCTTCTGGAGAGAATCGAGTTCTTGAAGAATGTGTTCTTGGGTGATGTTTGCGTGGAAGGATCTTCGGAAGACCTGGTGACTAATGCTTGAGCCGGAGGATAGTCGTACCAGCTCCTTGATACGCTCTACATCTCCCGAGAGAGCAGAAGGAGCTACCAGCGAGCCATTGGCAGCATCGATGGGCGATGATGACATGACCCTGGTGTCGGTAGAGGCGATGTGATTAGATGCAATGCTCGGAGCGGCCAAGAATCATAACGAAGGCTTAAACACAGAATGCTATAGATGCAACAAGACAAGGTAGAGAGGAATATATACAGAGCAGAGGAAACACATGATACTCTCGTGACAAGGAAATTATTAGGCCGGGCTTCCTGATTCAGGGTCGGTCCCCTTGTCCGACACTGGCCGAAGCTTTGGCTGCTGTTCGTTCACCGCTCACGTCAAAAAGACAACAAACATCGTCCATTTTTTCCTACGTTGCAACAGCCCAGTGCGCAAACAAATGTTTTGTTTCGAAAGTTCCATGCCCATGTTGCGAATGCACGAACTCGTCGATCGAGCACCGGCCTCCTGCAGCCACACCGCCGGTCCTGCAGTCCATGTTGAAGCCTCAACCTGTTGACAATGAAGTCATGGCTCTGCAACGTTGAGAATGAAGACTTCTCTTCCTCCTAACCCGACTGACAATCACTTCACTTGCCATCACAATGCACAATATCTTTCTGAAAATGATGACTGCCCTTTGAGAGCTTGATTTCGTATCTACTGCGCGCCTTTTCTCCATATTTTGATTTCCATGTTCAGACGATACTGGATTCGGCCTTCTCCTTTTTCGACTTTCCAAACGACATCAGGCGTTTGTATGCTCCAGGAATACCCATCCACTCCTCGTTGATCGGACTTTCTCCTGTAAACATAAGAAGGTCGTATAAGAAGCCACCGAAGGTGCAGCCGAAGAATGGCGATACCATTGGAATCCAGAAGTAATATCCTCCGGCCGACCAGACCTCATGACCGTATCCGAGGAAATACGACATGAGACGAGGTCCGAAATCTCTGGCAAGATTGATAGCGTAGCCTGTCTCCCAGCCCCAGCATGCTCCGATACCGAAGATAATGAAGAAGAGTCCAAGCGGTGTGAGGTTGCCTGAGCCAAGGTTTGAATCATCTTTGAGAGCGAAAATAAGGACTGTTTTGTTCGTCAGTAACCTTGATGGATGCACATTTCTCAGGGATGTTTGCTTACACATAAGAAGAGCACTAGCAATGAACTCTGAGAAGAACATGCCCGTCCGCGTCATGAATTCGGCGGGATATGTGCAGAAGATACCTGCTGTTGCGTTGGGACCGCTGACTGTTCTGATACCAGCGCCACCCTCGAACACGTCGATGGCTGACTTGTAGTTTCCATACACAACTCCGGCCGCACAGCTGAACAAGCGGGTCAGTAAATGAGGACGACACTGGATCATGCTGGACTTACAAAGCACCAAGGGTCTGAGCCAACGCGTAGATCGGGAACTTCTTCCATGGGAACTTTCGGAAAACACAACTCGAGAAGGTGACCGCAGGGTTGAGATGAGCACCACTTTTGCCGCCAGCATACACGCCCAACATGACACCGATACCCCAGCCCCAACTGATGGACTGGTAGTCACCCTTCTTGCCGTTGGATAGGACGACTTGAGCCACGACACCATCACCGAACATCAAGATGATGAACGTTCCAATAAACTCGGAGAAGGCATCTTGCAATGTCAATCGAATCCTGGGCCAGAGGAATTTGGGGTCGGTTTTGTCGAGTGCGGCTGCCGACTGATTTCTATTGAGTGGAACACCAGTCTCGACGAACTTTGGCTGAGATGCCACAGTATCATCTGAGCGTTCACTATCGCTTCGATTATGTTCAATGTGTGTGATCTCCAGGTCGGAGAGCTTGTCGGAGAATACTTCGTGATGCTTGATATCTGACATGACAGGCAATCGTACGAAGGGGATTGAATGAGGAAAACAAAAGATGTTTGATGAGATGATTGAAGCATCAACATGGACTGGGGCCAGCCTTTATTAATGGTCTGAGTACGATTGCTTTTTGCTCTATGATCCCATTGTATCCCGCCTCCTTGTCTTGGGTCCGATCCTTAGCAATAGCCTTGGTTGACCGGCAGTCGGGCCTGAGAACACAAGTCACGCTATCATCACAGATCTTGATCAAGCAACCACTCAGCTGCAAGCCCCCCAGGATGCCGTTGCGAGTACGCCGTTGCTTGCATCGCGGTGAGAAGTGCACCTTGCCACGGCTTGACTCCTTCGAAGTAAGCCACCACTTAGCTGCTCAGAGCTTCCCTGCAGGATTCCATAGTGCTCATGCTGCCGACGGTTCCAGATGGTGGAAAGGCCTTCCAGGAACTCCCGTACCTCCCCAACGTCGTTACCCCGCTGCTAAAATATGTTGCAAGGCGTAATGTGTACCACTGGTCTCCGATCATTGGTCCAAGTCTGGTCCATCTTCGCCTCTGATGAACTCTACTAGCCATGCCGAGCAAGCAAGCAATCGAACGACTCACGAGACGCCATGGTCGTAAAAGGAGAACCTCGCTTGTTTGAAAGCTATGGCTCTATCTCCAACTCTCCTGCTCTTCTCTCGGCTCCTCCGTGATCCGTGATGGGGCATATTGGACACGGACATGGAGCCCAAGCGCAGCAGGCATAGCATGGTACGGCCGTCTTCCAAGAGCCAACGCTTGGACTTGCACCATTTCGGACATCGAAAGGCGTGCTCTTGCCTCCTTTTGACCACACGCCTGTCGGCCTTGAACACGTACACGAGCAAGCGTAACAGCCGCCATCGTGTTTACAGGCATTGGTCAGAGCGGATTGTGTCCGCTAGATGCCTAGTTCAGATCGGGATAGATATAGGTACGTATAGTTTTGTGGCGTCTGACGCCACACAGCGCGATGCTACTTCAACGCGGCAACACCGGGTGAGTTGTGCTCCCTGGCCGTTGTATGGCTTGTATTATAGCATTTGCACGACTCGCAAGGACATGGCGCCGGCGTGATTGTCGGCTGTCTTTTCCAAACTTTAATACTCTATATCCACATCGAAAAATATGATTGCTAAATGTTTGTCTCAATGCGCGAATTTAGTTTGTCGGCAGCTCGTGATCGTGGGGATGCAGAATCCCTTGGGTCAGAAAGGAGACCTCTCTAATTTCTTACGAAGAGCAATAGCTCAAACGTCATGTCTTACGACATTTCGACCGGTATCAAGGAGATCATCAGAAAATCCAAGGACTTGGGGATAGCGCCCAGAATTCTCGACCCTAGTAGGAGCTGTAGTCTGTAGTTGGTCGAGCGGCTCGAGCCAGAAGAATTGATCTGCGGGCGGGGAGCCTGCCGAGCGTGGGGTTTGTCTGGGGTCAGCACAGGACAGCAGCAATAATCTCAATAATCTCAACAATCTGGATCGGCAAGAAGACCGTGACAGCGGGATCCTTCGACAACCGTGGAACTAAGGGCTGGGGAGCATGTGATTGTCGCAAGATTATCCTGATGCAGCCATGCGACCCATAGCGCTAAGAACAGCTGCATCAAACAGTGAACTAGCATCGTAGTTTGGAAGTCTCGAAGTATTGGCATCGTTCGGCCAAAGGAGATCAATGCGGGGCTCCTCTTTTATCTGCCCATCCGTGCACGCCGCTGCCCTGGAAAGATTTTGAGAAGGATTCTGCTGAGACGCAGCTATCACGAGCTCGCCTTGGAGAGCGGGGACACGTTGTAAGAATTCACGGCAAGTAGCCTTTGCTTTCGAGGTCCAGTCCCATCCCTCGGGCCTCGCGATAGGAGATGTGGAGGCTAAAGGGACGGCCTCGAGATTTTCCGTATTGGCAGGCAGTGGCACGTGAAGATGGATATGTGCCCTCGGTACTTAAGTATACTCGCACCTGCCCAAGATCCTCGAAGCTGTCATTCAGAGGTCAGCGTCTATTCTTTTCCACGCGCGTTCGTCTTTTCTCCAAACAGCACATCATGGCCGAATTCATTGGTAGCATTGATCAAGGAACCACCAGTTCGAGGTTCTTGATTTTCAACAAGGCTGGAGAGCCAGTTGCATCTCATCAAGAGGTACGCATACGATAGCTGTTTCCTCGGTTCGGAGATGTCAAATTGACAGTCATCAGGAATTCTCCCAAATCTACCCTCAGCCTGGATGGCATGAACATGATCCTGAGGAAATCGTCTCCTCCGTACACAACTGCATTGAGGGTGCTGTTGAAGCTTTCAAGAAGGACGGAAACTCAGTCGACAGTATCAAGGCCATTGGCATTACAAATCGTGAGGGCCTCTCCATCGTTGTCTCAGCTTATCTCATGCTAATTTCCATACAGAGCGCGAGACGACCGTTGTGTGGGACATTGAGTCAGGAGAGGCACTTTACAACGCCATTGTCTGGACAGATACTCGTTCTCAGCACATTGTGAAAGAGTTGAAGTCTCGCAAGGGTGCCGATGAGTTGACACAAAAGTGCGGTCTGCCGCTCTCGACCTACCCCAGTGTCACCAAGCTTCTGTGGCTGCTCAAGAATGAGCCCAGAGTAAAGGAGGCATACGAGAAGGGCACCCTCGCATTTGGAACTATCGATGCATGGCTTGTTTACAAGCTCAACGGACATGAGAAGCGAGTCTTTGTCTCTGACCCCACCAACGCTTCTCGCACAATGTTCATGGACATTCACACACTCAAGTACAACCCTGAGCTCATTGCCTTCTTCGGCGATGAGGAGTTCGATCTCTCCAGAATCCACATGCCCGACATTGTCAAGTCTTCGGACGCAAAGGCTTATGGCACAATCGGTTCGGGAGTTCTGTCCGGCTTTAGCCTCACCGGATGTCTGGGTGACCAGTCTGCTGCCCTGGTCGGTCAGAAAGGTTTCGATGCAGGCAGTGCAAAGAACACGTAAGTCATGCTTATATGGTGTGTTTCACAGAGCTGCAAACTGACAAACAAAAAGATACGGTACAGGTTCGTTCATCTTGTACAACACTGGCAACAAGCCCGTCATCTCTACCCATGGCCTCCTCACCACTGTTGCATATGACTTTGACGGAACACCAAGCTATGCTCTTGAGGGATCTATTGCAGTTGCAGGTTCAGGTGTCAAGTTCCTCATGAACAACTTGGGTTTCAGCTTCGATTCGTCAAAAATCACCGAGCTCGCTGGTACAGTGGAAAACAACGGCGGTCTTGTCTTCGTCACAGCATTCAGTGGTCTCTTTGCACCATACTGGATCACCGATACTCAAGGTACCATCTTCGGTATCACTCAACACACACAAAGAGGGCACATCGCTCGCGCTACACTCGAGGCTGTCTGCTATCAGACAAAAGCCGTACTAGATGCCATGGAGAAGGACAGCGGTCACCCTCTCCAAGAGCTCAAGGTTGATGGTGGCATGTCAAACAGCGAACTGTGCATGCAGATCCAAGCAGACGTCCTAGCTGAGAACAAGATCCCTATTGTCAGACCCAAGATGCGTGAGACCACCGCATTGGGAGCTGCGATCGCCGCTGGCTTTGCCGCTGGTGTCTGGAAGAGCTTCGAGGAATTGAAGGAGGTCAACACCCTTGGACAGACCACCTTCGAAGCCAAGATGGACGCAAAGGACAGCGCAAAGGGAGTCAAGCGCTGGGAAAGGGCAGTCAACATGTGCCGAGGATGGCTTGTCGACGACGAGTGAGGAATGTATCCTCCTCGGTCTCTTCTGCTCAGATAGAAACGCCTTCTTACGGCCTTGTCCACTTTTCTTGTTTGCGAGCTCCGGCAGCTTAGATACCACGAATAAACTTCAATCTTTCTATCAATAAAGTTCGTACGCAATGAGTAAAGTCTAGCGAGAAGCTTTGAGACCAGCTGGAGAAAGAACGACTGGGGATGCGCAGTCAACATTTCACGGCAGTTGACACATACTGTTTTCTGACACCAACCTGTCCACGTTTCACACCACAAAACCATAATCCCCAACTACTCTGTACCCCAGAGCGGGGAGAAACTCTATTCCAACAACTGCTCCAAAATACCATACCACATGTCTTAGTATGGCACACAAACGTCCAAGCCACAGAGCTGAAAGAAGCCAACCGCTCTTCAATGCCTTGTCAAATCCTTCCCGGTTTCGAAGCGTACAACTGCCGCTGATTACACTTTTCTTGAGTCTTGGGAGATAACGCAAGCAAGTGCTTGTCTATAGTGCACAGAAGCCACACTCTAACTCCGCCAACGCTTTCGTAACATGGCGCAGCACAAAAGTAAGGAAGAATATATGATCCGAGGGCCGAGCTTATAGGTGTATAACCGACGGGTATGACTGGCATACCATATCGCAACCGAAGCTGTTATCTGTCTTAGCATCTGCCGATGTCACCTGTCTTAGCAGTTTTGAGACCTGCCGACCTGCAGAATTGAAACGTAACCGAGCTGTTTTTGGTGTAGGTTTGGTCTGTCCGCTGCCCGCTGAACAGCATCGTCATCTCGAATCTGCATGGCAAACGGGTTACCTGCATGACTATCCTTTCTCATGGCGTTTGGGACAGTTTGAGGCAGAGAAGGGGTGCACTCCTTAGGTAAAAACGAGGCGTCTGGGGAAAGAAGGCGTAGTCTTGCTCATGTGATGGATAAAGTCACCTACGAGGCTTCGACACGGCATCGATTCCGTCTTTCGTCTATAGACTTTCTTCAGATTTTCTGGTTTTTCAAAGACAATCGAGATTCCGGGAAGTGAGGGGCTGTACTGTATGACTGCAAAGTGACAATGATGACCTTTTACCGAGCATACGGTAGCAACATTGACTGTTTCTAGTATGTTCTTTAATGACCAATGTCAGCAAACGAAGGATCAGGATTCACAGAAGAGACATTACGTATCTCGACTGCGTAGAAGATCGAAAGGAAAGAATCTGGAACATCTGACTAGAACGCCTGCAGATGTACTGTACATCTACAGTCCATCTTCAAGCAAACAGCCAAGAAATCGCCATCAAAACGACACGATGGATGCGCTAAAAGCACAGGTGATCTTCTGGGAATGGTGTGTGAGACTAGTAGAAATAGAGCAAACAAGGCAAGACCGGCACCGATCAGAGTCACCGATCTCAGGTCTGGCTATGTCGTTCTGGCCATGATCCTTGGGAGGTTGTTGCACGTCGTGTCCTAGGCATCGGGCACTTGACGACGCAGCATTATAATGAGGCACTTGATCTACAGTGCATACAGCAACGCAATCATCACCTGAAGGAAAAGGACTTGTGTGGTCGTGGCGACACACGTCCATGCATACTGCTTCACCAGAGACCAGGGTCTTACTGACGTGAGCCACGATATCGACTGGTAGTGACATCTGCTTGCGGGGAAGCGAATCTTCGGTGAGTACGTATACTGGCTTGGTCTCTGGTGCAAACATTGAAAGGGTCTTCGACTCAAAAGAGCAGGAGAGAAGGATGATCTGGAATGTTCGTGTGAAACTTTCAGATAATGTCAGCATATCCAAGACTTCTACCTCAAATCGCGATACTTGGCCTCCTCCTTCATCCTCTCCTCAACCAACTTGATAACCTTAGCCTCGTAAACCTCTTCAGGGGTCTTGTCACCCTTAAGCACCAACTTCTCGTGCTGAGTAACCTCATCCTTAGTCATAAGTACCAAATCCTTGATCGCGATGTTCGAGCTCTTTTGTCCTGCAACGCTGGTATCGATGAATTGGCCCTCTGGCTTACGCCAGCGCACAAGTGCGAGACGGCTGGCTAAGCCGCTGACTACACTGCGACCACGATAGACTTCTTCAACAACGTAACCGACATCTTCTTGTGTGATGGGAATGCGCAGACCGAGAGGATCGAGGGACATGTGGCGGGCTACGCGCTCCTCTGAGCCTTGTAAGCTAGCCAGGATACCATCGTACATCTTGTCTCTTGATTTCGAAGGTAGATATTCGTGGGGGTAACCGCTGATGGAGAGCATGACGTGGTTCGCGACGCAGAGACCGAAGATTGCTGGCATGGTTCCTAGCACGGGCAGGATTCTAACTCTGAACTCTGGAAGTACGCCGAGTTCACCGACACTTCCTTTGGCGTGTTCTTCGTCGGAGAGGGGCAAGAGTTGGGCTTTGCCTGGTGCAGTCTTTTCGCTGGAGAAGACGACAGGGATGCCATCTTTGACGCCCTTTGCACGTAGTCTGCGTCTTGTGGAGCGGGAGAGAGGGTCGTCTGTGCTGGTAGAGATATCGCCAAGGAACACGCGAGTGGGGTCAGATTTGCAGCCTGCACCCATGGAGGAGATGACTTTGATATTGTGCTTGTGGCAGTAGGCGAGAAGGTCGACCTTGCTATCGATGTTGTCGATGGCGTCAATGACAAAATCTGGCTTGTGGCCATCTGCCCAGGGTGCTAGTTGTGCTTCGGCCGTTGAGCCTACGAAGAGTTCATTCCTGCAGTCGAAGTGTGTCCAAGGTGTGATTTGCTCGAGACGCTTGCGCAGACAGTGTACCTTTGGTGTTCCCACGTCTGCAAGCGTGGCTACGGCATGTCTGTTCAGAGAGGAAAGAGTGACCTGGTCAAAGTCGATGATACGTAGTTTTCCAGCTCCAGATCTAGCAAGAGCAGCTGCGGCATGGGAACCAACACCACCGACTCCAACAACGATGATGAATGCATTTCGTAGCTTCTTCAGGCCGTCGTCGGTAAGGAAAACACGGTTACGGGCCAGTTGTTCCAGGATCAATTCTACAAGTTCTGTCAGACTTATGATCCTGCACCTTTCAAGATATACCCACCTTCGTCGTAATCTCCCAAACGAGCTCTGGCAGCAAGAGCAGCACCTCTCTCATCCTCTTTCGACGATCTGGAGCCATCCTGCACAGCACCACCAAAATTGTTTATCTAGCATAAAATCAGTATACTCGAACTTGATCAACACATTACCGGAAACATACTTGAATAACATTCTCATCCTTGTCAAGATCAGGAATCGAGCTCTTGAGGTCAGAAACCCGATACTGCTGCTTTGCCTTTTGCAGTCCTAGAATTGCACTTCCAACCAGCAATCCAGAAGCCACTGCAGTAGCTGCTAATTGCAGGTTATGCGACGACCTGACATTATCAATCCAAGTCGACGACATTTTTCTGATGGCACACCACCTGCAATTTAATTGCAGCTCTCACAAGAATCAAGCAAAAAGTAGGACAAGATGTGAAGCACGTGAAGCAAGATTGACGTCGATTTCTATGTTGTGGCTTGTGTGGTTGTGGCTGGTAGAGTCACATGCCAGATGTGGCGTTTCTCGATAAGATTATACATCTCTCTTTTGAGTCCTCCTTCTGAACCCTACAAAGTGGAAACCCATACAAGAATTGGCAAGCAGTGGTAAGACATTTGGCATTTCTCATACTGGAGTGTGCGCTAATAGTCAATTGTCTAGCATGTTCACAATCCCCGATGCCGAGAACCAATCACAACAAGAACAGTCTCAAACGCGTGCCTGCAGCATACCTGTCCCTCGGGTCTTCCAAGAACAAGGCGTGTTCGCATGGTGCGCACATGACTGAAACAATGAACAGAGATCATAGGGGAAGCATGCCGCTTGCTAATTTCACTGGGTTTGCCTTTTTCTTTTCTTGAATATCCTTTTTCTTCCTCATCCCCGCTTCCTCTCTTCCACTTTCTTGTTCACCATCTCTTGTTCTTTTGCATCCGGACCATAAAAAAGAAACACATTCAAAACGTGATGCAACCAGCGCAAAAAGGACGAACAGGTCGGGAAAACAGAAAAAGACGTGTTTAGCATCTTAAGGCGCTGCTTGACGATACCTAGTTCTTCGCTCGAGCCACGTCACGATTTCCTCGAAGTCAGGCAATGAGAATGGAAAACAAAAAGATAGTTTTCAATCGGATGGCGCTGGCTCCGTCTTTTTCTTTCTGTCTTTTCTCCCCTTCTTGCGCTGGTTTGTATCTCTGCTTCGATGGAGTTTCTGCTAATGTGTTCTTGGAAGCAAGCAAAGAGATTCTTGCAACATGAAAGTGCCAAGAGGATGGAACAGGGAGGTAAGGAGGAGGAGTGTTGGGAGAGAAATCCTATCTTTCGTCCTGTGATGAATATTCCTAAGCCAAAGTTGAACATGACAGCCCGCTCGTGCTTAACACGCATGAGATCTGTGGTTGTCACTGATAACATTGGAGAGACTATAATTTCTGAGGACACTAAGATTGGAAGAAAGAGACTGGGAGATGCGTTGGTCGGATGGATGGCTCTGAAGAATATATGTAGAAGGAAGTAATTGCAGTTTGCATTTTTGATCTTGTGCTTTCCACAATCCAGCAAGTCCTGCTTTTTTGTTTTCTGAAACGCTCCCACTTTTGATAACAACGACAAGGTAAACATAAAGCACAGAATAAGAGATGACTCTCAGAATCTGTCTCGTCTTCTGTTTGCGCGGTAGACGGTGAATCCAACATAAGCTCCTGTCAAGGCCAAGCCGAACAGGATAAACTTCAAGAAGAACCAACCCCAGCCACCGCCTTCCTTCTTTGCATATTGATTCGGCTTGTACGCGCTCTTGCTATAGTCCTTGGGAGTGCCAGCGGCGCCGCTTGGGCTGTACAGGTTCTTGGTCTCGACCTTGATGATGTCGTGGTTGTCGGAGAGCTCGCCAGTTTCGGCAGAGAAACCGAGGTAGGTGACACCAGGGAGCTTGACGCCGGGGACGTCGAAGCAGGGAGTCCATTCGTCTTCCTTCTTGTACATCAATTCGACCTTGAGCGACTTCTCCTGGAAGTAGGTGACGCGGGCCTTGGTGGGGATGTTGGCGTTACGGAGTCCACGTGCCTATGAAATGTCAGTAAAGAGCCAAAGATCAAACAGACACAGTGTGGAACGTACGGAACAGCCAGCGAGTTCGTTGGCCTTGCCGTCGTGGGCCTGGTCGTAGACAGTTCTTCCGTCGCCAAGCATAGCCATGACATAGGGGAAAACAACACCAGGTCTGTTGTTCTTGTATGTGTCGAAAAAGATACCCAGACCCTCGAACATGTCCTTGTGACCAAAGACGGGACCCTGCTGTGCTCTGTCGGTGGTCACCCACATGGCAAAGCCGTCACCGAAGAGGTTGCCCTGGCCATTGATATCGAACTCAACCTCAATCTCCCAGTTGGTAGCAGTCAGGGGGACTCTCGAATAGATCCAGCCGGATTGCGAAGGGCGGTCGGAACTAAGACGAATGTGCTTGTCGGCGCGGATGATGGTGTCGCCGCCAAAGTCCCACCATCTGCTTTGAAGGTCCGAGTCAAGGTAGGGTTGAATCAAAGAATGCGTGCGAAGCTGGTCAAATGTCAGAGATATGGTCAGAGTTTATGTCGTGGCAGGTCGCATGTCATACGGGGATGCTCTTCACGTCAGAGGAGTCCTGAGCATTTGCGCCAGCTAGCCACGTCGCGGCAGCAGCCCCGAGCAGAGACAAGAAGCGCATGGCGAATGGAATAAAGAAGAAGCAAACGGCACCCTTGGCCTATGGCAGAATGAGAATAGCAAACTGGTCTACTCTAATTCCAGCGCCAAGGGGGTGTGTTTCGTGTCATCTTGGATCTAGAGCTCCGCAAAGCCAAACAGTTCAAACATGGAGAGGCCCGCCGCCGACATGACGTGCATATCAACTTTTGTACCTGCGACCAATCCCACCACCAACCCACGCATTCCACGCACATAGCCATGTCTTTCCTCGGAGGTTCATCATCACCCGCTTCGGGCGCCAGCCAGACTCAGGCCATCAAGCAACAAGTCGCTCAAGAAGCCGCCGTCGCCAACGCAAGACAGCTTGTCGAGGTACCACAGAATCCAGCTTTTCCACATCTCGTCCACACGCGCTGACCCTCGGCGCATTAGAAACTCAACGAACACTGCTTCGAGCGCTGCATCCCCAAGCCCGGTTCCTCCTTGTCCTCGGGCGAGTCCACCTGCTACTCGCAGTGCATGGAAAAATACATGTCGGCCTGGAACGTCGTCTCCAAGCAATACATCAACCGCATACAGAGAGAGGCCGGTTCCGGAGGCATTATGATGTAAAAATGTTACATTTCTACGACAAAGCACGATCACGAAGAGAAAAAAGAGATGAGTGGATAGGACCAATTGTACGATATGCATGGAAAGATGCCCCGGTCCAAAATAATTGTACATTATCGAACAATTTCTCGAATTCATTAAAGATTCGCCTTGGGAGGCGGAGGAGGGTTGGCCAACGTCTTTTGTCTCTGCGAGTAATCCTTGACAATGATGGAGCACTTGATCTCCTTGCACAGCGACTTTCTTTGAGCGGGAGGAAGAAGCGATGCGAATTCAAGACCGGATGCTCTGTGATTATCGTCAGCTCACTTCCAGTCTGCATACTGTCAAAGCATATGCGATACCTTTCCACAGCCTCGAGGGGTACCTCAAAGTCTTGAAGGGGCTTGTCGTTTGAAATCTTCGCATTGGGCAAGACAAAAGCACCCAGACTGACGTTTCCGCCAACCTTTCCATCTTCGGCAAAGATGACCTTGTAGAAGTGTGTAGGCACAGCAACGTTGGGAGGGTTGCCAATAACCTCGTAGCTAACCCTCCACTTGCCATCTGCATCCTTCTTTGGCAAGTACAAAGGTCCAGTCACAATGCGAACCGAAGGGTAACGTCCGGTCAAACGACGGCAGAAGTCCTCAAAGTGAGCCCAGTAATCTCTGTTGAAGCCCTCGCCGACCTGAGGGCACATGTTGCTCAAGGCGAACGTATCGTCCATGGCTTGCTGCGACCATTTGGCATCGGCAGCAGGCACCTGGTGACCTCTATCATAGCCGCTACGGAAGTAGTCCTTGAGCTTAGCACGGAACTTTTCTGGAATGGCCTCGTCCTCGACAAAGACCGAGTGCTTGCGGTCTGCGTTGC
This sequence comes from Aureobasidium melanogenum CBS 110374, assembly GCF_000721775.1. Taxonomy (NCBI): domain Eukaryota; kingdom Fungi; phylum Ascomycota; class Dothideomycetes; order Dothideales; family Saccotheciaceae; genus Aureobasidium; species Aureobasidium melanogenum. The sequence goes on along the minus strand of NW_024470054.1, from coordinate 1,465,125 downwards.
TGTTCTTGAGCGACTCAGGAGTGATGTGCTCGACGACCCATGCAGGGTTTCTTGTTCGGCGGTCGTATGCAGAGGTCAAGGACGCGGCGGCTCTCAGGTCGGACACAGGGCCAGGGAATCCATATTGGTAGAGTCCATTGGGATCGACGGGTCTGGCAGCAGCAGCAAGAGCTTGCTGAACACCTGCAGGCTTGCCGACAGCCAACGGCGGGTTGACGGGAGTAGAAAGGGGAGCGGTCGGAGTGTTGACGCTGACTGGGCCTGCTGTTTTACGAGGGAATAAGGCAGCTGTGGTTGCTGCTCCGAATGCAGCGCCGCCTGCGGCAACGAGTGCGAGCGTGACCTTGGACATGATATCTTTCATTCACTCGATCGATACCGAGGAAGACGGCCGAGGGAGCAAACAACGACACGTCCGTCCGCGCGCGCTACAAAAAAGTGCTCGTGATGCTCTAGCGCCAAACAATCTGCGCCAAGCCATCAATGTACAAGCTCATCTGCAAGTAGTATCATGCACGACCATGCAGGAACATCTTCGTAGGGTCTCTTATTTGCTATAGATTATTTCAGATGTAAGAGACCTTCACGCCCATCCCTATGGTCCTCTGTACTTTATGCAATCCGCCCTGTAAGCTCCGCTTGACTTTGTCCCTAACGTCTCGACGTGCAAATGCCAATGTGAAAGCCATCAAAAAGAGTACAAACCGGAGCATCACCATGGGATTCTGGCTGACGGATCTCCCAGCTTTCAGAACAGCCGCCTGCATGGTCGCGAATATCGAGCGACGATTCACGCGCGATGATGAAGGCGTGGCTTTCTTCTGCGGAGCTTTCGCTCTCGACGCAGGTTGATTTCTGTTAGTCTGCCCTGCTCTGGAGTTGTTGTTGCTAGAGTTCGAAGGTGTTCTGTTTTGCGAGCCAGCTGTACGTGGTCTCTCATCAGCTTCCCGTCGCCTTTTCTCCTGTTCTGCTCTGGCTTCTTCTTTTCGGCGTCTCTCTTCCTCGAGACGCCTTTGTTGCATCTCTTCGTCCTGGCGACGCTGAAGCTCCTTCTCCCTGATTCCATCCAGCTCTTTCTCCTCTTTCAATGTGTGAAGTGCTTGTAGGAAAGCATCCCTTCTCTCGTCATCTAGAACCTCGCTCATACTGATAAAGTCGCGGGCGTAGTCCCATTCGTCATTCTGAGGCAGAACATGAAGAGTATAAAGCTCGAGAAGCTTGAGACGGGTGTTCAAATCGCGAGGGGTACTTGTTCCATTGTGGTGGGACGAGTTGCGCATGGATTGCTGGGAGGCTTCGAGGTGGGCAGTAATGTCAAAGCTGGGATTGGACAAGGCGGACAGGTAGGTCTCGAGACGCTGCTGGTTCAGCTTCTGTGACGGCATGTGTGCCAGAAGCAAAGTCGCACTACTGCATGTCAGACACTTTGGGACGGTATAGCTTTGGAAGCTTCTTACAGATTGACGACGACCTCGGCGTCCACGGCGCCCTCGTTACCTTGATAACCCTGCTTGACAACGAGGTCCCAGATGGTACCCTGACGCGCGTACGAGGCCAGTTCCCGCCATTTAGTACTTCCAAAGACCAGTTTGCCTTCCTCGGGGCCCAGTTCTATAATGGCATTGAGCAGAGTCAGGTAGAAGCTCCACACCTTAACGCGGCTAGTCTTGGATGCGAATGCGACAGGCGCGGCATGGCGGTCAGTCAGCTCGTCTTGCTGGAAAGGCGATTCCGGAGCTTCGGGCGAGATGATGGGATCAATGGTAGACAAGGCTTCATAAAGCCGGCGGGTGAGAAACAATTGGGCGGCCTGGCGGTAGGTTCTAGCGATTTGCGACGACTGAGCGCGGGCCGACGAGAGCGACGAGATGGACGAGGCCAAGTATTGCGATGACAGTGAATCCTCATACGACATGGTGGACGCCGTCGAGTCCGTTGGCATGTCGCTCAATGCTCTGTTCTCAAGCAGCAAATGTACAACTGAAAATGCCCCCTGGTCGGCTATCAATCTTGTTGTTATCCTCACCTTTCCCCAGTCATTCCTTCCTTCACCGGCTGCTGATCGCGAATGAACCGAGGTTGGCCGGCGCTCGGACCTCTCACGTGTACCTCTCCAGCCTCCGCCTAACTAACCGCTGCATCATGACCATCATCGAAGCACTCAGCGTGCCCTGAACACTCTCTCGCTTTGACCTTCATATCTATATCATCAACACACTGCAGAGTCAGTGAGTATAGATAGGAGAATAGTCCTTGAGGTATTTGCTCTAGTTTCAGAGCTTTTAGCGTTAAAACAATTGACTTAGCGCGGTAGGTATTCGTTTGCCTCTCAATTATTTGTCTTCTCCATTCATCGCAAATAACCCCGATCTGCTGCGATTTGCCTCCCTTTTACTTACAAGGCCCTGTACGGCCTGCCTGACATCCTCTCATCATTCTCCAACATGGATGTAGATAAATCATCTTTTCCTTCGCGTCTTCTTGACGTGCTTGAGGCCATCGCAGAAGCTCATTTTGTGTCTTTCGACCTAGAACTTTCTGGCGTACCTGTCAAGGGACAAGCAAAAGAAAAGCCTGGCAAACCCTCGTTGCAGGAGCGCTACCTCGAAACCAAGAGGGCTGCTGAGCAGTATCAGATCTTACAAATTGGCCTCACATGCGTTAAAGACGATGTGCTTCAAGGTGCCTACGTCTGCAAGCCCTTCAACTTCAATCTCAGTCCAATCCTCGAGGAACGATTAGATGTCGATCGCACCTTCTCTTTTCACAGTGGAGCTGCTGAGTTCCTGCTTGGAGTTGGCTTCAAGTTCGATCTTCCTTTCACCTCTGGAGTTCCATATCTGTCCAGGGATGAAGCACAACTAGCAGAGGAAAGAGCAGCCGCAAGGAACGACAAGTCATCTTTCACAGATATTGAGATCAAGCCAGAAGATGTGCAAGCTCTGGAGTTCCTTAGAAGGGTTCGTTCTGAGATCGATGACTGGCTCAAGACCGGAAAGCCGAGTGCATACTCTGTCGTCATTGGCCCCTTGGATTCTAACGGAGATGCCAACCCTGAGCTGAACCGGTTCGAGAGACGTTTGGTGCACCAGATCGTGCGTGCAGAATACCCTAATCTTGTCAGCATACCCAACAAAGGTCTCGTCCGTGTTTCCAGGCTCGATCCCGAACGTGAGGAGTATATCAAGGCTCAGCGCAAACGAGAGGTTCACGACCGGATTGTCCGACAAACAGGATTCAGATGGATCGTGGAAGCTCTTTGTGGAAATCCTCCCGAAGGCATTGACATCCGATCATTTGCCACAACTCCAGGAGGTGTTCCTGGGTTTGTCGACCTAGACATGTTAAAGTCACGCTTCAACCGCGCCAAACACATGATCCGCAATAAGAAGACTGCTCTTTTCGGTCATAACCTCTTCCTCGACCTAATCTATTTCTACAAGACCTTTATCGGAGCCCTACCCGACACTGTGGATGAATTTGCCAGCTTGATCCACGAACTCTTCCCAATTATTGTCGACACAAAATACATGGCCACTCACAACTGTGGAGACATCAATCCTCAGTCATCTCTCGAACAGATAGCAGAGAAGCTTTCAGAGCAACAGAAGCCTAGAGTCATCACACATGAACATTACAACAAATACACAGATACTACGGCATTCCACGAAGCTGGCTACGACAGCATGCTCACAGCTGAAGTCGCTGTGCGTCTTTCAGCAAAACTTGAGCTCGCGGGAAACTATGATCACGATGAGCTTCAAAACACAATTCCGCCTACACCGCCAGATGTCGACGTTGGCGGCGTTCAGCTCGATAACAACACGCCCTCTGTAATAAACTCGGCGATCGATAGTGTCAAAGGCCTTCTTCAAGCGCCCTTGAAGGTTTGGGGAGGACAGACAACTACACCAGCCCAGCAGAACAACGAGACATCAGATCAATCAACACCAGAAGATTCACTAGCCGAAAAGACCACCGAGCTAGAAATAACTGAGAACGAATCAAGCACAACGAACAAGAAGTCAAAGAAGAAAAAGAAGAACAAGAAGTCAAATGCCACCGCCCCTACACCTCCAGCACATCAAGGCGGGCGCTTTGCTCACGCCACAGCTTTCGACCAACTTCAAGACACTCTTGACGTGTCCGAGGAAGATGAACTCAAGGCACCAGAAGTACTCGAATTTGATGCTCTACCCTCTGAAGACGCACATGCATCTGATCCTGTGGTTGCAGACACGGATGGCATCTCCGACTCTCGTGTAGGAGCAGCTTGGGACACTATTCCCGTGCTGGCGACAGCAGAGATTTCAAATCGGGACGAGCGTGAGGTAGGCACTGTGATGCCATCCTTCAACTCTGGCTTCTGGAAGGTCTACAATAACAAACTGCGTGTCTTTGGCACTCAGGAGGGCGTTGCCATTTTGGACTGACAAGGAAAGATTCGAGGTTCAAAGGTTAGGTAGAGGGTCATGCCAAACAGTTGATTTCACTCTTCGGCAGTAGTCCTATACGGCCATGATCAATGGAATCACCTTGCTGAGAAGTCGGTAGTGGATGTGGCGGAGGAGCTCTAGCAACCAGAATTACAATCTACGTTTCGACGACTATTGGTTGAAGAATTATTGAAGTGCTATGTTCAGTCCTATCTTTGTTGTGATACAAAATTGTTGTAGCCAAGTCTCGTATTCTCTCCCCTGGCTCTACACGATCTCGATACGAGGCCCTCGGATAGCCTGAAAGCAAGCAAAATTAGAATCGTTTATCAAGCATTATCCCACCATCTGTTGAGAATCAAGCAAGAACAAGGACAGAAAGAGATGGTCACTAAACTCAACAACAAGGAACTTTAATTCACAGAATATCAACAGACATCAAGCACCACAATCAGGCACCCAGGCACAGCACTGACGCCATGTCGCCAAAAAAAAAAGCGATCGTCCCGTAACGACGTCAGTCAAACAACGCAGTGTTCACTTCTGTTTTTGGTGTTTGTCCAACAATCAACACACACGTGTGGAGCAAACCAGACGGTCGAACTGATTCTGTTCATAGATCACGATTCGCGGTTCCAGGGCTTAAAAAAATTGGACCCACGTTGTTTACTTGAGAAAGTCCGAATTCTTTTCGTTTGCATTGTCGATCACGATCACTGGCAAAGCTCGAAAATCGACGACGGATGTGATGATCAAGAATATTCGTGGAAGGCACGATCAAAGAGCATTTTGATCGGTGGAGACCATGGCTTTTTTTTTGCTGGTGACAAGATGCATAGTATCCGGTCTACACTCTTCCGAGCGAGCAGGACAATGGGTTTAAGCTTGAAGATATGTATGTAAATTGTTAATTATACTGTTGATGACTATACTTGCTGGAAATTGAGTGTGTTCTTTAGATGGCATGAGAAGCAGGATATTTTATATTCTCTAGCAGAGGAATTCTTGTTTGTGTTTTCGTGCTGGTTAGTAATGCCCTTGACCCGAGCGCGTGTAATCGAGAGCACTGACAAAAATCACCAAGGACATTCGCCTCACGTGCCTTGCTTGGTAGTAGAATGCAGTCAGACTGCAGTGAGACTCAATGACTCTCCTTCTACGTACGTTATAGAACGAGAGGACCATTGACTGCCAACCTAGTGAGCACGTGTGTTTGGATTTAGTGACACGCGACACGAGTTGACCGAATGATGATGGTTGTGAACAAGAATCAAGGTAGGCAGAGAATGACAGTAAGAGAACATGTGAAGATGGCCCAAGAGTCTGCATGCATATAGCAGGCTTGTGTCCATCCTACAAGCGATTACGGCACGAAAGAGGAATATGTGGCTCTCAAAAACTATACCTCGTGATGTGTTTTCAATGCAGGGTGAGATCGATATCATGCTGATAGCCTTCCCGACCATCTGCAGGTGCCGAATCAATCTAATCATGAGGAATAGACGTGGGGGATTGGCAGAGGCACCGAGATTAAGCTCGTCAAAGGATGCAAAAGCCGTGACCCTTAGAGATGTGCCGTGAGTGGTCGTGTCCTGAGCTGTTTAACTTCTTGACTCGCTTATCTGCATGCAACAAGAAGCTCAGTGGTTGTCGGCATAGCTGAGCGAACGCAAGGCGGACAAGTATAGTGTTACTCTGGACCAGCGATAGATGGCGACAAGGCGCGGGGTTGGTGTTTGCGTGGTGACAAACTACCGAAGTCAAGCCAGCGCAGAGGCATAAGTTGAGTTACAAGATCCTGACAAGCAGCGGATTGGTCGGTGTGCGAGATCATCAACCATGTTCCTGCAGGTCGACCGATGCGGCGACCACGGCTTGCATCGACTTCTTGCAGCTGTGCGCACGAGTGCAGCCACGAGGTCAACAAGTTCAAAAACAGATACCCAGCCGAAGCCTGACAGCATTTTAATGCGAGTATGTGCATTTTCGCTGGTATTTCTTCATTGAGGCAATTGTTCTTTGGCTGTCGTCAAAGAGCGTGCTGTAGGACAGCGAGGAACGACTCACTAGTCGAGACGAAGGATTGACGATGTTCCATCAATCTGGCACTGCGCGCATCAGTTGTGGTTCACCAGAAGTATGACAACGGTTCAAGACGATGACGGGTATCAGGTCCGTTTCTGCTCTCGGACGTGAGACATCCCGAAGTGCAACAATGTTTGATTTGTGCAGATCTGGGATTGGATGTTTCAGCGTTGAGCCTTCAACACAAGGGAGATAAACATCAGAGCAGCCGAATTGGTAGTTGTTGGCGGCGGAAAGAGACGAAATGAGCAAAGTTCTGGGTCAAGCAACAGACAACAAAGTCAACGAACATGCGGCTGTCATGTAGTGCGAACTTTGATTCAGCAACTTCCTTCAACAAAAACCGGAAGGAATTGTCCGTTTCACCAGCCAAATCCCATGTGAATTCAAACATGAGCTCGCAATGCAGACAGGCGCTGTTGGTCAGCAAGTGAAGTGATGTTCGGCTGAGAGGCTGTCGAGATCGAGAAACAGCGAATAGACATGATCATGATGATTATCCCTGCATCCCCTGGCAGCTTGACGCAATGCAGTGACATGAACAGGGCGCGGTGCCGCACACATTTGTATGGCTGCGGGTGAAGGCAACAAACTGCAATTGGCTCTCTCCCTTGGAGTTTACAGAATCATGATGCACTTGCAAGCTGGGCAAGACTTGTGAAAGAGAGATGGTCAAGTGCGGATCCCGGCAGACATGTCAGCCACTTGCGTATTGGGTGCCCTGACGAATCAGCAAGAGTGCAAAGCGCCTGGGCCCGACGCTAGCGACCGAGCAAGTCACATGGACAGCAGAGATTGAACTCCTGGGCGGGAGCCGTTGAGGGCCAGACGCAGAGCAGCGATGTGGTAATGGGCTCGTTTTGAGATGGTAAACAAAGATGAAGATGCGCAAGGATATCGAGACAGTATAGACGGCAAAAGCTTGCCAATTGAAGATTCAAACGGACAAATAGGTATTGAGAATAGCAAGATGATGGCAGCCTCATCAAAGCGGCCTGTAGGTCATGCGTGCATGTTCAGGATTAGCTCCATGATGAGATGAGTGACAATTGGGCGAGGAGTAAAGCGGGGTGAGGGATGCGGTGCGCAGCGGATGGGCAAAACCAACGTTTTAGGGAAAGAGCTGCTGAGGCCTTCAACTACCACTTGAACTTCCCTAGCAGAAAGAGCATCGTCCCTTGGAGCATTGTCGAGTCCTCCAACAGCCCAAGCTAAAGCGGATTGAAAATAACAAGAAACAACAGCATCTCAGGTAAGACAATCATCAGCTAGGCAATCACGTGGGCAGTGGTGTTCCTCGTTTCAAGCGCGGCGCAGGTGACACTCTCGACCCTCCCAATTGCCTGTCCTGCCCACTGCTCTCTCTGTCCTCGTCCCCCACCAGACACTGACTGCGCACTTTCATCACAGCAGCCCTCCTGTACTCTGCACCTGGCGCGGCACACTTCACTTTCGGCTTCATCTCAGTTCCCAATTCCCCTCGATCGCGCATCGCTGCATAACATCCGTCAACACAAGCTCCGAGCACAGGCCCGCATCGACGCATCCTCCGACCTCGTCAACCACCACCGCTACATCACCCCTCGACATCTATCTGCCCCCGACCCCTTGGTGACCTTGCTTCAATTCGCTTTGCATCACTCAGTCATTCGCAATCATGTCGCAGAACAGGCCTTCGGCTTTCTCTAGCTTACGTATGGGCGGTAAGGATACCATCACCTCCCCCGCGCTGTTCATTTCCTTCCCTTGTGCCATCTGCACATCCGCCATATAGCTCGCCATTTTCCATTCATTGACCTATTCCTGCGCTTTGCTCGTGCTGACGTCTGGTCCAGAGGTAATTCGCGAAAAGGTCCAGGATGGCTTGACTGGAGAGACAAAAGAGATGCAGTACACCCAGTGCAAAATTGTCGGCAATGGTTCCTTCGGTGTCGTCTTCCAGACCAAGCTCTCTCCCAGTGGTGAAGATGCTGCCATCAAGCGTGTGCTCCAGGACAAGCGCTTCAAGGTCGACAGCCCCCGATCTCCATTCTTCGCTCTTCTCAACTGACTCCGCGCAGAACAGAGAGCTCCAGATCATGAGGATAGTGCGACACCCGAACATTGTCGAGCTCAAGGCGTTCTACTACTCCAACGGCGATCGCGTAGGTCTCAGGCCATCTAATCCTCCGAATACAGTTACTAATGCAGGCTGTACAGAAGGATGAGGTTTACCTCAACCTCGTGCTCGAATTCGTTCCCGAAACCGTCTATCGCGCATCTCGCTACTTTAATAAGATGAAGACAACCATGCCCATTCTCGAGGTCAAGCTGTACATTTACCAGCTGTTCCGCTCGCTCGCCTACATTCACAGCCAGGGCATCTGCCACAGAGACATTAAGCCTCAAAACCTCCTTCTCGACCCCAACAGTGGCATCCTCAAGCTCTGCGATTTTGGAAGTGCCAAGATACTCATTGAGAACGAGCCCAACGTCTCGTACATTTGCTCACGCTACTACAGAGCCCCTGAGCTCATCTTCGGCGCAACCAACTACACAACAAAGATTGGTATGTCCCTGCGGTGCGCCGCATGCTGATCTCAGGCTAATCCGTTAAACTTGTTAGATGTCTGGTCCACTGGTTGTGTCATGGCTGAGCTCATGCTTGGTCAGCCTTTGTTCCCTGGCGAGTCGGGTATTGATCAATTGGTCGAGATCATCAAGGTTCTGGGAACCCCTACCCGCGACCAAATCCGCACCATGAACCCCAACTACATGGAGCACAAGTTCCCTCAGATCAAGCCCCACCCCTTCAACAAGGTAATTTCATTTCGCTGGTCATATACTAGATTTTTGCTCACTCATCCAAAAAGGTCTTCCGCAAGGCCGATCCCAGCGCCATCGATCTCATTTCTAAGCTCCTCGAATACACACCGACACAACGTTTGTCCGCCATCGAGGCCATGGTCCACCCCTTCTTCGATGAGCTGAGAGACCCCAACACTCGATTCCCCGATTCTCGTCACCCTGGAGGTGCAACCAAGGATCTGCCTGAGCTCTTCAACTTCAACCACCACGGTAAGGATAACGATTTTATGATGACGTGATGAAGCATACTCATCTTTTCCAGAACTCTCAATCGCACCTCACATGAACCACCAGCTGGTCCCCCCGCACATTCGTCCTCAATTGGCAGCAAAGGGTCTCGATATTGACAACCTGACGCCTTTGACCAAGGATGCTATGATGGCACGACTGGATTAAAAGAAGAACAAAATGTGAAAAGACAAAAAAACTTATCGGCAAAAAAACTATACACAGATCATGAATTAGCGATGCATACTCTTTTCAAGTTTTCAAGACCTTCGATCGACCCATCAGCGGTCTGCTTTACCGGCGTCTCACCCTGGAGTCTCTCGAATTATTTCACGCATACGACAAAAGGGCAATGAACAAGCTTTGCTTTTGCTTGGACAGACAACAAGACGTCGGATAAAGCTGGTTTCTCGGAGTAATTGCTTTGCTGCTAATGCCGCCGGCGCTTCGGCTGCTGGCATCGCTGTTGATGTCTCTCTTATTTGTCCTTTTCTTTTCTTTTTTACGCCGAACGGGCGGCTCGAGCGAGTTTCTTTTCTTCCTTTTATTCCAAAGTGTGGTGCGGTAGAAATCTCTGAGTTGGAATTTCTCCTTTACAGATTTGACACTCGTTGCATTCATCTCCGGCTGCAAAGATGTACAGTCAGATCAGGTGGTGCTTCGTTCGACTCTCTTGTTGTTTGCTTTTGCGCTCTGATTCGAAAATACGAGCGGGCGCTCGGAAGAGTCAACAAGTTGGAGAAAAAGAAAGTCATGATGGGGTTTGAAGCCGTGTGATGGCATGCGATCGAAACGAGAGATGACCTTTCCCGTCTTTGAGACAGCGGACAGGAAATGGAGCATTGTGATGAAGATAAAGTAACGCAGGGATTTTCTTTCTATCTTCGTGTTTCTCTTGTTCCTTTCCATGATGCTCGGTCTGGTTTCTGTTGTTGTCTAGAGCTCCTGCTCTTACGAGAGTTGCATAGTCAAGCAGACATGGGCGAAAAGTGAATGGTTGCTTTGCGGTTGGCTATCTGACTTTAGACCAGAATTGATTTTGTTCTTTGCATCCCCGTTCGCATCCTCGCTATCCGCTTTCACAAAGACCGCACTAATCTTGGGTACCCTACTACCACTCACGACCTCAACATGGACGATGTATGGAAGTCCAGTTGCTCCTTATGCTGCTACGCCTTCCTGCTTCGGTTCACCCGTATCCACGTCGCTGTTCTTATCCAGAACCGCCTTCACAGAGCTCCCTCTTACTATAGATACTCTTGGTTGGATCACATTTAATCATTTGGTGACTCTTCTTCTGAGACTGCCTCACTATCACAGTCTCTTCACGACAAACGACGGTCATTAGTACTCAAACTTTCAGAGCTAGCCTTCTTTCTTGCATTTCATTGCTTGCTCGACATTTACCTTCTCCATCCATCTTCTGCCTTTGATAGTCTTTGCCTAGTTGTGTACTCTTGAATGCACAAGAAGACTTCTGAGTATCATCCTTCAAGATCGTCAGCCATGGCCAGACAGACGGAAAGAGAGAGAGCGCTGATGATAGCCCGCAAGAAGGTCGGCTATGAGGAACTGGCAGCATTCGAGACGAACGAAGACATGGAGATGAGAGATGTCGAAATGGAAGAAGAAATTATGATGGGCCAGGAAGATGAAGTTGCAGCACAGGTCAGTGTGCTTTCCCAATTGAGCATCTCAGCTTGTGCCAAGAAGCGGCCGCAAGCTCCGCGTCGGATCCTCCAAGCAACAGGGCCGCGCCGAAGAGGGAAGTCCAGATTTCAGAGCAACATTTACATTGCTAGCGACCAAGTCCATCAACGCGTCCGACTGTACGATCCAGACAACATGGCCGACGACAGACGCGGAGGCGGTGGTTACAACAACCGCAAGAGGCGCTACAACAGAGGTACGCGCGCACACAAAACAAAGTCCTTCCCGCATCGTCGAGCTGACCTGCTTTGTTTACAGATGACGACGAGGGTGGTTATGATCGCAGACCCCAGCGCAGAAGATACGAAGATGCTCCTCCCGGTACACGCCTCCGTCGCCAATTGCTCAGTGTCGCCGAGAGCCCAATGAAGAACCCCGAAGATGAGGTTACAGAAATCGCAAAGCTCGTCACCGAAAACTACCACGACAACTACGTCAAGGAGACGTATTGCGACCTGGTCTTGTCTCTGGTGCTCGAGCAACCTTTCAAGATTCCTTTTGTCGCAGCTTCCGTCTTGTGCGCAAACAACGACAAGAGCGACGCTGCCGCCGAGGTTCTGGCTCGCACATCAACTCTGTTGCAGCGTCACCTCGATGCTGGTGAATGGCGCAGTGTCAAGCTGTTGCTACGATTCCTGGCCTGCCTCCAGCCTCTCTTCAGCGACGATGGTGTCTTCGGTATCCTTAACGAGCTTTTTGATCGCGCCGTCGACCTTCAGACTGCCTCGTCCGACGATGCTGTCGGCCTCGAGCTAGTCAAGATCATCCTCCTCACCATCCCCTACGTTCTGGCTGCACCCAACACTGGTCTGGAACAGCGCGCAGCTGAGCTGCTGGAAAAGACCGACATTGTTGCCTCTACGCCGCACGCTCTTGAATCCCTCGTCGACCCATACCCCACGGCCGAGGCCGACCAGAAGCCCATGTCATGCCCCAGTGTGCTTAGCGCATTGCAGAACCAGCTTCAGAGCGAGGCCGCCGCCGGATGGAAGCTCGCCTGTATCCCTCGCCTGACCCGTGTGACCACCCCTGCGCCGGCTGAGGCTGAGAATGGCGACAAGGCCGTGCCTAACAAGCACTCGTTCCCTCAGCTTTCGGTTCCCTCCCCTGTCAACCCTGGTCCCAACGCCCTCTTCCCCGAGATATGCTTCTCGCTCTTCGCCGACCAAGACGTAGAGTCTGTTCCTCCTACTTCCAACATTGCTGCATCGCTGCTGCGAGACGCCGTCACAGATACTATCAACATCCTCGACTTCAACCGAAACGCTGCTGCCAAGTTCCTCATCGATGTCGATTGTTACTGGGCCCCTAACACCTTTGTCAAGCGTGCCACAGCATTCGACAAGCTCAAGGACATTCCCGAAGGACGCTCAACCTGGAAGCCCGAAGATCTGGTCGTCGATGCTGTCTTCTCCCAAATTCTTCGTCTTCCTACTTCGGAGCACAAGCTCGTCTACTATCACTCCGTCATCACCGAGGCATGCAAGATTGCCCCTGCTGCCGTCGCTCCCAGTTTGGGCAGAGCCATTCGTTTCCTCTTCCGCAGCCTCGATGTTATGGACCTCGAGCTTCAGTACCGCTACATGGACTGGTTTGCCCACCACTTGAGCAACTTCGAGTTCCGCTGGAAGTGGACTGAATGGATTGATGAGATTGAGCGCTCCGACCTCGAGCCCAGAAAGGCATTCATTGTTGGTTCGCTAGATAAGGAGATTCGTCTTTCTTTCGCTAAGCGTATCAGAGAGACACTTCCCGAAGCATACGCTCCCCTCATCTCAGAGGGCAAGATGAAGGATACTCCAGACTTCAAGTACCTCAATGAGCAGACCCCTTACGCTCAACAGGGCAACGCCATTCATGCTTTAATCCGCAAGAAGGCTACTGAGGAAGAGATTGAGGCTGTCATCAATGAGATCCAGGCCCTGGCTAGCGAACACGGTGTTGAAGACGTCCTTGTGCCTAGCACTGATGCATACATGACCAGCATTTGCGCAGTTGGTAGCAAATCGCTGTCTCACGTCTTGTCCTGTATCGAGCGTTGCAAGGAACGTCTGCTCGCAATTGGTCCTCAGTCTGAACTTGCACGTCGTCAAATCATCACATCGGTCGTTGATTACTGGGCCGACCACCATGGTACTGCTGTCAACATTATCGACAAGCTGCTCAACTACACTATCATCACACCCATGAGCGTTATCGAGTGGGCGCTGCACGACCACTTGCAGCACGGCCGCGCCCTTGCACAGACTCACATCTACGAGATGATCTCGGCCACCATGTTCAAGGTCAGCAACCGCATGCGCCAGATTGTACGCGCTCGTGCCGAATCCGACCTCTCCGAAGAGCAGAAGAGCTTGCTGGACGAGACTCTGGTTCGCGAACGCCAGACTATGCGTGATCTCTTCAACGCCATCATCGAGGCTGTCTCGACTGTTGCTAACGCAGCTCAAGACGACATGATCGAACGTTTCGACGGTGACAATACCGAGCAGACTCTACTGCAGCAGTGGGGTGCTCGCTGGGCTCGTGTCTGGAGACGCAAGATGGCTGTCGAGGAGGCCATTGTCAGCGAGGCCGCCATCGAGGCTGCTGATGTCGCCAGAGAGGCCGAGAGAGTCAAGGCAGAGGCACAAGCTGCTGAGGCCGCTGCTGCTGCCGCCCAGCAGGCTGCCGATGCCACCATGGAGCAGGAAGACCACGACGTCGCATAAAAAGTTCTTCGAATTTCAGTAGATGCCTCTATGGGCGCAGCGACGATAAAGTGCGACGTGGCCAGCATGGATTCTGCTGATACTTCCTTTTTTCTTATTTCTTTTCATGCCTTATAACCAACCTCATGTATATCCAAGAAGCGATCACTATTCCCAAGCTGCAACTTTCCTTCTTGACTGTGAGACAATTTTTGAATGCTCCTTTACCGTTGATCAACGAATTGATAATATGGCCAATCCTAAATCGCGAAACGATTGCTGATGTCAATCCCGAACTCCATCGCTTCTCACGGCTGAATGTTACAACAACCGTACAAGACTAGAAGTTCGGTGGCTGGTAATTATGTAGATCTAGAGATTAGACCCACAGCGAGCCCGAGGGAGTGGTTTGCCTAGTGAGTGAACGCCTCTCTTGACTCTCCAGGCCCACTAGTGCTGTGTTCCAACGTGGTCATTTTTGTTCTGCTGGGGCAGATTTTTTCTCCTCAGGAGAGGAAATATGGCGTTACACAAAAGCGCCATCCGGGCACGCAAGAGCCCGAGCATGTTGCATAAACGAAATGCTACCTTCGCACCGACGGCAGGAGAGGATGTCGCGGTATTCCCGCATATGTTTTAGTCATTTCCGGGCCTGCATGGTGGTTTATATTGGGGAGCATGCTCGCGTTGCTCGGGATGCAAATGATGCATTTTGCTTCTCCTTTGCTCCGACTCACCGCCATGCATTCATTCAATGTGCATGCCGATAGTGGTATGGAGTTGGTGGAGCTCGTTTCTGCAGTGCATGTCTGTAGCGAATGATTGCATGTTGGTTTAATAGGTGAGGCCGCTTTTTTTTTTTGTTATAAATCATGCATCTCTCCAATTTATTGTGCATGAGCCTGTTCGAGTAACTCCGCGGCCATTCTTCCCATGCTGCATCATGACAGGACGATGGTTTGTAATCAGGTTTCTGTGGTTGTGAGATGTCCATTGTGTATTGCACTCGTCGAGGCCAGCGCTCTAGTGTCTGCGTCGTAGTCGGTTGATGAGCGGGTGACCCTGGCGGCATGGTATGGTATCGTTCGTAGGGCAAATATGGCGGCACTTGGTCTTTATTCTTGGCGAATCTGGTGCTCAACATCTCTGAGTATTATGTATTGCTGCCAGCAAAGTACAATAACTTGAATATGTATAGTGTAGCCGATGTAAGACAAATAGTCCAAACGCATGACGGAAGTCTACTATTTTACGACCGCGCCGAGTGGACAACATGAAAGAGCAAGCATGCAAAGCGATAACGGCGAAAGTAGAGGGATGTCTGAATGTGTAGTCTCGGGTTTCGGTCCCTTGAGGATGGTGGAGTAAGAGTGTCGTGTGATTGGCCGTCACTGATAGCAATGCTATGCATCTTGTGAGTGGTGAGGGGATGAGAGATTGGATGAAAAGGCGAAAGCTCGTTTATGTATGATCGATACTGGTGATTGTCGGTAAGTAAGCGATGGCCGAGGGCATATGCAACCATGGTAGATGATGGAGCCGATGCTAAACGAAGAGGAAACACAAAGCCAAGCTCAAGGCTTACGACAGACAGCGAAGAAACAGTTTGAAAAAGAATGAGCATGGACGGAGCCGGAACCCCGGGTTGGTAAGTATGTACGTGACAAGACAGGAAGTCGCGCCCCTCCAACATCACACGCCAAGGGTCGACCTCCTGCTGCATTTGATCTGAACTCGAAGCATGGTGGATGGAACAAAGAAAGCTGTTTTTGACGCCAGATATGCTTAACGTTACGTGATGCCCCCACTCAAACAATTCAGTGCGACTTCACGCAATCGATCCTTCCTCCTTCTTCTTTGGTAGATCCTTGGTCAGAGCCAAGTATGCAGCCGCAACAACGACGCTGCCAAAAGTGACGCCGATGATGGCCCTACCTCTCCTTCCCTGCTTAAGCTTCAGCTGCTCGTCCTTGCCTAGAATCTTGACTGCATCCTTGAGGAAGGCATAACTGAGTCCACTCCATGCTGTGGTTGCAGCCACCAGAATCTGGAAGTATGTCATGAATTGGGCAAGATTGAGTTTTTCGAGGCCCATATCGTGCATAATGCCCAAATGGTGGTTGTCTGCTGTGATGACAGGATATGCCAGAGTGGCGCCGATGAGAAGCAGCTGGAGGAAGGTGTTGTACTTGCTCATGGTGGTAGGGTGCACCTCAGCAGATGGCAATGAGAAGTCCCAGTAGCGCTTGAAAGTCTTTGGCGCTGGCAGAGATGCATATCTCCAATAGAGTGCAGCCACTGCAAGTGATACATCGCGCCCCAGGATGAGGGTTGCTAGAGATGCTGCAACACGGGTTAGTTGGGGGCGTCTCATGCAACGTAAAATCACTCACCCGGCAAGAGCCCATTCACAGACAAAGTGACGGTCAAAATGGTCATCAGAAACTTGTCGGCCATAGGGTCGATGACACTGCCGACAACAGTTTGCAGCTTATACTTGCGTGCAATCCAACCATCAACCAGATCGGTGATACCTGCATATGCGAAAAGAGCAAGAGCCCATTTGTGCTGTTCGTGCAACACCAAATATCCAACAAACGGCGCAGCGATCAGGCGTGACGCGGTCAGAATATTTGGAACATTGTAGATTTGCTCGCGTGGTGACAAGGAACGCGGTTTGTCGTCTATACTGCTTCTTTCCTGGCCCGCGACATTGATGCTCTGCGTGCCAGATGCTGCCGCCTCATTTTCTTTGTGCTTCAACCAGCTGTCAGCCAATGTTGCATGCAAATATTGCACTTCACGACTTCGAGATGCAAGGCTCGAAGCCGTACTGCCATTCAATACACAACGATTCTTTGGCAATCTCAACGGAGATACTTAAGGAAGCACTGGAAAGACTTACGGAATTCCCAAGACTGCCTTTCTTCGCAGTGGAGACATAGCGGCGTGGATTGGGTTTCAAGGTAGAGCATGAGCTATGGTTGCCATTATTAGATCGTATCGTCTACGATCATCCATTGCGAATTTACCTTGTTGCGGAACTCAAGGTAATGCGGTACTTCGGACTGCAGCGGTATTGCTGGATGGGCCAGCGGAGCGCAAGATGCGCGGAGCCCGATGCTGATGTCGATACCGATGGTCTAGTGACCGCGGCGTAGGTGCGGTTACGGCACAGTAAAGGGAGTGATCGGCTGGTCATGGCGGCGGAGCTGACAGCTGACAAGCTGGTCGAGATGCTGAGACGTGCCATTGACCACCTTCCATGGCTCGTAAACAATGTCTTATTGACTGCTGCAGTTGGATGCGACATGTCGTTCGGTTGGCGCGCTTGCAAAAAGGTCCGTTCGCCAATTTGGAAAAGAGAATCACATGAGAACGCCAACGCTCCGATGATCGTCATTTTCAAGACGCTGCAGATCCAAAAGTCCGAGGCGTTCGAGAGCACATCCCAGAAATCACTGCTAGGGCTGCTATGCAAGGAATGTCACTGCTTTGTTAGAGCAATATCTGCCGACGCACACATTTTCAAAGAATTCCAGCTGTAGCTGCTGATCACACATATCAGTCAGTGGATCATGCTCGCGATCTGAATGAACCTCACGACGTGGACGAAGCATTCCACCACATAAAGTCTAAAGCTATGTGCGCCTGGAGCTCATCACGAAGTCCCAAAAATTGAAGGCGACCAAGAGCACACACTGCATCAGATAGATAAGTCACCCTAGATATGTTGATGATGCACGGTCTTGCTCAAATCATGGTTTGCCGTTGTTGATCATACACTTCAAATGCTGCTTTATTCGAATACAATAAACAATTGATGCCCAACACTGTCGTAGCTACCCGAGATCGGTCCTCGCTTTTAGAAGATTTGTCTTTCGCTGTGAGAAAGAGACAACAAAGAAGCAAAGAACTCTCGCTGTAACGCAAGATCGAAGAAAAGAATGTCGTTAACATGAACACCTCAAAAAGGATGGCGTTTGTCTACTCATGAATAATTGCTCACAGCAGGCTTTCCGTCATTATAGTATTGCGTGCTCTGAACAGGGGGCGCCGTGTCGCTGCTGTGCCTGTAGCTTTGAGGCGCGCTGAGACTGCTTGGAGGCCCATAGCTAGGTGCACCATAGCTTCCACTGGTGGGTTGTGAATGGCTGTTGCCATATCCGGAAGCCATACCAATGCTGGGCATTTCGCCTTGTGATCCACCGCTCTGGCTGGTGTATTGTCTGTAGCTTGACATGCTAGGAAGATTGTTTGGAAGGTTGGAGCGTGAAGAATAGGCGTTCATCGACTGTGGCGGTGGCCCCACAGGGGGAGACCTCATACTCTGCTGCTGAGGTGAAGCACTCTGATGGGAGCTTGGTTGAACGCCATAGCTTGTTGGCTGATATTGCGATGCTGTGGCCGTTTGTGCTGGTTGGTACTGCGACTGTGTTGCCACCGGAGTAGATGAGGTAGTCATGCTGCTTGGTGGGCCGTAGCTCGGAGCAGGTGTTCTCATTGGTGACTGATATTGCGATTGCATTGGTGGCATAGGTGTGTAAGAGGTAGTTGATGTCTGAGGAGTTGATGCATCCGCGCGGCTGTAGTAAGCATTGTAACTTTGCTGCGAAGGCGCTGCGCTGTATGATTGTGGCCAAGAAGGTGCTGGCGCTGTAGCTGGCAAGCTATTGTATACGCCTGCTCCAGTGGATACTGGCGCGGCACCGTACATGGGTGGATAACCAGGCGCGACGTAGCTTTGGCGCATCATGTAGCCAGAAGGTGCTACCATATGCGAGTAGCCTAATTGAGGATATGCGTGGCCGCTGTGGTCGACAGCAAACTGGTCCTGCTCCTCAACAGGTGCACGGAAATTTTGCTTCAAGTATAACTCAGGTCGAATCGCTATGCCATTGAGACGCGAGTCAGTCAAGGGTCGTTGGAGCTTTCGTTGCTTGACATCTTCGACAGTGTAGTAAGAAACCAGGTGGTGCGAAACGCCGTTCAAGGAGATGCTCATGGTCTTCTTGACAAGGCCATTGGGCCTGAAGCCGTAACTGTCGACAAGAGAGCCGATAAGCTGACGCTCCACCTCTTTCTCGCTGTCAGTTGTACCTGGTGCGGCAGACTTGGGGTCTGAGGGGTTCGCAGGTGACGGAGGTGTTGGAGGGAGTCTGTTGTATTCAGAAACTTCGTTGTCCTCAGATTCGCGGCGGCCTTCGGGTTCTTGAGAAGATCGTTTGCGTTTCATCGCACGCTTCTTCTCGCCAGGAGGGAAGGGCTTCTCAAGTTCGCGGTAGATCAAAAAGTTTCCCAAGATGCGACTAGGACTCCAAGCGACGCCGTCAGTCCATCGCTTGATGCCCGACGCGTTTTCTTCATAGATGAAAACACTTCCACTCTTGATTAAGCTTGCACGCTCACGGTCGTGTGGACGACGGGGAACATGGTGCAGCTTTCCGCTCAAACAGGCCTCGAAGAGGACAAGTCCATCCATGCTGTTCTGGATGAACCCATGCCATGTAGGCTGGAGCGGGCCAGAACCAGAACCACTGCCACTCATACTGGTCAATGAAGGCAGTAACCTTGAGGATTGAGGTTGATATAAGGGTCAACTATCGTTGACAAGGTTGGAGCAGATAAAGCTGAGGATGAAAGTGAATCCAGAATTGGATTCGAGGCCTTTTTGCTTTCTTGCCTTCAGGAGGTCAGCGAACGATTCGCGTGATGGAAACAGATCAAATCGTTGAATGAGTGGATGACGAATGAATGGCAGAGAGAATTTGCGTAAGGACGCGGAGGTAAGTGGATGCTTCGGTGGCCTGACAGAGCAGCGAAACACAGATATCAGGGCAGGTGATATACTTTCAGAGATTGAAGTAAGGCAGGGGAATAGAGTGGTGATGGTGTGAATGGCCTATGAATGAGGGGAAGAGAACGGTGATAGCATATTGGGAAAGAGACAGGCTGGGAGCACGGATTGCTTTGGGGAATATGCGCTAGCTTCGTAGAAGCGCAACGCGTTAGAATAGACTTTCCACTTACCGGCAAGTAAAGTTAACCACAATTGCCCACGGCGAGCTGGTACTGCAAGCGCAAGCGACTCTGACCTTTCGATATTCTGATTTGCGTCAGTCATTGAACGAGTGATATGCTAAGGGTTGAGACACGATTTGACTCACCCGTTTTCAGGTCAAGGCTTCGAGTGGTATGGCTCGATGTTAGAAATCTGAGATGTCACAGGTCGGCCAAGCAACTGCTTATGGCTCGAGGTCGGGAGGGGTCGGTTTGTCAATCAGCGGTCCTGCTCGAGCGCGATGGCTGGTTCCGCGGAATCAGATGGATGATGCTGGCAAACTGATTGCGCAAAGCTGTGTTGGGTAATTAACAAGTGTTCATGAGCCTGTTTTGGAATGGAAGATGAGACCCTACCTAGAGGGATGTCGGCGGGCAAGCAGGACAATCTGTTGCAAGATTGGCTTCGTAGCACAGCTTGGACAATACTGAGGCCGTGATCGCACTGGCAGGGTATGTTCGGCCCGAGGACAGATCAGGATGGATGCAGTGATCAAAAAGTCGTGAATTGATGGGTGAGCCAATAATTGGGCACCGACGAGACGATCAGAGTTTGGACCGGACAATGGCGTGCGGCGGGAATGCTTTAACAGACTTTGAGAGTTTTGAGGGGTTAAGATTTGGGAGGGTGAAGATTGACTCTCGGTGGGGAAGAGGGTGACAAGAGTAAAAGTAGTCTGGTGAGCAACTGCAGGTTTAATAAAAATTCACACTGGATAGCAGCACGGATGGGCCGCTTTTTAGCAAGAGGGGAAAGCAGCGCAACGACGCTTCTGCTCAAGGAAGACGCGAGAGCCGGTGACGATCGGACGTGCTTGGCCTCGGCGAGACTTGCAAATCAAGGGACAGAGGTCAGAGACACAGTCCAGAAAAACGGTCGATTTGACAGCAGGCACAGATGTCTTTAATTGAATTAGAATTATGCCAGTCGAGCGGGAGTGGTTCGGAGCTAGCATCGGCGGTTCTTGTGAGAATGAAAAACGTCTGTCAGAGCGACCCCAGAAGGGGTGTGAAGCCGCTCGTTTGCTGACTGGACGGAGCATCTCCCTAGTCTCGCGGATGCCCATCCTATCTAGGTAAGGGCACACAGTAGCGCGGGAATCCGATCATTGCAGAGATTCTTGATGATGATGATGACCTGCAGAGACAATCCCAGGGACCCAGCCGCCCGGTCAAGGTCCAGCCCGAGACACTGCGCAGTGCGCTCCAGCGAGCACTTCTGCTCTTCGTTATGCACACCAGCGGTTGCATGTTTGAGCAATGCGACGTTGACAGCATGTTGGTCTTCGGCTACCTGCATGTCTTGCGACGAATCATCTCGCGCTACCAGCCTGACATGTCGACTCGCATGGTCGTGATCCGGTGCAGCGCTTCCCAAAAGCAATACGACACGTCCACTGTCCAGTTGTCCGTGTTCTGAAACTACGAAACGGCGACTGAAGGTGACTGATGGAGTTGTGGACTCAGCTCGGGTCAACGCTACGGCAAGCCACCCATATTCAATGACGATCAAGCAGCATCTCCGCTGGTACGTGCTAGGCAGAGTTGGTCCATCCGACCAGAGATGTTCTCTACCTGGATGAACAACTCGGCAGCCGTTTGTGACTCCGCGGCGCGCTCGAACACAGCCACCAGTCTGAGCAATACTGGTTCGCAATCGACGCGTTCCTTGAAATGTACTCGAGAGCTACACTTTCGATGTCAATCTGGTCACTAATCGTACCAATCTGAACCGGGGTGTCTGATTGGATGCGACACATTCTGCCCTAAGCAACACAACTGCCCCTAAGTTGAACTAAAGCGAAGCGGCTGCGTGCCATGTGGGAAGTGGCCATACGAGCCGACCCCAGCGTTCAGTCCTAGCCTCCATCGAATCCGGCTACCTCGGTACTCGTACATAGCGTTTTACGCACACACGTCTTGTTCACAAATGTGATCACATATCCGAGCACCCGAGCACGATGACTATGATTAGTGCTAGCGTCAAGATGTGAATAGTAATCGCTGATGAACGATGCGCTCGAACAGAGAAATATACTTCAGCAGTTTGCAGATAGACTTATCTCACAAGGATCAAATGGTAGGATTGGAACGGAGACCTCTCCGGAAATAAGCCATGGTTTGGTCAATTGAGTATCTGGGTTAAGCAGGGCACTCTAAATTAAACGGAAGTTTAGCATTCAATATCTGTTCTCGTTGAACAAGATGTCACCAAGCAGCCAGTAGCCTGCAGGGTATTCGTCTGTACACTTGACTTGGCCATGAAATGGTCTGCAGAATTTTCAGCGAATTGACAAGCGAATTAGTGCGACTACACGGGGAGGTTGATCCTAGCGGCTCGTCCGAAAACGGACAAGGCTTTTGGAGCGGCGCTACGCCACTCCTTCGGAGACATGTGACATGGCTAGATGCATCAGAGAATGAAACTGCTTTCTGAAGCAGCATCGAGTATACGCATGACAGTATTCCTTAGACCGAGATAGGTACAAGGAGTGGACGAAAGACATACATTTGATGATAACGGAAGCCAAGTGATGAGGAAAGTCAAACGCTCAGGACAGACGTTCGTACCAGTACGGCGGATCCAATCTTTTCCAGAAGACGCCCGAGCGGTGATGGTCGAAAGTCAATATGACGAGATGGAAGAGGTGCTCACAGACCAATTGCTGCCTTGGGAATTGCTGAATCAGCTGGCGCTTTCTGGAAGGATATGCGTTCCATGATCTCAGTGCGCATTGCATGATCGAGTACTTTGGTTCGAGTCGAAGAGTGCGCATAGCAAGCGATTCGCTTGACTTGGTTCCAGTGCGCCCCAGCTCAATTCAATCTGTATTCACTTCGTGGGGTCAAGTTAATGATCGACAGGAGAAACGCGGATGTCAGGTGGCAGTCCCGCCGGATGTGCCATTAGAGTTCAGCGATGGTGAACCTCAGGACCTGGAAACAGGTGTGAGCGGAGAGTGCCGTGGTATACCAGTGCTGCATCCTGTATGCATCTGAGCTCGAGCAACTACGTACTATGACATACCATTCGATGACTAAGAGCATATTTCGTTCCGGTCGAAGTCCAATGCTCATCAAACGGTTTGCATAGCGAACTTCACAAGGGCTGAGACCAACCACCGGAATGGCCGTTATGAATCTCGGTCGTACGAAGGCCCTTGGCCATACGTCATGTTCTTCGTTACGCCGAGAAGAACTCATGCAAACGGAGCATTAAGCATGATCCGATCCGAAACGCAAATACTTTCGAAACATGTACATGTACAAGGCTTCGCAGTGATGTACGAAGTACGCTCGTACACGTATCCCGACAGATACTCGAATCTCAAATGTCTGGTTCCTACCTGATAAACCCGAACTGATGATAGATCGAGACATCTAGTCGGTTGGTCGGCTCCGGACTCAAGGAATGACAGACGATTTCGGCCGGAGCAACACGGTCCCCTGTTGTTCACTAATCATCAACAGGCATTGACTAATGAATCCTTGGGGTTTTCACACCTCCCTCTTTTGTACAATGCAGACGTTTAGGTTCCTCCTACAAGGTGCATCGTCCCTTGAACCAAATCTGACGTGAAAACTTGATGGCGCATGGTCATTAGGGTCAGCCTGCCGAAGGTGAAATCCTCCCCGATCCCGGCGCAGACCAACGGCCGCCGTCAACCTTGTCATCGAGTTGCGCAACATTCACCTCTACGACCTTGAGCCTGGCTTGCCGTTTCAGGACTGGGATTTTCGGTCGGTTCGATGCACCAGATATTTTCTGAACATACCGCTTCTGGCATTTCCACTCGTAACGTGTGGTCTGCTGTAGAACAATTCCATCATTCGCCGCTGAAAGTCCTCGAGAACCCACAACGCCTCTCCCAACGCTGCCTGATGATAGTGTCCGCAATGTTTTGCTTCGTGTTATGGCTACGCGTACAGGCCTATATTCGCAAAGTGACTTTTGCTAAAGACATACTAACGTTGGCTGGCGCAATCTCAGCGTGAACTTCAAAGAAACTTGGAACCGGGCATCCAAGGAAACAAGACACCCACATTGCGAAGCCTTCCGAACCTGATACATCTCATGCACCCTTTGGCGCTTTACGTATGCCCGCGGGGATAACAAGAGATTCAGCTCATACAAGTCCTTCGACAACCGCCGTCTGACCTTCTGTTTCCTTCGGAAGGTACTATCTCCGTCCAAGTCTCCCCAGTTCGAGCGCCGTTGAGCATCACGGTACCGACCGGCTCCGGTATACGAGTCCCTGTGGGATGTCATCTGGATCCTGCCTGTGTTCTTGACGACTCACGATCTATTCGGACCGCGCTTCCCTGGCCCAGGTTTCATGGTATGCCGCTATTCCATCCTTCACAGCCCAGAAAGATGTGTTCTTTTGCTTGCTTGACCACGTCAGGCTAACCGCCTGCGACACTCATGTGACCCGCCGAGTCGGGAACCTGCGGCTAAGGCACCTTCAGGGATTCATGTACTCTTCTTGTCTCGGTGTCCAGATTTATGCTGCGAGCAATTCATTTCGCAAAACAATACTAGTTTATCTGTTTGACTTCGATATCACGTGGAACAGCCGCTTCAGCACGGATAGCTTTCGGTCTTCTCGCACCGAACAAGGGATACAACGTCAAGGACCTTGTGAGTTGATATTGACAGTTTCTAAAACTCATACTCTGAGTCTCTGCAGAGAGCATTTTTGCTCAGGGTTGCTTTTTGACGTTGCTAAGTCATGGGGCTTGTGCTGATGCCTCTCTCCCGGCAGCTTGTGCTCATTTTGGGTTTCAACACTTTGAGAAACTTCGCGCTTAATGCGCTGCGCCACTGGTAGAAGGCTCACCGTACGAATCCATGAGCAGATCACTTCTCTACACGATGGTATCATGATCATCGTTGAAGTTTGATGTCTGCTCATCTCAAGGCACATGCTCCGCCGAGTGTTTGATACGCCCGTATTTGCTGAATATACCGCAACCAGTTGCTTGCCCTATGTCCATCCATGGAGCCGCAAAAAGTACAGGGGAAAACAAAATACCGCCTGGCAAGTCGCCAACGCGCATGGACCTGATACCGTTCCCTCATTTCGTTGCGCAATTACGAGGTAGGCGGGGTCATGTCGTTGGCTCTCGTAGCCATGTACCAGACTCTGGTTCAGGGATCACAGCCATTCGACCATTAGTGCACGGCGTTGTGGCCCTGATTATTTGATTCTCGTATCGTCAAAGTTGACATCGTCTCTGCCCTCGAAACTGCTGCATCAACTAGCTGGCAGGTCACTGAGGTTAGCTTGGTCGCGCCGCAACAGCTTGCACGGTACTGCCGTCAATGGCTTCGACGCTGCCCAATCTGGTGTGTGGTGGCGCCAGCAAGCAATCGTGGGCGTTGTCCAGGGCTCAGTGGCAGCAGCAGCTGAGGGGATTGGAGACTCACCCATCGCTCCCAAAGACGGCCCTCAACCAAGTGCTTTGGATACCAATTCCCACACGAATCCCCTAGCAAGAGAGTCCACCTGTCACCTACCGTCGAGACGATCGTGGTGGCCTCTTTTCCATGCCGTGCAAGGGTATCTCCCTTGCTCAAATATTCATGCACATGCAAGATCCACGTTTTGGCGATAGACTGCAGAATCGTATCAATCTAGAGAGGCACATCGCTTGTGCGACCTTGTTATGGCCAAGGTAGCTTTATCAGAGGCAGATGATAGCTCTCGTTTCTGCAATGCTCATAACCCTTGCATCTCGTTAGTGACTTGGAAGCAGAAATACACCATGATGACGCGTACAGGGCATCGATCTGACCTCCTCGTACATAGCATCTTGTCGCCTGCGCGATCTCACTGTCCTCTTGAGATCTTGCAGGGCGGTGAACAAGCTATCTCTTGTACTGTATCTTGAGAATGCAGACGCAGTAGCCCATACTTACTTTCAATCTAGCGCAAGCAATGTAAGTGTCGATCAGAATACCGGGCAATGTTCAAGTCCTCCGTCAGACGCCGACCCCTGTCATTGTTGTAGACCAGGACTTGAGTGAAAGCTCATACAACACAACTGTTTCGTATCAGAAGGTGATGAAATAGTAGTATGCCTGGTCAGCAGCTGAAGTCCACGACTGACTCATGTGTCGTTTGCCAACTTTGCCCATCAATGCTTGGGCTTCAGGAAGTGTTTGTCACGTCTGTCCGACGGGGCAATGGATCGGCAACGACGGGGCAGCAGCGACCATGCTTTCCATAGAGTACCCCGTGTCGGTATTCTCAGGCTTTGAGTCTCAGCTCCCTCTCCCTCCAACAGTTGATATTTCTCCCGCGTCCAGAGCTTATTAAATTGATAGCCCAGTTCATAGCGGGCGACGTGCAAAGAGTGTAAGTTCGAGTCAGCTTTGAGGCTCCGTGCTCGTCCGAGTTTTCTGGTTCTTTTCCATGTCTTCTCCACAAGATCCTGTTACAATCTCTGGAAAACATTGAGATCTGGGTTATTGGCCAAAGGCTTGACTCGGACTTCATGACATTCTCTATGACATCGCAAAGTAGAGCGTCCTATGCTTGATCTGTGTTCTATGCTCATGCTCTCGAGCGCATCCTCAGGACTTTGAGCAAGTCAGACATCCCGCAGGACGAATGTTTCGCGTTCCAGGCTGTGCTGATGCCATCTTGCTTGAAGAACCCGTTCAATATGAACGATCCTTTCCTATAGAAATTCAGGTTGCAACAACATTTCCACAGCCTTAAGATAGAAGACGAGCAGACCAGAGAATGCCAATAGTGCAGACGAAAAGGGAAGGTAGGAAATCGAGTCTCCTGTACCACAAACAGATGCCTCAGGCACTGATATAGCAACGTCCAGGTATATCAGACAAACTTCCACGCTCTCCACACGCTTAACAGCAACAAGCGGAGTCCAAACCTACGCATCTCAGATCTCCAACTCTTATATAGTGTTGTCTGAGTCAAGTTTCGATCTCTCTTGCCCTACCGGTTTGTAGCGAAGTGCAAATCCAAAAAGGATATATTTTCGGTCCTATAACACCGAAAGTATGCCCACCACACCGGCAACGAACGTACCGAAACTCATTATTTTAATCTTTTGCTTCGCCTCTCTCCCCTTTTGACGTTCCAAAGTATGAATAATAATCTTTCCACTTGGAACCATGCTCCTGGGATTCAAAACGAGAATCGATTCAAATCATTTAAGCATATATCCAACCTTTTAAACTCATACATAAGCGCGCGCGTCTATCATTTTTCGGTGTTTGGGAGATGGAATTTGACTTCAAGTCTGTCGAGAGCTAAGTCCATTGCACCGAGCCATCTTTAAAAGGACGACAGTCGCTACTCGGGTCAGATGCTGGTGCAGACAATTATATAGGTCGTTCAGTTCTAAAATTCTAATCCGGTAATGGCTATCTATCGAACAAAAAAAGAAATATCGAGGAACAACACATCTCTGCTATGCCCTCGAAAAATCCAGGATCACCTGAATAAAGGGTGCTGTCGAAGACAGAAACCAGAATGTCTTAAGAGAGCCTCCAACATAGCTCTTGCATACCACAAATGACATTTTGAAAAAAGTCGACGTATCACCAAATTGTGACCATGCTGCACAGCTGACCCTGAAGCCGTTCTTCGTCGAGACATGGTCGTCTAAGTACTCGCCGGAGCGAAGTCCTAGTTGTTGTACTTGAGTGTCCGATAGAGTATGCAATAGACCTTAGAGCCGAGTCATGGCCCAGCCATAGACCTCTTGCTTCTCTTCAGGTGGTTGTTTCTGTCTTCCTTGACCAGATGGGTGTGCTTGTAACCAAGAAGTCGTCACCTCTTCATCCCTTGATGGCCAACAACTTGTTCAGAACATCCTCGGCCGCACCCTCGATCTTTTGTCTCTCAGCCGGCGTCATCTTCTTCAAGACATATCTCGCGACATCGTTGGGCTCTCTACTGACTGGCCTTCCAATTCCTACGCCAATTCTCACAAACTTGACACCATTCAAAGTTGCCAGACAACTCTTGAGTCCATTGTGTCCCCTGGCAGAAAGCCCTTCTTTATCTCTTATCGTCACCGAGCCCAATGGCTTTTCCAACTCATCATGCACGACGACCAGTCTTCCTTGCATATTGTTCTCGCGCGCCCAAGTGCGGTAGGCAGCGCTGACGCCTTTGCCGCTCTCATTCATGAAAGTGGGCGATTGCCATAACGTCCACGGCATCTCTGGGTTGTAGGAGCGTGTGAGGGTGCCATTGCCGTATGAGCGATCTTTTGTGAACTGGCCGGCTTGCAGGAGTGTTGCTAGTGCAGCTACAACGTTGTGACCGGCGCTGTGAAGAGTGTTTGCGTATGCGGCGCCTGGGTTGCCCAGACTGCAGATGAGGAGCGGGAGGGAGGTCATTGGTGCGTCGTCCGTGAGGCCAGACGCTAGAGGAGTGTCGACACGAGAAGGCGGTGTTTGTTGTTTCGCTCTACGATTTTTCTTCTTCTTTGGTGTCGAGGTTGTAGAGGAGGCAGTTGCGACCGAAGTGGGAGAATCTGCTCGTGCTGAGGAAGTCGCGCTGTCTGTTGCGACAGCTTCTTGTCGCGAGTCGATAGGTAGCGACTGCCCTTCGGAAATTGTGTCGCAATCGGCGGCGTGAATGTTTGGTGATGTCATTCTCGATGTTTTCGGTTCGCTGTTCATTGGTTTCTATCTTTACAAATTCGAGGAATCCAGGTCTTATGTACTCGATGAGAAGCAGGCGAGTCTTTTCTACTACATCATCATCGTTGTTGATTGATGAGTTGGTTGAGTCACCGTAGGCCAATTCCGGCCATGCGGTCTCGACGCCATTCTTTCTTGCTCCATTTCAATTACACTACGCGTCACTAACTGCTGCATGAGTCTGTCGACCCATGCTACTTATTGTAGCTGTTTCTAGCATAGGAAGTCTTGACTGGCTATTCTGAAGTTCTTTGCACATCTTGTTATTGTTACATGCCTACTTTCTCCGAGTTTGTCGACCCATGAGAATCGAACAGGTTTCTCGATACTGCAGTACTGTTCCAAGATCATTCACTTGGGAGTAATTTAGCCCAGACCTCTCAGCCGATACAGTCGGTTGTCTTCGCTCAGGTTCCATGAATTTCAGATTTGGTTTCCTCGGTGTAGTATTCCCACGGATGAGTTTCAAGATGGCAACCGAGATATGTGACCTTCAACCTGGTCATCTCTGGGTCGTTGGACATCAGTGCTTGCGGACGCAATGATCTGCCTTTGAAGTGTTCGTGCACATTGAAACGGCCAAGTAGGAGACGGAACGCCTCGAGCTCTGGAATGCCTAGTGAATTTGTTTTGTGCTGATGCATGATCTCTGACAATTCCTTTGTCATGTTGTTCTCCAAGGTCTTTGCGCACTCTCTTTTTGTAGGAGCGCTCGCACACTCAACACGAGCTATACCATTCCCTACATGGATGCACCATGTACGACGCGTGGTGGAAGGTCCGGTGCCATGGGAAGCAGGTGCATGGAATACAAGATGCTTGAAGTGGAGAGGCGCACCGAGCATGGCGCATCTTTCTGCCCAGCATCGAGTGTCTGTCGAGAGCATGGGCGTTTGAATGACGGAGAAGTCCAAGTCTCCTCCAGAATCATGGCCTTGCCAATAGAATTCAGAGTCATCATTCGTGAACTGGACACTTGAAACTTCCCGGAAGATCTGTTTGCACACCAGAGCTAGCTTTGGTATCGGTATGCGGAATTTGTGGAGGTTGAGTATAAGACCGCAGGTCGTTTCTTCCAAAACAAGCTCGTAAATTGCGTTCCGCAGTTCGCCAGGCAGACACAGGAACATAGGTTTGTGAGGTCTGTCCTTGACGATAGTCTTCTGCCTCAACGCCTTGACTCCAATCGTAGCTGCTTCCCACTCGAAATGATCTGGTGGTGTTGTGCGCCTTGAGGGTGACCCGACCATTGACTGGGCTGCCATACTGAGAAACAATCCTGCTGTGAGCTCAAAATCAATAAAGACGAAGTGAAAAACGCTGACTTTGATAAATCTGGCCGACGAGTCGGCAATAAGTTCTAGAGAATGTCAGATGGTGATTGCTCATGAGTCAAGATTGCGGGCAAATCACCTTAGACTTTTGCTGAAAGTTGGAGTAGCAAGAGTTCTCATTATTGATACTTATATGGTAGCCTGTGCGATCAGGAAAGCTACTTTGGTGAAGTGTCGAGACTAGAAACTTGCATTAACTCTAGCAAAGTGATTTCAAGGATTGTTGGCACCACCAAAAACAATCTTCTGCATCACTTTCCAGCCTGCAAGCTCAGATGGCATCGTGTGCGGAAGCAGTTCAGTAGAAGGCGATGTTGTTGCGCTCTTTTATTGCGAGTGGAATCTGAGGATAATGAACGATTTGAGTAGACAATTCTTCTTGCCATGCTCCGCTGATGGTATATCTGGTTGCGAGTCTCGGCTGGTAGACACAAGAATTCGATGGCTTCAGCTTGAAGATCTATGATGCAGGAGCTGATGGTTGCGGAAAATGTAGTGCAGCGGAGATGTGATCGAAGACAAAGATTCTTGGGCACGTGCCAGAGCGGATGACATGCAATCGACCTGGATGCGCGGAGGCCTATAAACAAAAGCTGCGAGATCAGCAGATCATGAGTTATTGCTAGGCATGTTTCATGCAGCGCAAAACATGCAGCACGAAATCACGAATGTAATCAGGGAACTCGATGGAGAGGTGTACACAAACTCTTTCATTGTAATACCATCAGCATACCTATAACCTCCACATGTACTCTCCAACAGCCTGAAAAGGCTCGACTCGATACAACACTGCAACATCTTTCTTAATCACCTTCATATGCGCCAACAATTTTTCGAGGGCATTAGTCGTGTTTCCCATAAAGACAAGGCTGCTTTGAGATAGGCAAGAAGCCAGTCAAGGAAAGCCAGACTTTAAACAAGTCACCTCACACCACCATGTTATGATTGATGCGACGACCGATTTACTGGGTCTTGGCGGACTCAACAGGGCCACGGTTGAAGAAGCGGCCGAAGAGAGGCTGGAGGAGCGAGTTGAAGACAATGGTGGCACCGCTGTATGACATTAGCATGAGCGTACATCAATGTAAAGTCAAGAAAACTTACCCGGTCTGGGGAAGGGACATCCAGAGCACAAGGATGAACTTGAAGGTGTAGTAGAAGGCTAGAAGAATGTTAGCGAAACGGTAATAAGCTGCAGGGGAGCGGACGGGATAACGCACGGAACCAGTAGACGGCGTTGACGGCGCTCTCGAGAACGGTCAAGAAGGCGTAAGTGACCCAGTAGGTCAACCAGTGGGTGTCATCGGCCTTGGTCTGGGAGAACAGAGCCTCGAGCGAGTAGTAACCAGGGATGATGAAGCCAGCAAAGTTGACGAGGAACTCGCCAGCGATGTTGAAGAAGATGAGGAAGAAGTAGAGGGCACCGAGACCGAGGACAACGTAGACCTTGGGGACGGAGCTCTGCTGCTCAAAGTTGTTGAGGGCAGGGTACTTGGACAGCTGTAGATAGCTTGGTCAATTCGAGCGAACAGGCACGTGGAGCTCTGGAAGACGTACCTCCTTGTCGAGCTGCGAAATGTGCTGCTGGGCGCGTTCCTGGAAAGACATTTTTGATAACGGGCTGAATTAAGGCTATGCAAACGGCAAGCAAATGAGATTGGAGCGAGAAAAGCGAGGTGGTTGATGGGTTTAGGGGAGAGAAAGGTTCGAGGCCAGGAGAGACGAGAGCTCGAAAAACCCCGTACGTCAGCGCTCCTTCCTGCCCGGGCCGGCAAATCTTTGGCTGCAACCTGCAGGCTGTCTGTGCCTTCCTGCTGAAGCCGGCCACACGCACACCCTGCCAACGAAGCGACAACGGTTTAAGAAACAACGTTGCAGGAGGTTGCTGTATACAGCAACTGCCAATTTCCGTGAGATTGAAGCTCATTATTTCCTCGCTCCCAGTGCAAACGACCTAAAACACTGCTCGCTTTGAGAGGACGATTTGGTCGGTGTGTGACGTATTGTCATCGCGCATTTCACGTGACTTCAGCTTAGTTGTTCGGCGCCCGGTTGCTGTTGGTAAACACATGCCAAACATTGACGATCCGCATCGCTACTCGTGCATCCTCGACTCGCCTTTGATCCTCGACAACTCGGATCCAAACCAGCGCATAGCCTGGACGCGCCGCCTCTCGTCTCACTAGAGAATCTCACTCCTCGAGATTTGTTTAGACGTCTACACGCGTGGCCTTGTCGGTGTCTTCCCGGATCATTACAAACAAATAACTTGGAAGTCAACAACATCAATATCAACAAACTCGACCTCACTGGATTATGACCACGAGAGACCAATCGACATAGCCACCATGCAGCGAACACGCTCTACCCACTCGATACATCGTCCGCTGTCGCGCGCCTCGACTCAGAGCGCCCACTCTCCCGCTCCCGACATGCTACATCAACAACAATACATGAATCACCACAACCCGGAGACAATGCTGCTACATTACGCCCAAGGCTCAGCACCGCACATGGATGCCCAGATGATGCAGCGCACCTTCCAATCACAACACATCCCCATGGACCAGTTCACCGCGCAAGCGCAGCAGTTCGCGACTCAAGATGGCTCGTATATGTTCCAGCCCGCCGAGTACGCCGTTCCCATGGGCCTTGCTGCTTTCCCCCAACTCAGTGGCCATGAGCCAGAGGATCGCCGCCGCAAAGGTTCATCCGCTACCGCAACCAACGACAAGGAATTACGCGAGTTGCTGGCCAAGAATGAGGCACGCTCATTACCTGAAGTCGCTCAAGAAGTCATCGCCAAAGAACGCACTCCTCAGGCGGAAAAGACAAAACAGTTGTTCGCTATGCTCTGGTAAGTTCATCATGTTGATGATTCCTTCTCTTGCTAACGCAACTCCAGGCTGCGCAAGGTGTGCAAGGCAGCCAAAACATCGGTGCCACGCAACCGTGTCTACTCACACTATGCTACCCGTTGCGGTACGGAACGTGTGGTGCCTCTCAACCCAGCATCCTTTGGTAAGCTGGTGCGAGTCATCTTCCCGGGCATCCAAACTAGACGACTTGGTGTCCGTGGTGAGTCCAAGTACCACTATGTCGACTTGTGCCTTGTCGACGACAGCTCGGACTCGCAGCTCAGTCTTCAACGCTCAAACTCCACCTCATTACAGGCCGAAGCCTCAGACATGCGCCGCAGTGCCTCGACCAACCCTCATCTAGACTTCAACCAGGCGCCACGCCTGCCCGCTGATGCTGCCGCCTTCCCATCCCAAGGCCTTGATGGAGCCAGTGACGGCTCGGCTGAGTCGCAACCATCGCCACAGGTCGAGCCTCGTGGTCCACCGTCAACGGCGCGGTTGTTCGCCTACCCGGATACGCGTGGTATGGTTGCAGACAACGACTGTTCCATTATGTATGATCAGAACTTGCGCTTCCCTGCCAAAGAGGAGGCGCCATTCCAAGAGAACGACACCATTGTGCTACCTAATATCCTGCCTTTCTGCCCCGTCAAGACGGATCCCGACACGGCCGAAGCACTCACCGCTCTATACCGTACTCACTGCACATCTTTGATCGACTGCATTCGCTTCTGTAAGGAGAAGCAGTTCTTCCGCCTCTTCACATCTTTCCATGGCACATTGACGGTGCCTGTACAAAAGCTGCTGGCTCATCCCAACCTTGCGCCATGGATTCAGGCCTGTGATACGCTGATGTACCAGAAGATGGTTCGCTTCGTCTCACGCCTGACCCTTCAAGCCGCGCCGCCTGTTGTCATCAATATCCTCAACAACATCTCGACCAACTTGCACGCTCACATTTCAAAGACGTTTGCCTCGCATCCCACTCACGTTCTGCAGGCCAAGCTCAAGCCTGCTGCAACATTCGCCAGCCTTCTTCATCGTCTTATTCGCGTTAACGCTGCTGCTCACGCCGCCGCGAATCTCCTCACAGTCGACCAGAACCGTGAGCAGATGTGGCGTGAATGGGTCACTATGGTTAATCCCAAGCGTGTCATGGAGGCTGAACTTCCTGCCTGCGGTTACGAAGAGGTCTACAAGATCATGACTTGCGACATCAGAGGCCTCTTGGAGCCTCTGAGTTCTCCTCCATTCCCCGACAACCCGCTCTTTGCCCATGACAACCAAGCATACGGCTTCGCTCAGGCCAACTTCCCTACTTTCCAGCAACCGCCACCTCAGTCTACCGACCAGTCAGGACAGGTGTCAACCGAAAATGTTCTCGACAGATGGTCTGTTTTCCTCACATCTCTCCCTTCACGCTTCCCGCAAGCCAACACGAGGCTATTGCTACACTGCATCAGTGCTGTCGGAACCGCAGCTCTGAGAGACATCACAATCATGGGAGGTGCCAGCTACCAGACGTGGTGGGTCATGAAGATCTTTGTCGATGAGATGGCTTTGTGGTTGGCAGCTATGGGTGGCTTCCTCGAGCACAACCCCGTGCATGCAACTCCCACTGCCTCTGTCGCCCAGGCCTCTCCTGAAGTCAAGCCTTTAGACTCCATTGCTAGCATGCGCAGTGGTAGCGACAGCAGAATGAGCAGCATGGAG
The DNA here is from genome assembly GCF_000721775.1 of Aureobasidium melanogenum CBS 110374. Classification (NCBI taxonomy): domain Eukaryota; kingdom Fungi; phylum Ascomycota; class Dothideomycetes; order Dothideales; family Saccotheciaceae; genus Aureobasidium; species Aureobasidium melanogenum. The sequence goes on along the minus strand of NW_024470054.1, from coordinate 1,430,472 downwards.
GTCGATTTTAAGATGCAGCCGCAGTCTCGGCCTGCTAGTGCTCAAAGTAAGTCCTGAAGTTTTGTTCTCGCTTGTCACTTTCATGGAGCTCTGACTGACTTCAAGCCTAAAAGTGACGCGTGCCCTTTCTACGCAATCTTTGCACACTTACAATGCATCGTTCGACATGGGAGGTCAATCCATGCAATCGTCTCAGCCGCAACAGCTCTCATCTCAGCCACAACAGAAGTTCGCAATGCCGCACCCGCGCCAGTCTGTGCCTTCTCAGCCCATTCAGAACCAGAGTCTAGATGCAACCGACCTCGATGATAGCGGCATCGGGATGGGTCTCGTCGATGACGACCTAGCTATGTCCAAGTACGGTCTCATGACCGGGGACATGTCGGTCAACATCCTCTGATACCTGAGGGAGTCAGCCAATGATGACGACACTTGCTAAGTGCACGACCGAGAATATTGCTTAACTTCGCGAAGCATACAAGAGCTTGGAATGTCTTTGGCATTGCACGAATTATCACGACTTGTTTCTTACTATCTCGACGCGTACTCACGTTTCACACACGACTGAAGGTTGCATACGTCCGACAACGCATCGACGCAGATGAACGGTTTCATGCTTGAATCCAGTATACGTGCATCTCGATCCATGGATATGGACGATTGGGTGGGGTTTATGGTAGGAACCATTGGGTATTGGGGGGCATAATGACGAGGTCGGCAACCTCTTTTTTTCTTTCTTCTGGTCGCCGACCTGCCCTGGTTTGGTGTTTTTTCTTGTTTTTCTTGTTTTGGGGGAGCGTGGTTATGTGCCTTTGCCAATCACAAAGGCTGTCAAGAAGTTATGCGTCTACACTGATTTTGTCTCCGATGCAGCCATCCTGTTCAGGTGGGAATGAGTCGTTTGAGAGATTTCATATCGCACTGGCGTTGTTTTGTATTTCTGCCTGCATGTTCTGATATCCCACTGCTAGTTGGTTGTACTGTGTACATATGCTCCAATTTCTGTTGCGCTTCCATCTCTCTTCCTGTCCTCTTTTCTTCAGCTGTGTTCTCGATCTTGTCTCACTGGCTTCAGGAAGCGATTCTTCTGCATAGCATCTCACTGCTGGTCATTTCCGAGATCTGCATGTCATGTCACTGCAGTAAGTACAAGGCGCAAAAGTGGCATGAAAGGATGTAATCCTTTGATTTGATCTTGCGTGATGACAAGATCTTGTATCTACCATGCTTCGTCTGCAAGTGATAATCGATGCAGTATAGCCTATTCTGATTGGCAGAAATTGAATCGAGAGAAACGCCCTTTCCCAGTAATGCATCATCCCATGAAAACCCCAGTCCCGAGCACAACTCCAAGCAGCACAGTAACGGCAGCTGCGAACATCGTTCTTTTCTTTCCCAGTATGCGTATTCCACTCTTCCCATCTCACTTGTCAACAGTGTCCTCCTCTTGTCTCTCTTCGACCAATGTTCCACCTCTTTACTTCTCCGGCGCATCAGGCAATCTCTCAATAACATACTTGCCCTTGGCCACATTAATAATCGGCACACCGGGAATCTTCCTCAACCTCCTCTTGAGATCTCTATCATTCGTCGCAACCAGATAAATTCTGTGTTTCAACACACGATCCACAATACAGTCGTCCGCATAAGTTCCCTTGTGCGAACACTCTAGTCTCTCCCATCGCTCGTCGCGCGCAATCTTGAGCGCAATTCTGTATTTTTGACCTAGTTTTTCCAATTCGGCCATTACGCAGGAGGTTATTATGGGGCGGCATGTGGCGTAGAGGCAGTCCATGAGCGAAGGCAGGAGTTCGAGTTTGTTGTGCACGGTGTGGGAGAGGAAGTTTGTGTCGACGAGGACGGAGTAGGGTGGTTGGAGGGCGGTGTTGTGTTGGAAGAACATTGATGAAGGTGCTTGTGGACTGTAACTCTGTTAGTACCCCAGTCGAGAATGTATGTGAGAATAGAAACCACTCACATCTGTCGTACTACTTCATCTGATGGCTTTTTTGTCTTGTCGTCGCCAGTGACTTGATTCTTCTTGAGGCGCGCATCGCGTTGGCCGATGACTCGCTTGACTTGAGCGAACTTGCGTGTCTTCTTTTGGACTCCCATGTTGACGGTGTGGTGTGTGTTGTGTTACGTGAGAAAGGAACTGAGATGGCGAGATGTTCTTCGTGGCGCATCCTTCTCTGCAATGCGACGGGCAACCATTTTTTGGGCTTATCTTATCGCACGTGGCCCAAGCGCCCAACATCTGCGGACTTTCGATCTCCCGAGGTTGGGTGCTCCTTACTGTTCACTCAGGTATAATACATTCATTAATTGAATACAAATTACTGAAACTTCCAGCCATGCACATCAACGCGTTTCATCATGCTCCATCGACCTTGTAACGCCTGTTGACCTTGATGAGTATACTCCTTTGACTGCTGATCAACCTTGAATTGCTTGCTGCAGAGCTCTCTTGGCCTCCTCGTTCTCAGGGCTCAGATTTCCTTTAGCCGGACCCATAACACAAACACCATCACTGGAGAAGCGAGATGCATGCACAGGACAATCGAAGCTAGCCTCTGCGTGATTCCAGCAGACGACTCCCTTCATGTGAGGGCAGAGCGCCGACATCTTGCGAACTTCTCCGCTCTCGGTCTTGTATACAGCAATCGGCTTGCTAGTCTTCGAGTTGAGCACACCCCCAGTGCCGGGAAGCAAGTCCTCGATATCATTGATGTCTGACTGCAACATACGCTTGTACTGGCTGTTGATCTGGAGGTCGTGTGTGACCATCTCCTTTGCCGACTTGACGATGCTGGCCTTGCGCGAGGGATCATACAGGGAAGCCCATGCATTCTCCTGGCCAGTGATATGATCTGCGATGATGCGACCAGCCATGACACCGTGGGTCCTATGAAGTGAGGCACAATTAGCAAGATTTCAAACGTTGATTGTGGGAACATCGCTTGACTTACAATCCGTTTCCACTGTCACCGGTAACGATGTATGTGTGCTTGGTACCAGGATCAAGACCGATGAAAGCGACAGCGTCGACGGGCTCGAAGATCTGACCACTCCACTTGTAATCGGTGGTTCCAACCTGGGTGAAGCGTTCGCGTGTCCATCTCTCGAGTTCCTCGTAGTTCTCCTTCTCGTTTTCGTGCTGACCAACTTTGTGGTCACAGCCTCCGATCACTAAGTAGTCGTCTTTCTCATCGCACTCGGTGAATCTGATGTACTTGTAGGCCTCGGCGGTGTCGTAGATGAGAGCGTCCTCGTACGAGCCCTTGGGGATGCGCACGGCGATACAGTAGGTTCGGTGGTACTCCATCTCGGCGACAACACTGAGCTTCTGAAGAGGCACACATGTAGCCATGACAACGTCTTTGCAGCTGATGGTATTGCCCGCCTCGGTGGAGACCTTGACCTCCTTTGATCCGAAGCCCATCACCTCAATGCCCTTCTCCTGACACTGCAACATTCTGGTACGTGTGTAGCAGCTGAAGTTAGGTTGTTGTGAGAGCCACTTCAGGACGCCAAGAAGGTACTTGGTCGGGTGGAAAGTACCCTGGTTATAAAAGACGGCAGCGTCACGTTGATCAACCTGGCCAGTCCAGCCCTTGATGGCGTAGCCTTCTTTCCACTCCGCATCCATGCCGAGTGTCTTGGAGTAAGCGACCTCTTCCTTCAACATCTTGACGTCGTCTTCGTGGTGCTTATCGCCGCGAGGGTATTGTGAGACGTTGTAGCCAGGAAGGGTACGGTACTCGCACTCAATGCCCAATTCTTTCGAGATTTCACCAACACGCTTGATGGCCCAGTCATGACTCTCGAAGTGCATGACGGCACCCTTATCACCATGCTTGGACTTGATCTCAGTGTAGCCATCGTCAATATCGCTGGCCAAATGACCAGAGGTGCGTCCAGTTTCTCCAGAAAGGATATCACGGGCTTCGATCATAACAACCTGAACGCCCTTCTTGACAAGTTCGTAGGCACTTGAGATACCTGCGATACCACTGCCGATGACACAGACATCCGTTTCGAGATCCTGGTTGAGGCTAGGGTAATGAGGACGGTTGCTGTAAGGCTCGGTATGGACCCAGACGGGGTCGGTCGAACCGGAGGTCTTCATGAATTGTTCAGGAGAAGCCGTGACCATGGTGGTCTTGTGAGAAGTCGCCATGTTTGCGTATCTGATTGTGGTGCAAGTGAATCTGGCTGAGAATTGAGCTCTGAATATGTTTGCTCGGAGTGTGTTGCCAAGTAGGGTTGGTAATGAAAAAGGCATGAGACGTCAAGCTGGCACAATAAAGCAGTGCAATAGCAGGGATAGGGACTGAAGAGAGAAGGGATGAAAGAGGATGGAGAGAAGTGGAAGTGGTGCCGCTCTTCCTTTTAACCAGGGAGGTGCAGTGGGTAGTGAGTTGATCAATCAAGCAGCTGCTGCTGACCATGTCTTGATGCTTTAAACCAAACAAAGGGGAATTCGCGACCCCGCGTGTGTCTGTCAACTGGTCACCAAGCTGTCATATTGATGCAATTGTTTACCGCTTATTGTTTCTATCACCTGCATGACAGCTTCACTTCCATCTACCATTGGAAAGCTTCTCAACAAATTTCTAACAGCTGGCTCATTCAATGCCAACATCAAGAGGTATCAGCATCCTAATCTCTTTTCAGTCATTCCGTTGATGGCATGGGTGATGCAAGTGGAGAGCTTGACAGGAGTTCAGTCCGTCGTTTGTTCCACTTGTTCGAAGTCAGCATCACAACGCCGTCATCCACTATCCCTTGAATTCTTATTGGTGCTTGGCTACCTACATACCTCCGTTTAGTGATGCTCTGATGACAGCAGCTACTCTGAGCATTGTCGTTCGGGGATCAAGTAACTGTATCTTCATCACCCGCGTGATAGGAAGTGTGTTTGTGAAGTTGTCGGTCGGTCGTTGTTGACGGCAACACTTCTCAAGGGTCTTCACAGCAGCTGCGCAGATGGCTATGTCTTGTCATACAATATCTTGTAAGACAAGCACCCCAAACACAATTAGGTGCTCTACCACTATTATAGTTCACTTTTGTTCGGAGACATGTCAATGTTCACGATCATCAAAAACATTCCTTGCTATGTTAGACCTGAGAAGGTATCAATGCGTGGAACAGGGTCACCAGGGATGCATGAGTGTCAATAAAAACAATTAAATCAAAATAATACACTTCATCTGAATATTACCTAGGTTGGTCGCGAGCAAAAGTCAATCCACCATACCAGTCCCTGCTAATAAAATACACATCCAGTTGTAGGAAGATTAGTGCCAGACTATTTTCCTATCCACGGTCCCATTCCCAGAAAAGGAAAGAAGAGATGAGAGATAGGAAAAATTAAAAGAAACGGGTAAAAAAACAAATGGAAAACTCAGACAAAAAGTGTTTGCCATCTCGAATTCGTATACTATCTTCTTTCGATCTCTCGAGAGATTCCAAACAGTTTCATTTCCTCCTTTTCTCGTTTGTGCTCGAAAGACGATTGAAAATTGACAAAGCAGAAGTGCAGCAGATGGGGAAAAAGGAAAGACTAGACTTGATGCAATTTCGACAAAAATCAGTGCGCTGCTTTCCGGCTTGTGTGGGTGTCCTTTTAAGCCATGCTGAAAGCCGATAATGGTGGGATATGTTCTTTTGAAAAGGGTCTACTTTCGTAGCGGTCGTTGGTGTCATTCGTCATTGACTTCATCAAGGCAGCCGAGAGACCGAAGAAGACATGAGACACTGTCATCTCGTCTGCCCATGCCGTGGTAGCTTGTTAGTCGTTCTTGAAAATCGGTTCGAGTTGCAAGCTTCATACTCATGAGGTTGTACAGTTGCCGTTACGTGTCATAGAAAATGAGTGATCTACTCGACAGTGATCTCGACACCGGACTGTTGCGACAGTTCATCACTGCCGCGAGCCATGTGACCATTGCGACGAGGGAAGCCAGAGCCGCGCTCGGGCATGGGACCACGAGGCTGGCGAGAAGGCACGCCTTGGTTGCGATCACGAGGCTGCTCATCATAGCCGGTGTTGTTGGTGCTGAAGGAGCGGTGGCCACCGATAGGTCCAGGGTTAGATTCGCGATCCCAGGACATCATACCACGCAGACCACGAGGGCTGCTGGCAAAGCCGGCGGGGTCACCAATGTTCATGTTGCCGAGCCCGTTGACGAGCATGCTCTCGTCTCCGCGGGTGCCAATAGGTGCAGCGGTGCCGGTGGGAGTGATGGCAGGAGTACCGCCGTTCTCGCGAGCGTATTCGGCGAAGCGAGAGACGTTGTTGCCAAGGGTGGCAGGGAAACTTGCGGTGGAAGGCACAGGAGAAGGAGTGTAAGAGCGCAAGTCAGCAAAAGACTTGGCGGCGCGGAGATTAGGACCTGCGGCAAGAGTGTTGGGAGTGTCCTGGAAGCCGGAAAGATAGCCAGACTGCTGGTGACGAATACCAGTGGGGTTGTAGAAAGCATCCTGGTTGCGGACATCGGTAAAGTCAGTCGTTGCGGCGCGGTTGAGGCTTCTTCTCTGGGTCTCGCCCTGCTGGATAGCCTGGATCTGAGGCATTGGAGGGCTGAGTCTCTGACGGGGAGCTTCTTTATAGACGTGAACAGCACGCTGGTCAGCCTGTCCCTTGGAGATGTGAGCAAGACCCATGTGGTGAGAAATGGTGTGGATGACACGTCTCTGAGGAGGGCTCAAGTTGGAGGGGAAGATGAAGAGATCTCTGCTCTTGTCCTCCTTGAAAATTAGCAAATCCGAGTAGACCTTGAGGGTGTCGGGATTGTTGAGATCGACAGCAAGTCCCACGTTACCAGCCGAAACGGGCGAAGGAGAGGCGGGAGGCATGTGGCCTGTCAGCGAGGACATGGAAGTCTGGGTCTGCAGAGTCTGAGTTGCCATGGGACGATGCTGCTCCTCAAGCTGTCCGCGACGCTCGCGCTTCTCTCTTTCAATTCTCTCGCGCTCGGCTGCAGGAAGCATCTTCTTGTACTCGACTCTCAATTTTCTGCCCTGGAGTTCAAAGTGGTTCATAGCATCAATAACAGCAGCGGTCTCATCGGGCGAAGTGAAGTTGGCAAAAGCCAATCCGCGGAACACACCATTGTCGAAGTGGTAGTTGAAGGCGTAGGGAAGAGGAAGACCCATGTCAGTCATCAACTGGACCAGCTGCTCCTTCTTGACAGCGAACGGAATGTTCTTGATGACAATAGCGGTAGGGATGAGCTCCTCATCGGGCTCAGAGCCGAGCTGGTCCGATCTAATTGATGGTGCACCGAGGACACCTCCACCGAGTCCAAGGTAGGGGGAGACTTGAGGCATAGGTTGGGGCTGGTCGAGCCAGGCCTGTCCGCCAGCGTTAGTCAAACCCAAACCATATTGATGGGAAGCCGCGCTGGTGCTTACCGAAGGGAGACCATTTCTGGGAGCCTGCTGCGGTGCGCGTCTGCGCTGGGAAGCACCCAAGGCGCCAATGGTGTTACTTCCAAAGGCAGCGCTGTTCCAGTTTTGCGAACCCATGTCGTATCCACCATAGTTTTGGTTCATGCTCTGGTTCATATTCTGATTCATGTTTTGGTGCATGTTGGGAGGTGCGCCCATCCTGTCGTTGTAGCGAGGAGCATCAAAACGTTGCTGCTGCTGGTCCTCGGCGCCGTAGAGACCCGAGGGCAGATGAGCGTACGAGTCAAATTGGCGCGACGACTGACGATGCAGTTGAGGCTGGTGGCGCTGCGCGTGAGGGGAGCGACTTGCAGGGGGGTTGTCGTAATACATGTCCGGTTGTTGGAGACTCATAATGTCTAACAACAGGCAAGGACGAAGGAAGAGAATTCGACAGAAAAGAGTTTAGAGTTGTCGGGGGGACGTAATGTCAAGAGCGTTTAGGCAGACCAAAGGTGTCGAAGACGTGTGACCCCGGCTAGATCGGCGAGATTCTAACGGCAGTAACGGGTTGCCTGAAGAATTGCAGGACAAACAAGTGTAAAGAGGGCTGGAATGCACCAAGGCACAAAATGCAAGTCCGCGAGGGTGTCGAGGTGAGAGGGACGTTTTCCCTAAAGACAACAGCCGGGCGTCGTTGTGGCTGTAGCTGGCCAACTTGATTTCTTTGTCGTCAGTCGTTTTTCGTGGCGGGGCGTGATCTCATAAGCCCGTGGGATTAGACCAGAAGCGCGAGAACAATGCAGAGGAACCTCTACCAAACCAGCAGTCGACGATAAGATGATGAGCAGGTTTTGAAGGGTTGGAGGAGGGAGGAGAGAAGGTATTCGAGCGAGGATTTTGCGATGGCCGCGAAAGGTTGATGTGGGTACTGGGTAGCTTGGCGTTATGATGCAGCAAAACAGCCTTGTGGTCTGTCTTCTCTTCTGGCTCCGTAAGCCGTTTAACTCTCGAGTCAGATTTCACAGTCTCCGTAACAACTAAAAAGGATCGAGGGAATGATGCTGAAACAGATCAACGAGGATGCAACATCACAGCACTGTTTGGGCATTGCCCATACAAATACTTTTCCATATGCAGACCCCTGCTTCGAGACATGAGAAGCTCACAATCTGTCCGTCAGCGGAGCATAATTCCTCACCGAATAGAGTCGCAGAGAGGTCCGCGCCCGCTCTCGGTGAGCATCGGTAAAGGCCACGACATTAATCGACCCTGAAAAACAGGGCGTCGGACCCCACCCGGTAGTGTCGTCGATTTTCGTCTCCATACAGCATGCCATCATGCATTCTGTTGCACCGCAAGCCCGCTGACCTGCTATTCCTATTTGCTGCCGGTCTTCTTGGCTGCTCTGTATCGTGACCACTCGAGCCCAATTGGCCCGTCAGCTCCCAAGAATTCTCCAGGTCTGCTTCGCTGCAGCGCACCGGCAGCTGATCTCAGAGCCAGTGCGCAGGAGCCCCGTGTGGGCATATGCTTTTACCTTCTATGTGCTTCTTTCAGTCCTGAGACGCCGGCCACAGAAGGTCTTTGGCTTTCAGCACTTGCCTAGCCATTTGTTTTGGCCGTCTATCTTCCGCTTCTTCCGCGCTGTCTTTCTCAATTTAAAGAGAATACGAATGTTTAATTCGCGCACTGAAAAAAGCAACATCAACTTCAGTCAACTGGATGCTATGAACTGCTATAGGCTTCATCTTTGTGGACCGGACCGCTCGTCGACGTTTGCTCGTTTACCGTCAGGGTCTGGTTAGGCATCTGTGCTGCTGCTTCCTTTGGCAATTCCTTCGACGTCCAGATCCCTTTCTAGAACGCCGTTTCATCACCTTGCCTATTGACATGTCAAACTGTGACCCTCCTCAAGCTTGCGTTATACGGCAAGCGGGCCGTACCCTGCTGCCTTTGCATAAGGACCACCTGCAACACGAGACACACTGTCGTTCCAGATCGTGTTATCAACTATGTCGTCGAAAAGACAATATCCTCCACTGTCGTGGTTATGTGGTTGCAGAACTTTGCCGAACATGCTGCGCTAAGCTTCCTCTACTGAATCCTTCCGTCCATTCGGGGCTTCTCAATCTATCCAATAGATGAAACCACTTGGGCGGAGACTTCTCGAAGATTGTCATCAGCCTTGCCGATACGTCGGAGGAAATTAACCATCGTCAAGCGATTCGAAAAACAAAGTCCCAAATCTTCTCGGAAGCACTCATGATTGATCCCGGCTTAGCGATCCGCACGAAATGTATCATCAATCTCATATGGACGTATGGAATGTAGTCGCAAGATGTGATAGATTTTTCACAGTGCATGAGTTGCTGCAGATGAGCCGCGCGCCTCTGCACAAAGATTTCATCTGCCTTGCATTCGATACGTTGTACTGGCCAAGGAAAGCCTTCCATCTAAGCCTGAAATCATGTCTGTCGAATACATGCAGCACCAAACGGTCATGTGACTCTCGACTATCCCGGCTATGGTCATTCTTGGTCCATACCGCTGTACACGCAACCAACGGTCCGTCTCTGCACTTTGCTTTTAGCTGCAAAGCCTGCTCGTGTTGATCGACATGCGGTTGAGATGTACGATGTGTCGAGGCCTGCTTTAAAATTTCGGCCCAGCTTGGTGACACGATGTGCTTATGCATTGCGCTTGCATGGAGAATTGGCATGCAGTTGTGCTCACTGCATACTCGAGAGGAGCTGCTGGAAGATGGTCTCTGCTTGTGGTAGTTGACAAAGCTTAATGAAATTGATCAGTCCAAAATGATGCAGAAATTGTTTCTGGTCTTTCCAGGATTGACTTCATCTTTCCGAAACCGGTGCCGTTTCTCTGAACCCTTGCCCTGGTAGCGCCAAAGATAGTAGATGAGTTTCGTCGATAACTTCTTCTTCACCATAGAATAGCCGAGGGTGACCATGATCTGATTCAAAAGCGTCTCGTCCAAATAGCGCGAATTTATCACACATGGCGCTGGCAGGACCAAGAAAAGGGACGGGAAGTATTCGGGCGCTGATTCCCCGAAACCTAAGACAGGCAGAGCTCGCAGGAATTGACATGTCCTTCGCAGCATCTCTCCCCTGCCAAGCGCCTCTGGAACATAATTCAGTACTAGAGATAGAGAGATGATGTCGAATTTGTCAGCGTTGGTCTCCGGGATGGGCCTTTCCATGAAGTCTTGCTGCTCGATCCCGGCAGCTTGTGAATTCAGATCGATACGAGTCACATCGAAGATGTCAGATTTCGAACATGCATTGTTAATAGAAAGAGCGCCGACTTCGAGCATACGAATTGTGCGGCCTTTTGGTAGGTCTTTTGGAAGCCAGTCCAGCAAAATTTTTGAAGTATCTCCACCACGATCGCTGGATTGACCTTGAATGCTCGCTTGCTGGTAGCTTTTCAAACCGCCTTTATCTTCGATCTGCTGTCGAATGGCTGCCGCAGTTTGTTCGTCTCCTTGACGCGTAGCATCTGCAAGAGCTTTGTGAAGACGATGATGACTCTGGATCAGATTTCTTGTGGCCTTGGATGACAGAGATGCTTTTGGTTTTCTTGCAGCTGGAGGTCGACCATGAGTAAGGCTCACTGGTTTTTGCTTCTTTCTGGAGTTGACCATTTTTCTGAAGTTTTGACGTCGTGATAGTCCTTTCCAGCGTCCAAGTGAAGTGATTGATGTTGTGCAAACTTTCAAGGCGCACACGTCCCAAATCCCAAAGCGAGAAACTCCTGAGAGCAGAAAACAATCTTTCTCTTCGAGATCAACCTCAACTCACTGCATACCAATTCGTTCTCGCACGGAAAAGTGTTTTGACAGATCTGCCAAGATTTCGAGCAGTCTGCTCAGGCGGACGCTGAGGCCGGGGTTTAGCCGTGCGTCGCTCCTGCCATTTTCCTCTTCCCACTTTGCAAATTCGAATTTGAGCAGCGAGCGACTTCTGTAGCAACGACCCCGACAACTCAACGAGATGGCCCCCAAGAACAACACCCAAGGTGCGACTCACCAGGACGAGCGACGAAGGCGAATACTCTACGACGAACGACTTTTCAATTGCGACAAAAATTGTCTTCGGCGGACGTGTTCGACCCCAGGCCTTGATCCTACACTGCAAAAATCCGCATACCACCCAGAACAGTTCACTAACACGCATCGCAGGCAAGAAGGCCACCAAGCCCTCGGCTAAGGCCGGCGCTGCCGCTAAGGCTGCTCTTCGTGGCGTAAGGACTACCTGAAATAGAGGCGTGTCAGCACTCCCATCGCTGACGGCCTATTCTTTTGATTAGGTCAACTCGCACAAGGTCCGCAAAGTCCGCTTGTCGACCACCTTCCACCAGCCCAAGACCCTCAAGCTCTCGCGCGCTCCCAAGTACCCCCGCAAGAGTGTCCAGGCCGAGACCGGTGTCGAGCAGCACAAGGTCCTGATCCACCCTCTCAACACCGAGTCCGCCATGAAGAAGATTGAGGAGAACAACACCCTCGTCTTCATCGTCGACACCAAGGCCAACAAGCGCCAGATCAAGGATGCTCTCAAGAAGCAGTACGATGTTGACACTGTCAAGATCAACACCCTGATCCGGTATGGCACCACATCCCAGCTTGTATCACCCAAGGACAATGCTAACATGTGTTTCTTAACAGCCCTGACGGCACCAAGAAGGCCTTCGCCCGTCTTACTCCTGACGTCGATGCTCTTGACATTGCCGCCACCAAGCTCGCCATTGTTTAAATCAGTCTCATCTCAAAGAAGGATGGAGATGGTCTAGACTCTCGCGTCGTGGTTATGATTATGGTCTGCTCAAAACAAAAAGCATTGGCGTTCCGGGGGTATGGGTGGCTGCAAGGAAGCAGGCCCCTTTTCGATACCAGGGAATTATCCCAAATCTAGTTCATTCATGCCCTCGCCGTGCATTGCCTTTCACTGATATATGTGACATGTCTTGATATGTATCTTCCGTGTATTCTTCGAACTCTTCGCATTGTTGTAGCATCCGAATTGGTCATGTATTTTATCAATGCTTTTGGCCGCTAAGCATGCACTTTGCGATGCTACAGTCATCTTCTCTATCATACATCTCTCATAGTGTACATTTATATCCATGTCTTCACAAAGATCATGATGGTCGTCCAAACCTCCGCCTCTTCGCGATCTGTGGCAACATCGCTTCCGTCATTTGGGGGTTTACGCCGCGACCTAATCAGAAAACCGAGAAATCCAACTCTTTTACATGTGCGTTCTCATCTGCTCCAAGTTCTTGATGACGACGAGGTTTGCATCCATGAAGCGGTCGACGCAGTTCTGCATGCAGGGCTCCTCGCTTCTGTCCAGCTTGCCCGAGGAAATCTTGCCGGTGATGCACTTGCGGAAACAGGTGTCTGTGAGGGAGTGGATGGCTATACATTTCTGGTCAGTCAAGATGTTCGCATCATTCTGGATCGAACAAGATAAGCAGCAGTGGAAAGGCAAGGGTTGCACACGCACATTGTTGAATGCGCGCCTTTTGCGACTCGTTGACGACGAATTGTTGCAGGTCCTTCTTTTCGGCATCTGACATCTGGGAGATGTCGATGTTTCCGCTGCCCAGAGAGTCCATTTTGGGTGTGTATGTGATGTGTATTGACGTTGTTTGCGAGTGTGGTATGTGAGGAGTGATCAAAGAGGTTGGTGGTCGAGTCGCTGGCGCTTGAGCTTCACAGTTTCTAGAGAGCTGCGTCATGAAATCCATGGACTTTCGACGTCTTGGCACATATCGATGGTCATGGAAGTGTTGCAAGACAAAAATTAACAGAATATGGCATAGAACAGTGCAATAGGGTATCAACTAAAGAGTACAGACAGAAGAAAAATCTGCCTAGCAACGCATAATTCGTGTAACCATCAAGGCAAAATCACTCAAGCTGCAGCCAACTTGGACAGCCTTCTCGCCTCGATACGTGCTTGTGCTTTGGCCAACCTCTCGTCACTCAGACTGGCGATTCTAGCTCCAGTCTTGGTTGGGCTGGTCGTGGCTTTCATCTCAGGTTTGCTCGAGCCAAAGTTCAGCGCACCCACGCCCAAAGGCAGAGCAAGACGATCAAACTGTGGTTTCTCTGGCGAGTACTTTTCCACCAGCTCATCTATAGTCATGTCTGCTGTGGATTTTCTGCTACTGCGAGGTGTAGCGCGAGGCAAGGACTCAGGAGATGGCTGCGGAAGAGCCAATGAGATGTCCATGGTGTCTTCGCTGTGTCTTTTGACATGAACAGTTTTGGTGGCTTTTGGCTTCTCGTTTTTGGGCGTCTGGCCTTGGATGTTCATGTCTCGCGCTCGTAAAGGCGATTGGTCTTTGTCTGCCGCATTGTCTAGGAAAGGACTGGAGAACGCAGCATTCGCCCAGAGATCATTTGCAGGAAGTGACTTTGGAGTTTTGCGCTTGGGACTGTTGGCAACACCACTCTGCTTACTCAGAGCCTGGTCAAGGTCGTGGCGGAGGTGTGCGTTTTCGGCCTTGAACCTGGCAATATCTTTCTGCGCGTTCTGACTTGTTTGACCCAGCATCTTCTTCTCAAACTCCATCATTTGCGCGGCCAATTCTTTGGTCTTGGCCTCGAGCTTTTCGACCTTGAGTCTTTCTTGACGCAGCTGGGTTCTCAAATCGGCAACTTCGTCCTCCTTTTCCTTTGCATAGTCCTTTGCAGCCTTTTGCTTGATTACCAGTTTCTTCATCTCGCGCTGAGTGTTCTCGGCATACCACTCGTACTCCCTCTTCCAGTACTTTCCAGACTGTGACCGGGGCTCCATATAGTCCATGGTCAGGTCGGTGTCGTCTTTGGCTCTCTGCGTCTGGCTCGTCTTTACCTTTTGCGCCGAGTCGCGAACCTCTTGAAGTTGGGCAGTGAGTTTGGTTCGTGCTCTGTTCGAAGTCGAGCCTGGTTGAGCGAGGCCATCTCCAGGGAAAGCATTTGAGCCCTGCTTCTTAGACTCATTGTCGAGGACTTGGGCCCCAAAAGAGACAGACTTGTTTCGTCTCGTAGTTCCAGGGGTCATAAGGATGCCGTTCGGTTTAGTGGGCGACAGTCCTGGAGCCGAGGGCAGTACGATGGCGTTAATGTCGTGTTTGGACCGTGTAGGCATCTCGACAGGTTTAACGTGTGGTTTTGAATCAATCTCAACAGACTGTCTGGTAGTAGGCTCTTGAGAATAAGTGGCCTCGTTGGGAGGAGCGGGAGTGCCAAAGATGGCATGCTTGAAAGCGCGTGCTGCAAAGACATGGGCCGGTGTCTCTGGTGCCTCAGGAAAGGCGTCTATTGCGAATTAGACTTGTTCAAATGGCTAGACGAGTTTAGACAATACCTTCGACCTCTTCAGGGTCTTTGGAGCCCGTAATCCAGGAAAGCATGTCGTGCGATGATGTCGGCAATGAGTAATCGTGGTTGCGCCGCAGGTGAAGGAGCGTGGATAGCTTTGTTTACACTGGCACCTGAATTCTGCCACGCTACTCACACCGCCTTCCTCTCCGCTCACCGCCTAGCCACGAGGGTTCATCTTGCAACGCTTCTATCGTGTATGTTCTGTTCCTTTGATAACCACTCCCTTTCTTTTCCATATCATAAATATTACAGGAAAATAATGTCGGCCACAGCGTAAAGAAGTGCGGCTTCGGCTGCACTCTTCTTGCATAACCTTGGTAGTGTGTCATCTGGCACTCCTACCCACGCTCATGACCACCTGCAAGGATGGCTCCAAAAACGCCTGCAAAGACGTCTACCAAGAACCGAAAACAAAATGAACCCACTGTCTCCAAACCTCCCGCCTCGAACCCTCCAGATGGCCCTCACGTCAACTATGCAGAGGTTCAGGCGGAGGAAATCGACGTCCTTCAAGCCATCTATATGGAAGACTATGAAGAAGTAAAACTCAAATCTGCCTGGAGCAAGAGCTCCGATCGCGCCTTCAACCTCAAACTGAAGGCTTTTTCCGATGAATCTACTTTTGTCGTCCTTTCTGTAAAGTTGACGGCTACCTATCCTAAATCTGCGCCTGTGCTTCAGATAGAAGGCCTGGATAAACTACAAACTCAGGCCAAGAAACGTCTTCAAGACATCATCAAGAACAGACCTGTCGAAATGGCCGGCGAAGTCATGATCCACGCCATCGCATCAGACATCCAGGACGCCCTCGAGGATGCAGTTCAGGCTAGAGAGCAGGGCACATTACCTAGTCTTGACGTTGAGCGCACTAACCGGGAGGCTGCCGCATTCGACCAAGCCAAGGAAGCTGAAGAAGATGAAGCCAAGAGAGTGCAAGCCGCTCAAGACGAAGAAGAGCGCATGCTGCAGAAAATGGTGCAGGATGAGGTTGAACGCCGTGAATCCAAACGACGCGATCGATCTTCTCGCACTCAAACAGGATCTAGCCCACATCCTTCAAACGACGACGGCGCCCAAAACACAATCAACTTTGATCAAGATGTCGCACTTGGACCCGGTGTGGAAAGTGCCCCATTCAGCAGCGTTGCTCTGATAGCGCCTATCACATCTAAGGGTCAAATGGACATTTACGCTGCTCAGCCCAGGTTTTCAAGAGGTTTCTCTATGAGCCCAACCATGCTTGCGGTTCGTCGTTTGTCTTTGAAGATTGTACATGGCGACGCCGCGAGTAAGAACCATCTGTTAGCCCTCGAAGAAGAACTTGAAGCGCTCAAAGTCCTTCGCCAACCCAATATCGTCAACGTCTATGCTTTCAAGGTAGCAAAACCTGAGGGAAGAGATGGTGGACTGAATCAGGATTGGGAGGTCTCCGTCCTGTCAGATCTTGCCAATAGAGGAAGTCTGGCGGAGATGCTCGAAGACGGACATACTGTGCCACCCGCGAAGGCAAAACAATGGTCTCTGGATCTGCTGGAAGCTTTGGATTACTACCACCGTCATGGCATTGTACACAAACGCATCCACAGCGCCAACGTTTTGCTGTTTCGATCAGACACTGGTGTAACTGCACCAAAACTTTCTGACGCTGCTTACGAAGACAGACTACTCAGATTGCAAGGTCGGGCAAGCACTTTGGAGAAAGGCAAGAAGATGGCTGCATGGCTCGCCCCCGAGTGCTCTGGACAAGACGCAACCTTCACACGACGAAGTGATGTTTGGGACTTTGGCGTCCTGCTTGTGCAAATGCTGTTTGGAACTGCAGTGACCCGTAAGTACAACGGCCCAATGGCGATGCTGGAATCTCTCGATCTTTCCGAACCCCTCAGCGATATTTTGCGGAGGGTGTTCAGTAAGGAGCCGAAGAACAGACCCACAGCCTTTGAGCTGATTCCCAGCGAATTCTTCCGCAGCGATCTACCAATCATTAATACAGAGTATTCCACGAGTCGACGAAGACAATCATCCTCAATGGGCTTCTCCGGAGATTTCAAAAGTCCTGTAGCTAGGCGCTCTAGGCAAAATTCACAGAGTGTTGGCGAAGGCCCATCCTTCTCAAGATATACCAAAGACTTCACCGAATTGGGTCGTCTTGGTAAAGGTGGCTTTGGCGAAGTTGTCAAGGCTCGTAATAAGCTTGACGGTGGAGTCTACGCCATCAAGAAGGTCAAGCAAGACTCGGCCGCACAACTTGAGCACGTGTTATCAGAAGTCATGCTTTTGCACAGGCTCAATCATGCTTACGTGGTCCGTTACTATTCGGCCTGGGTCGAGGATGACTTGTCTGGTATGGTTGAGCTAGACCAGGAGTCTGTCTCGTTTGCCGAAGATGTAACAACCTCCTCAGGCGACGGTATTCAGTTCGGCATGAGCAGCCGCGGATTGGACTTCGTCAGCTCGAGTGGACTTGGCGACGACATTGTCTTTGGCGAAGACAGTGATAACGACGAAGAGGAAGATGATGAAGACGATGACGACGAAGGTACAGCGTCTGGGACCGAGACTGACGGTCGCATTGCGAACGGAAGATCTATCTTCAGAAATGGAGGGTTTTCCGAGAGCGCCATTAGTGATGGAGAAGACACTGACTCGCAGCCCCAGAGAACACATCGTGCCTCATCTCGTCGCTTCATGCGTTCTACGCTCTACATTCAGATGGAGTACTGCGAAAGACACACACTTCGAGACTTGATTCGGAAAGACATGTACGCCAGGCCCGAACAAGGTTGGCAAATGCTCCGACAAATCCTGGAAGGTCTTGCTCATATCCACAATCACGGCATCATCCACCGTGATCTCAAGCCAGACAACATCTTCATTGACGTCGCAGGCAACCCTCGCATTGGAGATTTTGGATTGGCCACAACAAGCCAGTACACTAGCGCTGATAAGGTCATGGCTAGCACTAACACTGGAGCTGATATGACCAGGAGTGTCGGCACTGCTATGTATGTTGCACCAGAGATCAAGTCGGGTTCTGGAGTGAACTACAACGACAAAGTTGACATGTACTCGTTGGGCATTATATTTTTCGAAATGTGTTTCCCTCTGCGAACTGCCATGGAACGCCACGAGGTGTTACTCAAGATGAGGGAGAAGGAGCATGTCCTGCCTTCCGAATTTTCAGCTCCAGAAAAGGTGCTCCAAGGCAACATCATCATGGATCTAATTAGTCATTCTCCTGGTGATCGACCGAGCAGCATGGAACTCCTTAGAAGCGGGAAGCTGCCGGTACAGATCGAGGATGAGACTATCCGACAAGCCCTGCAGAGTCTAACAGACCCAGGATCGCAATACTATCAAAAGATGATGACAGCTTTATTCACCCAAACACCTGATCAACGAATCAAGGATTTTGCGTGGGATGCCAAAGCCAGCAAACAGCCCCCGACAGCCGAAGATTTCCGTGTACGAGACATTGCCAGAACCACCCTTTGTTCAATCTTCCGCAGACATGGCGCGGAAGAGACACAACGTCCTTTGCTGCTCCCACGTTCCAGCTACTACACGGCACCCAATATTGTTCAACTCCTGGATGGTACCGGCAATCTCTTACAGCTACCATATGATCTGGTCCTCCCACATGCCAGACATCTTGCCAAACAAGAACCCTCTGTTGAGAAAACATTTGTCTTCGGTAACGTTTTCCGTGACACTTTGAGCGGAGGACCTCCTAGGACAATCAAGGAAGTGGATTTCGATATTGTGACAAAAGAGAGCGACGATCTGGCACTGCAAGAAGCAGAAGTTCTCAAGGTAGTCGACGAGATCATCGATGAGGTTCCCGCGTTGTCTTCCCAGCCAATGTGCTTCCATCTAAGTCACTCTGATTTGTTGGATCTCATTCTCGACTTCTGTCGCATCGACAAATCTCAGCGACCGATCGTCAAGGAAACTCTCAGCAAGCTCAACATCCATCAATTTGGCTGGTCCAAGATACGTGCCGAACTTCGCTCACCCCTGATTGGCATACATTCTACATCTTTGGATGACTTGGCACAGTTTGACTTTCGCGAGACTCCTGACAAGGCCCTAAGGAAGCTGCACGATATCCTTGTGGACAGCACGCATGCCAGCAGAATAAGAAGACCCATGGAACACATTAAGCGTGTGGTTGATGCCATGAAGCTGTTCGGCATTCGGCGCAAGATCTACATTTGCCCCTTGAGCAGTGTCAATGAGAAGTTCTACACCGGAAGTATCTTGTTCCAATGCATCTATGACAAGAAGAACAGAAACGTCTTTGCTGCTGGAGGAAGGTACGACCGTCTCATCGACGCCCATCGTTCTCGCGCCCATGCCGTAAGTGAGGCATGTCACGCTGTTGGCGTCAGCATCGGTTGGGATGGTCTGATTGCCGCAATCATGAGGCACAAAAAGAATGCTATCAACAGTACATACCTCAAGAAGGGGCAAGAAGAGTCTCTCAGCCCAGCTTGGAACGCAAAGCGCTGCGATATCCTCGTAGCTTCTGGCGACCCGACTGTCCTTCGATCCACCGGCATCAAGGTCCTCGCTAGCCTCTGGGCCAACGACTTCAGTGCTGAGTTAGCTATGGACGCGCGAACCATCGATGATGTGCTCAGCAAGCAGCGCGACGCATCCCACCCCTGGATCGTCATGGTCAAGCACGAAGCTTCAAGCACCCTCAAAGTGCGCAACAGCACAACAGACACCGAGACCGAAGTCGCAAGCACGAACCTGATCGCCCACATGCGCTCCGAGCTGGGCGAACGCGAGTCGCGCGAAGCAGGTAACCACCGGTCTCGCCATCATCCAGCACTCCTCCGCCACTCGTCTCACCATAACGAAGCCAACAGCAATGGCGAGCGCAGTAAAAACAATGTCCAAGTCCTCATGGCCCAGCACCGCGGCAAAAAGAGCAACAAATACCACATCGTGGAAGCCGCCCAACAACGCTGGGCCTCCTACATCGACACGTGGAAATCTGCACCTATCCTCGCCATCGAAGGACGCGAGGGCATCATTGACAACATCCGCGACGAGACTCGTCTTTCGGATCCAGACTCGTGGCGCAAGTTGATTCAAAGTACTCCACTTGCTGAACGGCAGTATCTTGCTCAGGTTCATGAGTTGCTTTTGGAGATGAGGAAGAAGTGGGAACAGGGTGAGGAGGGTGCTGGTAGAGAGGCTTGTTTGTATAACTTCAGAACTGCCAATTGTGTTTATTATGACGTTGGTCTGTGAAGAAGGGTACGCCTTGACTGCATGGCAGAAGCTTTGAAGAATGGCCGCACTTTCTGTTCATAGTTAGAAATGAAACCTCTTCTTCTTCTTCTGCATATCGGTCCAACAAATGATGTGTCATGTCAAGAAAAAGGGAGAATACACGATGCTTGCTCTAGAACTTATTTTACTTGCTTGTAGCTATCAAAAGGCAGAAACAGAGACTTGTTTTAGTCATGCAATTATGGGACACGCACCAACACCAATCGCTTGAAAAACTGCTCGACTAAATCAACACTTATTATCTTCTCTTGCTCCAAACCTTGATGAAGGCAATCTTGTCTGCAGGACCCAAGCCTAAGCGCTTGACACGTCCAAGACGAGCGAGCGACTCTGCGATCTTGTCCAACGATTCCTTCTCCGTTTTGTTCATGTCCCCATTCTGAGTAGTGCGCGAATGCAAATCATCGAGAAGATTGGTTTCGTAGGAGTTTTTGCGCGGTGGCTCAGGGGCAGGTGGCTCGTTGAAAGTGGCCTCGGCAATACGGACACGTATGCAGTGAGTAGGTTTTGAGCACAGGTTCCAGAGAAAAGAAAGGTAAGAGCCAGGGACAGGAGTGGTAATGTCTGCGGGAGTGTAGCGTAGACTGACGGGGAAGATCTTGGTCTTGACGGGCACGGTAAGAAGACTGGGGCAGAATGGCAGGATGCCACGGCCGTTGGTGGCAGTGCATTCTGGGAAAACAGCAACACAGCGATCGGGAGTGTCGCGCAGGATGTCAGAGATGGGCACTAGTTTGGCGTCCTTGGGTGGAGAAAGAACAGGTGGCATCAGAGCTTGCAGCATAGCCTGGAAAAGAGTGATGCGCTGAACCTTGCGCTCCCCAGGAAAAGAGCGAGTAAAAACAGGATCGAAGATGGCAGCCAGATAGAGAGCATCAATGGGAGACGTGTAAGACGAAGCAATGACAGAGCCGGGCTGAGGAAGCTTCTGCTGGTTTTGGCCAAGAGAACTGCTGGACGTTAGCATATGAAACTTCAAAAAATTAGTCGTCGTTAATCGTACCCCTTCTTCACGCCATCAACACCGAGATCTATCCACCAGATACCAGGAACACCCAGCATACACCAAAGTACCGCCTTCTTGCCAAGGGAACCAATGGGAAGCCATGAGAGAAGCAAGAAGTACGCAATGGTGATGGGGACCAAGAAGAAGACGCGCAAGACAAAGAGGAAGGCGTGAAATGGGAGCGCATATCCTGCAGGTTGAGTGGGAATTGGAAAGAAGGGCGCGATGCCCGAGCCTGTCGCATGATCAGCACGAGTTGTTGAACTGGCCAGTGTCATGACTTGCCTCGATCACGGAAGGCACTGTACTTCTCCATGACTATTAATCATGTGGCAGACGCGGCAGGAGAAGACAGGAAGGTCAGCAGTAGAAGATGGATGGGAAAAAAGTTGGGCTGGACTCTCGAGACGTCATTCTCATCATGTTGTAAGTTATGGCTGTTTTGGCATGTGAAGATTGGATGGCGGGACCGTGCACCCAGCATCCCCTTTGGGAAGGCGGCGAGAGGTGTTTGTTTATGCCGGGGACGGGGAAACAGCTCAGTCCTGCGACTGCCATTTTGACGCCGACAACGACAACGACACATAGAGGCCCTACCACCAAACGGTATACTGTTTTATGTTCGCTGTGCATCCCTACCACCCCATGGCATGTCGTCTGCCATAATCATCACTTGATATCCACTATGGTCCCCCACTCTGAGAATGCCGTACGTTCTTTTCAGCTCACTTCTTTGAATACATGTCTGATGTCTATACCACAGCCCGTTCGCGCATCGGGGCTGCGGCCCCCAAGTCGCATCCCAGCAACTACTGGACTGCTAGAGATGTCGGCCTCTGACAACAATGCCCGCGCAATCCCTCCTCCCGCCAACCTGCTCAAGCACAAAGGCTCGGCCTGTATGTTCGCCTGCCGCACGCCAGAAGACTCCCATTGACCGCTCGCTTGTTGCAGTACCTGAACCTGCTCCTAAGAGAAAAACCTTGGCCGAACGCGCTGGCGAGCCTCCTGCTCGTTCTACCAACACCACATCCCGAGTCGTGAAGCGCTCCAACACGACAAATGCTCTGCGCAAAACCTCCGCTAATCACACAACCTCATCAATTCGCCCTGCCTCCGCCGCCGCTACCCACCGAACCAATTCCGCCCTTCCTCGAACCGGCTCCCGCAGTGCTCTGGCTGCTCGCCCTACCTCGATCGCACAGGAGGACGATGATGAAGATCTGTCCTCCTCGAGCATTCTCCCAAACAAGCGCAAGGGTATGCTACCTCCCATTGTTGAATCTTCAGCCCTCATCCTTCACCAGCCGGTCACGCATGACAAGACTGCATCGCATGTCTTTGTCATGTCGCGTGTCCCGTCTGCTGAAGCCTTCCCAAATCCTTTTTTGTCCACATCCTCTCCCAAAAAGTCTGCTTTTCCAGCATATCGCAACACGTCTCTTTCCACAGCATTTCGCAACTTGAGTTTGAATTCCAACAACTCGGACTCTCGATCTGCCTCTTTCTCTTCAACACAGCAAGACGAGTCCTTGTGCCCCAAGACTCCATCGCAGATACCCAAGCTCAAGCCTGCCCCGAAGACTCCGTGTCCGCCGGATGCAGACTTGCATATCTTTAAGACCCCCCACACCAAGTATTCCGTTCACAATGCTTCTCCGGGCAAGATTGTATATTTGAATCGCAATTCTAACACTCCTGCTCCAGCATGGGACACCAAAGGTCGCCTCGAAGACATGGAGACCCTCTACTCCCAACTCAAATCGCAACTCGATTCCGCCGCTACCGAAAAATCTGGTATGGAGGAAGGCATATCCATATACAAGGCTCGCAGTACGTCTCCTAACTTCTATATACATTGTCGCTAGCTGATATATGGGTCTGCAGTATCTGAGATGGAGCAAATTCGCCTGCAACTCTCGACCGCCAACCAAACACTGACCACCGAGCTCGCCGAGACCAAAATTAAATTGTCGTCAATCAATACGCAACTTGACGACTTGAAACGCAGTCACTCATTTGAGATTGATGATCTGCGACGAAAAAACCGAAATGATATCGAGGATGCCAAAGACGATCATCGCAAGGAGCTTGAACGTCTGCAGCGTGAAGCAAGAGATGAACTTGATCGAGTCAGGAAGGACGCCCAGGAAGAAGCCGACAGAGCGAACAAAACACGAAGGGAAGAGGTAGCTGAGAAAGAACGCGAACTCAGGGCAGAACTCGATGAAGAGAGAAGCCGCAGACTTCGCGAAATTCAAGAGCTCACAACACAATTCAGCATGCAAAAGCTGACGGCTGAAAACGATGTTACGCAGAAAGATCGCGAACTGCAGAACCTGCGAACAGAGCTCAACGAAGTCAAGGCCAATCTAGAATCATCAAATGCACTGAATGTCAACTTGAAGGAAAAGTTGACCGAAGCCTCGACAAACACCCTCACCCTCGAAACTTCAATGCGCGCCATGAAAGCGAAGATTGATTTCCTAGAGTCCGACAACCAAGCACAATCGCAAGCCTTCCAGGACCTCAACCAAAAAATGTTGGATGCTCAAGCTGTGGCTGCTGAGGCGAAAGAGAAGCTTCGTCAGGAGGAAACTTTGCGAAGGAAACTGCACAACCAAGTTCAAGAGCTCAAGGGCAACATTCGTGTCTTCTGTCGTGTTCGTCCCGCGCTAGGCGACGAGGAGACCAAAAAAGCAGAGCTAACTTTCCCCGACGCCGATACAGACAGCAAAGAGGTGGTTGTGCAAGGTCCGGATCAGAAGAGCGCTATGGGAACTGTTACCAAGGCCAACAACAACTTCTCATTTGACCGAGTGTTTGGACCATCCTCACAAAATGGCGAAATCTTCGATGAGATTAGCCAGCTCGTTCAAAGTGCGCTCGATGGATACAATGTCTGCATCTTCTGTTACGGCCAAACTGGATCAGGAAAAACTCACACCATGTCTTCAGCCGATGGCATGATTCCAAGCGCTGTAACTCAAATCTACGAGACAGCCAAGAGTTTAGAAGATAAGGGTTGGTCCTACTCCATGGAAGGCAG
Source organism: Aureobasidium melanogenum CBS 110374 (assembly GCF_000721775.1). Lineage (NCBI taxonomy): Eukaryota > Fungi > Ascomycota > Dothideomycetes > Dothideales > Saccotheciaceae > Aureobasidium > Aureobasidium melanogenum. The sequence goes on along the minus strand of NW_024470054.1, from coordinate 1,406,316 downwards.
CTTTGTCGAAGTATACAACGAGACTGTGAATGACCTTCTTGGAAAGGCGGAAGATTGGAACAACAAGAAGCACGAAATCCGTCAAGATCCGGTCAAACTCAGGACCACAATCACCGATGTGACAACAGTCGATTTGGACTCGCCTTCACGTGTAAATGCTATTTTGGACCAGGCCAACCGCAACAGACGTGTTGCCGCTACTCAAGCCAACTCGCGCTCGTCACGCAGTCACTCGGTCTTCATTCTCAGGCTTATTGGTGAGAACTCGACTACCGGAGAACGTTCTGAGGGCACCCTCAACCTCGTCGACTTGGCAGGCAGTGAGCGTCTTGCTCACAGTCAAGTATCAGGCGACCGCTTGAAGGAAACTCAGAACATCAACAAGAGTCTGAGTTGTTTGGGCGATGTGATCAGTGCTCTAGGATCTGGCAAGGATGCGAAGCACATCCCGTATCGCAACAGCAAAGTGAGTTCAGTCTTACGGCACATCTGGATATTGATTTAACATCGACACAGTTGACTTACCTCTTGCAATATTCGCTGGGCGGAAACAGCAAGACATTGATGTTTGTGATGGTCAGTCCTTTACAAGCCCATCTGTCTGAGACCTTGACCAGTCTCAAATTTGCTACCAAGGTTCGTTATACGCTCTTAATCCAGCTTCAAGCACAATGATTGACTAGCTTCTAGGTGCATAACACTCACATTGGAACTGCGAAGAGACAAGCGAAGGTCAAGGATTAGAAATCATGAGTATTGAACATGTCCCTTTCTTTTTTTCTTCGCTTGTCATGATGAGGGCAAACATCTTCGGCCGGATTGTTTGAGGCGTTTTTTCTGGTAGATATATTTCTGGAGTACCCTATGAGCTCGAGATTGAGCGGGCGAAGGAGATGCGCAGATGACCCTCGGGTGGGACAGGCGCCTCGTGTTGATTGTGTTCAGGAGACGGAGACGACGTGAGATATAGAAATGTAAGCAAGACTTCATTTTCATTCTTATGCTTGATGCTGCCATCACTATTGTCCAGGCAATGTTGTATGCTTGCTGTACATCACGGTGTTGGTCGGCCACCCGCGGGGTACAAACATCGTGGTGCCTGCAAACGCTGCTTGTTTCTAGTATCACGTACGCCCTCCTGTCGATCTTGACCACCCAAAATCCATGGTCGCTGATCTCGGGCTATCCTTCTGCCTATGCCCTGAAGCGGGTTTGAAAGTTTGTGTGATGTCAATATAGAGTGCAGATCTGCTACTGCAGACTTCAACTTCGGCTCTCCACGACCCGGGTCAGCATCAAAGCATTGCCTACTTTTGTTTCGCTCAACAACAGATAGACCATCATGGATCATCTAACGTGCTTCTCAACAGTGTCACTGCAGGTCATTGTGTTTCCACACTGCTTACTTTCAGGTTCGGATATATCTTCGCCTTCAGTATCCACAAACGTTGTCCCGCCTTGTTCCTCCTTGGGTAACACGACAATAGAAGCCACCTGAGATATAAAAAAGGATCATCATGCTTCGGATGCCTTTAGAAGACCAGCCTGTGATCACCTCTACTTCGTCTTCTGGAACTCCTTCAATACCAGCCTGGCTAGCTTCTTGGATCTCCCACAGCTTCTAAAATACCACAAGCATGCGTCTCCACTCCTTGAAAGAACTCGATGACTCGGAAGGCAACGTCCGTCTGCACAACGATAAAGATACTGCTGTTATCTTGTACCCTGCCCCTTCGCCTACTGATCCGAATGACCCTCTGCGATGGCCACTATGGAGGAAACATGTCGCCTTTGGTAGTGTATGCGCTTTTGCATTTCTGTCCAACTATGCGATTGGTGGTCTGGCTCCGGCTTTCTACATTCTGAGTCAAGAATTTGGAAAGTCGCAACATCAGACCAGCGAGTTGCTTCTCTGGCCTGTTCTCGTATTTGGTGTCTTTGTATGTCAAGTTCTGCCACACTCTACTTCTGATTTTACATACTGATCTTTCCACAGAACTTCCTCTGGGTACCTATGGCAAACTATTTTGGCAAACGACCCATTTTCGTCTTCTGTACATTCCTCCTATGCGTCTGCTACATTTGGGGCGCAACTGCACAGAGTTTCAAGAGTTTATTATGGTCGAATATCATTGCTGCATTTGGAGGGAGTGCATCCGAAGCTGTCGCTGCATCGATGGTCAACGATCTTTACTTTTTACACGAACGTGCTGGTAAGATGAGTTGGTACGTCAACTCCATCTCGGCTGGTAACACTCTGGGTGTAAGTGCTTCTCGAACAAAATGCCTCCTCATGATATTGACCCTCATGTCAATAGCCTTTGATCTGCGGCTTTGTGGTTCAAGGTCTGAGCTGGGTAAGTGGCTCTCACATCATATAATCGTGGGTCTCAACTGATTTTTGATTAGCGTTGGCAAAAGATCATCGCAGCCATCCTCGTCGGAGTCAACTTTCTCGTCGTCGTCTTCCTTTGCCCAGAGACACGATTTGACCGTGCCGCACATGGACTCGCAGAACCTCTTGCGCCTTCAAGAACAACTAGTGATGTAAACACTCTCGAAAAGATAATCTCGAGTCCGGATCAACAGCCTGTGCATCGGCCTTCGGACACCTCAGACACAACTCCTCTCGATACTGTGCCTAAGAAGTCATATATACAGCAACTCCAGCTCTGGTCGCCGTTACCAAAAGATCTCTCTCTGTTTGAATTGTTCTTAAGTCCTTGGCCATTGATCGTGTATCCGGATGTTATCTTTTCAACACTAGCTACAGCATTTGCGCTTGCCTGGGTAGTAGGCATCAACATCCTCAACTCTTTCGTTCTCCAAGCACCACCCTATTCCTGGTCTCCTGCTGTCAACGGACTTATCAACATCCCTGGCCTACTGGGAAACATTTGTGGTGCACTTGTCGGCGGACCTCTGGTTGATTGGTATTCTGACTGGCGCGCCAGAAAGAATGGTGGTATTTTCCGACCAGAGTCGAGATTGACCATGTTGATCTTTCCAGGCGTTATGGTTCCGGCTGGGTGTTTGGCTTTTGGGTATGGTGTTCAGGATACACTCAATTGGACTAGTATGTTCTTTGGCTATGGCATGGTTGCGACAGGGTTGACGACGATACCTTGTATTACCATGACCTACATTTCAGATTGTGTAAGTCTTTTCTTCACCTTTCCATCTTTGACAAGGAGATTGAACTTGGCTGACTTGTGTATAATACAGTATTTGCCTATTGCACCCGATGCGCTACTGTTGATCAACGGGCTGAAAAATGTTGCGGCTTTCGGGTTCCTGTACGCTATCACGCCTTGGGTGTTCAAGGTTGGGTATGCAGAGTGTTACGGCGAGCAAGCTGCCATCGCTGTTGGAATACTTCTATTTGCCATTCCGCTCAGCTTTTTCGGTGCAAAAATGCGTCATCGTACTGCACAATGGCGTATCATTCTTTGATCAAAGCTAGATTGGGGGATTATGTAGTCCGTTAGGGTATCATTCAAAAGCCAATACATTCTATTTCGAGTTCTTTTTAGCCATGTGTGCGGCGTGCATTTTTGCGACCTCAGGAATGATTAGAGATTCGATCTCGACAGCAGGTTGTCCCGAAACTTCTTCTGCGTCTTGCTCGGCATCACCGCCAGAAGCCAGACCAACATGCTCGACTTTGCCGGAAATACTGGGTGTGCGTTTGCTTCTGGGTACGCGGATCCACTGTTGACCGGCTGATGCGGAGACAAACACAACTTCCCATTTGCGTGTCGACAACAAGTTTCCAATGACGAGGTGATGCGAGTACTTGTTCAGAGCGTACTCGGCCTTCTTGACCAAAATGGTTGGATCAGTCTCGAGTTTGAAACTGACAATCATGCCTTCGGGGGCCCAGCCGTCTACCAGTGTCTTGAGGAATTTGGGTACAGGCTCCAGACCAATGACCAAGCGTTGACCCTCGATGCGTGCGGCAGGAGTCTTTGTTCCATCAGCTCCATCTTGATTGTCCTTGTTAAAGTCTTCCGATGACTGAATTTTGTGCTCCACCATCTTGTCGCTAGGGATGAAGAAGTCGCTCACGGCAGCCGCAAGGTAGAAGAGCGCATTACCGCCCAACGGCTGCATCAAAATAGCAATCTCCCTCAGCTCCCAAAGATAGTCGTTAACCGTAACGAACGGGATCAGAAGCAATTTGCCCGTCTTTCTGGCATCCGTATACTTCCTAAGAACCCCCACCATCTCATTCTGATACTCCTCGCCAACCACAACTTTACCATCCCCTCCCTCATCCATAAAATCCAAAAAGCAATTCACATTGTGTGAATAATGTCTGCTGTATGGCAACAACGAGAATTCACGATGCAGGAAAATGACAGCATATCCGTGATCGAGAAAATATTCGGCAGATGTGGCTCCACGGGTTCCGGCGCTGAAATTGTCGACAAAGCGCACCATTTGATTTTCGAGCGGTACGGTTGTGCCTCCGGATGTCACGAGGACGACACGGCGGGATTCAGAAGCATGGCGCGAGATGAATTCGCGGGCTAGAGTTGAGTGTTTCTGGAGGACTTTTGGTCGAGGGTTGGACGAGAAGTATTCGTGCTCCATGATTTCTGTGAAAGATGTTCGAGATGGCGAGGATGGTGGTAGGGTCTTCGGATCATGCGGTCAATGGTAATGGAATCGCAAGATTGAAAGTTGCAAGTTGCCAGTTGTTTCGATTTTTGTTTCTTCCTATCGTCGGTTTTGATTGTACTGGGTAATCTCGAGACCAGGTGCGGCGTTGATCAATCCAATGGACAGAACAATGTCTCCAAGGTTGTAGTTATATCAATCTAACTATTGGAACCTTTTCTATCTGTGATCAGCATGCCACTCGTGGTTTCCATTCAGCATATAGCACTACTTCCTTCAGTCCCGAGGAGCGACCAGAAGTCGTTACGGTGACCCTCGGTGATGTCACGTCTTTCTCCGTTTCTCCGACGAAAAGACCAACCCTGCCCTCCCCCTCGTCAATTCGTCGCGACTTCGCTCGATGCAACTTCTCTCAAAGTGGAAAGAACCTCGTGTTACCAATAAATCTGAGTATCCTACTTGGAAGGTCATTTCCCAGCAGCTGCATGTCCTTCCTTCAAGTCCAGACACCCAATGGCACGGCTCCAAGCTTTGACCCAAGCTTTTTTTAAGCGCCTATGAAACTCCCCAGCCAGTGGTTTGAAACGCGAGACGAATCGTGTAACCACAGCGAGTTGCCCGCATGCTCTCGTATCTGCCGCTGCAAGGGATCAGTTGACCATGTGGGATGGCGCAAGGAGAATAGAACAATGGGTCCACGAAGCACGCACGAGTCTTGGTCTCGTGGCCGTCGTTGTGGTATACCGCTGCCAAATTCTCCGAAGAAGAAAGAGCCATCGTTCAATGTGTTGCGGCAGGAAAGCGCGGGTAGCCGCAGCCAAGCTGTCCAAAAGAAGATCATCCCAGTACTGCATTGGCACTCGTTCCCGCCGATTGATCAAACAGCTAGCATCCTGCGAGCGGCCGGCTCGAGGGTCTACCTCTCTTGCTAAGTTTGGAAGACTATAGGTTGCATTCGCGTGTATTGCCCTGCAGATGTGGCGTTCTCGTCAAGTCTCAGGTAGTGGGCTTTTTCCGTCGTTGCGAAGGCAAGCACCTCGAGATATAAACAGTGACTTCTCTTTTTCCTTTTCGTCCTTCCCTTCTGACCGCTTGTCCCTCAGTCGCTCGTTTCGTGACTCTCGTTTCAATCACTGTCCGTCATTCGCTCTGACCATTGACTGGTTTGCGATTGTACAGTGTCTCGCTCTTTCCAACTACTCTATTGTCACTCGACACTACACATCAGCCGACTATTGGCTCTCTCACCTACTAATACTTTTGCAAAGCACGACAGGCCGTGTCTGCTTTGATCAATCGACCAAAAAGACTATGAAGCAGTCAATCCTTCTCCTTGGCCTTAGCGCCAGCGCAACACTTGCCAACATCTACTTTCCGAAAGTCCAACCAACATGCAACAGTCAGGATCTGCAATTCAGCGGATGCCTGAAGGGACAATTCTGCCAGGAGAACAACACGTATGTCGAATTAACTGCTCTTGAGTATGTAAAACTCACAACGATAGATGCACTGCTGTAAAACATACATGGCCAATGTCCTTCCAGGACCACGGCAAGAGAAACATCTTTGATTTCTTCGACCGAATTTCCAAGCACCAAGCCAAAACTCCCAACTACTCACAAGATGGCAAATGTGGACCAAACAATGGCAACCTTCTGTGTGACCCTAACAGCACAGTATACAAGGGAACGTGCTGTTCTTCATATGGTCTGTCCCTCCCATTGGTATCATCTGTATGCGATGACTGACAAGCCACAGGATGGTGTGGTGACACCCCTGCTCATTGCGGAAGGGGTTGCTCTTCTGGCTGTTCGAGCTCAGCAGTTTCAGCCTCTTCTCTTCCAAGTTCAACAATTGTTAGAGCAGCACCTTCTGCCTCTGGTGCTGCTCCTCGTGATGATGGAAGGTGCGGTCCAAACTACAACAATGCATTGTGTGATCCCAAAGGCCCTTATGGAGGCTGTTGCTCGTACGCATGATATCACCTTGAGTTATTAGCCACGCTAATCTTGTCATCAGCTCTTATGGATACTGTGGTAACACTGATGGTCATTGCTTAACTGCCAACGGATGTATCTCTGGTTGCAAAAGTGCGGCTTCGTCAAGTGCAGCGGCTCCAACTTCTACAGTTGTGTCATCGGTTGCTTCTTCCAACGCTAACTCAGCTGCTGCGTCAAGCACGACTGGCGAGCCAGTCATATCAGCAGCAAGTTCTTCGGCCGGCAGCGCCGCAACAGGTACAGTAACCAAGGACGGAACATGCGGTGCTACATACGGCAATACCATCTGTGGTGATTGGCCTCAAGGCAGTTGCTGCTCGTAAGTGTCCGTGGTCATGATCTGTATGAAGCAGCTGACATTTTTTGCTAGTATGTATGGATACTGCGGAAACACCACTGCTCACTGTGGCGATGGATGTCAAAGTGGACCTTGCTTGAACGGTGCCGTCGTTCCAGCCCCTGGACCCAGTCCTGCGCCGGTTAATGCTAATCCTGGTTCCTTCGATATCGTCGGCGAGTCTGGTGCTCCTGCCATGCATGCTGGGCTCCTTCCCAACGGTAGGGTGGTCTTTCTTGACAAAGTTGAGAACTACACGCAAGTCAAGCTCTCCAATGGCCAGTACGCATATTCGACTGAGTACGACCCTGCTACTAACAAGTACACTCCTTTGGCCTACAAGACTAATGCCTTCTGTGCTGGTGGTTCTTTTCTCGCCAACGGACAGTTCATATCTCTCGGTGGCAACGGTCCTCTCGACTTCATCGACCCGACCGTGGGAGATGGTTTCGACGGCATCCGTTACCTGACTCGCTCTTCCTCTGACGCTTCCTTGGATGGGCAAGATTGGAGTGAGCCAGGCAACAAACTTAGCAGCAAGCGATGGTACCCTTCAGTACAGACTCTCCCTGATGGCAGACTCTTTGTTGCTTCTGGGTCTTTGAACGGACTCGACCCTACAGTGCCTACCAACAACAACCCGACATACGAGATTCTGGACAAGAATGGCAAATCATCTGGTGTTTCCATTCCCATGGAGATTCTGGTCAAGAACCAACCTTACTACATGTATCCTTTTATGCACCAGCTCAAGGATGGCTCGCTGTTTGTTTTCGTATCAAAGTCATCTGAGCTTTTCAATGTCGACACCAACACCACGTTGCGAACCTTTGCCGACCTTCCTGGTGACTATCGCACTTATCCCAACACCGGTGGCTCGGTTCTTCTCCCGTTGTCTTCTGCAAACGACTGGAATCCCGACATCATCATTTGCGGTGGTGGCGCATACCAAGACATTACTTCGCCGACCGACCCCAGTTGCGGCCGTATCCAACCTCTCTCCACAAACGCTAAATGGGAAATGGACTCAATGCCTCAGGGACGCGGTATGGTAGAAGGCACATTACTCCCCGACGGTACCGTCGTCTTCGTAAATGGAGGCAACGAAGGTGCTCAAGGCTTTGGACTTGCGCGCGATCCCACCTTCGAAGCTCTGATCTACGACCCCACCAAACCACTGGGTCAGCGATTTACTACTGGTGCCTCATCGACCATTCCCCGCTTGTACCACTCCGTAGCTTTGTTGTTGCTTGATGGTACGTTGATGGTTGCAGGCTCAAACCCAGTGGAACAGCCCATCCTCCAACCCACAACCGCAAACCCTTATGTCACAGAGTTCAGAGTGGAGATCTACACACCACCCTACCTCGCCGGCGACAATGCGAACAAACGTCCGACAAACATGACTCTATCTTCTACATCCCTGCAAGCGAACTCCCAGACTTTCGATGTGGAGTTCACGGTCCCTGCTGGTGCGCAGAATGTCAAAGTGTCGCTGTATCATGGAGGGTTTGTTACGCATTCTGTGCACATGAGTCACCGTATGCTTTTCCTCGATACGGAGGGTTGGAAGGATGGAGCTACTCAGCAGACCCTTACTGTCACCATGCCGCCTAACTCGAATGTTGCGCCTCCTGGTCCATATGTGGTTTATGTGGTTGTTGATGGCGTCCCTAGTGTGGGACAATTCGTGCAAGTTTCCTGAAATGACAGGAGTTAGAGAAATGGGAGGGAATAATGGATGATGATGTGCCTTTTTTTTTTCGTGGCTTAGCTAGTCAAAGAGTTTTTCAAATAATGTTGTGATTGTCAGAAACGTCTTAGGATTTCCTGAAGACTGGCTGTGAACTACCTCTCTTGGCTGATGTTGATTGCGGCAGTCACATAAGATAGATGTAAATCAGTCTCATGAACTATAATGTTAGAAGGAAAAGAAGTACAAAGGGTACAACATACGGAATCTGATAAAGATATCTTGCATTACTATTAGAGATTAAAAAATAGAAAATAGCAGTACCAAACGTATCGCCTCACCTATTCTTCCTCTTATTAAACAATCGACTCAATATTCTGAAATCACATTCGAACAGAAACAAAACTCACCCCATTGACTTGTCTAAAAGTCTTGATGTTGTGTGGCCAGTTGATCAAACATGTCCTGTGGACTGCTTCTTCTTGATGTGGACTCGTGGCAGGGCACGTCGAGGCAAGACCGCAGTCGGATCAATGCCGGCTGCCTGTTTTCTTTCGGCTTCGGCAACCTGAGCAGTCTGTATCCTGCTAGTGGATGGCGTGCCGATGATAGTACACATGAGCACTTTGAGAACAGTCAGAGATGATTTATGGTATAAAGAGTGGTGTCATCTGTGCACTTACCATCCTTGTCTGACGTAGTCCTTGTAGCATAATCGTCATTAGACACTACGTAGGTCTTGGGGCAGTATTGGCGACGGAAGGCAATGTTGTCTGGAGCTCCTCGACATTGGTCGTACACATTGGTCTTCGGATTGTGGTGTTGATCTTTCTCAGGACACACAGAAAGCAGATCTGCAACGCAACCTTGACCGTCTTCCCATGCGTCACCCTGTCCATGGCACCAGACTGGTGAAGAGAAGCCACGCTCAATGTCGATATCGAAGTAGAGGTGGCCATAACCTCCTCTGAAGGAAGCCTCGATGAGTGTGTCATGATCACGATGCTCACCAATTTCGGCTGTGTTGTTGTTGGGAGAGATGCCCACATACAGCTTCGGGCTCACACCAGGTATTGTAGGGATCCACAGATTCTCACCCGGCTCGACTGTAGCCGTTCTAAAATTGAAAATTTCATGAGAGCCAAACTCTCCCAAGTCCTCTGCCGCCCAGTCTGCACTGATGTGGTGCTTCAGAGCGTTCCTGTTGAGAATCCAGAAACCCATCGGGTGTGCTGCATCTGGTCCTGGTTGACCAGCAATATTCTGCCATTCAATAGGTTTCTCACTGATTGCATTGATAGCAGGGATGGCTGGTGGTATGGAAACGGGCTCGATTGGTGTTGAATACTGAACAGGTGTCCAGGACTCAAGAGGAGCGATAAATTGGACGGCGGATTGACTTGGAGGTGAGTTGATAGGGGAACTTTCAGCTGGCTGCTCGGGGAACTTCGACCCCACAACTGATGGTAACGCAACAACTTCGGTCGGAAATGGGACGACTGATGGGGCCTCGTTGGTTTGCGACTGTAGGCTCGGATTTGAAGATGGTCGAATCACACCAGCTTGTGTGTTCTTGGATCCAGTAGGGATCGCTCCAAGGTCGGAAGAATTGGCGTGATAAGCGACGGAGACTCCATCTGGACCTAGAACAGCGAGATGGACCTGCGCGGTCGCCAAAGATAGCAAGGCTACCAGTGGTGCTAGTGATGGTATGAACAAGCGCATGTCAAAAGGTACGACCAACAAACTGAACGACAAGCGCCTGGCAAAGGAAAGAGATGTCAAAGCTCAAACTCATCCGCTTACCTTGCAGCATCTTAAATATTCCTCCAAGGGTAACGATTTTTACTGCTCGAGCTTTTGCCTCTGAATCATAATGCTTGATCACCATCCGAATTCGAGAATAGGGTCGCGTTCTCTCCACCTTGAAGAGCGAGTTTGTGGGCGAGATGAGTGTATTATGGTCTGGAGGCGTCGGACGGAGCGGGTGCTCATGCTTTGACCATGATGAGTTAATTATTTGGCTGACCATTGGTAGCTACCCCTGGATGTCTGCGTGGAGATTAGGCATGACCGGCGTGCTCGGTTGTCCTGTCAGATAAGCATAATCTCTTCATGGTTTACTGTGGAGTCAATTGCTCTTGAGAGAATATCGAAACTTGCATAGTCGTCCTGATTCGAATGCACCACTTAATCAATAGGAATCACATAGGGCGGCGGGGCGCAGAGGTGGTTCGACGCTCATAGTGGCGATGATTGACTGGCATAGGGTCGTTGCAAAAAGTGTGTAGAGGACAAAGACCGAGATTGTGAAGGTATTCGAGGCCTTCTTTCCAACCTTCATCTGATCGACGTCACTGCTGTCTTTGGTCGTCTTGCGTAATTTTGCCTTCCTGCCGCTTTACAAGCAAGTCCTCGAATATCGAAGATGAAGGGACTTACCAACAAATACATTGTTGAGCCCTTGACGAACACAGCATTCTCAGTCGCATAGATATAGTCTCAATAACTCGAATGCTGTAGTAAATTCACAAATGTCATATCTATCCCTGCCTCGGCCGACCCTTATTTTTGCAAAACGCCTATATCGTTGCGGCTTTTCCCAACCGTATTGTGCTTCCTATTCCCGTCTATACTTAGTTCCAGGCCTCGAGGTTCTTGAGAACAACCTCGTCCTCGCCTCTGGTGAAGAGTCTTCCGATGACAGATACTCTCTCGCCTGCCTCTTCCAGAACCTTCTTGGCCTCAGCGGCGTTTTCCTTGCTCACAACGATGACCATGCCAAGACCAGTGTTCCATGTGCGGGCGAACTCGCGAGACTCGACGTTTCCGGCCTCCTTGAGCCACTTGAGCACCGGAGGGACAGACCATGCTGAGACATCAACCTCAGCAGCGAGGGTCTTGGGCAACATTCTTGGGATGTTGTCATAGAGACCTCCACCAGTGATGTGTGCCATACCCTTGAGCAGGTCCTTCTCGACAGCCTTCAAAAGAGGCTTGACATAGATGCGAGTGGGGGTCAACAAGCTGGCGCCAACAGTGGTGTTGGGTGCCCAAGGTGCCTTGTCGTGGTATGAAAGCCCCTGGCGCTCAACAACCTTTCTGACGAGCGAGAAACCGTTCGAGTGCACACCATCACTAGCAAGACCAAGGAGGATATCACCTTCAACCATAGATGCAATGTCGGGCAGAATAGTGCGACCACGTCTGAGAGCACCTGTGGCACAACCACCAGCATCGAATTCATTGCCTTGATACATGCCGGGCATCTCTGCAGTCTCTCCACCGACGAGAGCGCATCCTGATTCACGGCAACCAGCGGCGACACCCTCAATGAATGAGACAGCCTCCTTGATCTCCAGTTTGCTGCAAGCGTAGTAGTCCAGGAAGGTCAAAGGCTCAGCACCTTGCACAACCAAGTCGTTGACGTTCATGGCAACAAGATCGATACCGACAGTGTCGAACTTGTCCATAGCAAAGGCGACCTTCAGCTTGGTGCCGATACCATCAATGGCCTGAATCATGATGGGAGCCTCGTCATAGCCGGCAGCTTGAAGATCAAGTGCACCACCGAATCCACCAATCTCAGCATCAGCACCAGGTCTGCGAGTAGACTTGACAGCCTTCTTGATTGCAACAACCAGATCGTTACCAGCATCAATAGAAACACCAGCATCGGCATAGGTCATGGCCTTGGGCTTCTCGACGTCTCTGGTGCAGACGGCACCATCGTAAGCGGGCTCCAGCAGCTTCCATTCGCAGTTGATGTTCTCCTTCTTAAACTCGCCGAGCAGGTGGTGGGCGATTTGCTCGAAGTTGTGAGTGGCCAGAGCTAGAATAGTGGGACCAGCACCAGACAAGCAAATACCGAGAAGACCAGGCTGCGATGTGGGAGTAACAGACTTCAGAATCTCGGTCAGACCAGGAATGAGAGTCTTTCTGTAAGGCTGGTGAATCTTGTCCTGCATACCATCGTAGATCATGTCAGCGTTGGGAGGGCTCTGACCGAGAGCGGTGGTCAAAAGAGCGATTCTCTGCAGGTTGGAGATGACGTCTGCCTTGGGATACTCAGTGGGCAAAACAGAACGAGCCTTTGCAGTAGAGACCTCAAAATCGGGAATGATAGCAATGCACTTGATTTCGGGAGCCCAGTTGAATTTGATGTGCTTGCCAATGTTGATCGGGGGGATAGGAGGGGTAAGTCCAGTGTCGACACCACCAGCAGGTGCGGGAAGAACCTCACTCAGAGGAATTTCCTTGCGCTTCATGTCTTCCGGATCCAGGTCCTTGAGGTATGAACCAACGAAGCCGCCGAACAGAGCAGCGGCAACATTGTCAGGATGTCTTTCAATCATCAGACAGAAGTCGAGCATACGGTCCTTGGTCAAGTTGAGACCTCCGACCTCACTGCCAAGCATAACGCCAGCAACAACAGCAGCACCAGAGGAACCGAGACCACGACCCAAAGGGATTGGGTTAATGATGTGCACATGAGTCTCGGAAGGGAAAGCATGCTGGTTATGGCATCGCAGAACATAGAGAGCAGTCTGAGTAATCAGATTGCGGTCAGCAACAAGATCAACACTTTCCTTGCCGAGACCCTCGTAGGTGATCTTGCAGTTGGACTGGTGTTCCGAAGACTTCTTGGACGAGTCTACGGTGACACGCAGCTCGAGCCAGACAGAAAGGGCCAGACCGATGACATCAAAGCCGGGGCCTGGTCAAGAAGTCAATTGACGAGCAGAGATATGGTGGGCAATTGGTAAGCAATACCAATGTTGGCCGAAGAACACGGCACCTCTGTGGAAAATTAGCATTGATCGTGGGGCAGAGATGAGCAAAGCTCCGTACTGATTGAGAAGGACATGTTGGACAGAATTGGCTGTCAACGTTCTTGACAACCGGATATAAAGACAGGAAAGAAGTCGCGAGAAGACCTTGTCTAGATTGACAGGAGGTTGGCACGCGATATGCAGAGAATCAAGCGATCTCGGAAGGTCGCTGTCGCGAAGGAGTCACTTTGAGGATATTTTTTCGACCTCACGCAACAGCACCCCGCGTTCGGCGGTCGGGAGTCCCACGTCTTGGCAGCCGGGCGGGCGCGCCAAGCTCCACCGACAACATCATACGTAGGCGCCGCCAGTGAGCGACGCGCATCTATCGAGCTCGACCAAGCAATTGACCTTCTTTCTAGCCATCTTGATCGATTCTCTCGCCCACTCGTATTCATCACACAACCCGACGGCTTCACTGCTGTCTCCCACATTCCATCATGCCTGTATGGACCACAATTGTCCACAGCACCTCGGCGTAGCCCCTACTGACAGCTAGCTGGGCAGGCATACCACTCAGTCTTCCTCGATGAGCCCAACCAACAAGTCATTGGCAACTTTTCCCTACTGCCACTCCGTACCAGAACCCGTGGCCCGGCTATGCAACTTCCCGCCCTTTCCGGCGATGTAACAGAACTCACCATCGATGCCTCACATGAAAGCTACGACCCGCTGGACGAGACACTGGCTTTGTTCCGTGCAAACACCTTCTTCCGCAACTTTGAGATCAAAGGGCCCGCCGACCGTGTCCTGATATACGGTATTCTGTTCGTCAGCGAAGTTATCCAGAAGATCAAGCCTCAGATGTCCAGGAGAGATGCCGAGAAGGCCGTCATGAATCTCGCTCTCGACACAAACTTTGCCATTCCTGGCGACGCCACATTCCCTCTCAACCAGGCCTTTGAGCCTCCGCGGGACAGACAAGAAGCAGAGGTCTTGAGACAGTACATTAGCCAAATGAGACAAGAGCTGGCCACCAGATTGTTGAACAGGATATACGCAGACGGAGATGCTCCTAGCAAGGTAAATTCATCCTTGAAGTCCTGCTCAAGCACACATGCTAATTATGTCTTACCAGTGGTGGTTGAGTTTCACAAAGAGAAAGTTCATGGGCAAGGCCCTTTAAGTCGTCAATTGAGCTTGAAGGCGCCAAGCAGCAGTCTTTAGTATCAGCCCTCACAAAACTAAACAACCAGCGGTCTCTACGAGATAGTCACACATATTAAATAAGTTGAGCTCGAAGAAGTCACGCCACCACTGACGGTTTGCACACAGATTGGTTAGGCTTGTTTGTTTTCTTCTTTGTATCCTGACCCTGTAAATACATCAACCTCTCTACATCAAACCTCGGCCGAAGAAAAGAGAAAAAAAATCAAAAGACACGCAATTCAATTCGGTCCGCTTCCTATTCACTCTCTACACGCTCCGCGTCTAAACTGCCAGCGTTGTTGCCATCACAACAACAGCGACACACAGAACCCACATACCAGAAGACCCTATATTAGCCATGGTAGCAGCCGCCACACTTTCAGAGCGACGTAAATGCCCGTTACTGCTGCGTGACGGGCTGTAGTCGCCTGATGGGTCGTACATTCCAGTACCTGTAGGGGTTGGATAGGACTCGGCACCTGTAGCATACCCAACTGTATTGGTAGCAGTCGAAAGCTCGTACGTCACCGAAGTTGACAGTCGACCTTCGACCTTGTCTAGTTGGACCTCAGCTCTGAGGTTGTTGTTCACGGCCTTTCTCAATCCATCTGCGCCAGCTTCGACCGGAACCACGTCTGACGAATTGGCTCCAAGGTTGGCTTGTGCCAACGACACTTGCCCGTTATCCAGATCAAACACCCAGTATCCAGCTCGCATGACTGAACTCGATGTGACAAAATGTGTCCCACGCTGTGGTACGACTCGAAGCCAACACATCGGTCGGCCAGAAGCATCAGTCGCCGCACTTCCGTCTTGTGTCGTGATCTGAGAGAACAAATCGGCTAACTCAAGGCGCAGTACAGCCGTGTTGCTTCCATTGCCAGCAAAAGTTACCTCAAGAAGGGTTGTGTTGGCGATGCCACGAGCCACTTCACTGCAAGCTTTAACATGGAATCCTCTAGGAACTCCGGGCCAGAATCCTGTGGAAGGTTCGGATCCTGCATTTCGAACAACCTCGAGGTATGCGTCGATCGGCAATTGCCAATCAGGGGTTCCCGTATCTATCAAAGTTCTGAACTTCTTGTCGTTGGTTGAGCGGACGATGGTCCGTTCTGATTCGTTGTAGGGTTTGATCCTAACTTCCTTGAGATACAGATCGATGTTATCAACCTTATGGCGTCCACGCAGCAAATTAAGCGTGGTTAATTGACCTTTGTATTTCTTGGTGTCGATCCCACCGAACAAGATCGAGCCATATTGGTCCAACGTATTCAGGTAGATACTGTAGAGGCGTGACGAAATAGCACCGGCTTGCACAAGCCCTTCCACGAAAGTTGGCCGTGTTGCCATTTCATGATACTTTCTGTGCGACATGTTACTAGAGTAACCAAGGCCCAAGATCCCTGTGTAAGGCTTAAAGCGCTCTTTCAGTTTGGTGGCAAGCCCTAATGTAAGTTTCTGTACAACAAGATCATCTGGAAACATGTTAATAAAAATCCTTAGGCCGTACACTGCAGGCATTCAACCCTGGGGTAGACTTTGACATACTTATCTGGACAGCATCTCTGATATAGTCGCCTCTGAACCATTCACTACCTAACATAAAACTGGCCTGGAAAGCTTCAGGGTCGATCATCTCAAATGTTGAAGACTTTGACGAGTCGAAGGTACCACCAACACAGTCAGAGGTGTTACAGAAAGAGGATTTGGACGCCAGCAAAGACACGTTGGAAGCGAAGAGAAAAGTATTGCTGCTTCCGGTGTCGATGCTAAGTGTCTGTGGCTGTCCCGGGGTGCCAACGGTGAGATTGACGAAGTACTCAATGCCCTCTGTATTGCCCACACTACTCATCAAGGCAAGTTCGACGGTTTTTGAGCGGCTGGCTGTTGTTGTTGTTGTTGTTGTTGCATAGCGAAACAGCAGAGAGAGAGAGATGAAGAATCTCATGAGGAACTGCATGTTATCGGTAAGTTCAATCTCCAAAATTCAAAGTTTGTGAAGACAATAGTTTCGGAGAAGAGATGACCAGGAGCACGATATATACTGAGGTATGCCTACAATATTACTCACCGTGAGTGATATCCATTGTTATAGTCAAAGTAGCCATGACTCACTTGGTCCGGCCACAATGATAACAAAGCACGGTGTCAGGCTAGTATATAACTGATAGAGTTCAAGTCGAGTGCTTGAAGTGGCTTGATTTGAGGTCATTACTGAAAGAGATGTTTCTCTATTCGTCTTCAGGCAGAAAGATCTCCTCGCGGCATGCCAAACATTGTAATATTACACTTGTACAGGTTTGCGAAGACCACCAAACGCGAGTGCGACAACCCCAAGCATGCCTGTAGCCCCAACAGCATATGCAACATCACGGCCAGCCCACCAGTATAGAGAGCAGAAGGAAAGAGGACCCAGTGTGCGGCCGATTTGGCCAAATGACCTATGATTGCCAAGCTTGTTGCCACGCTCAGAAGCACTGGCCTCGAAACTGCTCAGACTGTTCAGACCCGTCACGACGGTGGCACTAGTTACGGCAAGTAAGGCAGCAGCGCCATAAAGCTGGGCCTCAGTTGTGAGGCGAGCAAGGAGGATGAAGGCGCACAGACACGACACAACACCAAGCTGTACAACGCGAAGAGGATGCATGCGGCGGGTCACGGTGCCTTGAAGGACAGAAGCCACAATACCGATGAAGCCTAGGAGGCGTCCAGTGTTCTTGCTGCCATAACTGAAAAGATCGTAGGTCATGAACGGCAGAGAAAATTCCATGCCGCTGAAGAAAAGAATGAAAGCCAGATGGGTAAAGTTGAGTAGGCCGTGTGAGTTTGTACGCTGGGTGGTGGTCTTTTTGTTGTCATCCGCCTTTTTCTCCTTTTCTGATGTGGAGCTGACAACATGTGTCTCAGGCAGACAGAAGTAGAGGTATAGGGTTTCAGTGACAATAAGGAAGAGAGAGAAGCCAGCGGCGGTAGCGAAAGGGTTGCTTTGCACGAGGGTGACATTGGAGAGGGCAGCACCCAGAGCAGGACCAAAAGTGAAGGCAATACTGAAGCAAGCGCCAACCAGAGCCATTGTTGCACCACGCTGCTTGTCGTCGCTGATGTCAGTAGCGATGGCCATGGCCAATTGGACATTACCCTCGCTCAGTCCACCGACGACGCGACTGGCGAGAAAGGTGCGGAAGTCTGTCGCGGCGACCCAGAGAGCAACACTGAGGATGTTGCCCATCATGCTCCATAACAGGGCAGTGCGACGGCCGTAGCGGTCGGAAAGGCTGCCAATGACAGGTGATGCAATGGCCTGGCAGAAAGAAAACAGCGAGCCCAGTGCTCCTCCTAGCAGGACGATGTCGTAGCGGTCATTGATTGGTTTGGCAAAGGTGTTCTTGTATGCATTGAGGAGACCCAGTACGCGAGAGAGGAGGGTTGGACTTGTTGACGAAGATGTTATCGAGGCATCGACGGCGCGGTAGAACTCGAGGAGCTTGGGGAACAGTGGGAGAATGAAGGTAAAGGAGATCTAGAGTAGGTATGACGGTCAGAACGGTGCTGGCAGTAGAAACATGGTTGACGCGACTCACGAGATCAAGCAGGAGCGAGATGAAGAGCACCTTGAGCACCTGCTTGCGCTTTTGAGGCGTTACTGCCACGGCTGCTTGTGCCATGATGGATGAATTGCGTTACGCTGATGCGATTGTAGAGGCGTATCTTGGTGTTAGAATGACGGCGCACCTTCAACTCAGATTGCTGTCCTGCTATTGTTTTGCAAGAAGAAAGGTATGACACAGGAGGGGGATAAACGTAGACTCTTGGTCGATTGACAAATAAAGCGTGCTTACTCGAAGCTGTTTGGAATGATCGTCATGCCACAATGCAGCCACGCCTCGGTTCATGTCGATCAATCAGCTCCGTGCTCATCGCATCTCTACATGATGCACATACTCGTTGCATTAATAAGGGGTATCATGACTACTGCACTGCACTGCTTTATCCACCGTCTTCTTGATCAGAACTCCAGCTCCTCGACCTCCATACCACACTCGATGCACGTCTTGACAGTTGCTCCCGTCTCTGGGTTTTCGACCGCTCGACCCCATTCGTGTTCGTGCTTTGAGCCCCAAAGCTTGTCTCCAAAGTTTCCACCCTCGACCCCCGCCTTTTGGCGCTTGTATGCATCCACTCGCGTTCTCCTTTTCAGGTCATTTAGCTTGCTCTTAAATTTGGCCTCCTTTCTTCGTTTGGCCTCGGCCTGCCTCTTCTCAAACTCCTCGTCCAACGCTTCCGGGCTGCCCCATTTCTTGTCTGAGAATGCATATTCTTCTACCTGATAGCGCAGGTATAACATCATGTTGTTCCATGTTGACTTGTGCGGATTTGGCTTCTCCAACCGTGGCAGTAGTTGTTCATCTTTGAGTTCTGGGTCCGTAAGGAGATAGTCTTCTCGTGCTTCCGTTTTGGTGAGCAAGCTGTACTTGTCGGGAAACTTCTCCTGGCACGCTTTGCACACTTGACATCCAAACACATCGTCCCATTTCCAGTCAATCTCCAAAGTGCCGCATTCCCTGCACTTCTTCTGCTCTTTTGCTCCGCCTAGAGCACTAAGACCCGGTTCGTAAGGACCAGCTCTTTCGTTCTTCAGCTTCTTGATCAACTGTGCCTTTTCCCATTCCTTTAGCGTCATATTGGCCGGCTTCTGCTCTTGGTTTGGCGTGTGCAGTGCTCTGTTGTGTGGATCGTCTTCGGCTGTCAAGAATCCTCCTTTGGTGTCCGTCATCTTGCTGAAGTCATATTCAACAAACTTCTGAAACTTTTTGGCTGGTTCGATGCCTGAGTCGCGAGCTGGTTTACTGAAACCATCTCTGTCGCCAGATTGTGCCTGCCGTGCGTCGCGTTGATTTGGTTGCACCGAAGCTCCAGATAGAGCAGTGTGCGGTCGTTTCTGTCCGGCGAGGAAGCCTGAGGGTGTGCGGTTTGCTGGTACTTCCTGAGTCGATGCAAGTTGCTGTGATCGTAGAGCTTTTGCTTTCAGGCGAGCTTCTTCCTATATACTGTCTCAGCATATTGTCTTCCTCCGACACTTAGTAGTCCCAGTTACCATGCGCCGGATCTTTTCTGGCGTCATCGGTGATCGTGGTATGGAGCCTGGTCGAGCTGTTCTCGGTGGCGTCGCCGCTCTTTCGGAGTCGACCATAATTCTTGCTGATCAAATGTTCCAATACGCAGGTGAAAGCTAAGCAAGTGAGAGATGTCGAGTCGGCTTGTGCCTAGTGTTCGTAAGGGTAGAAGTGTATGGTGTGAATGTCGAGGCGACAATTTGAGAAGGCGCTGACATCATCCGAGGCAGACAAAGAACAGGGTCGTCCCAGTGACCATATTTTGTGCACCTTTTTTATCAGGATAGATATACTGCTACTTTGTGGCTGTGACTCCTACTTTATCTCAGGATGAACAATAGTCTACTGCTCTCGCAGGTGCTTACGATTGTCTCTTGGTATCATTATGCCTGAGAAGAGTTTTTGGACAGGGATGCATTCGCGCCGTGAATCCGTGGTCTTCAGTTTGCTGCAGTCACCAGACGTCCACAAGTGTTCATACACGCACAACAATCATGAAAGTACCGGTAGATCAAGTATTCAACGAGATGGCATATACTTGGGACGAAGAAGAACCCACAAGAATCAAGGTTTCCCGAGCTAGAGAGTGATTGATTGTTCATGACAAAACTCAGGATGGCCCTCGTCGTGAAGAATAATGAGACGAACCAAATTTCAGCCAATCACAGCCTCGATAGTATAACGGCTAGTACGAAGGTCTCATATCGGTCATCGACATGACCAAGCAAGGCTTGGGTAATCCTTAGATGGGAGTTCGATTCTCCCTCGAGGCATTATTTTTGACCTGCTTGCGATGCGATGCGTCACGACGCCGACCCTTTGTGTACCTTTTGTCAAAGCGCCGCGATCAATCTCACCTGAACTCCACGACCTTATGCAGCACACACCCAAACCGTGCGACTTTCCAGAAATCTATGGCTCAGACATCCTGCTCAAAGTGATATGCTCAGACTCGCTGGTTCTTGCCTTGAGGGCACTCGGAAAATCGATACCGTCAGTCTCGATAGCTCGCGATCACTCTCGTCAGGTTTTCAGTTGGGAATCAGCCCCATGCTGTGACCCTTTGCTCAGATCCAAGGTTGTACTTGTATTCCTGTCGAGCCAGAATTGAGCTGCCATAGAGTAAGTGATAGATTTGATCTGTTTGAGAATGGTATCAGATCGAGAACTATCTTACGCAGAAGTTGAGCAAGATGTGAGTAAGATATCAGCGTAGTACGCCTGGAGGAGCAAAGATAGCGAATTAAGCTTGCTATTTGAGCAAAAGAAAAAAATCGCTTGTATATAGTGAGTCATGCTCAGGGCGCTTTCAGCATATATAGAGGTCATTGCCATCTTTCCTCTAAGACTCCTTTCCCTACAAGTACTAAGCTTTAGTGTCTGGTTTACGGTCATATCCAGCCTACTCTCTACACCAGTAATCATGAAGTCCTTTGTCAGGCTTCTTTCTTATCTCTCTCTGCTGTTCTGCTGTATGAAAGCAGCAACCAGTCAGTCGAACACAGTGGAACTCGCTGTGACAAGCAGTTGTGGGAACACAATCGGCGATGTGTATTGTGTCAACGTTACCATCGGCACCCCCGGGCAGCCTCAGACAATCTTCTTGGATACTGGAAGCAGTGACACAATCTTCCTTGCCTCAAATGCATCAATATGCGAAAAACATGGCTGCGACGGCGGCACTTTCGATTCGTCCAAGTCAACGACATCCAAGATGACAGAATCTGGAGCTCTCGATATACGCTACTTTGATGACACCCGGATGATGGGCGACTTGATTACGGATGTAGTTCACCTGGGTATGTATACATAAAAGAGGCTCGAGAATGATGCTCAACAGGCCATACATTGTACCTCAAGACGGACTACTAATACCTTTTCCAGATGACCGCGTGATAACAAACGTCCCAATAGGACTTGCTAAGGAAGGAAGATTGCGCTTTGCCCCTTACACAGGAGTTCTGGGTCTCGGTTACTCAAGTCGGATGGCTTATCTAAGGCACCGCAATGGAGTAAAGGCCTTCCCGGGCTTCGTTGATACGCTCGTCCAAGCTGGTGCTATCCCTTCGCGTCTCTATAGCATCTACCTCAATACACTGGATCTCTACGGCTCAATACTGTTTGGCGGCATCGATACAGACAAGTACAAGGGTCCGCTAACCACGCTCAACTTATTCAGTATAGACCAACCCGATCGCGTAGATGAGTTCTACTTGAGAATGGAAAAGGTCAACATGCAGCCTAGTAATGGACCTAATCAGACCATCTTTCAAGCTACGGAAAACGTAAACTGGTACACTATATTGGACACAGGTACCCCGGGCTGGGTACTCCCAACTAGCACATTCCATAAGCTCATCGGATACGCGGGAGTATTGCCAGAAGCTGGCTATTATAGTCAAAGTGGAATACCCGACAACAGTTTCGTCAAGCCGTGCAGTGAAGTGACTCGTGGGGTTGAAAACACCACTCGTTTCGAGCTCACGTTCGCTGGGAGTGGGACTAACACCGCCACACTGCAACTCGAATTAGCAGACTTGTTCACTCCACTCTTGGATAGAAACGGGAGGGCTGTGACCAACAGATTCGGTCAACAGATGTGCTGGCTGCGAGTCAGCGACGCTCAGTCCGAGTCGGTAGCTTCGTGGACGAGTGGCAATGTCATGAGAGCCGGTTACTGGGTATTTGATCTGGATAATGGCCAGGTGTCGGTGGCACAAGCCAATCTTCGAGCAAATTCGTCAAACGTTGTCCAGGTTGAAGCTGGTACAGAAGGGCTGAGAAAGGCTGCGAACAATCTCAGGGCCGAGACCCAGGAGGTCAAGGTCAAAGGTCAAGTATCTGCTTCAGTGGTACCCAGACTGTCGACCGTGGCCGGTGCTGCCAGCTACGCTACGAATGCAGAGTCTCGCCCAAGTGCAACTGGTGTTGCCAGGTTGCTCGAAATTACATCTGGGCCTGGAGCTATTGCACCAATGCGTCGTTCAGAAAATGCAGCCGCTGCTATGATGATTCCTGGAACAGTCGGGTTCTGGTATCTTGCTGCTTTCTTTGTCATCCTCTCGATCGAAGTTCTTGTGTAGTATGGCAGATATAAGCATGCTATACGGATAGAAAAAGAGCGACGTGTATAATTTTGAAAAATTTGCGTACGACGTTGTCTTATTGTTTACGTTGCTAACAGTAAACGATTTCGAAGCACTATTGCCGTACCTCGTTCACGTAGAGTTGTAGTTGCTGCTACCATGTAATGTGTCAAGCTAGACATAGCCCCGAATAAGCTTTGGGCCATGATTGCCCGTGTGACAATGTTGTCGAGGTTCGTGAGCCATGATATCAAGAGCGGGCCTTTCTTATGTGAGTGCTCATACAGATGGGATCATACCGCTGACACAAACCTTAAGGCTGCCTGAGCCTCATGAACTGCTGAAAGTTGAGCCAAGGCGAACCCTTTGTAGACACTTACACAGGAGAGAAATGTCCAGAAAGCTCACAGAGCGCACCTCGCTTTGAAGACCACCTCGCCAAGCCACTCTTCCACGATGGCGTTCACTTCTCGAGGAACTTGTGTCAAAGCCCAATGGCCAGCTTCTACTTCTCTTCGCCTTAAGTTTGCCACAAAGGTTTCCATACCTTTGGACATCTCGGGCGTCAACACTGCATCAAGCGTTCCAGAGATGAACAAGACTGGCTGGATGATCTGCTTTGTTTCCAGCCTGGACAGATTAGCGTGTGATTGTTTTAGTGTTCTTGATTCAACTCACTTCAAGTCATCTTCGTAATTGATACGACGCGTCCGATACCAGTTCAGAGGACCATGTAGTCCCTGGCGCATATATTCTTTCGTGTAGTATTCAAGCTCCTGGACATTGACTTAGGACAAACCTTGTGATCCTGTTCTGTTCGAACTCACCTCCCCATCGAGCGAGGGTGCGAGACCGATTGTCTTCAACCCTTCCAAGTCTATGCCAGTTTCTGGTCGAAAACAAGGTTTGCCTTGTGCGGACTTTCCACCATATAGAGCCTTCAGAAAGCTTTTAACCTGATCATAAGATTTTACGTTGGCCTCCAGCTCTGGTCCTGCAAGTTGCATCTGATACCCAAATTGAGGCAACGGTCCATTGGCCATGTCAGCGAGCGAGATGAAATGTGTGGAAGGAGCCGTGTATGGTGTGCATACAGAAAAGACATGAGTCACCAGCTTTGGGTACCATTGTGCAGTCCGGTATACTACAAAGCCACCCCAATCGTGACCACCCAGGATGATTTGAGGGGCTTGTAGCTGCTTCGCCAGCTCCGAGATATCGTCCGCAGCGCGTTTAATGGAATAAAGCCGCAAGTCAGCAGGTGGGGAGCGTGGAGCATCCTGAGATGCAGACGGTCAGAAGGTATCAACGGAAAATGGCCGGTCTGAAACAACTCACTGTTCCACCATATCCCATCATATCGGGGACGACGACTCGCATGTTTAGCTTGATTAGAAATGGTATCTGGTATCGCCAGCCATAGGAGAGGTCTGGCCATCCGTGGATGAGAAATACAGTTGCCTTGAAATTCCCATTCTTGGGAACACCAAGTATGTAGTCTGTTCTGCTTAATACAATCCTTGATCCGAACCAAGGACATGAACGTACGGTATGTGTGGCCATTCAGATTAGCCTCACAGTGGGATATACGACTATCACCAGGGGTGATCTTGTCGACCGACATGACTGTTTGCTGTTAGCGAGGATGTACGATTCTCTGGCAATATATAAGTGCTGCAGCTTTGTGACAGTTATGGCGTTGATTCTTTAGTGCTCATGAGAAGACCTCGGGTTTTGACAATGTGCGGGGAGCCTCGGATGGACTGCCTTCTTGCTGAAGATATTTTGAGGCATGGATGCAGCTGCAAGATATCAAGAGATGCTGCTTGAGATCAAATTTTGATCGGAGCCTGTGCAATCGAGATAGTAGATAATGCTTCGATGCCTGAGCAAATCAAGGCAGCTGCAGGGTAAGCTGCGATTGATTACTCAGCGGCACTTGTGTGTCCTCAGACTTGCGCATAGAGATGAAGAAAAGGCAGACTTCATATAGAGTATGAAGAAAGATGCACGAGATGTGGCATAGTTGCAGAAACTTCTGTGTTTGAGCCACAAGGCTAGACATACGATAACAATAGAGGCATACAGACAAGGCGTCGAAGATGACCTCCGAGCGTTACGATACTGATTGGCCTAATTGGGTTAAAGGCGGGAGTGTACATAGCGGGGAAATGGTAGAAGTCAAGTTGACGGCTTTCAACGCAACGACGATTTTGGTTTGGCGAAGCGACAAGCTGGTTGTCAGACGAGTGATCTGAGATAGTCAGCCTGCAGTATGGATACCTCAACAGCGCCGGCGACAGGACAGGCGCAACAGCAGCCTCGGGCGCGGCGACCGCACCGGCCTCGCAAGGACTACACCAATTTGGACACGGTATTTGAGTCGCTCGACGACCTCAAAACCGCCCTACGCCAGTACATGGACAATGCCACCACCCCCGACGCCCTCCCGCAATATGTCTCGTGTGCCATGACCCTATCCACCCACGCCGCTCTACCTCTCAAGTCTCTCACTGAACCCCAGCACTCTCGTCGTCGTCCCAGCTATGCACCCTTCGATGGCTTTGGCGACGAGCTAGATCTTGGTGGACATGACGTCGGCTCGGTCGTCCACGAACAACATGAACAAGAGCAGGACCAGGAGCAAGAGCAGCAGCTACAATACAAGACAGTCCTGGAGTTGGTGAATATTGACGATCTCAAGCAGCGACAAATATGGCAGCGCGCTGCAGCAAAGGGTATTGTCCACCAGATCCAGGACCTTGATGGCTTCAAGTACTGCTTCAACAACAACTGGTCCAGCAAAGACGACAATGGCTATCGCTACTCGTACACCTGTCTCGACTCGTTGGAAAACAAAGACAGACACGCCAACGGATTTCGTGCCACCAATGCCGCGACTCGGCGTCCTGGCGCAAACACTCGCGGCGTTCGCAAGCCCACCTACGACTGCAAGGGCCAGATTGCTGTCAAGTTTTCCGCCATGCGACAGTCCGTTGAAGTTGTCTACAAGCACCATGCCATCCACAAGACGGTTGCCGAAAGGCGTCCGCCTCCACGTAAGGATTCAAAGCGGAAATCTGTCACACATCAGTCCGTTTCGGACACCACGCCCGATGCAAGCTTGCTGTCCTTCGCAGACCCGGACACTCACGAAGACTCCTTCATTCTCCAGGACGTTGACACTTCGGCCTTTCAGCCCTATCCTGGTCCATTAGAAGTCCCAGCTACAAAAAAGCCTCCTCGTAAGGTCAAAGACAGCGCAACTCAACCACGCGCAAAACGTCAGAAGATACAGCCTGTTCAACCAGCAGATCAAGCAGAACGTCCCTTGTCGCTGGTCGAGATTCTCCAACAATCGATGGCTCCAACTGACACTTCTACTGTCAACCACGAATCGAATGCCAATCTATCGCCATCGCCGCCTCCACCTCCTCTCTGGCAGAATCCGCCTTCTGCTCCTGTCACCATGTCGTCTAGCACTCTTTCTGGCACCTATCCTCCTCTTGCGAGTCGTCCGAGCTTTAGTTCGGCTTACCAACAACCGCAACCACCTGATGTAGGCCGCTTCTCTAAGCTTGCAGTCCCATGTTTCAAGTGCAAGGCTGCGCATACTCAGGTAAGTTCGATGAATTCCAGTGTCCAATTTCGAAGCTCACTTTTGGGGAAAGTGTGATGGTTTGCAACCTATCTGTAACTCCTGCCAGCTACGAGGAACCGTCTGCAATTATCCTTCGATCCTCAGATTTGACAAGGCACCTGTTCCAGATTCGCGCTGGATACAAGGTATGTAGCAGCTTGCCTTATCTTCCCACATTTTTTGACATATTTCAAGTGCAACCCACGCAGAATGGGCGTGGTGTGTTTCGTGTGAATCAGACCTCCCTGGCGAACAACACATCGACTGTCCCCGCTCAGGATATGTTTTCTGCTGCTGGTCAACAAGGGTCATGGTACTCTCAATGATGATGAATTGTTCTTGAAAGGCCTATGACATGTCATGGCTCTGTATTCTTTCTTTTGTTGCATCCCCTGTTTAGCATGTTGAGATACCCCTTACAAAGTTTTGCTTTTTGCCTTGTGTTTTTAATTTCGCGACCATGTTTCAATCGTAGGACATGTGTAGCAAAATTGATCGCAGTGCATTTTACCTCGATGCTTTGAGCTGACCATCTAGAAGCACAAGTAATCATTGGGCCGAAGTTCTCAAATTCACCACGTCATACTGTTAAGGAGAGGTCGTTGATCAAGTTTTATCAACCCGATCATGAGCATGACCGTCAGCTTTTTCGACACACCGACGTGATGCGGCACTGCACTGTACTTTGGTGCTCGGACTCATCTCTCTTGGTGGCCTGGCTGTTATACAGATTGTGTATTGCGATGACCTCCAGAGGATTGTTCATTCGAGGTCAAGGCATCCAACAGGAACCACCGAGGATACTGTTACTCGACTCTCAAGTCGAACATTCGATGCCGCGCATCTCGAGCACCGTATGATTTAAGCCGTTGCAACAGTCAGCTCTGATGGGTTCTGCTTGCTGATGCATGCGAGTCAATCCTGCTTGAACGAGAGATGGGTGCGGCCGTGAACTTCCCAGCAGGGTTTGAGTGCCCATTCTGTCGAGACGCATCTCCGAATGGCAGTCAAGATACAGTGTTTTCATGATGTGTACCTAATCCAGAAGAGCAGCTGAGCTCATCCTCAAGTCCTCTCTGGAATTATCATACATATCTCAAAGCATCGTATCTTCTGACAGTCATATCACGAAAGACGCTTCGAATCATTGCTTCGCACGACAACCATATGTACGGAATTCAATATCCTTCGCCAAGCTGCAACGGGAGGGACATTTATATATCATGGAGGGTAGAGGTCTTACATGAGAAACAGGTATCCTGCTTCGTGCTCAGGAGGAAGTCATCAGTCAGGGGGAAACACCCGAAGCTGATCTGAGTGCGCGACTAAGTTCCTGTTGGGTCATCGTTGAGCGAGAGTCGTAAGCCTCTTGCCCTCGTGCTCTCGAGGGAAGTCACCACTCAGGGACGCATCGCTGAGAACGCGAAGCTGTCGACTGGTGTCGAGAGAAGAAAGCCTCAGGCAGCAGCCCAGCAAAACGTAATACCATCCCAACGCAACGCCGTCAACAGGCATCGAGGGAAAGAGCATCACGACGCGCGGGTCCTTCTTTTGGTGAGGATTCGCCAGTCTATAAAATCCCCTCTTCTCTCTTCCATCCTCATCTTCCCTTTCCATCAACCCACCACACAATCAAATTTCCCACACAGCACCACAACTCCTCTTGTCTGTTTCTTCCATTGCACCATCAGGCTGCATCATCTTCCGATCAGCATCTTCATCATCGAGCCCGCCGCTCTTCTATCGACAACTCTTCTGTCTTCATCTCACCAGCCAGCATGAAGCCCTCTACTGTACGTTAACATTCACTCATCATCATCCACACCCATCCATCATCACTTTCATCATCAGCCGTCCATCTCCATCATCAGCCATTCATTACCGTCGTATCTCACGCTTACTGACCACCACACAGCTCATCGGCACCTCTGCCGCCATCACTGGAGCTGTCGCCATTTCTGGCAACTCTTCGATTACTTCTTCACTTGCCTCTCCCACAGGCGGCTCCAACTCTTCCGCCTACCCTCCCATGTCTGAACAGAGTAAGAAGGAGATTTATGCTCTCCTCCACAGTCAGGACCGTCTCATGATCAGCCTCGGCAACACTGGCAACTGTGACACCGCGTCTTTCGGTCCCGAAGAGCGTCTGTTCTACAACGCCTGTTACGCATATCCTCAGATCATCAGCACCCGTGCCAGACACATTCCCGACGTCAGAATCAGCGATATGGACGATACTTGTGTTCTGGCTGCCTTCGAAGGCAATGACTGCACTGAGGGAGGCACCATCATCGCCGAGCTTGAGCAAGTTGAGGACCCTCGCGATCCAGACGACAACACAGCCGTCTGTGTCTACGATGGCAAGCTCATTGACGACGATGGCGATAACTTCGGGGCTCTCAAGTGGGTCTGTGGCCCTGGCATCGAGAAAGACTGGGAGAACCCTCGCAACATCAGCATCCAATATCGCGACCCAGACTCAGACTCCGACGACGACACTCAGTCGATCTTCGCCAGATCTGTGGACGCCGAACTCTCCCGCGACCACGTCACTGTCGCCCCTGCCGATGGTCCCAACTGCAACAGCGCCCAGCACCGCGACACTGACACCAAGGTTCAGGGTCACTGCCACTCGTTCGACAAGCCTTTCTCTTCGCTCTCAGCCACCATCAAGCGTGCAGGCCACAGCAAAGTCGGAGGCTCTGAGCCATGCTCTGTTCTTGTCTTCAGCGACAACAAGTGCAAGAAGGACGGTGCTGAAATTGTCGACCTCAACAACACTGGTGCTCTCGGTGTCTGCCACAACGTCTCTCTTCATCACGGCAACGACGCTGTCACTCCCATCGCTGGTCACTCTTGGAAGTGGGTCTGCGGTCGCCAGAAGATCAAGGACTGCCTCAGTGGACCTGCCGACTCTGACACCGACACCGACACCGATGATGAGACTACCACCACTGTCAAGAAGGGCAAGACCCTCACTGTCACCGCCACTACCAGTTTGGCTTGCTCTTTGACCACCGAGGCCGCCCACTCTGTCGACGTTGTCACCAGCGTCATCACCCACAAGCCTGTCACTCATACCCTCACCAGCGTCTTCACCAAGACTCAGCTTCGTGTTCGCACTAAGCTTATCACCAGTGTTGCCACCGCTGTCTCCACTGTTCGCCACACGTTGACTAAGCCTTTCAGCACCACCTACAAGGTCTGCGACGCTGAGGCTTCTTCTCAGGCTTGAGCACTTCACCTTACATCCATGAGTCGGCCTGACTCTTCATGATCCTCAGCGGCGTTTTTTCTTGTCTTCTGATACCACTTGTTCTCTTCTTTTCATCATGCTGCCTCACATTTGTTATGACCAGGAGGCGTTTCTTTTGTCCTTTGCTTTGTTTCTTTCATCAGAGAGTATCTCTTCTCATCAGCACGAGCTGCTCAGCATTTCCTATTGACGACAGGGTTTTTCATTCTTCATGTTCTGTATGCTTTAACACTAGGTGTCACTGCTTTGCTGACTACCAATGTATGAATTGATTGTTTCTCTTATCATCAATGTGCCTTTGTCTTGTGTATCTTTTGTGACCATCCTGTGCATCGTCTGCGCCCTTGTCCATCTCCTTCGACCAGCGATTTGTCGCACCATTGGTCTCGAGTAAAGAACGCGACCAGCCCTGTCAGGTCCAAGATTCATGCAATTGAAACATCCATGTCCATCAGCAACCATCAGATCTACCACCGAGAGTACCGGAACAGCTGTGGTTGACTGATGACGGGTTGTACCAAGACGTCCCTTGACATTTGACAATGATATCGAGACGTCTCGCGAGAACGATCTGACGGCTGCGAAACCTCTTCACAATGTGCACCAAGTCTTTTTCTGGTAGTAGATCTTCATTGTTTCTGCCAGATAAAAAGCTGTATGATCATTGCATCGATGATATGATTACCAAGTAACACGAGAACATGAGGTCCTCAATACTAAAGTTCTGCTATCTCCGGCAATTCTGTGAACTTGTATTGCTATCCGATTCACAAATAGAAACACGAGAGAACAGAGATATGAGCTTTCGATCCGTCGAATGAATGACATTATGGGACGCTGGCACTACAGAATACGTGTATACAACTAATATTGTGGCGTGAACGAAAAGGGAGTCTCGGAATCCCTCAGGCTTCATCAGTCTTACACGTCTTTGTTGATTTGGTCTATCTACTTGTAAGAGAAAAGAAGAATTGTACAGTGTACAGCATTGTAGAGACGCAGTGAGCGGATTCTCGTCTGTTCGGTATACTCATGCATCAATCCCTGATTTGAGGAGACAGTCTCGTGGACAAGGTCTGGAGCAACTTCGAACCTGACTGTAACACTTCTGTATCCTTCGTAATTGTCGAGCCATCTTCAAGAGATGCGCCGGCTACACTTTATCAAGTCCAACAGCCATGATTCTCACGGATATTCGAAATAGCACGGCCTTGATGCCAAGATTTCAGCAAGTAAGCGTGTGGTGAGTGATCCGAATGATACTTTGATCGTTTGAAGCCTTGACTCTGACTTGTAAAGCGCATCCGAGGCCTGTGAGCACCACAACCGAGACCATCAGTCCAGTCTCTGCTGACAACAGGTCAATTCCAACAATGAAGATGTATGGGGCTCATTCTCGAGACGGTAGAAACTTGCTGAGGCGCTGACGACGAATTTGTTTGATATGCAGCAAAATTGTTGGTCAGGCAATTTCAGGATGTGTCAAAGCCACTGCTGATGAGAAGTAAAGTGGACACTGAGCGAAGACAAAGGAGACTTGATGCGTCAAGAGGGTATCAGAATACTTCGTCAAGCTCAAGTGCAAAATAGCAAACGCGGTCGGAGTCAAGGGCTTCAACAAGATCATTTCAGTCTACTGATGAAGACCATGATCGAGAAACAGAGTTTGGGTCGCACAAATGGTAAATACGAGAGTTCTGGCCGAAAACGCTGGGCCACTAAGACCTGAGCGACAGTGATATCCAGACGTGACCGCACGATGAGAGAGTGTGCAAATTCAGGGCGTAGCCATTTCGAAAGGCAGCTGACGTTGAAATATGGTGGAATGGATCGTGAGCGTTTCAAGCACCTCGGGCAAGAATGAGACAGTCCAAGAGATCATCTGGTGATGCCATGATTGTTCTCTTCTCGTTTCTATGAGATCAATGCCGGAAAAACTTAGGGTATGGGTCCCAGTCCTTATTATGGCGAGCTACAGTGTTCTAGTCTTCTTGACCAGAGATACTGCCAGCTCCAGAGTACTCGAGCCTTCGTAGGAGTGGGGCCTTCACGGCCGTGGTGAGGGAAACAGACCCCGGGTGGCATCATTGCACGAGCGAGAGGCAAGTTACAATTCCGAAAGAGTACTCAAAGGCTGGCTTCATTGAACTTGTTACGTAAATCTGCATAATCAGGCAGGAGTGAAAAGATGTGGCCTCCTAAGCTCAGTGCTGACGAGAGCTCGAAGCCCTTGAACGTCGTGATGTGGGCGGTGCTTCTCAATAGTGCTTTGGTGGTGAAGATGGAGCAAGTGATCAAGCACCGTCGCCCCAAATGCCAATGACGGCCATTGCGAAACCAGCAAAGCCGATAGTAGCTCTTGCCTGCTCAAGGGTCTGAGAAGATTTAACAGCCTTCTCGACCGTTTCACCATTGACGTCGTCTTGATCTTGAGAGGGGAGAGATTGGCCAGGGATGAGATCTGAGGCGGCAGCAAGACCGGCGACCAGAGAAGTCCAGAGCAAATAGGGATGTCTAGCGCGAGCTGGTGAGAGAGCATAGGCAAGATTGAAGGAGAGCAACGATATGACGGCAAGAGAACGCAAGTGCAGCGAGGCAGTTTGTTTCAGCGAGATCAGGACATGTTGGGCAGGCTTTGCTGAAGGAAGAGCTAGAAGCGCTGGTATGGACAAGGTGGCCAGCGAGTACGAGGCACCCTAGACCTGTGTCAGTCGATTGCCTGTGACTGGTGCTCAGGTAGAGTTTCGGAGCTTACGGTGAAGAGACCTAGACTCGTGGTGCCCACGAATTTGCAGGCAGCAATAAGGGATGGCATTTTCTGGATGGGTGCAGGGACGCTTGCGACGGACTCGATGTGTCGTCTAAGATATGGCGATAGTGTTCAGCAGAGCATGTGCGTTTCACCTTGACGTCTCCCCGTACCATTGCTGTTGTTCGCATACGTCAGGTCCGTGCATCCCCACACTCCAACGGCTTGCACCCAGCACTCTCGCTTTTGCAACTGGTGCAACAAACACAAGTCCAGAGTTCCCATCTCTGCTATCACGCCGCTGTCCTTGTCTCGAAAGACTTGTGGTCTGTAGAGTCATAGCACATTTCTACTACAGCCCCATACCTACTCGCCACATACCAAGAGTCAATTCGACTACTACATATCCACCTCGGTGATCTAGCCCTGAAACATCTACCTCGGCAACCCGTACCCTTTAGCTGGAGCTGACACGACCTTGTGAACACGCTTGTTGTATTGTTTGATCTTCCCTCCTCTTCCTTCTCTGCCTTCTCTACAACCGCCATACCCGCCCCGCCCCACTAGTCTGATCGACCCAGGACTACACGTACACGTCTGTCCAGACCAGCTGCAAATATGCCGCAAGAGAAAAAAGAATATGTCAGTGATGCGTGGAAGGATGGTATCTTCAGTAGGTTCACCTCTTGCCCGGAACACACCCCGTGCAATGCTAATTGTCCCCTCCAGAGGACAAGGTACTGTTTTGTACAGGTGGTGCTGGTTCCATTTGCAGTGCTCAAACCAGAGCTCTTGTCCATCTAGGTGCATCTGCCGCCATCATTGGCCGCAACAAGGAGAAGACTGAGCGAATGGCCGCCGACATTGCTACCGCCCGTCCTGGCGCTCGTGTCATCGCAATCGCTGGAGTCGACGTGCGCGACCCCAAAGCTCTGCAAGAGGCTGCGGACAGAACTGCCAGGGAACTGGGTGGCATAGATTTTGTCATTGCCGGTGCAGCAGGCAACTTCCTGGCACCCATGTCACAGCTCAGTGCCAACGCCTTCAAGTCCGTCATGGACATCGACGTCCTCGGCAGCTACAACACCGTCAAAGCGACCATGCCATATCTTGTTCAGAGCGCCAAGAGCAGCGCTGCAGATGCGACACACCCGAGCACTGGTGGTAGAATCATCTTTGTCTCGGCAACAATCCACTATACCGGTCTGCCTTTGCAGACTCATGTTTCAGCCGCCAAAGCAGCCGTCGATTCTCTGTCAAATGCGGTTGCCATTGAGTATGGGCCGCTCGGCGTCACATCAAATGTCATTGCACCTGGTCCCATCGGTGGCACAGAGGGCATGGCACGATTGGCCAAGAGTGACCCGGAGAGCGTTGCAAAGTCAGCAAAGAAGGTGCCTGTGGGACGACTGGGGTCGGTCAAGGATATAGCAGATGCGACCGTCTATCTGTTCTCTGATGCAGGCAATTTTGTTAATGGCTCGACGGTGGTGGTGGACGGAGGCAGCTGGAGAGTGAGTGCTGGCAATCCGGGCTCTACTTGGGAGTACCCGGACTTCATCCTGAGCGGAGCGACTGTTGAAGGAGTCAAGGGCGGTAAGGCCAAGCTGTAGAGTGTAAGCATTTAGATTGCAAATGTCTGTGCGTCAACGTCGCGACATGTGTAGAGGACGCTCTAGTCGTTAGGGATCGGAAGTGCATGGAGCGAGTGACCAAGGGTGCATCAAAGGAAGGCCACACAAATCTTTGTTGCATATCTCGGCCGTTGGCGCAATTGTGTGAGCAGGTTAAGCTGATATGCTTCACAAGAATGTGTGACACGGTGGAGAATCAAGAAAGCATGATGGGCACCAGGGCGGCAGATCCGGCGCGAATCTTGGACAGCGGACACCAAGGCCTCGGAGCCCATGGCTCCATTGGTCGTGTCTCAGACAGGATGACGAGGTCATGGAGATTCGCGAACCTGTTTGGCACATCCGGGGCTTCAGATGATGAAACAGCGGGCCGGCAGAGTGCAAATCATAATCACCAGAGGCGACAGACTTTGGTTAGCGCAGTCGACGACTCGAGTCTTGCAAATAGGCGAGTCAACATTATTACCCAACGGCTGCAATAACATTGTGCGTTTTGTGCCATCGTTTGCTTGCTTGCTTGCTTTGGTTGCTTGCCGGAGTCTTCCAATTCTTGTTTTATCGCAGCTAGCTAGCTCTTTCTCTCTTCTCCCTCCAGTCCTAACCCACAGTCATCGCTCCACCGGACCTTGCCTCTCTTTCTCTTTGCGCTCTGGTCCTTGCTTCGCTGCTTCACTGTATCGACGCCCCTGCCTGGAGTCCATCGCGCCCTAGCTCTCCCCCTGGCCAAGGACAATTGATGGAAATGTGCCCAGCCCGCTCACCATACGAAGACTCGACTCTGTAATTCTGCGACGGGCGTGGACGAGCTCCCGACACTCTTTTTCTTCGCTGCGCGTCCGCTCGATCGACATTTTCTTTGCGCTGCCAACATCCATCATCCCTGTACCACCCAAGACTAGGTCACTGCAAGCCGCTTTGTCGCTGCAGTGTGACTAGTTGACGACCGCCGACCGGCCCCTCAAACTCCCCTCAGTCTGTGTCTTGGCATCCGACCACGCTCCCATATCATCATGGTGTCTCGAGGCAGTCTTCGCAGCAGCCACATGTTGCTACTGCCACTGGCTCTTATGTCGGGATTCTGGCAACATGCACATGGCTTGGGCCAGACATACTGCTCGAGCCAAAACACGGGATCCAACTTTGACGCTGGTGAGCTTTAAGCACTGGGCACATGTCTCATGTTGCGGCTTCAAGTATGTCATATGCCAGCTTGCTGACTTGCATGCAGTGACCGACATTTACCAATCCAATGGCGCATGTCAGAAAACATGCGTTGACAACTACGCCTTTGCCATCGTCCAGTACCAACAATGCTGGTGCTCAAATTACGCTCCTGCTGATCAGGTTGATGTCTCCGAGTGCAATCAATCTTGTCCCGGTTATCCCGACGATAAATGTGGTGACAAAGATAATGGCCTTTACGGCTACATCAAACTCAACAACAGCCCTTCAGGCACCCTAGGCTCTGGCTCCGCCAGTAGCTCCACGAGCAGTGCTGCTCAATCGTCAACACAACAATCGGTAAGCTTTAACTTGATCTCCTCGGCTGTGACTCTACATCATCTGCAAACCGACTTCCTCGCTGCCCCGCATGACAACTGAACCATATGTCTGCTTAGACACCTACCTCATCACCCTCTCCTTCCTCCGCCCCGGCCTCTTCCCCGGTGCAGAGCGATACCACCGTGTTCACCTCCGTGCCTGTCACCGTGACCGTCAAGCAGAGTGCTTCGGTCGTCGTATCCTATGTTACACCTGTATGCCTTCTCCATTTTTTTCAGTCTTCAGTCGCTTGCTGTTTTGCTACTTTCACGCTTATCAACACTCATGCTAATTCCTTCCCTCCAGTCCTCGAGCACACCTACAACAACATCATCATCGACATCATCGACATCATCAACACCCTCTTCAACTTCTTCGTCCACATCATCAACATCAACATCGTTTTCTCTTACCTCTACTCAAGCAGCTGTCATAACGAGCAGCCCTTCCTCTACTGCTGCTGACACAGACTCACTTTCTCACACTACTCTTGTCAGCACCCGTGTTGTCACCCTCTCGGGTGCTCCTGTAACCCAAACCGTTACAAGCACTGCGGTTGTGACTCCTGGTGCCGGCTCGCTACATGAGAATGAATCGAAAGGTGTTTCTGGTGGAACTGTGGCTGGAGCTGTTGTTGGTTCTGTTGCTGGTGTCGCTCTTCTCCTCGCAGGTGCATTCTTCCTATGGCGCAGGAAACAATCCGAGACATCCGATCCAGAATCTCCGAGGTCGGGCTCCGGCTCAGGTTCTACCCGAAGAAGAATGGAGCGCAATACTAGCGTTCTCAGCAAGACCGGTCTGCTGTCGTCTGCAGGTACCGCTGTTGACATGGAGAAGTTCCAAGATGACGCGGGTCAAGGTCATAGATATCATGGCAGCGAGTCGACTGCGCCAACCTCTACTAGCCCGGATGGTGACAGACGGAACAGCCGGCCCCTCATCTATGACCAACGACTTAATCCTGCTGCGCTCATGGAACATTGGGAGAGGAACGGCAGTCGTGCGAGCATTGGTACTATGCAAGACCAACGAGACTATTCCCGACCCTTGGGTGTCACCAATCCCGATCCAGTCGACGATTAGTGGCTTCGCTGTTCTATTCCTGACAGCTGCTGCTTGTTTCACGCGACCAAGATTTTCCTATATTCTTTTCGCCTGACTACAGACTTTTTCTTGTCCATTATTTTTGTCAAATATCTTCAAGGTTCATTTAGCGGGCGTTTTGGGCAGACTGCCCACTGGTTTTCTATATCTATTATTCAACAACATAGAGGGAGGGCATTGATTCAGGGATGCCTACACTTGCCCGCCCATCGACAGTATATACCACACAGATCGAAACAAAAACGTAAATAAAAGAACAATAAACATGATAATCTCCGAGGCTTCCGGCGTCTCCTTTCGCGGCGTCTTGTCTTCCGTCAATCCCATACTTTGTGCTTATGCAAATTGTCTATACCAAACGCTTGGCCTTGTATCATGTTGAGAATAATGAGGGAGGTTTCACATCACTATAGATGCAAGTGTCAATCTACGGTTATCTATTCGAGATGATCGTTACTCCACAATGGTCAGATCGATCCTCATCACTCCACATCAATCAGATCCGAAGCGCGATGAACTAATTTCTTAGAATTCCCACCAATTCTCAACACGTTGTCAACATGTTCTCATCATTCTCTGGTCGTCACAGCGTGCTGCACTAGCCTATCTGAGTTAGAAGCTGCTCTGCTTCTCGTGGCATCGAGAAGTAGTGTTGACAGAGTGAATGGTAACCATCAATGATCTATGTTATTACAGACACGAGAATCCCGACATCGAACATTTGCATCTACGAGTCTTATGAGCCTGGAAGACCTTGATGCTGGCCATAGGAGTTGTTCTTGAGAGCATGGGCTGATCAAAGAGCTGGTATCGTCAGAAGTAGGGAATGTCGAAGGTGCTGCTACAGTCACTTGCGCATTCCACCGTACTCACGGCTCTATGTGGATCATGGCTGATTGCGTCTCTCGTCGGAATGATGTCGATGATACGAAATATGGGTTATTGATCGGGTTTCTGTGGTGAACCTCCGCGTATGACATCGATTCTCCGGATGTACAGCACTATTTAAGACGTTTGCGAGGTGGTCACAGATACAGAGAAGTACATGAGAGCAAATACGAGGAGATTGAAGCGAGGTGAGTCGTCGAGGAAAAAGTTGTTCTATCGACTGACCTAGGTGTAATGGGACGCCTACCTGAAGAGACGTACGCTTTGATTATACGCTGTATATCGTCTGGACTCGGATCTAGTGTCCGCGGTAGCTATCTCCATTCCTTCGACCCCGTCCGCGGTTGCCAGCTCGTGCAAATGCACGACCTCCGCCGAACTCTGGGCCGCCGTCGACGAGGACGTCACCATCTTCAAAGGTATATCGCTTGAGCTGATCGAGACCGCGGCCCAGAAAATCGCCATTTCTCTTTGCGTCTGCAATCGGATCCCAGTCTCTGCTGGTCTCACGATCTAGCTCGTCAAGCCTGTCATCGGCAAGGTTGTCACTTACAGGCTGCCAGTATAGCTTTGGCTTGGTCGAGGTGAAGTTGAAGAGCTTGTCCAACTCCAGGAAGGGGGCGCTAGCTTCTTCAACTACCCTTGAGCTGCGGCGTGGGGGAGGTGCATGAACAGGCTGAGACGGTAGTCTCTGTTCGCTCTGCGCGAAGGACGGACGTCTCGCGCTTGACATGCTGCCTCGTGGGCCAGTGGGAGGGGCATTCGATGCGCCAGCATGTGTTGAAGCACGGTGAGCAGCAGGACCTGCCTCGACAAGCTGTACGTCAACACCATCATCGTGAGAATTGTAAGCAAGCTCCCAACGTTTGGCCTGACTAGGTCTTGAACCTCCGCTCGCGCGCTCGATCTCAAGATATTCCTGGAAGCGCTCTTCGGGGAAGAAGTCTGCCCACAGCTGCTTCCGCATGGGTTCTGGGGGCCAGATTCGAGCATGAGTGCCAGCCCGCGCCCTGGAAGCAGCAGATATGGAAGTGAACAGAACGAAAGCATGTGTGCGGAGAGCGTCGACATGGCATTCCTCAACCAGTGAAGCAGATGAATCGGAGTGGTCCGGAGGTCTTGCGATATCTTCGAGGTGGTCTCTCAGACCAGTGGGGTTAATAGGACGAACGAGATCACGAATATACAAGGCGCGGGTTGCGGGGTGAATTGCAGGCGAAACAGCAACATCAGTAGGCTCAGGTGTGGGCTGAACGGGATCGGACTCGGCCGGATTTATGAGGTTCTTGAAACGACGTTCAATGGGGCTTCGAGTTGACCTTGGCTTGTCGGAATCACTGGTGAATGGTTGAGTCAAGTCGTCACTAGTGGACATTGGCTGAAGGGTCAGGCCAGGCTGTTCCAGAGGGACGTCGGGCATAGAGACATCAGGTTGGTCGGTTGGTAAGTGGACGACTGGACCATCAGCCTCTTGCTTTAATTTCTTGTGGACAAGCTCTTCGGTTATGACAGGACTGTGACTGCGTCTCTTTCTCTTTTTTCCATCCGCCGAGACAGGCTCTTCGATATTGGCAGGCTCGGGAGTCGCGATCGTAGGTGGCTGGTCCATGACTTCTGGTTTGGGAGATGCGACTGTTTCGTTGGTGGGCTCTGTAGATTCTTGATTCTCGGTGGGTTCCGGCTTGTGCTCAGCGACTGGTGGTATGTCTGCGGAACTCGAAGGATCTGTTGTGGCAGGATCTTCTGCCGGGGTGTCGAGAGAAGGAATTTGTTGTTGGTTCGCGTGGTCCTTGTCGTGCTGCTCCAGCCGATCGATATAATCCTTTTTGAGCTTGAGGCCGGTGCTGGGGATGTCGCGTTCCTTCAACTCATCCTTGAGCTTGGCGACGGTGAGCTGGCTGTAGTCCATAGTGATGCTTGACTGTCATTGACAGCAGTTGGCTCTCAAATGTGAAAGTCAAAGACGGAGTGAGAGCGAGAAATGGTAGAGCAACAAAAAGACGGTGCTTGGCGGATGACGTGCGTCGGCGAGCATCAAGGGTCGAGATGCGACTATTGAACCCAAGGGGGAGCTGATAAACTACCAACGGCACCCTCTCTCTGCTTGCATTATTTTTGCTTTCACGGCCTCTTTCTCTTTTCCTGGCTACACCCTCTTTTGAGCCGCAATCAGAGGACCGGCGTCCACGCGACCACAATCAAGATGAGCAACAAAATGTGGGAGGTCAGATAACCCCATAGCTGCTCTATCCAGCCTGACGCTTGTGCCAACAACATGTCTGCAGGTTGATCCCGAAACAAAGAGCAAGCTCCTAGATATCCAAAAGACCAATGAGAACAACCGCTGCGTCGACTGCGGTGCTCCCAGCCCGCAATGGGTATGCCCATTACTTCTCCGTTCAACCAACCCCTGCGCTCACATGTGCCCAAGGCCTCGCCCAAGTTCGGCATCTTCTTCTGTCTGTCCTGCTCTGGCACCCACCGCTCCCTCGGCGTCCACATCTCCTTTGTGCGATCAATCACCATGGATTCCTTCAAGGTTCAAGAGGTAGAACGCATGGCCAAAGGCGGCAACAAGCCATGGAAGGATTTCTTTGACGCCCACGAATCAAACACCCTCCAAGGTCGCACCTTCGACGAATGCACAATTC
This sequence comes from Aureobasidium melanogenum CBS 110374, assembly GCF_000721775.1. Taxonomy (NCBI): domain Eukaryota; kingdom Fungi; phylum Ascomycota; class Dothideomycetes; order Dothideales; family Saccotheciaceae; genus Aureobasidium; species Aureobasidium melanogenum. The sequence goes on along the minus strand of NW_024470054.1, from coordinate 1,366,018 downwards.
AGGAACGCTACGACAGCGACGCTGGCGAGGAGTGGAAAGAGCGCCTGACCGCAAAGGTCGAGGGCAAGGAATACGTCCCAGGCACAAAGAGCAGTGGCATGGCTGCTCGCGCAAAGCCTGCCACCTCGACTTCGACAAGCAGAAGTCAAACTCCTCTCGGTGCCTCATCTGCTGGCCCGACCTCGCAAAAGTCCCAAAATGAAGCTTACTTCGCCCGTATGGGTGCCGAGAACGCCAACAGATCTGATGCTCTGCCTCCTAACCAAGGCGGAAAATACTCTGGTTTCGGTAGCGAGCCCATGCCCTCGTCCGCTTCAAACTCAAACTCGATCCCTGGTGTCGATGACTTCCAGAAGGATCCTGTTGCTGCTCTTACCAAGGGTTTCGGCTGGTTGAGCAGCACCGTGACCAAACAGGCAAAGACTGGCTACGACGGATGGGTTAAGCCCAACATGCAAAAGGTTAGCCTTGGTGTTACAAACCGACGTCTTGCGACACTGACACCGTGAATAGCTGGCTGAAGCCGATCTTGCTGCTCAGGCACGTATGACGGCAGCGCAATTGGGTCAGGGTCTTCAAACAAGCACAAAGTCTGCTGCTGAAACCTTCAATCGCTTCGTCGAGGGCGACGAGAGACTAGCGCCAAGGGGAGGCAAGGGTCCAGCACCAGACAAGCGAGACTTCTGGGACAGTTTTGGTGAAGCTCCACAAGGGCCTTCAAACGACAAGAAGGACTTCTGGGACGACTTTGCTGCTGCTGGCGAGTCTGCGACACAAAAGAAGGCAGCTTCGTCTAGCATAGGAACGAGCGCCATGAAGAAGCCTACAGGTTCGCAGCAAAAGTCCAGCGACGATGCTTGGGGCGATTGGTAGAAGCACGTAATAAAGACAATCAAGACAGGTATAGTCAAAGCAGATAGTTAGATTTTCATGCCTGAACAAATACATGGTATCAAGATTCAGAGCTCTTTTGGAAGCCCTTCTATAACGCACCCAACTCCTTGAGCTTGGAAATCATGCCATCAACATCCTCAACCTTGCCACCTCCCTGTCTCGGCGGAGGCTCGGTAACCTTGACGTGCTTGAGACGCTTGGTGAGGTCGATGCCGTAGTCCTCCATGGTCTTCTTGACCAACGGCTTCTTCTTGGCCTTCATGATGTTTGGCAGACTGGCGTAGCGGGGCTCGTTCAATCGCAAGTCGGTGGTGATGATCATGGGCAGCTTAGCGCGCAACGTCTCAACTCCGCCGTCGACCTCTCTGGTCACGGTACATGTGTCTCCCTCAATCTCGACCTTGGAAGCCTGGGTAGCCTGAGGCCAGCCCAGCAGACCAGCAAGCATTTGGCCTGTCTGGTTGGCATCGTCATCGATACTCTGCTTGCCCAGAATGACAAGGTTGCGATTTTCATCCTCGACGACCTTCTTGAGCACCTTGGCGACGCTCAAAGGCTCCAGCTCAGTCTTCTCCTCGACAACGTGAAGTCCACGGTCGGCACCCATGGCCATGGCAGTGCGTAGAATGTCCTGAGACTTTGTAGGACCAGCGGAGAAGGCGAGGATGTCCTCAACAGGAACTTTGCGTTCACGCAGACGGACGGCCTCTTCGATTGAGAGCTCGTCGAAGGGGTTCATACTGTGCTTGACTCCGGTTGTCTCGACGGCCGTCTGGGCCTTGTTGACTCGGGGCTTGACCTATGTACAGTGTCAATCACTGGGTATGCAAGACGGACATGCATGCGGATAAACTGACTGCATAGTCAATGACGCGCTTGACCGGCACGAGGATTCGTAGACCAGACATGTTGCTGTGAAGAGTGATGCGAAATAAGTTGGATGAACAGTCAAGACCAAGACGCCGTCACAAGGAAGTTTGGCAAGGCGAATCCGACCTCGGCATTCACCTTAGCTGCTTGCATAACTCACGAGGGGCCCCGATGCAAGACTTGGCTTAAACGTTTTCGCCATCCTTGATCCCGTCGGTCCTCGGCTTATATAGGTCGATACTAGTCAACAGTCATGCTATGCTGAATGCTGTTGTAGGCACTATCTTGTCGGCAAGAATTTGCCTTGGACGTCCTCGACCACTGCTGAATGGAGCGTGTCAAAGTTGTAGCCTCCAATTTCACAATGCACAAGGAAAACTCAATAAACAAAGATGGTTGAATCATGATCGCTTTTCTTTCGTCATACTAATACATATTCGATGGTCGTCAAGGTACCATGCAGAACAGAGAAGGAAGGGTAGGGCATATAAATGTCATGTGGAAAATCATATCTTTTGCGCAATCGGCTTCAAATCTTCGCAGTCAACTTGACAGCGCACCTGGGTTATGCTGCGATTTGTACGGCCGCCGTAATGCTTGGTGCTTTTGATGGTGCTCAGAACGAAGTCTGGCTTCCAGGAGTGCTCGCCCCGTCATGCTTGGTAAATTCCATTTTTACTCGGCGACGGCAGCGGAGGTGTTGGCAGATCCCTCAGCAGTGGAGGGCTTGCCGTCAGTCTCGGCCTCACCCTCGATGGGAGCGTTGGGGTCTTCGTCCTCCTTTCCGGGGCTGTCAATGGCGACCTTGACAGCAATCTCGCGGCCTTCAATCTCCTTGCCGTTCATGTCAGAGCAAGCCTTCTGCTGGAGCTCCTCAGATTCAAGGGTGACGAAACCGAAGCCACGGCCCTTGCGGGGCTCGTTGCGAGCTTGAAGCTTGCGGACCATGAAACGAGGAATGGGACGGAGAGCAATCTTGGCTGAAGTAGGCTTGTACTCGGCGAAGATCTCGAGGAGCTGTTATGATGGGTTAGTAAGCTGATCACGCGACACATTTAAATTCTGAGAGCTCACCTTCTCCTCGCGAAGGTCGTATGGGAGGTTAGCAACCATGACCTTGGTCTTAGAGGGAACACCATCCTCGGGAGGACCACGCTGCTTGCGAGGGCGAAGAGCGTCAGTCTTGCCAGTCTTGTTGGGGTTGACGGTCATGGTGTCCTTGTCACCAGGGGCGGCAGTAAGGGCCTCGTTGGTAGTCTCGGTCAGAGGAAGGACTTGGCCGGGCACGTTGGTAGGTCCATCAGTCGACTCAGCAGGTGCGTCAGTAGTCTGGCCCTCGGCGTTGCGACCCTGTGAGTGTTAATTTTTGATCCAGGTGGGTTTGTGCAGCATAACTTACGCGACCACGGCCAGCACGACCACCACGACCGCGGCCACGACCGCGACCACGGGTGGAGCTACGACGGCGAGCAGGTTCGGCAGTCTCGTTACCCTCCTGGGCAGGCTCGGGCTTGCGAGCGAGCTGGACGGAAACCTTGCGGTCAAGGATGGTCTTGCCATTCAGCTCACTGATGGCGCGCTCAGCCTCAGAGGGGGTCGAGACATCAACAAAGGCGTAACCGACAGGACGAGTGGTGCGGGGGTTGGTGGGGATGGAAGTAGTCTCACTGTGGCTAAAGTCAGGGGGTAAAGCTCATTTTCAGGACGACGAGGAAACTCACACAAGGTAGTCCTTGAAGAAATCCTTCAACTCTCCCTCAGTGGTCGCATAGGCGAGGTTTCCAATGTAGAGTCTTCTACCCTCGGCGGCGCTGGCGATGACGGCCTCGTTCTGAGAAGCGTTGATGGGCTTGTCGCCGCCGGCTCCGACTGAAGCACCCTCGGCGGTCGAGGTGGGCTCGGTGATGGTAGTGTTTGCCATTTGGGCGGTGGCAGCTTCGACGGACATTATGACGTTGGTAGGTGGATGACGCTGGAGCTGTGAGGTCTGGGGAGGTTGGTTGGATTGTCGAGACCGCCTGTTGTGGTGGAAACTGGCTTGACGAGGGAGAGTTCTGGGTAGCTAGGTGCCCGATTCGTGGTGTTGGGGATGAGAAGAGGGTGGAAAGTTTGTCACTTTACTCTGTGGTAGGTGGTGTGAATGGAAGGTGTTGTTGTCTCGTAAACTGGCCTTGACTTCTCGCACGGGCGAATTTCGGCAGTCGCTGCTGCTCTCCTCAGCAGGGTCCACGTCCTTGCTTGGCTGGCGTAACTTCCTGGCTTGCACTGGGGAAGGAAGGACCTAGAAGTGGAAGTCGCCTCAAGGTTGAGCTATCTCTCGTCACATTGTCTGTGAAGCTTCATACTTCAATTCACGCTTGAGACTGCACATTGCTGAACTCAGCTTCCAGCCCGTTCCACTGTCGCTAGTGTACTGCGGCATAATTGTCACGCGACAACTGCGCATACTGCATGACACTCCTCCAGAATGGTGTCGCTGGGCACAATGCGCCGACAGGACAATCTCCTGCAAGAAGGTGACGACGACATGCCCTCTACGAAGGACCCGCTCTGACGAGTTCAGACAAACTGCTGCCAAGCCACGCTCTGCTTTGATCCTGTATGGTTCCGAGACAGGCAATGCTCAAGATGTCGCTCAAGAGATCGCTCGTTTGACTGAGCGTCTGCGTTTTGATACTACTGTCATAGATCTTGACTCGATAGAACTTGTGTGTGCCGTATTGTCATCTCTAGTTGTGCAACCTCTGACGTTTGACAGCGTGATCTGCTCAAGCATACTATCGTCATCGTAGCCATATCTACTACTGGACAAGGCGAATTTCCACAGAATGCTCGCTCCTTCTGGAAAGTTTTGCTAAGTAGTCAACTTCGCCCGGGCGTCCTTAGGCGCGTCAATTTCACCACTTTTGGTCTCGGCGATAGCTCCTATCCGCAATATAATGTTGCCCATCGTATGCTACACAATCGTATGCTACAGTTGGGTGCGCAGCTGTTCTGTGCTCGTGGAGAAGGCAACGAGCAACACCCGGAAGGCCATAATGGCGAGTTCCGTGCATGGATCGTAGAATTGAAGCAAGGACTTTTGCAACATTTCCCCTTGCCCGCCGGACAGGAAATCATTGCTGAGGACGTTTTCCTTAAACCAAAATGGTGTCTAAGAGTCTCTTCAGCCGAAACCAGTGGCGGCAGCGTCACTCATTCCGAAGCTGGAGTCTCTACTGAAACGCTTACTTTGGACACTCCACCAGCTAATGACCTTCTTCCGATACAAGACAGCGTTACCGCCGACCTTATAACGAACACACGTCTGACACCTCCTGAACACGGTCAAGATGTGCGACTACTGGACTTCCGCGTGCCTCGAAATATCGACTATGGACCCGGTGCCGTTGCAGTTGTGTATCCCAAGAATTTTCCCAAGGACGTTGAGCAGTTTATCGAGTGTATGGGCTGGCAATCTATGGCCAACACACCTCTGGAGCTTGTTCCCACAACAGAGACTTCAGATCTTGCTACTTATCCTCCCTCACCTCTCAGATATCTTGATTCGTCGAAAAGGACCTTCACCATACGCGAGCTGTTGACGAACTATCTGGATATACTCTCCATACCTCGGAGATCGTTCTTTGCCTCTTTAGCCCACTTCACCAAAGAGGGGAATGAAGACGAAGGCTACCAAAAAGAACGTATTCTGGAGCTGGCGAATCCCGAACTGATTGATGAGTTGTGGGATTACACGACTCGACCGAAACGGACAATCCTTGAGATTATGCCCGAATTTCCAAGTGTCAAGATCCCATGGGAATATGTTCTGAACATAATTCCTGTCATGCGAGGCCGTCAATTCAGCATTGCGAGCGGAGGTAGCTTGAAACACTTTGACGATGGCGATACAAGAGTGCAATTGCTTGTAGCAATCGCGAATCCTCCCAACCCCATCATTAAGTTACGGAAGCGCTACGGGGTCTGCACGCGATACATTGCAGCATTGCAGGCTGGACAGCAACTCAGTCTCACTATTCAACCAGGTTATCTGAATGTGAGCCCAGACGAAGTCAACTCACCTGTACTCATGATCGGTCCAGGCACAGGCGTTGCGCCAATGAGATCGATGGTTTATGAACGCTTGGAGTGGACAAAGGAGAGCGGCTCAAAGCAATCGAGTGTGTTGTTCTTTGGATGTCGCAATGAAAAAGCCGATTATTTCTTCCGTGATGAATGGCAGGATATCAAAGACCAAGGCCTCACTGTTTTCCCTGGATTCTCACGCGACCAGGACAAATCGAGGACATATGTTCAAGATTTGATTCGCCAACAATCGAGCCTTGTCTACCGAGTACTCGAGCGAGATAGAGGCAAGGTATATGTTTGTGGCTCCTCTGGCAACATGCCCAAGGGGGTTCGTGAGGCCCTGTCAGATGTGCTCAGAGAGCATGGCCAGATGCAGCCTGAACAAGCAAACGAATATCTCGATCAGATGGAAAAGGATGGTCGCTATAAACAAGAGACATGGTAGTCAAATAATGATGATCAAGGATAGGTCAGCATGTCATCCTCGGGTGTTGAGATACGTAATGTTGTAGCTATATAATATAAAACTGCACAACATCACACCAAACAACATCACCTTCTCACAGAATACATTTTACTCTTCACTGTAGTCGAAATCCATGTAAGGAGCATATATCAGCATACGGGGAGGACTAAAAAGCGAGCATGGTGATTGTAGGAGATTGATGAAGCTAGGGTGACTACAGCAGCATGTGATCGGGGATTCGGGGTTAAGCCAGACCGATGTCAATCAGCAGCGTCATGGTACATGTGAAATTGCGCCACAAAGCAGATCGGAGATGCAGAGCCTCAACAGGCACAAGATGATTGTTGCACAAGCACGACAGGGCAGTCAGCACGGTGCTGTTCCTGAGAGGATAGAATGAGAATGTGGGCATCAGCGCGATAGTGTACGAGACAATAAAGCATGTAAGTTAGCGATGCATGTCGAGAGGTTGGTGTTGGTGTCAAAGCAAAACCGTCGGAGGCTCGCGTAGGGAGGAAGGTGTGTGTGCGGATCATTACGTGTAGACTTTCGGGGAGCTATTGGCCCGCGTCGTTATCTGGATTGAAGTGCATCAAAAAGCTAGGGATCAGGATGTTGCCCAGCTGCCGTCTTCAGAGAGTTCCTCTGATGAATTACCAATCCTACCTTGACATCCTTTGATCCTTCTCTGCGTCGACCTCAGAAGCGTGTCCAGCCACTACGACTCGTCGCCACATCCTGGCATACACTAGTCACTCGAGCGCGGCAACATGGACAACGACACGGATGCAGTCTTCATTGGCGAAGCCGAAATCAACTCGAAGAATGCGAACAATTCGACATCACGGCCCACAAGCACGCACTCGGGCGAGGAGAACACAACCATTGCAAGAGGAGGTATCGATGCACATCTGGATGCAGACGAGCAGGAACCTTTGTTGCCATTCGAGTCTCGTCAAAGAAGAACAAGCGATGCTGGTTCAGGCCATGAGTGGCATGGTGTCGAGGACTTTGACCATCTCCCATGGTACCGCAAGCCCTCCATCTACTTTGTCCTGGCACCCTTCTTCGTCATGACGCTGGCATTCGGTGCCATCATATCCCCGAGAATCAATCTCATTCTCAACCTCGTCTGTCGCGAATACATGTCCGAGCAGCAGGCAAAGAATCCTGATCAATCTTTCCTGCCCATCTTGTTCAATGGCGAGAATCCCCAGTGCAGATCTCCAGAGGTTCAGGCCCGAGTTGCACAATTCACCCTGTACGGAAACCTCATAGCTGGACTTCTTTCCGCCATCACCAGCCCCAAGCTGGGTGCTCTTTCTGATCGACTGGGCCGCACAAAGATACTCGCCTTGACAAGCATGGGTATCATTGCGGGTGATGCTCTCATCATCATGGCTGCTACCAAGCCCGAGACTTTCCCTGTGAATTGGATTCTGGTTGGTTATGCTCTCGATGGCCTGTCTGGTTCCTTTACCGCCGCCATGGCCATTGCGAACGCTTATGCTACTGATTGCACCCCTCCGGCGCGTCGCAACATTTCCTTCGGCTATCTCCATGGCTGTCTCTTCACGGGCATCGCTCTGGGACCCATCCTAGGAGGACTTATTGTCAAGGCCACAGGAAAGATCTTGTCTATCTTCTATGCTTCGCTTGCTGTGCACGCACTATTCATCCTCTTCATCGCCTTCTGTGTCCCAGAGTCTCTTTCGAAACGTCGCCAGCAAGCTGCTCAGGAGAAGCACCGCGAAGACAAAGCTCAAACGGGTTCCTCCGACTGGATCGATCGAGTCCGAGCCGTCAACATCTTGGAGCCGCTCAAGATTTTGTGGCCCACCGGTGAAGGTTCTTCGCCCGCTCTAAGACGCAATCTTGTGCTCTTGGCTGCTGTCGACACCATCTTGTTTGGTGTTGCAATGGGAAGCATGACGATAATCATCATCTACGCGCGATACCAGTTCAATTGGGAATCTTTTGAGTCCAGCATATTCATGTCTATTGTCAACACTTGCAGGGTCACGTGCCTCATCATCGTCTTACCGCTGGTCACACGCTATGTTCGCGGCAAGGCAAGCGCGACCAAGCAGCGTAGCTCGGGAAGTGATTCCTTCGATCTTACCGTTGTCCGCGTTGCGGTTTTCTTCGATACCCTGGGATATCTTGGGTACACCCTTGCTCGCACCGGACCGCTGATGATTCTATCCGGCAGCATAGCAAGCGTCGGAGGAATTGGCTCGCCTACGCTTCAGTCAGCGCTCACCAAACATGTACCACATGATAAGACTGGCCAACTACTTGGCGCGTCTGGGCTGTTGCATGCCCTGGCCCGAGTCATCGCTCCAACAATCTTCAATGCTATATACTCGGCCACTGTTGGAAAGTTTACGCAGACCGTATTTGTCTGCCTTACCGCCACCTTCGGTCTGGCATTTGTGCTCAGCTTCTTCATCCGACCACATGTCTACCTTGAGAAGACTGCAGCAGACGAAGATTCATGATTACGATTCAACGAAGACATCATTTGCAAATTAAAGGAACAACGTATATAGTTTAATAGTAAGCAATTTCACGACCATTTTCCATGATTGAATCTTCCCTTCTTCATCTTAAACAGCATATGTTCGCAGGCATTCTATAACTCCTAGAGAAGTCGTTCAGTCGTCTGTCTATATCGCTTGTATCTCTATAATTCATCTGTGGCCTCTGCACCGAGCTTTGGGGAGGTTGGGTATGACATGCTTCAGCAGACCGGGGAGGATAAGTCGAAACAACATAATGCGATATGAATCATATAGACATATTTACAAAAGGGTATAACATGATTTTTCTAATAGCACAAAGTCTGAATCATCTCAAGCCTGCGACTACAGCAATGCCTCTTGCTTCATGAAGAACTTCTTGGTCTCCAGACATCTCTGGCTGGTGCAGCCAGGACATCTCAAACCCAGCTGCCTGCTGCCAACGTCGCCACTGGCCAAGTGGTCTCTTGCAAGCTCGGCCAGACCTTGGATGAAGACAGGATTGCCGTTCAACGAGTCTGCTCTCTTGACACGACCTTCTGCGCCTAGCTCATTGGCCTCATGGATGATCTCTTGATCAACTTCGAAAAGCGTTTCGATGTGATCCGAGGTGAAGGCGATGGGAATAAGAACAAGATCCTTCTGGCCTCTCTTGACGAAGTTTGCGACAGTATCGCTGGTCTGGGCGCCCAGCCAGGCAGAGGGGCCCACTTGAGACTGCCAGACTAGACGGTGAGGGTTCTTGAAGCCCAAACGCTGTTGAACAGCGTGAACGGTAGCAGCTACCTCGGCTGGATAGGGGTCGCCTCTGTTGACCACACTCATGGGCAGGGAGTGGGCCGAGAAAAGCAACACAACGTCCTTTCTTGTCTCCTCGGGGTACTCGAGCAGCTTGGCTTCGATGTTTTGAGCAAAGGCTTCGATGAGACCAGAGTGTACAGGCCAGCGATCAATGACACTCCAAGTAATTGCGCCAGCTTCGTCAATCTCGCCACCTGCGCGCTTGGTCTCGAGTCTTTGACGCCATTTCCATAGCTCGTTCAAAGAACTTCCGGTTGTGCTGCACGAGTACTGTGGGTATTGGGTGAAGGCAACAGCTCTGCCTCCTTTGCCATTGCCGAAGCCATCATCAAACAATTTCTGATACATTTCCTCGGTCAAGGGGGCAGCATAGCGGAAAGCGACATAGGGTTTGTGAGGAGCAGTCTCTGGCGAAATCTTGTCGAGGATCTTGCACATCTCGGAGCTCTGGTACTCGGACCATTTGCGAATGGGTGAACCGCCACCAATTGCGGCATACTGCTTCTGGATTTTGGGAGTGCGGCGCTTGGAGATGAGAGGGCCGAGGTAGTTTTGCAATCTGCCTAGGGGGATCAAGTCGCCATCTGCCTGTGTAACAGTCAGCAATTGGGAAGGAGGTAGGGCATATAAGGTGGTATACTCACAAACAACCTGCTGAGGAAGTCGCCGACCTCAGCAGTAGTCGAAGGACCGCCCATGTTCATAAAGACCATGGCAGTGGGGCCCTTTGAACCAGTATTATCTTGGGTGACAGGCGGCACGACAGTGGCCATGGATTGTTGCTTTGTGGCGGCATACTTTGTGATCTGAGCAGGCAAGGCCCGCCGTGTGAGGCCGAGGGGTGCGCGGAGACTCATTTTTGTTGCGTGTATCGTGGCAGAAGAGAGGGAGAGAAAGTGGTCAGGTACGGTACAAGAAACAACAATAATTCAACCCTCGTCTCGATCCAACCATCGAAGCACTGGCTATGACGATCGATGTGCCAAGCCGTGCTGTCAAGCATGATGCTTACCCGCTCCTCCCTTATTGGCTTGACGCGCGCCCGTCGCGTATACCTTAATTGTTCGCAGCTTCCCCAGGACGCGCTCTGCCTGCCTGGTCGAGTTGTTGCATCCGCTGCTGCTGCTCGTCGCCATTCGTTTGTTCACCATCGCAACTTTCGCTGAGCGATGGCTCGTGTAAACCAGCGCCCTTCCGAGACTCCTGCCCTTTCGTCGCATCTTTCTGTCGCTGCATCATCCGTCGCGCCATCCTCTCCCAATCTCTCTTCCGATAAAGAAAACCAGTCGGATCTAGCTCCCCGCGATAAAGGAAAAGGCCGCATGCAGTCAACAACATCTGACTCTCACTCTGCTAAGAGGAGGAGAACACAAGCTCGTCCTACCGCTACCGCTGCCCACGACCAAGAACTCGACGAATCGCGCTTCTACGATCCCACCCAAGACCAACACGAACGCCAGGAAATAAAGAAAAAGTCCCGTGCATTGGAGCGCGAGTTCAATGGTGCTTGTCCTTGTATTCCACTTCCAGCAGGGCACACAGTCTAACACCCTCCAGAGAACCGGGATGTCTACCTTCAGGATGGCGGCCGGCTCGAGTCCGTCATCGACCGAGCAAATGAAAATTTCCATGGTGTCAAGCAGACATCAGATGCTACTGTCGACTCTCGCTTGTTTGTCGGTATCTCGGACATGCTCCTGAAGGCATCTGCTCAGCTTACCCTCGGCGACAACTCGACCGGCGTCGACATTGACGAGTTCGTATCCAAATGCATCATGTTTATGAGGAACGACCATGGTCATACTTCTGCCTCCTCAACACAGCGCCGCAGACAAAGACAGAGCCGTCGTGATGACGATGGTGACGAGGATGATGATCAAGATGCAAACGATGTCCTTGACTGGGCTCACCTTGGTACACATGCCTGCTTCCCTCACAATCTAAGGCCCCCTGCTCCGAGTTTCCTGCTTGGCCCACTCTCTGTCCAGAAAAAGATTCGCGTCCAGACCCAACGTCGTGCTCGTCAACGCAAAGATTCTACTGTTAAGGAAGTCCGCCCAGAAGCCTTGACTGAACGCGATCTCCAAACAAATGAGAACAATGCCTTGACAACATTGTGTCAGAACATAAAGAAGATACTTGACAACCACTGTGAAACGGCTATCGCAGAAATAGAAGCACTTGGTGATCTGGACGAAGACCAAGCATTGGCAGAGATGAAGCGACATCGCATTACTCCCACTGGTGGACCAAGTCTTTTCGATTTCGCTATCAATCCTCACAGTTTCAGCCAAACTGTGGAGAACATCTTCTACATTAGTTTCTTGATAAAAGAAGGCAATGTCGGTCTGCACATGGACGATAATGGGTTGCCTACCCTCGGTAAGTCGTCTTGGTGAGCCTCGTAAAGATCCAGTCTTTGACAGAAAACAGTACCCGCGACACCACATACAGTAGCGCAGCAACGCGAAAAGAGCGCCATGCGACATCAGGCTGTTTTCAGCATAGATTATAGCACCTGGCAGTGTTTGATACAAGCGTTCAAGATCAACGAACCGTTGATTCCGCATCGTGGTACTGGTGGAAGTGAAGCAGCTATCGGTACTCGCGGTTGGTACAATGGTTGATCTCGATATTGTCTTGAGAGTCTTCTCTTCCCTGGGAACGATGCTGACTAGGATGCTAATCACAATCCTTGTTCGAGGATATTGACGTCTGATGAACTGGGGTCACCAACTTGCCTCTGCACCTAGCTTCTGTAGATATTTATCGTGTTACGATCCTCGGCAAGAACAAAACACTACATTGAAGCTATAGGGAGACACCCTTGTTTGTGGCAACCTATCGACCTCTTTCTGCCTTTTGCCTTGTTTAAAAACTGTGACGAGCATTGAGCTTGTAGATTGCTGAAGCAGCTCAAATCTCTTGTCGAGGCTGCTGAACTTGCTATCAAAAAGCCGACAATGGGAGAAATGATACACTACGGAAAGCTCTTAGAGATTTGACAATGACAGCCGAAACCACAGTCGAAACTTGGGCAAAATTGAAATCTCTAGGACACATCCAAAGTCTGACTATTGCAGCTTTACCAAAAGCTTATCTGATTGATCCATGATTTGTGGCCGTCCGTAGTTATCTTGAGGGAAAGATGTTGCAAGTCGATGTCGAGGACGCTCCCGAGTCCCCCACATTTGATGCAAGTTGACAAAACTGACATCTCCACAAGCTGCCAACTGCTTCTTCCGCTCATCCTTCACTTCTCAGTACATATTCTTTGTGCAATCTTCTGCATCAAGCCCATCTGCATCTGCATCTGCATCCACATTCGTCTCTGCATAGCACCTACCCAGCGCCCTTCCCATTCGTCATCATCCAAAGCTCCGAGTGGCTCTTCCAGGCCCGTCACCGTTTTCTTGGCTCGCGTTCCCCTGAAGACCTTCACAAACACACTGTTCTCATCGAGGCACGCGGCACTTGTTTCCGCTTCGTCTCTCTCCCCTCGAATTCTTGCTGTATCTTCCCGTCACGTCTCAGAAGCCAAAGCTCCTTTGTCCGCAAGCTTTGACACGCTGTCCTCATCGCCGCCCTCGATCATACATTGTCAACCACTTCGATCGACACCCTCAAACCTACAAGCCATCGAATCTAACGCATTCACGACAACCAGCTAGACTGGACGCTCCAACGTACTTCGGTTTCTGGCAAACCAGCCCCATACTGCATCACATCGCTGTGTCTGCATAGCCATGGCCCACTCCGCGCGTCCCGAACACAAGATCAACCTTGACAACCTGCCCCAAGTCAACTTCCAATCCCGCTCAGCTTCCTCCACAACCGCCAACTCACCCAACGAGCCTCCCTCAGGCTCGGGATTGAGATACCCGCTAGGCAATAGCTTGGCCTCTGCTGGTGCCATTGGTTTGATCAATAGGTCCGGAGCTGGCTCCCCCTCGAAGGAATATGGTAGTCGGTTGTTCAGCAAAAGGTGAGACATCTTCAAGGCTATCTTCGATCTACAACGACTGACACAGAATGCACCAGAGCTCGAGAAATTCAGGCTCAAGAAGGCGTGAGCCCACAGATATGGGGCCCACCAACTTCAGGCAGTGGCCATTCGACTCCTCTGCGCGAGACCATCCCAGAGAGCCCAAGCAGCGACAGTTTCCCAGACTTTGACCAGTCCGCTACCGACCTTTCCGAAGCACCTGCTACCGGTCGCCGCATGCGAGCGGGTACCGTGCCGTCGCGATTTCCTCCTGTCGGTACTCTTGGTCACCCGTCGTCTCAGCCGTCATTGTTACCAAAGACTTCCCGTCCGACGCCTTCTACCAGCCCTCTTCAGGCCAGCATCGGTACACCTCCAGAGTCGAGCACAGCCACAGCCTCCGCCATCAACCCTTCTCAGAAATCGCTGCTTTCTCGCCTGAGAGCGGGTTCTATGCCTCAGCGCCCCGCGCTTCTCAACAACACGCCTGGAGGCTTTGGACCGCCGTACTTTTCCAATGGGTGGACTTCCGGCCGAGAAAGAGCATCCACACTGCAGAGCATCCGCTCCTCCGACGGTCCCTCGTCTCCTGCACATTCCTCGCGTGACTCTTTTAACGACAATGATGTCAAGACTTTGGACTACCTTGGTCTTGTTGATGCCCCTCAGTCTGGTAGACCGCATCATCCTAACATGATCGGTACTGCTCAACCAGGCATTCCAGGCCCGACCATTGCTGACCTCGCCGCTCTGAACGCTTACAACAGAAACGTGAATCGCTTCAGATCCTATTCGGTCAATGCCAAGGAAAAGTATGCTGATGACGAGGAGGATGATTACGATGCTTATGGAAGCATCTACGGCGTCCCATCTAGTGCAGATATCACTGCCGCTCAAGCTCTCGCTGTCCAGGAGGCTGTCCGTCAGCACAATCTCGAGGTCCAAGCTTTCACCAACCTAGCCAGCGCTAGCAGACCTCGTGCGAGGACCGCAGGTGTGCTCGACTCTCCTTCTTCCAGACTTCTCCGCAACTACATCCCTACCCCTTCACGTCTGGACAACAGCATCTCCGCATCCGACTTCCAAGAGCAAGAGGGCCTCGACTATAGTGGACTTACCGATGCTGTGCAGCAGATGCATCTGGATCAAAAGCCAATGCTCGATGTCTCTGACGATAACCTCCTAGAGAACCCAACACGTGCTCTCTGGCTCGGCAATATTCCACCTTCGACCACTGTTTCTTCATTGAATGTCATTTTCGGCAACTTCGGACCTATCGAATCTACCAGAGTTCTCACCCATAAAAGTTGTGGCTTTGTAAACTTTGAGAACCTAGAAAGTGCTGTCCAGGCTAAATCTCAGCTTAACAACAAGGAGATCTTCCCTGGAGCTGGTCCTATTCGCATTGGCTACGCAAAAGTTCCAAGCAACACAGTCACTCCTGGCGCGCCCGGCTCCTTCCACTCCCCCAGTCCTGATCCTTTCGCACGCGACAGCCAGATCGGCAATGCAAGCGACTCAGCTGGTCTCAAGCCCATAAACATCAATGCAGAGACTGCAGCTGCCGCCTTGCTCACTCCAAATCTACGCGATATGCGCAGCGAAATCTATGGCATTATTCAGGAACTAGGTGCCAACAAGGAGGAACAGGTCAGAATCAACGCCAATGTCGAGCAAGCTATTAGCTACGATTTGTATCATCCTGAGATTCCTGGCGTCCCAGAGCCTAGCCCGAATCGTGTTCACGATGCTCCTCGCTTGCGTGAAATCAGGAAGCGCATCGACAACAACAGCTGCTCGCCTGCTGAGATTGAAAACATTGCCATGGACATGCTTCCTGAGATTGCCGAGCTTGCTTCCGACTATCTTGGTAACACGGTCGTTCAGAAGTTGTTCGAATACTGCTCAGAGCCTGTGAAAGAGGCCATGCTGCGTGAAATCGCTCCTCATCTTGCCGAGATTGGTGTTCACAAGAACGGCACTTGGGCTGCTCAGAAGATCATCGATGTGGCCAAGACCCCCGCCCAGATCAACATGATTGTCGATGCATTGCGCCCATACACACTGGCATTGTTCCTGGACCAATATGGTAACTACGTTATCCAGTGCTGCTTGCGTTTCCAGGCCCCACACAATGACTTTATCTTCGACGCCATGCTCCAAAGGCTGTGGGAGGTTGCTCAGGGCAGATTTGGTGCTCGCGCTATGAGAGCTTGTCTCGAAAGCCATTTTGCTTCTCGAGACCAACAAAGAATGCTGGCATCTGCTATTGCTCTTCACAGCGTCCAGCTTGCCACCAACACCAACGGAGCTTTGTTGTTGACTTGGTTCTTGGACACTTGCACTTTCCCTCGCCGTCGATCTGTGCTTGCTCCACGACTGATTCCCCACTTGGTCCATCTGTGTACGCACAAGGTTGCATACCTCACCGTGCTCAAGATCATTAACCAAAGAAGCGAAGCGGACGCCCGCGAAGCAGTTCTTCGTGCTTTGTTCTTCTCGCCTAACGACAGTGTGTTGCAAGACGTACTCAGTGATTCAGCTTGCGGCGCAACATTCATCTTCAAGGTACTCACGACACCCTTCCTTGACGAGAAGATGCGTCCAGAGGTTCTGGAAAACGTTCGTAACGTGTTGCTCCGCCTCAAGGCACAGCCCCAGCAGGGCTACAAACGTTTGATGGACGAGGTCGGCTTGTCGACCCGTCATGGAGGAGCATCGGCCAGCCGTGATGCTAGCCAAACTCGATCCTCCTCTAGAGGTCCCGGTGCAAATGGCCACATGGCTCATCTCGAGAACCAAAATGTTTATGGCCGTCAAGCGTACGGAAACATGACGCCTCAGCAGCCGCTCGAGCACATGATGGGACCTACGCTTCAAAGAACCGCCAGTATAGACTCCAACGCCTTTGATCCTTATGGAAACTCAGGGCTCATGACTCCAGCCTATACCCATAGTCCGGCGATGTCAAATATTTCACCGGTTACGCCTCAGCAGATTCAGTACCAACAGGCTATCCTCGCGCAGCAGCACGCCGCGGCTCAGCGTCCTGGTGGATTCTACCCTCCGATGAATGGTTTTGGGCCAGGAGCACCTCAGATGATGGATCCTTATGGCAGAGGAAGCCTCAATGCATCGCCTATTGCAGCACCTGGCGCACATGCAGTACAGAACGGATACGCTCCCCCAGGATTCAGCCCTAGCGTGGGAATGGGCGGCTACCAGTATCCTGTAGGCTACTATCCTCCACAACAAGGGCAGGTTGGTGGTGGTGGGCAGCGCAGAGGACGCGTGAGTACAAAACATTCTTTCATGCAGACAGATGCTAACACAGCACAGAGATGATTCAATGATTGATCTATGATGACTAGGCTCTTGTCAAGCGCTGGCTGTTTGATAAGATAGATTAACCTTCGCTGTATGAAAATTTAGGAGGGCGTAGAAGTGTTTTTGGCGAAAAAAAGCGAAAGCGACGGGGATTTTGAACATATCTAGTGACAAGCTTGATTCATTATGCATATTTGGTTTTTTGCTTTCTCGAATATGCCTTCATTGATGACTGCTCGGCTGTGATCAAGAGTGATGCTGAGGAGTTTTGAAAAATGTATTGATGTCATCAATTTGTGAATCCATCACGCATCGTCTGGGGGAGCATGTGCAAGCTGCATGTTGTGTCGGTCATGGAATTTTGCCCATACTCATACTTTTACAAACAGCAAACCCATAGCACAACCACACAATGGCCTCCAACAATGTCTGCAACAGCTGCGTTCGCGCATTGAGACAAGCTTCTGCTCGACAGATCAACGTGAGTCTGCTTCGACAGCAAGAATCAAGCAGCGTCTGACCAGCTTTTCTTAGGGTCGCATTGTGCACAACCGCCTTTCGCCTCGTGGCCAGTTCCTAGGACGTACCCTCACGACCACTGCCAGCCGTTGTGAAGCAGGAAAGAGCCAGGATGGCCCAGATGCGTCGACCATGCAGAAGTTCGCCCAGCGCATGCGGGCACAGAAACAGATGAAGGCTGCCACAGAACCATATGTCGCCTACGGTGCTACCGAGGATCTTTTCCGCGCATGCGCTCGCGCTGGTGATTACACCATGCCTACCGTTGCTGAAGGCGAAGAGCCGCTCAGGTCGGCTAAGGGCGAGGACCTGGGTGTTGGCTCGGGTTGGTGGTATGAAGGTGTGACTCGTCCAGACATCCGATCTCAATTCACAGCAGGCTGACTTAATCTCACAGAGCTGGGTCTAACCCCGACCTTTAACACCTGGGCTCAAATCACTTTCTTGCACATGTATCTCGTTACCGTACGTCTGAGGATGTTCCCTCAACAGCACGCCCACCACTGGCATCAGAACTTGCTGGATCACTACTTCTACGCTGCCGAAGACCGTATGGCCGCCTTGCACAATATCGCCGCTCGCAGTGTGCGCAACAAGTACCTCAAGGATCTCTTTGTGCAATGGCGCGGTGTTCTCGCTGCCTACGACGAGGGCTTGGTCAAGGGTGATGCTGTCCTTGCTACTGCAGTGTGGAGGAACGTCTTCGGCGGTGACGAGAACGTTGATGCTGCTGCTGTCGCAAATGTCGTCAGCTACATGAGAAAGAACCTCAGAGACCTTGACAGAGTTCACGACTCTGATATTGCTAGTGGAGATATCAGCTTCTCCGACCCTGCCAGAGAAGCCACCATTGTGGACAGGGAGGCCCAGGCTATGAAGCAGCCCATTCCGGAGCCCACACCTGTCGCACAAGTCTGAGCTTTCAGTATAGCCTGCTGCTCAGCGCTGACGACTCATGTATTATACCTGTACTATGTATCCGCAACCAAGCATTGCCCAAAATGGTTCAATTCAGATGTATGTGGATATGATCTGATCAATCGGTTGTTCAACTATTCTTTTTGTCCATCGCCAAAACATGCCTCAATTATCTTTTTGTTCGTTACGGCAGTTAACTTGTCGCATATTCTGTATCTTGTACATCGAAGGATCGATTTTAAAGTTTGGTCGGCATCTGTTCGAGGCACAAGCCACCTATTGTGACGAGGTTTTGAGGCTCTGCGGTGGTGTTCTGGAAACCATGGCTGTCTCGACGGCTCGACAGAGCGACGGGCGACAATGTCGTCACACGCCTCTATACATTATTGCGTTACAGATCCCGGGCCATCGCGATGCACAAAATCTGTCCTGAAAATAACAGTGAAGGCTGAGCGATGAAGGCTCTCGCATAGCGACACTCTGCTTAGAGGCGTCGGTGAGCATACAGATATTTCTGCCAGACCCTTTTGCTCATCATCGGTCTAACCAGTCTCTGACAGCATGTGGGTTGCATCCTGTAGGCAAAAAATGCTCCGAGGGAAAGCTAGTTCAACGGCGTGTCCCTATTTGCCCTGCCAAAACTATTTCAAAAAGAATCGATAGCGTTTGGGTGCATGGCGTCATTGCCAACCTCCATCACTACAATTCATGAAGGATTTTGAGTAGAAGCCTGTGTCTTCCGAGGAACCCGAACGTATAGATCTTGATGAATAAAGGGTAGAGTGCCCGTCAGAAAAGTAGGTTGTTCAGTAGTTTCGATTATTCTTTTGCTGGTTTCCTACCTGGAAAGTATCCGGTTATAACTACCATGGCTGAACACTATGGAGATGGCATTATCAGAACGGCCAGTGGTCGCCAGACTTATGCTCCCGATGGACTTTTGGCCTCAAACCAACACGTACCTCTCGACAATGACAATGAACAGCAGAGCAGGGCTGCCAGCATTTCTGGGACTACCACTGCACACTCAACCTCATCAAGCATCTCGGATCCTACTGGTGAATCAAAGGATGACGATAACCAGAAGAACAGCAAGCCAAAAATGAAGACCGGTCTTCCAGCAGGTATTACAGCAGGATTGAACGAGGAAAACTTCAGTACAGAAGCCGATGTTGAGATGCAAAGAGAACGCACCAACGGCAACCTCAGTGAGAAGAATGATGAGAAGGATGAGGGCGAAGACAAAGAGGAAAAGGATCCCAACCTGGTTGACTGGGACGGCCCCGACGACCCAGGCAACCCAATGAACTTCCCCGAGTGGAAGAAATGGATAATCACAGTCGTCGCTGGTTTGATGACATTCTCCGTGACCTTCGCCTCGTCCGTGTTCAGTACTGCAACAACTCCTACCTCGCAATTGTTCGGTGTCAGTGAGGAGGTCATGATTTTAGGAACCTCCTTGTTCGTTCTTGGTTTTGCATTTGGTGAGTCTCGATGGGCGAAAGCATTGCAGAACTTAACATTCTGACAATATTCAGGACCAATTGTCTGGAGTCCCTTCTCGGAGCTGTATGGTCGCAAGATTCCTCTCTTCACAGGATTCTTCATATTCGCTATCTTTCAGATTCCCGTTGCGGTTAGTCAAACACGCTGTGCCTTTCTACAAGACACTTACTGACCACTCCGGACTTCTAGGTTGCCCAGAATGTTTACACAATCTTCATCTGTAGGTTCTTTGGAGGTTTCGCAGCATCGGCTCCCCTTGGAATTGTTGGAGGTTTACTTGCAGAGTAAGAAGTATGAAGCCCTAATGTCCCAAACTTTGCTAACTGAGGGCCGGTAGTATCTTTGGACCAGTCGATCGCGGTATTGCAGTCGCTGTTTTCGCATCGGCAACTTTCATCGGCCCCGTGGCGGGTCCTATTGTTGGAGGCTTCATTACTATGAGCTACCTGTAAGAACCATCGACTATCTCAGGCAGAGTATCGGACTAATTTTTCGGCAGTGGTTGGAGATGGACTGCTTGGATCACATTGATCATGGCGGCGTTCTTTGGTATCATCGGATTCCTCCTCATCCCTGAGGTACACGACTATCAATATTCACAAATTATTTCCAACACTGACACTCTCAGACTCTCGCTCCCGTTCTGCTGTCTCGCAGAGCAAAGAAGATTCGCTTTGCCACAAAGAACTGGGCCATCCATGCCAAGGCTGATGAGAACGAGGTCGACCTCAAGGATCTCGCACACCGCTACCTACTGAAGCCTTTCCAAATGCTGGCCATGGAACCTATCCTAGTTGCAGTAAGTCCAGCCTAAGATCAAATACCACGACTAGTGCTGGCGTTTCGTCTCGGTCTGTACGCAAGGCCCTGTGCCGTGTGTGACAGAGGGAGGCACTCATTCAGCAAAGTCGTGGTATTTCACCCCAAAGGTTGTGAGATCATGCTGATTACCTAGGTGACGCTTTACATGGGATTTATTTATGGATTCCTGTACCTCTGTTTCGAGGCATATCCCATTGCCTTCCAACAGGAACGTGGTTGGAATGCTGGAGTTGGTGCTTTGCCTTTTGCAGCCATCATCGTCGGAGTCGCCTTTGGATCGTGCTTCATCGCTTACTTCACCAAGACGAGGTTTGCCAGAAAGATGGAAGAGACTGGCGATGTGGTGCCAGAGGAACGAATGATCCCCATGATCGTTGGTGGTGCTATTCTGCCCATTGGCATGTTCTGGTTCGCCTGGACTTCAAACCCAAACATTATCTGGGTGCCTGAAGTTATTTCTGGCAGCTTTATCGGCGGTGGTATTCTGCTTATTTTCTTGCAAGGATTGTAAGTTGACAAATCTTACGTCTTCAGTATGTTATGCTAATTTGCCCTCACAGGAATTATATCATCGACGTCTACAAAGCCAACGCCAACTCAGCAATTGCTGCAAACACTTTCTTCCGTTCATGGTTGGGAGCTGGCTTCCCTATGTTCGCGACCTACATGTTCGATAACCTTGGAGTTCCATGGGTAAGCACAAGACCTTTTCTATTCTCACGTCAACAGCGCTGATCAATCTATCAGGCCATGTCCCTGCTGGGTTTCCTTACACTGGCCCTGTTCCCTGTTCCAATCCTGTTCTTCTTCTACGGAAGTAAGATCCGTAAGATGAGCAAATTCACGATGTAAAAAAGGTGATGATATGTTGATGATGGAAGGAAAAAGCAAGTTTGAATGTTGAAGCATGTTATGATGAATGTTGCTATGCCTAATAATATAGATACAAATAATACATAATGCGTTATGAGCTAAATCTTCTCCTACTTCTTCTTCTACCTTCTTGTGATTCTGCCTCTTCACTCTCTCGCAAACTTCTCTCTCTTTCTGAAACCATTTGACTCAAGCTTTTGCGACTCTTTTTGGTGGTTCGCTCCTCACTTGGATGCAGAAAACGGTTGACAGTACGATGATCGAGAATTCGTTCTTCCGTGTCGTTCTTGCCCTCCTTGTCTGTCTTTGGCCAGGCGTAACCGTAGAGCTTACTATGTCTCTCACAGCGGGGGCAGTTGATGCGCGTCAGTTTGGCCTCGTGTTGTATAAAGTAGTCGTCACAATTGCGGCATTCGACCCAGCGTGACACAGCGCTTGTTAGCAAGCGAGCTGTCAACGTGTAGTCTCCAGGCTTCCTGCGATCTACTGCTGAATCCTCTTCAACATCTGAATCGGTGCCTTCAATGGTGGGTATTGGTACAGAGAGTTGTTTCCGTAGGCTTTGTCTTGTCGTCATCTTGACTGGTTTAGGCTTCCGTTGAATAACTTCGCGCAATGTATCATCCAACTCGTAGCTTTCGGAAAGGTCTGATAAATCAGATTCGGCCGGCGGTTCATCGACGGACGTGGGATCTGTTGTGACTGAAGATGTCTGCGAGACGTCTTCTGTGGTGGAGGATGATGGAGAAATAGAGCGCGTAGTTTCGAGTGTTCGTTTGGATGGCCGGCCGACTTTTCCATAACGATGTTTAAGTATTTGTTTCGGCTTGAAAAAAGCTGATCCGAAAGTATCGCTTTCGCTGTCATTCGCGGTGACGACTCTGGAAGTTGAAGAAGCACTGATCTCTCGCTTGATTCCAGAGACTTGGGGCGACAGGTCCAGCGTTGAAGAGATACTAATTTCTTTTTTAATGGTTGAGATGCGTGGCGAGGCCTTCGGTGATGAAGATGGAACGTGAAGCTTTTGACGCTTAGACGAAGAAGGACTTGCGACAGCAGATGAAGGTTCTGGTGTAAACTTTCGCTTGTTCTTCGTAGACGATTGCGGCTCTGGAGAGTCGCTGCCGGGCCTAGACACTATCGGTCGCCTGGACCAGCCATTCCGTAGGAGACGTTCACAGGTTGCGCATAAGCACTCGCAGTTGTCCTCACCAAAATAGTCCTCTCCGTAGGTAACAGTAATCTCCTCGCCAATGTCAATGTCTCGGACGCTGACAATCGTCATGCCATTGTGACCCAAGGTGACGAGCTTGGCATTCGCGTTACAATCATGGTTGGCGAAGCGCGCAGGACCAAGAAATAGAGATGGGCGCTTCTTGCGACTCGACATAACAACACTGAAGTCGTTCACGCCAAGGATCTTCTCCTCAGCTTCGGACATGGCAACTTGGACGCCAGTCATATATTTGATGGTCTCGTTTCTGCGAATGTGTTTGCGAGCGACGGTTGCAGCCTCATGGGTGGTGATGGTATAGCGGTTGGTTGTTGTAACTTCGAAGGGACAATCGGGAAGATAGATATTGACATATTTCCTGAAGTGGTCCTGGAAGTGTTTCCTCTCTTCCTTGGAGGGGAGTGCGTTGAGGTAGCGGGCCAGAGCAGGTAATTGCAACAAATGCTGGGCGGCCGAGGCGGCATCCTTGTTCAAGATTACATGAGTCTGCAGAATGCGTGCGACATCGTCTTCTCTGATGCCCCGAGATCCGAGGGGGCGGTTGGTACACAGCTTACGAATGGTAGTCCAGTAGTAGACCTGTAGACGGTGAGTGTCCAGGGTGGAGCACTTGGTTGCGACGAGTACTCACGCGATCGATAAGTGCATCCGTGATGCGGTCATCGTAGTCGACGAGTCGGGCCAGGGTCAGACCTCCCTTTTTAGCCAGCGAATCTTCCAAAGAGGGAGTGCGCGACGGCATATTGATTGTGCAGAAAAACAGAGAAACCTCAAACAAAAGGGGGGGCTGGTTGGAAGGAGCGAAGCGTGGGAACAGGAAAGGAGGAAGGTGATGAATGAAAACAGAGGAATGCGATGCGCCGGACTGGACAATAGCACCAAGAAACAGACAAGGAGCGCGAGGTTTCACCTAATGGGCATGATTACTCTCGACGACAATGCGCCCGGCGGGCAGTGAAAGACTGAACCGAGTCACAATGCAGACGACAAGGACGAACAACAATCACGACAATAGCGGGCCCTGACGGACGTGGGAATGGGGAAGACGCGCGCCGAACAGCCGGCAAATCCTCGCCTGTTTGAAGTTTAATCAATCAATCGCAACCAGCCAAACTTGACCGAGTAGTCGTTGTACGAAGTAGAATAACTGAAAGGCCCGTCGCAAACATGATCCAGCTCAAGGTCGGTTGTATACAAGAGTCCATGTATCACACGCACTGACTGTTGGTCGCCAGTCTATGCTCAACTGCATCGACAACTCAGGCGCCGCCCTGGTCGAGTGTGTCAAGGTGCTCAAGATGAAGAGAGCCGCAAAGATCGGTCAGCACTCTACGCCTATCCCAGTGACGTCCTCCTCGCCAGCATCTGACTCCATTCTCTAGGCGACCGTATCATCGTCGTCGTTCAGAAGCAGCGCAACTTTGGTCCCGAGTCAGGCCCCGGAGGCAGTGTGTCCATCAGCGCAGCCAACAAAGTTCGCCGTGGCGACATCAGACACGCCGTTGTCGTCCGTACCGCAAAGAAATACCAACGACCCGATGGCAGTGTTGTCAAGTTCGACGACAACGCCTGCGTTCTCATCAACAAGGGAGGAGAGCCCATTGGTTCAAGATTGAACGGTGCGCATAATGGCCGCCTTGGTTGTCGCATATCAACTGACGCCATCTAGGTATCGTCGGAAGCGAGCTTCGCAACATGCAGTGGTCCAAGATCCTGAGTTTGGCTCCCATGCACTTGTAAGAGATGGGCAAAAGTCTGGGGTTTCTTGGAGCATAGCACAGGCGTTTTTGGCGACACGGTTTGGGGAACAGCGGACGGACACACTGCTTTTTGGCAATAAAGATTGCCGTGTACGATTAGGAGGAATATTCGATATGTTGTAAAGCGTCAAGCGGGTCAAAGCAGCCAGTTTTGATGCTAGACCAATCTCATCTCATGCGGCATCAGCATGAATACAAAATTGCCCCTCTGCTTTGGCGTCTTCCTTTCCACCCTCTCTGCTCAAGCTGTGCCTGTATTCTCTTCCTTCTCCTCATGACTTTCCAATATGTCCAACCCGAGCAAAGACTCCAAATTCCCATGCAACCGTGTACGCCAGAAATGCAAATCTTCGAATCGTTAGGTAGTAGTCTTGCCGCATTCGCAGCAAACGTAGAAGAGCTTCATGCCAGTCTCTGCATTACGCATCTGACTCTGAAAGAAGACGGCTTCTCTTCCTCCGCATCGTGGGTTGTTGCAGTCTCTCTCAACACGAGGTAGCTATAACAGAGTCAGCGCGGTTCAGGCGGATGCGCGCGGGGCTGTGACGTACTGTTGGGTCTGAGGCGACATCTGTAACGACACCAGCGGTTTCGATCAAGTTGCCCATGACTTCGTTACGGTAAATGCAGGTTGGTCCGACGGCAGTGGGCCACTGGCAGTTGCGGCACTGGAAGATGAGCTGATCCGTCTCCTTGTCCTCGCGCGGATAGAGCATGTTTGAACTGGCGCAGACAGTCAGCGCACGCAAAGAAGGATGCGCATGAGGTCAGGTGTACCATTCGCGACAGAATCTGAACTTGATCTTCTCATTCTGGGCGTTGCTGGTGTCGTCCGAAGGGGAGTCGTGGGAGGCCATGGTTGTGAGGGAGAGAAGGTACGGTCCTTGGGTCGCGTGACTTGGAAATGCGATATTAAGAGCGAGGAGCGGCGATGTCTAAGATGGAGCAGGCGCAAAGGCGACAGGTTCGGGCTGGTATGATGAAAGTCACAAAGTTGGAAGGAGCAGCGAGTTAGGGCATCGGCGCCGTGCCAACGTGCCAAGCGCGTCTCTTCCTTCGCAAGGTCCGAGTCGCAGTTCGGCTTTGAGTCTCGACAACACAGCAATCACCCCCGCACTCTCCATCTTTCTGTCAAGGCGTGTACCTGAACAAGCGAATCCAATCCAGTCGAATCCGCATATCTCCAGAATCATGGTGAGTCGTTCTTTTCCCCGCCATCGTCTTGTCCTCCACTCGTCGCCGCTCCATTCCAACTGTCGCGCTTTTCTCTGACACGTCCTTCTCTCTCCAGGCTACCGGTCTTCCCAGCGGCTGGGAGGTTAGACACTCCAACTCCAAGAACCTTCCCTACTATTTCAACCCTTCTACCAAGGAGAGCAGATGGGAGCCTCCTTCCGGCACTGACAGCGAGACGCTGAAGCATTACATGGGCACCTACCACAGCTCTGCTAGCCTGCGACCCGACGGCCAGGGCCAACAAGAGGGCAAGATCCGCGCCTCGCATCTGCTCGTCAAGCACAAAGACTCTCGCCGTCCCTCGAGTTGGCGTGAGGCCCAAATTACTCGCTCCAAGGACGAGGCTATGACCATCATCCTCGGTCATGAAGCCAGAATCAGAAGCGGCGCAACCAGTCTTGGTGACCTGGCTACCACCGAGAGTGATTGCAGCAGCTCCAGGAAGAGAGGTGATCTGTATGTTTCTCTGCGTCTTCTCAGATCATTTCATCCACTGACTATTTTCTTCCAGCGGTTTCTTTGGTAAGGGCGACATGCAGAAGGAGTTTGAGGACGCTGCATTCGCTTTGAAGCCTGGCGAGGTCAGCCATGTAGTTGAAACTGCCTCTGGTCTGCATCTGATTGAACGGTAAGTTTCCTCTTTGTTTTCTTTTTACCCTGCTGACTGTTTCTTTTTCTTTTCTAGTCTCGAGTAGACTTTCTATATTTTTGTCCTTTCTGCCTCCTCGCGATATACCATCTTGGACTTACTCTGAGCGTCCGACGCCGGTCTTTATACTCGTCCGGTTTTGAGATCCCTTCTGTACTCGGCTGAACAAAAAAGCATCACATTTTGACTATCTTACCATTTCACTGTGCTCCTCTCCATATTTGGTGCAGGTCAGCTCACACATCTATACTCTGATCTGGCAGTAGAAAGTGATGCTTGTCCATCCAATCAAAGAGGTTTGCTGTATCTTTTGGCTTTAACCACTGAACATCGTTCGTTGGCTGAAACTTAATTTTCAACATCACGAAATCAAGACTATCGTTATGGATGATGGCTGAGCAGATACTGATGTGCGACCCTTCGAGTCTATAGTGAACTCGCAACGTGAGTCTTGAGGATTCTTCTGATTAGACGATGTACAACAGATATGTGCTTGCTGATGAATATAGAAGTAGGCGTTCGCAATAAAGACAACCATCAATATGCGGAATCTCTCGCGAAAGATTGGTAGTCCTTCCTTTCCTTGACAGTCACCTATTTCCTGGGAACAATGGACAGCTTCGGATGTCTTGGTACACGGGTAGCTCTTGCTTTGATTAGCTCTATTGAGCTCTTTCCTCCTTATAACTGACACTTCCACTTCCTCGATATCTTCCTCTACAATGTCGTTTTCATCACCCTCTTGAAGATCCTATCAAACCTCCTGCTCTTTCAACCCCAGCGCATCGCCGTTTGATGTTGCTGCCTCTTTGAATATTTGCATCCATCAAAACAGCTCCACTATGCCTTCCGCAGCTCAACCTCGCCATCGTCGTCCTTCGTGGAGACAGTCACGCGTCTCACACCGCACGTAGTACGTAAAATCCAGAATGATGCTTATTTCCAGCAGAGCCCCCATTCTGTAAATGCGTGGTAGCTGGGGCGAATAAACCTACTCAAATGCACACATAATCCGCTCCACTGGGCATTGTGCTGACTGAATCACGATTTCAAGCCTAGAGACGGACTTCAAACGCAAACAGGAACACGAGATGCCTGCTGATGCCGACTCTGATACCTTCTACTACAACGCCGCCTTCATTGTCGAATGGACGATCCCGTCAGACCTCAGGGTCCGCTTGCCTGAGTCTCTTTTGACAGAGCTTGACGATTGGCAGGCTGCGGGCGCTGCTGTTTGCACGGCTCTGGCTCGAATCGATAAGCTCGACAACGAAAGTCTTCACCGAGGCTGGCCCTCCAGACCGAATCTACATCTCTCGCGTACTACGTCGGAATGCTCCGCCATTGGATCGCCCCAATTCTCTACTACAGACCCTTTCGAGATATCCTCTCCTCGCTCGCGACCGGCTCTTTCTTCACTCCAGACAAGTTTTGGCAGCACTTTTTCCACCAGTCCAGATGTACCGTCTTTCACTCCACAAGATAGCATCATGGGCGACGAGGTGGATGAGATGAATGCATCCTTTCGTGACAAAGTCAGTCTTGAACATGTTAACGCCATCTTGGCCACCAGAGTTCGACGTGTCTCGGAGTCTGCTGGTTCCCAATCGCCGCTGATGAGTCCAATCTCTCGCAAAGCTTCGAATGAACTAACCTTCAGTGCCGATCAACAATTTGATGAGAGCGCCTGGGAAACATTTCTGCGTTCATATGAGGCCGAGCTCGAGCACTTACGTACGGAAACGTTGGTTCGCTTCAGACACATTGGCAAGTCTGTGGACAGACTTTGGCTGGATCTTCGATGCGATGGTGTACATCCTGTGCCTGAGTCAACAGCTGCTGAATTTGTTGCCTGGTGGAGAAAGATGAACGACAAGGAGCAGGAATATGAGAAAGAAGTCCAGATGCTGGAAGTGCCTCAACTTGAGTTGGTCAGTCTCCGACGGGCATCTCGAGGTCTATCTACCTCAGTCTAACATCAGGGTATTTCATCATAGTTTGCATGTTTGTTTGATGGAATGTTCTCGGCGTGTACGGAGCGGATGTCGATCTGAGGCAATGGTATTGAATGGCAGCAGGCTGTCTGTGTAAGCTATCGGATGACAAAATTGCTAAAACGATCCTAATAATGCATTCATCCAACATGTTCGTCAATTGTGTTATTGGTGTGACCCTGTCGCTCTAATTGCTGCTTCTCCTTGTTCATCCAGTGTTGATATCTATCTACGCCTGCTTTCATCGAACATGGTATTCGAAAGGCTTTTAAGACTGCTGTCTGTATCGTTGCAGCATATAGGACAACGTCGTTAAATATTCCTTCCCGTGTGGTAGAGAGCCACAATCTCGCTACTAGGAATCACTCCTGCATTCGAAGTACAAGAGTCATCTTAAGCTATCGCAATGCACAGTTGCAATCCAAACATGAGTTTGACCATAGAGATAGCCTTTGATGCTGTTCTCTCTGTGGAGACAACATATTTTCGAAGAATATTGTGCCTTTACATAGCTACACTGTGACTGTCTTCAGGGAGGTCGTACATGGAAGGATCGACATGCCTTCGCAGTTCTCCCCGAAGGGTCTACCGAGGGAAGCACGTCAATGCCGTGGCATAACCAAGATGACAATGTATATTCTTCCGACACAAGATCTTAGGCTCTACTGAAATCTTTTAAAATGATGCCCGAAGCAAACCACTACGATGTTATCGTCGTCGGATCTGGCGCGGCTGGACTGACGGCAGCTCTCTCAGCCAAAGTCTCCAACCCTGAACTGCGCATTGTCATAGTCGAGAAGGCACCACGTGAATGGAGAGGAGGCAATGGCTACTTTACAGCTGGTGCATATCGTACTGCTCACGACGGACTGTCATCTCTACTACCATTGGTATCCAACGTACCGCCGGAGTTGAACGATAAGATTGATCTAGCACCTTACACCACCGAAGACTTTCAACACGACTTGCAACGTGTGACAGGAGGTCGCAGCGACAAAGGACTAGGGGCTGTGCTTGTCAAGGACAGTCTGGATGCGGTGCGCTGGCTCAAGGAGCATGGAAATGTGGACTGGTGGCTCAGTTTCCGACGTCAAGCCTATGAAGTACAAGGGAGATGGAAGTTTTGGGGCGGTCTAGCACTTACTGTTAAGGACGGCGGCAAAGGCCTGATCAAAAACTTGTCTGATGCTGTCGCTGCAAAGGGCGTCGTTACCTTGTTTGACACAAAGGTCGAAAGCTTGCGTCTTAACGGAGAAAGTATAGCTGGAGTGAGAGTTTCAGATCCAAACAACGCAGATTCTACATCTGAGCTATATGCTCCCAGCGTCATTCTGTGCGCTGGTGGATTTGAAGCAAATCAGCAACTCAGAGAGACCTTTATGGGAGCGAATTGGAGATACGCCCATGTGCGTGGCACACCCTACAACACAGGCGACATGCTTTTGGCAGCTCTGAATCTAGACGCAAAGAAAGCTGGCGATTACAGCCACACAGGTTGCCACAGCGTTAGCTGGGACGCAAATTCGTCTCCGGATGGCGGTGACAGAGACAAAACCAATGAGTTTACCAAGAGTGGATATCCGCTTGGGCTCATGCTCAATATCCACGGTCAACGGTTTGTCGACGAAGGCTTTGACCTTAGGAAGTACGTAAGGCAAAGCTGCATATAACATTGGACGACCAGCGTCAGAAGATTCTGACACCAGGTGGTTGCTTGACTGCTATGAGTACCATCCGTACACAAGAATCATACTAACTGTAGACTCAGTTACACATATGCCAAATTTGGAAGAGCAATTCTCGAGCAACCAGAAGCACTAGCTTTCCAGGTTTGGGACGCAGACGCCGTTGGTTGGTTGCGAGAGGAAGAGTATCGTGACGACATTGTTCGCAAGATTCGAGCAGAGAACCTTGAAGAGTTGGCACAGAAGCTCATGGAAGAGGGATTGCAAGAGCCACAGCAATTCGTGCGTACGATCAACGACTACAACGCAGCGGTGCGTGCACACCGCGAAGAGTATCCTGATGCGAAGCTTGACCCATCGATCAAGGACGGACTTTCGACGCAGTCATCTCGGATGGCGTTGGAGCTGCCCAAATCAAACTGGGCGTTACCTGTTGTAAAAGGGCCTTTCACCGCCGTTCGAGTAACTTCGGGTATAACCTTTTCGTTTGGAGGACTGGCAGTTGAGCCTACTACAGCAAATGTGGTGAGAAATGATGGAAGCAGGATCGAGGGACTGTTTGCAGCAGGAGAAATAGTCGGCGGACTGTTTTATGCGAACTATCCTGGAGGTAAGCAAAGCTGAGATGACGAAAGAAGTGATAGAGCTAATGTGGAGCAGGTTGCGGCTTGACGGCTGGAGCGGTGTTTGGAAGAAGAGCAGGCGTTGCTGGGGCCAAACGGGCACAGCAATTAAAGAGAATTGGGGTCAAGCTTTGATGGCGGGGTTTGTTTACAGCCATCACTGGTGACTGGTTGCAGCAAAGCAAATCTCTGATCACGACATGATGGCTGGTGGGAAAGCAGGTGGCAGGAGCCCAGGCAGATCAGGAGAACAGCTGCAGGAACGCGCATGGATTGGCCCAGGTATTAGATGGCACAGGGCGACAAGGGTCGCGTAGCGTAGCACCGAAGCACAAGCAGCCGTGCTGAGCGGAAGGCCAAAGTAAATTGACCTTATTATTCAGTTGAGATTAGTCTGCGGACGCGGGACGCACGGCCCAGCTGCCTTGGCACCAGCCATCATCTTCCAAACATACAGCGTCGTCGTCCATCTTCGACCTTGATCTGCGACTGCACGACGACCACGGCGACTTGATCCGCTTGCCTCGCCCCGCTCCGCTCTGCCCGTCCGAACCTCGTCGACGCCGCCGCGCCCGACTCTGCTGGACGACACCGCTCTGCCCCGAGTCTCGTCGAGTGTTTAAGCGCCTGCATCTCTGCTCCTGCTCTGCCGTCCGCCAAGTCACTCTTTCACTCAAGATACCACCACCCACACGACTCGACGTTCTTTATCCTCACCAACCACTGTTACATGCCTTTGCGCATCAAGAAGTTACGATAGATTAATTACTCCTGTGTATGCCATACACCATCCGCATCATGCATGTGCCTGCACGCCCATTCTGACGTATGCAGTTATGGCCGAACCTCGACAGACCTTACTTCAAGCCCCCGACTCCCTCCGTACCGCAGCCGAAACCACAAACAGTGAAACCACTGCCATACCCTCGCCATCTTCACTCGACAATCCTGACCATTCGTCTCCTACCGCTCCAACCCAGCCCGTCGTCGCACCTCGTCGCTCAAAACGTAGTCTGCGCCCACGTGCCCGTGCCGGAAGCAACGCAAGCAGCAAACGATCTCACCGTGCCCGCGCTTCAATGAGCGAAAAACCCACCCGTCCGCTCTCCGGAGCCACCACTCAGTCTAATGCTGCCCGTCCGAAAAAGAAATCCAAGTTCCTGTCGTTCTTGAACTGCTGTGGCTCCTCGGACGATGCTCAAGATGGTGAACAAGATGTGCCTTCTCGCCAGTCGGTGCCTGCGCAACCCTCTCAGGTGGACCAACAACCATCAATCAACTCCAACCCGACAATGCAATCAGTGGATACTATCGACGAGAAGCCGGCTACCAACCCTTATCCTGCCGAACCAAGCGGTACCTCAGCCAATGCGGAGAGTGAAAAGATGTCTTCGGCTGCTCAAAATCAGCCCGAGCCCAGATCCGAAGGTGTTTCTGCGCCTCAAATAGCGTCTGGAATGCCTATCACTGGTTCGACACATGGCCAAGATCCGCAAACGCAGGCCTCTTCGGATGCACCCTACCTCACTCAACCTGATGTCATTGTTCAAGCCCCTACTCCTATTGCGACGACTGCAGACGAAGATCTTGTGATTGCCGACCGGACTCCGGAACAACAGGCTAGGGACACGGACATTGAAATGACTGATGTTGGCCCTTCGTTACCTCTCTCGGCCAACGACGTAGCTGGTACATCTGAGGATGAAACTCATGTCTCTGCCCGCCGTGAGTCTGGCTCGCGCGTCGATCTACCTCCTCCCCCACCATTGGTTGAGCGCCAGGCACAGGTGGCCCACCCCTACACGGCCAGCCAAGATACTTCGTTGGTACCTAGTCCCGAGCCCCAGAAGTGGTTGTTGCCATCTGTGAGACCGGAACACAAGGGCAGGAAATGCCTAATCCTGGATCTGGATGAGACTCTTGTTCACAGCAGTTTCAAGGTTAGTCTGCCAACTTGAGAACCATAGACATTAAATGCTGACCGTACGTAAAACAGATTTTACACCAAGCAGACTTTACTATCCCTGTGGAAATAGAAGGGACATACCATAATGTCTATGTTATCAAAAGACCAGGTGTCGACGCATTCATGAAGAGGGTGGGAGAGCTGTATGAGGTCGTCGTGTTCACCGCTTCGGTTTCGAAGGTATGTTGCACTTGTGCTGGGTTTGCTTCACGAGCGTGAAACTGACTCTTTTGTAGTATGGTGATCCGCTTCTCGACCAACTAGACATTCATGGCGTGGTACATCACAGATTGTTCCGCGAGAGCTGCTACAACCACCAGGGCAACTACGTCAAGGATCTCTCGCAAGTTGGCCGCGACCTCAAGGAAACTATCATCATTGACAACTCACCTACCTCGTACATTTTCCATCCTCAGCACGCCGTGCCCATCAGCAGTTGGTTCTCGGACGCTCATGACAACGAACTTCTGGACCTTATCCCGGTGCTGGAAGATCTTGCAGGATCACAAGTCAGTGATGTCAGCCTAGTGCTCGACGTGGCACTGTAAAGCAACGACCAAGAATACAACACAAAGCCAAAAAAAAAAAAAGAGCATATGTCAAAGGCGTTGGATGGCGCAGGACGTTGGATGATGTGCAGGGTGAGGCGCAGCTCACCCACTGTACAAAAGTAAGAAAGCCCTCCCTGGCGGGACTGGGGGAGATTACGCTGTGGAAGAAGAATAATTTTCGTTTCTCCTTTTTTTTTTCTTGACGTGTTCCGGAGGATAATTGATCGGTGGAAGTTGTTGGGTAAGAGTGGAGGGCACCAGGTTTTTCTTTTTCTCTTCATACCTGTGTGCGGACGAGATTCTGTTTTCATATGTTTAATTGTCGAGAGCCGCTGAAGCATAGCAGGCATGTCAGCAGGAGATGAACGGCGGCAGTGGTCAGCAGCAGAGGCTGCAGCCAGAGAGGCGCAATACCCCTTTACACTTTTGATCTTTCTTCTTTGGCTATCATCGTTGTTTTCGTTTATTACTTGTCTTTTTAAACACATCAGCTTTCAACATTTCATCTACATTGTTTGGCACAACTCGTGATAGGATGAGTAGCAGAACACGCAAGCAGTGTAGCAGGCAAATGAGAAGAGTATCTCGACAGCTCCAGATCTGTATTGTTTTTTTTTTGAGAAATAGAGGGACTTTCATAAGAGAATCTCTATTCTACAGGCTCCGTTGAAGATGTCTATCTGCAGTCGACATAGATTGCATGTTGTTCTACGAAGTTGTACGAGGAAGACATGAAGTCACAGATTTGACAGGCACATAGAGGCGACGACAAGAACAATGATCGATGAGAAAGGTGCGTGAAAATAAGTACTGGAAGTGAAAACAAGCAATGGAAAATGAAGTGGTAGAGGAGGTCGGAGAGCAGCTGCAACTGCAGCGGGAGAACATCTTGGCGCGGAGGGTCGACGGGAGTGCGGCGTATGTTTTCAAGATCAGGGCCAGGGAAGCATAATTATTTGTTTGCCAACCACTTGCACACACCACAATGTCGCTCTCAATACCGAATGCGCCCAACAGCGGCCTGTTCAAGGCCGGATACCAAAAGTGAGTCCAGCGTCGCCCATTCAGCCATGTCAAGCACCACGATGATGGCAGAGCTCACCAACGATGGAGCTTAACAAGTAGAAGCAGACGACTAACACGCAACCAGCTACGATGCCGAAGACGGCGCAGTCGTGCGCAACATTGACGCATGTCGAACCATCTCAGATACCGTGGCTACATCGCTAGGCCCCTATGGACGCAACAAGATTGTCATCAACCACCTGCAAAAGATGATCCTCACCTCGGACGCCGCCACTATCCTCAGGGAGCTC
Organism: Aureobasidium melanogenum CBS 110374; assembly: GCF_000721775.1. NCBI lineage: Eukaryota > Fungi > Ascomycota > Dothideomycetes > Dothideales > Saccotheciaceae > Aureobasidium > Aureobasidium melanogenum. Next base: position 1,331,430 of record NW_024470054.1, on the reverse strand, counting down.
GAAGTCGTGCACCCCGCTGCTAAGCTACTGGTCATGGCTAGTCAACAGCAAGAGGCCGAGATGGGCGACGCTACAAACATGGTTATTGTGCTGGCTGGAGAATTGCTCAAGAAGGCTGAGGAGTTGTTGCGCATGGGTCTCAAGACCAGTGACATTGTCGTCGGTTACGAGCGTGCTGGTCAGGAGGCCCTGAGAGTGCTGGAGGAACTCGAGGTCGACCGTGTCAAGGACTTGCGCGACCAGGAGGAGCTGTCCAAGGCTCTTCGTACCGTCATCGCTGCCAAACAATCCGGCCACGAGGAGGTTCTGGCCAACCTGGTCGCCGAAGCTGTCCTTGCCGTCCTGCCCAAGAACACCTTCAACTTCAACGTGGACAATGTCCGTGTCGTCAAGATCATGGGTGGCTCGATTGAGCAGTCGCGTGTCGTGAAGGGTATGGTCTTTGGCCGTGAGCCCGAAGGCACCGTCAAGAACGTTCAAAAGGCAAAGGTCGGTGTCTTCAGCTGCCCTATCGACATTGCACAGACCGAGACCAAGGGCACTGTGCTGCTCAAGAATGCCCAGGAGATGCTCGACTTCACCAAGGGCGAGGAATCACAAATCGACCAGGCCATCAAGGAGCTGCACGATTCGGGTGTCCGCGTTGTTGTTGCTGGAAGCACCGTCGGTGAGCTGCCCATGCACTACCTCAACCGTTACGGTATCCTTGTCATCAAGATCATGTCCAAGTTCGAGCTCCGCCGCCTCTGCAGAGTCGTTGGCGCCACTCCTCTTGCTCGTCTTGGTGCCCCTATGCCCGACGAGATGGGTTCCGTCGACATCGTCGAGACAATCGAGATTGGTGGAGATCGCGTCACCGTCTTCCGCCAGGAGAACGACACCACCCGCACTGCCACCCTCGTCCTCCGTGGCGCCACCCAGAACCACCTTGAAGACGTAGAGCGCGCCGTCGACGACGGTGTCAACGTCGTCAAGGCCATCACCAGAGACGCCCGTCTCGTCCCCGGTGCCGGAGCCGCCGAGATGCAGCTCGTCGAGCGCATTTCCGCCTTTGCAGACAAGACCTCGGGTCTCTCACAATACGCCATCCGCAAATACGCAGAGGCATTCGAGGTGGTGCCCCGTCTCTTGGCCGAGAGCGCCGGTCTCGACGCCACTGAGATCCTTGCTTCCCTCTACACTGCACACAGCGCAAAGTCGTCAAAGGACAGCAGCGTCTGCAGTGCTGGTGTTGACATTGAGAACAACAACGGCGATGGTGTGCTTGACGCTCAAGATGAGGGCATTCTTGACCTCATGGTCACCAAGCAATGGGCTATCAAGCTCGCTACTGAGTCTGCTAGAACAGTCCTTAGTGTCGACCAGATCATTGTTGCCCGCCAGGCAGGTGGCCCCAAGCCACCAGGCCCCAACCCCAACTGGGATGAGGACTGAGCGGTGGACGGCAACTGAGAAGGGATGAAGTGGCAATGCATATCTGCGAGAGTATGTCAAGCGGAGACAAGCCGAGGTAGCACATACCCAGTACGTGCAGAACCCAAAGAAAGGCAGCGAACCATATAGGGGTCGAAAAGCTGTGCATTACAGTCGAGAGATAGAGGGACTGGACTAGCATAATACCTTCAAAGCCATGTCATCGAAAGTTTTTTGACGACTACGAATACCAAAAAAGCAGTTTCAAATGTTCTTTATACAGTTCATTCATATAAGTACAGAAGAATTTCTACAAGTGACCAAAAATGGTGTCCAAATGCTCCAGATATATGTACAACCCCGCAGGCTCGTGAGATGCCTTTTTTCCACGCCTTGATAACGCCATTTCTCCAGGAAGGAACTGCTAATGCAATGTCATGCCGCCTACCATGTCAAATCTAGTTCACTTTGTTCTTTCTCGACCTGCTCTTGCTCGATTCCTTCTTCGGCCACAGGTGAAGGCCGTCTCCGTCCTCGTCGTCGAACTCTCTTGTGGTAGGGATACTTGACCCGCCACATGGTTCCACGATGCGACCACATGTCAGGATCAAGCCCGTGACGCTCTGCTCGTCGCTGCCAGGGTTCTCTTGTTGATGTCGGTCTCGCAAGCCTGATCATGGCCTTGACAAGACGATTTCCAAAACGTGATGCGCGCTTGATTTGTGTCTTCTGCTTTGCTCTGCAGACGTCTGCGTAATACTCTAGCATTCTTGACAGTCTGAGATTATTCATGCCCTTATCACCTCCGACTTGTGCTCGTCTCTCGGCTGTCCTTCTTGCATTTCGTAACACGGTCATGAAGCCGTAGTCAATGCGATAGTCCCATGCAAGAACCTCCTTGATGACCCACTCGACGCCCGAGCTGTGAGACACGTGGACGTATGCTTGTAGCAATACAGTCATGGTCGGCAGATCAAAGGGCACTTTTTCGGCCCATCTCGAATGGTAGATCTGCGAGAGCAGCTGGATTGCGTCGTTCGCCTTGTTGTTTCGAAGCAGGACCGTTGCTGCTGACGTGGCGAGGTGATGCCTGATGGCGACATTATTCTTGACCATGTTCTCATAGAAAGATCGTACGGTTTCGCAGAGCTCATTGATATGCATGCGCGAGCCTACGACAGCGTTCTGTACCTGATGGTTCAGAAGCGGTATCAATGCCGCTATTGTGTCCATACCAGCTTCACTTGCCGTGTCGATATAGTCACCGAGCGTTCCAGCATCGTCTGGCAACTTCGTACGGGCCTGCATCGCCAGTTCGAGAGAATACGATGAAGCAGGCAAGCCACTCTGTCCCAGACTGCTTTCGTACAAATTCAGAACTTGGGCGTACTGACCTTTGGACATAGCCATGAGCATCTCGTGCTCGTTTGATAATTTCTTCCGAGTAGCTGTAGAGAGTGCAGTATCTGGGAGATCATACGCGGATGGCTCATCATCCTCTAATGGCTGCAGATCGTTCAGATCCTCGGGCCGAGTTTTCGCCCGTGGTTCATCGTGTATTGCACTCTGTGGACTGATATTTGTATCAAAAGGTGGAGCGGTAGTCAGGTCACGTTCTGTAAGCTGCTGTAACTCATACCAAGAGAGAGGTTTTGGCAAGCTCGGCGAGTCGAAGTTGACTTGTTGCAACATGTCGAGCATATACATTGCATGCCGCCTCCTGTGAGCTTGGCTCTCTCGATAGCCTCGAATATCGTATGCTACAGCCTCACGTAACAAAGTAAGGATGCCAGGAGACCAGTACTCTGGCACGTTATTCGTCAGATGACGGCAGAGCCACACCAAGACGGTATGAGAGGGTCTGGTGTCGAAGTAGAACTGCCGCATCATGGTCAAGGCTGTTTTTGAGGTGATCTGTGCACCTTGATCGTAAGTTGACATTTTCTTGACCCATGGTTGTATCATTCCCAAGCGGCCAATCCTGATGAGGTTTCCAAGACCGATGTCCAAGATACGTGGATCGGGAAGAACGCCATATTGGTCGATAGCTTTGAAAGCGAAAGCCCAGACTTCTTCGGGATGATGACTCCTGGCATATGCCTTGAGGACAGGGATAAACAGATCAGTACGTTTCTCTGGAGTCGCTTCCGTTTCTCCTGCTCGGACCAGCATGGCCATCAAGACGTCTATGGCTGGCCAATCGGCATCCGAAGAAGTCTTGTAGACAAAGTGGCCAAAAGTAATAACGTCCGGTTGCATGTGTTTGCTCTGCTGAATGGTATTGAGATGGTCATGAGCTCGGTCAACTCTGCCAAATTGGAGACAAACTTGAATCATTGCATTGTAGAGAGCAAGAGGCGGTTGGTCTACTGATTTGCACATGTGGACAAAAAGCGAGTCGACCAGATTGTAACTGTGAGTGACAGACCACATGTGGTTGATTATGGCAGGCCAGGCAGACTCACATGAAGGGAGCACTGAAAGGCGATCTGACCTGGGTATGTGTTTCGCAAACAGCATGGCGCAGAACTCGGGATTCCGTGTCGAGTATGCTGCACACAAAGCAGGATAGGTGCTTTGGGGAAAAGCAAACCTGTCACCATATTTTTCGTTCAACTGAACCAACTCTGTGGAGCGAAGAGGCTCGGTACAGGCAAGTGCAAGGCTGTCTAGACAGTTTGTGATGGACCATCCTTGCTGCTCCATACGATCCAACAGCTTGCGACAGTTCTTGAAGCTCTGCTCAGCTAGGTAGGAATAGAATAGACGAGTGGCAGCATATTGAAGTGCATCAATGATTATGCTCTCCTGTTTAAAATGATCGAAGGCTGCTCTGAGAAGACCGAAGGCAGTATTTCTCTGGTTAGTGTCAATAAGCCTGTCGCAGCGCTTGTTGAACCTGGCCACTGCGCTGGCCGGGCCATAGGATTTGAGAGCGGTCGTCAAGAAGGATAGGTCAGCCTTTGACTTGTGGGCTGTCTGTTGTTTCAGCCGAGGGTTGTGAGTAGGTTGGCTCTTATCGTCGTTGAGTGGTTGGTGTGCGTTGAGTTTGGCGTATCCTCGCTCAACCTCGTATGGTAGCAGAGAATTTCGGAAGGTTTCTGCCTGTGGAACCAGGTCTTCGTCTGGTATAGACGCCTCATTGGGGTGGGATGTGGCGTCGTCGTAGGAAGCATCGTCGGCGAGTCTGCGATGAGCGGCGTGGGCATGCTGGTAGCGGGGGTGTTGTTTCAAGCGGCGCGAGTTCTCGGCGATCTTGGAAACGAGGTTCGTCTGGCGGCGGCGCTCTTCTGCTACGAGGGCGGCGGCACCGCATGCGGTACCAGATGAGATGTATGCGAGCTGGCGCAGCACCCGGAGCGCTCCTTCTGATGGCACTCGTCTACGGCTTCGAAACATGGCAAGTCCATGGCTGCCTCAATTTGTGCTCATTCTTGTCCGCCTCTTTCTTTCTTTAGGTGCTTGTCACGTCTGCAATTGCGTTGTCTGTCAATCGCCTGACAATAATAATTTGTCGCGACGACTTGCCTTGATTTGGCCTCGGATGCCGCCTCTCTTTTGCTTGGCGTTGACCCTTCCTAGGTTCCACGTCTAGGCTCTACGAGTACATCATTGTTCACGAGATCAAAGTACTAGGTACCTTCACTTTTGTTGTTTTTATTGTCGGTGCTACTTGATATTCTCCCTCAACACCCTTCAACCTATCATCCATGCCTCGAGTACAGAGGTCCAAGCATTTTCCAGCTCCATTCTGCGATTCCGTCTACTTGTTTGATGTCCTGGATCCACTCCAACATCAACGTTGTCGTCTGCTCCAGGTCCTTTCGGTTCACTCTCTCATTGCATATCTTCTTCAAGCATTCATTCTCCGTCGTCATGCGCAGTATAAGCAATATGCCCACAAAGTTCTGCGTCCATGTGAACAGATGCGGCACCAATCGCTTCTTGTTCTTGGGCGGCGCAAGCACCAGTGGCCATAGACACGCCGATTGAATCGCCAGAGCGCAGCATATTTGGTCCTCTTCCGTCATCAGCTCAGGGAAGTGCAAAGCCTTGTAAACAAAAGGCCGATAGATCATAAATCGTGCATAGTAGAATTGCGTCCTCAGTTGTGCTGTCATGATGTCCAGATTGTCTCGGTGGTTGATCGGAACAGATCCTTGGTCCATCGAGAAGAGTGAGTCTGTGCCTTGTCGTCCTGTCGAACCCATGTTGGGGAATTCTGTCTTGTCGTTGTCTGACCATTGCAGAGGTCGGGGTAGTAATGAGCGCCACGATTCCAGTTGTCGAGCTAGTTCCTTGATAACATGAACTGGCGGACCACCATAGTCTTCCGACAGCTCAGCCGACGAGTTAGATGCTGCAAACAGTGAGCTTCTATCCTCGGTTTATCCAGCAGACACTCACAGCAATGTATTGACTCGTGGATACGCGCCACCAATCTGCGCAATGCTATCATTGCGAGGAAATGATACTGGAAATGCGATTTTTCGTCTGAGGGACTGCCGTAGTTACTTTCCGCGCCATGGAAGTAAGGGAGTGGCACTTGATCCTCTAGAGTATGAATTCCTGTTTGTGAGAGATCCAGTTCAAGATGATACATACTACTCATTGTCAGTATCAGCAGTATTAACCCCGCGTGAGGCATGGCTTACTCTTCGCTGAGCATACACGCCCAGTAGGCGCGTTTGATGAGGTCTGCTCGTGGTGTAGACCAATCGATAGATTCGCTAGAACATGGTCAGCTCATGTGTCATTGGCATGCAGAAAATCTTCATACCATTTGATAAGGATTTGACAAGAAGTTGATGCTGCAACCGTGGCTCGCCAAAAGTCCTGCGCAAAAGGTTCAATCGCACTGTGTATATCGTCTTGTGAGAATCCTGCTTACCATGTGTCGAGCGCAAGCTTCGTAGTACGCACTGTGAACTGTGTCAGCAATGAAAACGCCAAACACCATACTACTTACGATTCAAGCAGATGAATTTGCACATTCTCAAGCGTGCATTGATGCATGATGAAGCCCATGCGTCTCCGGGCCTCGTTGAAAAGATTCAAGCCAGGTGGTCTCTCAGATGTGCCTCCACGTAAACCACTGGGATTACCCTCAATGATGCTGATTGGAGAACCGTAAACACCATCGATGGCAGTCTGGCCAAGAGCCAAGACAAGAAGGACAAGGCAGCCATGAGGATCACAATCTGCGAAGCCGTTTCTCAGAACAGGTTCGAGGATATCTTCGATAAACATTTGTCTGTCGAGAATTGGAAACAGGATGTTGAAGGTACTGAAGTATGCATCACTCATTCTCCGCACATTCTCTGGCGTCAAGCCGATGAATCCAGCTCTCATCTCCCCTGTACTACTGGGCATCGGGTATGTTCGCATGTCGGTATCCCAGGGAAGTGTCTTTGGATGCTTGTGCAACTCAAGGTGGATAAACCAAGGTGTTCCTTCTTGAAGCACATATTGTAGGTCCGAAGCTACGGCAATTCCAGAATTGAGAATATGTAGGTAAATTGATGGCCACAGCAAGACTTTGTGAGCCACAGTCAGGTGTTGATAAGTACGCAGCATGTCAGGGGGAAATGATGTTTGAGATCCGATGCGACGCCCTGGACGTATCTCGCTATCAGATGATACGTGAGACTCGTTGGATCCGGAAGCAGCCATGGTGCCGTTGACTCCTGGTGGACGTGATGCAGTCTGTGGGGTGTTCCAATCGGTATTGCTTGCTGGCGTGGATGGTTTGGACACATAAAGGGTATCGAACTTATTTTCCAACCGTTGCAAAGTCTGAAGAATATAAATCATGGTCTTGTCCTTTCTACACATGGCACAGCTTAGCGATGGGCACGCAGACTACTCTAAGCCAGACTTACTTTGTAGGCTGAGGTTCGCGGTAGACACACTCGACACTCAGGCGCCTACAGAGGCCACACTTTGGCCTCTGCTCATCACATTTCGATTTCCTAGTAGTCGCAAAGCAAGCAGTTAGTAAAGCACAGCAACAGATGGCGAGTGATTTGTCTGATCTTACCGGCTCCGACAAGTTTGACAGGCTTGTGCTGCGATGACGGCACGCTCTCGCCGCAAGGACATGTCAGTCCTGTCATCTCCTTCGACCTCCATGGGTGCGACGAATCGCTTGGAGTGGAGATTGTTTTGTTGCAAGTCGGCAGCGAGCAGGCGGAGGACAGGGAAAAAAAGAAGGGTCTGGTAGATGTTGGGGTGGCCAAGCGGCACGCCGTGGGCAGAAAAGGTCGTCGCACTCGTTCACAGCAGCAGCAGCGGATACGTGACCAACCTCGGAGAAGAAGTCGCTTCTGTAGAATATGACTAGCAAAGTCGATGAACCAAAGACGATCGGCCGACAAAAAAGTTCGACAGAGTTCACAAACTAGAGGAGCATGTTCACCAGAGTCGACGGTGACGGCAAGCTGCTCGGTGCACAAGGCGAGGCGAGAGTCTTGATGCAAACAAAATAGTCAGGGCTGAGCAAGCATGCACCGGTTCGCGGGTCGGTCGCGAACGAGAATGACGCACGCGAATGAGAAGGCGTCCAGACCCGATCAGGACAATGTATTGTACGTTCAAGGTTAGCTCGGGTGCGGCTCTTATCAGCAACTCTACTCGTCCAGGGCTGCAGCTGGATGAACTGAGAAGATGGCATTCCTGTACATATCCATGGCAATTCGAGACAGGTCGATTCTTTGTCCTGTCCTACCCAGCTTGAATTGAAGCTTGCGCCTTGATTTTCGCATCGGCTCTGACAGCCTCGTGGTCACCCCCCACCTTCCCGCGCACCAGGTACACAGAGCTCTCAGGGCGCAGAAGCACATGGTACTCGACGCCGCTCGCCTAATCCCTCCGTCCGGCCTCGATTGGACTGACGATTCCCGATCAGAGCAGCTGCCTCCTTAATTGAAAGCTGCATATGAGCACCATTGTCGACTGCCTAGCGGCTGGCCCCGCATCGCTGCCCATGCCTGGAGAAGCTGACGCCAAACCTGATGTCGAAGCTGAAGCTCAACGAGTCATCCATCAAGACAACAAAGACACCCTGTCACAACCCCCCAATTCGACTCCCGACGCCCCTCAGAACCAGTCTCCGAGTCCGCGTCCTGCCGAGGGCCGCCACGCTTCGCGACGCAGAAGCCTGGAAGTCGTCGCCGAGGCTCAAGGCGATGTAGACGGCTTCGTGAAAGAACTCGACCAGAAACGCCGCCAGCTCGACGATCAGATCCACAAGTTCATTGCTCAGAAAGAGAGGGAATTCAAGCTATACGAGCGCGAGTTGCGCACCCGCTATCGATCTCAACCCCCACCTGCCATAAAACCCTCTGGAAATGCCTCGCCTACCACCACGTCTGCTGACCAGCCTGCACATGCTGCTGACAACAACCAAGACGCACGAGCCACGAATGAAAAGAGCCATGAACGGGAAAGTGAGCTTCTAGGTCTCTTCACCCCTGCATATCTTCCATTACTCGAGAACAGACCCTCTGGTCCTGGTCGCTCTCCTTCTGCTCCTGCCCTCAGCGATGCTGCTGTCTCAACCACCATCTCACCCGATCGCCAGGCTCTTCAGCGAGCCAACACTGACCCCGTCGGTGACAACAAGTCCTCAGCGCACAGGCGGGGCTTGGGCCCAAGGACTCCTTCATCTGGCTTAGATCAAGGAAGAAGCCTGGTATCGGCTCTAAAGTCACCTTCGGCTGGTCCAAGACTCTCCAGCAAGAAGCGTGTGTCACTGATCGTAGGTGATGAGGTGGTTGCGCCAAGTGATAACATCCTCTCGAGCGCAGATAGAGACACGAATCATCGTCCGGACAACGAACTCGGTGCTGAACACATTGAAATACAAGCACCCGCTCAGCCCACACGAGCAGAGACACGCGAACCCACCTCTCCAAAATCGCCGTCGCTGGACACAGCTGAATCAAGCAATTCTCAGAGCCCCCAGACTGGTGGTCAACCTGGTGGATTGAGTCTCGGGTTTGCCTCAGCTGCCCGCGGGACCGGCGTGTCTCAAGAACCTCTGCAAACTAAGGCCAGCCCCCAGGACGACCTTGAGCTCGCTTCACCCTTCTCTATGGACGAGGAGTTTGATAACACTGGCTCTTCAGAAATGTACACGACGCAAATAGAGGATATCGATGCAGATATTGACTCGGGTCTGGACTCTGAATCCACCTTGCGCGCGGCAAGTCCGGCTAGCCCTAGCGACAGGGATATCTCTCCAGCCAGCCATGCGTCCAGCCTCAACATCCCCATCGCGAGTTTTGAAACATCGTCTTCTTCTTCAGCTCAGCCCATATCACCAGGCTTCTCAAGGCCTTCTGTGCGAGAAGATCCTCAGCTGCTATTCAACGACCAGGTATCAGAAGAACTACCAGCCCAAGGTTCTTTGTACGGTTCCTTTTCTCGACCGAGCTATAGCAAACAACAGACCAGTGGCAGTCTAGGAGAGTCATTCATGCAGAGGAATGCCGAGAAGTTGATGCGACGCAGACAGTCTGCGCAGAAATCCTAAAGACTTATGATTCATTCGGTAAAATTAGCTAGAGTATACCCAAAGTAATAACCAGCATGCATCGCTTTCTTTTTGTCAATGCAGTCTGCGATCTTTCTAGCAGATCTTGCGGTCAGCAAATGTATCAATTACTACATTCATATCATGTATAGCAGCTCATGAGGGTTGAATGGCTTTCGACAACATTTGTTCACTTCTACTCTATTATCATCCAATAGAGAACTTCTCAGGGCTGTGAACACAGGGTCGTCTTGATCTAGTCGTATAGGCAAATCTAGAACTCGTTGCAATTTTGAAATGTATATAAAGAAAGCAAATCTATTCATCATTTCATGTCCCTGAGTTGTATGCTTGTATCACGCCGGGCCAAGGGGGTCTTGAGAAGCCGCCAAGTTGCACTGTCTGAAGATGCGAACCTCCTCAGGCAGGAAGGAGCCTGTGACCGAGTGAATCACACCTTCGTTGTTGAACAGCGCAAGATCTCCCTCGTCCCAATTGACTGCATACACTAGTTCGGGAGCAATTCCAGGTCTTTGAAGCCTGTGAACAATGTCTCGAACTTCCTTCAGATCACTGATGACGGTACCATCGGCAAGGTGAAGCTTCTCTACCGCAGAAGGATGGACTTGCAGAGCAAGACGTCCGGTCACTGGATTGCGCCAGCACATGGGCAAGATCTTGATCTTTGACTCGTCGATAGGTGGCAGTTCTTCTCGAGGAAGTTCGAGTCCGTCTGAGACCAGCCCAAGACCGTCACTCCTTGATCTTGCGGGCGACATCCAGATGTAGGGGTGTGCTGCGTATTGAACCTTTGTGGTTCTAGCAAACTCCTTGTCGGCTTCGGAGAGGAGATCGTACATGCGGTATGAGCTCACAAATGCAGTGCTTCCGCGAGGCACTTTCATCTCATCGTTGCTTCCGTCGTCATATCTCAAGGTCTGAGTTTCGGTCTTGGGAACCTTGACAGCCATGAGACTGGTAACTTTAGGCGGAGACAGATCATACAATGCGGCATCGATGTGCCAGCGGTAGAATCGTGTTGCATCTCGGTCGTCAGCCTCGCTGATTGGTGTCTTGTGGAAGGTCTTGTGGTGAGGGTGCTTGAGTGTAATGTCCTTGAGTCCCTCAAACTCAGCAACTGGGCCGTTTCCAATCACTTGGACTTGAGGTTGGTGAGGGATTGTCTTGAGGTCAGGGTGAAGTACACTTCTTTTGGCGTCGATCGTCTTTCCATGTCCATATGAGCCAGCAGATGGGTCGAACTTTTGTGTGAGCTCGAACTGAGCCTTTGGAGAGAGTGACTGTTGGTTCTTGAACAGAACTACACTATTTTCGTACAAAGCATTTCTAATGATTTTGAAATCTTCCTCTGTTGAGCAACATAACATTAGCTTGAGTATTTGAGGGCCACGACTAAAACTTCTTACCTGAAAGATTCTCCAGGTCTGCTCCCCTGATCTCAGCACCGAAGTCAATCTTGGACCCTTTCGGTGGTTGGATCTTGTGTACTGAGATGTTGTTAATCTTGACAGCCATGGTGGCGTAAGGACAGAGTTGATAAGGTTTGAAGGTAGTAGATGCTCGTAATGAATGTGTCTTGGAGAAGGCCGTATTCAGAGTAAATTGAAGAAGTCGAGACATGTTCTATCAGATGGTTATATACTGAAGAGAAGAGGGTTTGCTGATGGTCGGGCTTATGTTCTCCATCTCGAGGAACTCGGAGACCCCCGATACAGAGCTCGACGTCCTCCTACATCTTTTGCTTTACGTCGTTGCGAACAAACATGGAGGATCTCAACTCGAAGATACCGTGCCGTTTCCTAATCGTCCCTCGCCCGGCTACGACCGCTGTCCGGAGTACACCGCGTGGATGGTCGAGCAGGGCGAGAGCGACGTCGGTCGTCACCTACAGGGACCGTGCACTGTGCCAAAGATAAGGAATCATACCGTGGAGAGGCATCTTCCGAACGCTAACTTATTTATTATACTTGGACGATTGTTCTCGGTCTTCACTTCTTCTGACCTCACACAAACCCGCTCGCTCTGAAGAGGCAAAACTCGCCAGTTCGATATCTGGGCTGTATACTACTCTGAGGCCCAGATGGACCATTGCAGAGTGAAGGTAAAGGAAAGCCTGCTTAAGAATTGATCTGGACAGACTCTTTATAGGTAGGCTGGCACATCATGCGGACGTGTGATGGCCGCTTGGAAGGAAATAAAGTAGAATTGAAGGCATGACTTTTGAGGCCCTTGAGGATTAAGAGGACCTTGGTTTCGTTATCTACAGGAATCGGATTCGAGTGCAGTTGGAAGCAGAAGTATCGCCCAGAACAGATAGTCGGACGGACCGTCCTTAGGCCAGCGATTTCATCCTTCGTGGCTGGTGTGAGGGTATCGTAGCGGATGCGTGTCCCATGGGCGACTAGCCAATATGGTGTGAAGGTCAGTGACTACGTAGGCCTCTTTAGAGCATGTTGCTTGGATCGGGAGCATGTTGCGCAGGTCGCGCGAACTGCCGCCATGCCTTCACAGCTTGTCCAGCAACTTCCGTTTCCTTCTCTCAATGAGCTCGGCCTCAACTTCTTCTGCGGTCGGAAGGTTCCACGCGACACCGTCTCCAGAATCTCCAGGTAAAGGCTCCCAATCTGCATCTCCGGCGTCCTGGTCCTCCATGATATGTTCAAGAGCCTCTTTCTCCTTCTGTGCCTCGTAGGCCAATAGTGTACCATCCTCCTCATCAAGATTGTAGCCGTAGTAAGAAGCGTCGACTTTGTGGCGTAGATCCGAGCGTGTCTCCAGGGCCTTTTCCTCCTGCGGTTTGACCTTTGCAGCTTCGAACAGCTCTTTGACACCAGGCAACTCTTTTGCTCTTCCGAAGTAGCGGTAACCTTTTCCACCTCCTTGTATCTCACGACCTTCTTCATCAACGACTCGACCACCTCCTCTCATGTAATTTGGTCCACCTAGTTCGCGGATGCGCATTTCCCATTGCCATTTTTCTTTGAAGAGCTTGTTGAGTTCGTCGTTAAGGTCGCGGATTTGGAAGTCTGAGAGCGAGAGATCCTGGATCTTGGATACTTTGCGCGAGATCTCCTTGAGCACCTGCCCACGCCAGCGTTCACATGTCGGTACAGATTCTTGTTGCGATATGGCCTTTGGTCGCCGTGTGCGGGTTGTGTCGAGAATGCCCAAGTCTGCCGCTTGCTGCGCCCTCCATCTGAAAAGCGTACTTTGCGCCTTTTCTGCGTTACGAGCCTGTAGATGTTAGTGGTTTGTGTTTCAAGTCCATGAACCACCAGGAGCGCATACCATGCTGTGTGATGTGTGTTGACTTGTGACGGCACTTTCTATGAAGCATGCAAGTTTGATTCAGCGCGTGCTTGCGCGATCTTGGATCCACGCGAACAGCTGGTAGATGAAGTTTATAGTTATGTCTACCAGAGGTGCCTTCATCTAAGTCGCAGTGGTTTAGTGGTAAAATTCGTGCTTGCCATGCACGAGCCCCGTGTTCGATTCACGGCTGCGACAATCTTTTGTCCTGTCGAAGATCTCAATTGACTTTTTGTCATCCATCTCCTCGTCTACGCGGTCCGACAATGCCCGCGAGAACGCGGGATTGGTCATTTTTTACGACAGTCAGATGCTGCATGGCTCTCACTGTGGTTTTAGCTTCAGACACTCGATAGCAAGCCCACACATAGAGTCATGTCTGTCGCGCGAAGTTGATGCTCTATTTCTTCCTAGCTATAACACCGATTTCTCTTCAACGCGAAGCAATGTGTAACGAGCATGTACTGATCAGTATCCTTCAGCTCTTTCAAACATCATACATCTCAGGACATCCCATTACGGAGTTGACCGATGCAGTGTCTTTTGTGTATCTTATCAACGCATATGGGTAAGGTACCTCTCTTATCTGCCCGATCAAGGGTCTATCATCGGCTGCCCGAGCCCGCAAGGTCCACCACCACTTCCATCTGCCAGTAACACTCAAACCACGGACCACAAAGGTCTCAAGAGGCTGCCCTTGGCTGCCCCAGCCGTTGGCCACGCGACAGCAAGGCAGTGCCCTCTCCCGCAACTTATCGACCTTCCAAAAGTTTAATCCGAATATCGCTATGATAAGCACGTGCCAAGGCTATGGTTTTTCTGCCATTTAGATGTGACTATAAAGGATGGCGCTGCCAAAGGCAAGTGGAGTTTGTGATTCCCAAGTCGATCGTTTCTTCTTGTTCTATGCTTGCAATGTCTCTCTCGTTCTCGAAACTCTTCGCTGCTACTTCTTTGGCTGCTGCCAGCCTGACTGGGGCTGCTCCTCTTGAGCAACTACAGTCAAGATCGGCTATGAACAGCACTAGACCTAAGGTCATTATGGACAATGACTGGTCTACGGCTGGTTTCATTCCCTACCTCCTGGCACTCGATGCAGGATGGGATGTTCTCGGTCTTGTTTCTGATACTGCAAATTCATGGGCACTGCAGACTGGATTGTAAATATAGCAGATCAATCATCAAGAGGTCGCGTGCTGATAATATTCAACGTAGACATGCTTTGGCCACTCTCGAGGTTGGCAACCTGTCTTGTATTCCCGTACACAAGGGAGCAGACTATCCTATTCTTAATACTCCTGAACTCTTCCAGACTGTAAGTGAAGCAGGGTGATCAGTTCATACGAGAATGACACTGACAATTTCATCCACAGTGGGAGATGGTCCACGGTAAACTGTAAGTCAAGCAAAGATGTGTCCTAGAGATGGATCGTCAATTGCCAAGTTGTTGTGAAGAATCATTCTGACAATCCTTATAGACCCTGGGAAGGAGCCTTTGCACCAGAGAACTTGACCTACGAAGCACTGGGCAATGACCCAACTTCGGGTGACCCAAGCCGCGTGTCCAAAGCAGCTTTCTTCGAGGGCTACCCCAACACCACATTCGCTTCCAAGGACGCAGCATGGTTCATGATTGAGCAAGTGCGCAAGTACCCTGGTCAGGTCTCGATCTACTCGGCTGGTGCTCTGACCAACGTCGCTCTTGCTGTCCGCATGGATCCCGACTTTGCTAAGAACGCAAAGGAGCTCATCATTATGGTATCAAGTGCTGTCATCTGTCATTTTATCAGTTGTACTAAGACTTGTGCTAGGGAGGCTACATCGATGTCAACCTTTTGCAAGTTACTGGCAGCACCATGCAAGCTGATTGGAACTCTGACGTAAGTGCAAGTAGAGGAGGTCGACGAGCAAAAGTTGCTGATAGTACGATAGATCAACTTGATGATCGACCCCGAAGGAACCAAGATTGCCCTTTCTGCTCCTTTCCCTAACATCAGTGAGTTTACATCCCAGAATCGAAGCTTCTGAGGGAACACAATGACTGACTGTACATCCAGCCATTGCCGGCAACGTCGCCAACCAGGTCACTGTCTCTCAGGAATACCTTGACGATATTTACAAGGTCAAGAACCCTTACTCTACTTTGATGCACGAGTACTACGGCACCATCTTCCCTCTCTGTACGCGTCCTCATCCCATCTAACGATCTCTATACTAATGACATATAGGGGATGAGACCGCTGCCGCTATTCTGCTTGACCCTACCATTGTCAAGAACACCACAAGCTGTAAGCAGATATTCTTGCCTTCATATCTGATATTCGTTGCTAACATTTCGAAACAGTCTACCTTGATGTTGACACTGCTCCCTCAAGCCCCAGCTATGGTAACATTCACGCTTATCAAGAAGCACTCAAGCCCACAGCCCAAAACCTTCAGAAGGTTAACATGGTTGTGTCTGTTGACGGCAATAGACTCAAGAAGTGGGTAAAGAGAGCCGTTCAGTACCCCAAGTCATGCGCCAACCTTTAGAGCGTTGGTAAAAATAGACGTGGCACAAAGGATCGCTGTAATGAAAAGTCCCTTTCTAATCGAGAATGCTCTACCACAATGCCTTCAAATGTGAATCAAATTGCTTTTCTCTATGGTCAAAACGATATGCATGAGGTCGAAGATGAACAGGCGATTTAGATATCTCTCCGGTAGACGCCCACCATCCATGCAGCTCTCAAAACAGCCAGTCCCCATGCCATACCTAAAGAGTCCCAGACAACATTTAGCTTGCTGCCTCCGACTTCTTTCCAGCCAATAGCTACCTCGGCCATGGGAATCCCAGCACTCTCTGCAAGCATGAGCATCTCGACATCGAAAATCCAGCCCTCGCTATGCATGTATGGAATAATATATGGGAGGGCAGGGCGTGTGAAAAGCTTGAAGCCGCATTGAGTATCCTTGATTGATGATGTGGCTGGAGGAGTGAGAAGGCGGAGCAGAAGATGGAAAGAGTGCATAAGAGCATTTCGCAAGAAAGAGCGCTGTGGAGGAGTCAGTAATGGTACCCAGCTTCATGTATCTTGACATCCTTACCTTTACGACAGCTTCACTACCAACCATGTGTGCTCGGCTTCCAACACCAACAGCTCTACCCTTTACATCAGCGACACGATCGCAATTCTCCATCAGCTTGCCCAGGTCAGAGAAGCGAGAGGCACCGTCGGCATCAGCGAAAATAACGTAAGCTCCTCTTGCATGACGCATGCCATGAGTGACGGCTCCTCCTTTTCCTCTGTTCTCTTCCAACGATATGACGCGAATGCTGCCGTGGGGAATGGTGGTGGGCACTGTTTCGACTTTGGGAGCAGACTTGGACCGTGTCTTAGGGCCGTCATTGGAGGACCATGGGCCAGCTGGAGTGTGAGGATGTGTGGAAAGCTGATGGTCGCGAGCAAAGGACAGAGCTGTGTCGATGGTCTTGTCGGTAGAGCCGTCGTTCACGACAAGAATCTCCCAGCCTTTGGGCTTATCACTTGTAGTAGATTGCGATTGCGGAAAGGTGGATTGTAGGTACTCGACAGCCTCCTCGAGCATACCACTCATCCTTTGCTCTTCATTGTAGGCAGGCACGACGACGGTGACCAGGACCTCGGGTTGGGTAGGCTTAAAAGCGTCGCTCGTAGCAATTTTTCCACTGCGAGCCTGGACCTTGAGAGATACGTGATGGTCATACCAACACGGTTGTGTTTTGAGGTCGCTAATAGATCCGTCGGGCAGGATAGTTGTGTATTTCTTCTCAGACTCGTGCGGTGGGCGAGGAACAGGAGCGACGATGAACAGACCGAGATACAACTGAGCTTGGGGTCAGAATATTGTGCATGGATGTGGTTGTTGTTCAGTTGAATGGATACCAGGATGGCAAAGGCGAGGACGGAGAAACAAGCAACGGCCAGCAACAGCTGTGTCGGTACTTGTTGTACCTGGTCAATCAGGTTGTAGACCTGGGCCCGGACTGCATTCATTTGTGCGCTACCTCTCAGCTTCTGGTAGGATGAATTGGGTGGCCTGGGGCCATCAGACAGTCAGAAAATCAGACTCTCATATGACTGGAAGCTGTGTACGCGTTACCCCTCGAGTCAAGGGGGGAGCTTGATGCCACATATCAGATCAGATCAACATGGGGTAGCCGCGCCCCAGCTTCTTGACCCGCCGAACTGTTGATTGCACCTCTCTCGTCACGGTCCCAAGCATAATTTTGGGTTTGGAAAGGCACGATTGATTTCCGATCAGAGCCAAATTCAAAGGAAACTCCTAAAGATGATTGTCCCTATGAATATTGTTTTGTCTCTCGAGATCATTGTGGTAAGACCCAGACAAATGCGTGACGGACTTTAGCACGGGAAAGGACTCTGTCGTGGCCGATCTTCAATGTTTGAGATTTGAGCAAACAGCTTGCGCGCTTCTTCCAATCTGACCGCGTCAAGACTCACGTCCACGCTACACTGCGTACCTGCCTGTCCACTCAAGACTGATCGCATTGCCGCAAGCTGCTATAGAGAGCACTTGCCCGATCGCGTCAGTCGCTGTAATCCTATTGCCGTAATTTCCTGGAGGCTGCCCGATCGCGTTGCTGGTACACTGTCTCCTCTCGTCGCAATCCTTCCTGCGACTACCGTCGCTCGAAGCTTGCTCGACTGGCTCAGTCCCTGTTCTGCTCGCCTCTCGCAGCTTCAAAAGGAGTTGCTCAATAGTGTCAGCATTGTTCTCGAGTTCGACATCATCAAAACTGCTTTTGAGCCTTTATGTTACTCGCCATACACCAGGTAAATGTTCTGCGCAGCGTCTCAACTAACTGCTTCTGAGATAGTCTGCACTGATGGCCACACCCGAGTGCATAAGGCTTCTTGAGCCCCAACTATCGCCTTGCAGCAATCTGGACTGGTTGATTTATGGGCAGCCTGTAATTGCGCTATTCTCCAGATCGGGCAACTCGACTTACACTGCTTTCGACCGTGAACACCTAGGCCAACCATCGCGCCACACTCGGGGCCAGAGCCTTAAGCTCTGGGTCGCTTGCGATGATGCAAACAGGCTCCTGGTTATCTTGACTCAGGAGATCCAAGTGAGCAGTGGCAAGAAGCCTCGTATCTTCTATCTTTGTATTTCCGTCGAGTCGCTGGCTGTCGACACCGCTTGCCCTACTTATTGGGCCATTTCCGATGGCGTTGTACCGTTGAAACCTTTGGATCAATCGAACGACGCCGATACCAGGCCTGAACAAACATCTCGGCTTCTGCGTATCTCCTTCTCTCCCGCCGCCAAATCGTATGTTATCATGCCTGACTTTCCACATACTGGTCGGGTTTCAGAGGCTTCTATGTCTCTGCTACGCAAGCTCAAAGCTTTGTCCCAAGCACCTTACTTCGACCTGTTCACTACCCATGACTCCTGGATCTATCAGAGCCTTCTCAGACTACAGGTTATTCTGAGCGGTCGCACTGTGACTGGCTTCAACATAAGTTGCAACAATTTCTATCCGGGAGGACGTCGTGCTATCATCGACGCATGGGAGTCTCAGGGTTGGCGGCCTTTGGTGGAAGGGATCGGGGACGAGAGTGAGATAGAGCCTGAGTGTCGTAAGGGGTTGAAGCGAAAGCACGATGCCATTTCAACCATTGACATCCCAGCGATTGGATCTCCGGCACCACCGCCCTATGACCTACCTG
The DNA here is from genome assembly GCF_000721775.1 of Aureobasidium melanogenum CBS 110374. NCBI lineage: Eukaryota > Fungi > Ascomycota > Dothideomycetes > Dothideales > Saccotheciaceae > Aureobasidium > Aureobasidium melanogenum. Next base: position 1,312,431 of record NW_024470054.1, on the reverse strand, counting down.
TATCAGACCTTCCATCTGCGGCTACTCCAGGAGCTATCTCGGAGGCTGGGCTGGGGGCTGCGTCGACGGCGTCCTTCGATATGGCCGCGGTCTTGGTAAAGGAATGTGCTGAATCGGGTCGGGCATCTGTCTTGTCTGAAGTCTATCCACGCGGGCGCTCGATATCATTGCCTCCTGAAACCACATTCAAGCCATTGTCACCCAATTTTGACTTTACTCCTATTGCACGTAGTATCGTGCCTGCTGTGACCCCGGAGCCGACTACCCCAGTGTGTATAGCTGCAGTGTCTTCGCCGTGCCGCTCAGTAGCCTTGTCTATTCAAATGGATGATTACAGTCCAGCTGCTCCAGCATCTGCCGCCACGCCTCCACAAGCACCTCCTCACTACGTATGCAAATCACCACTCATGCATGTACCAGAGACACCACCTTTTGATACTCTGCCAACATGCAAAGCGATAGCCGCGAGTACCAATACTCGAAGCGTGTTGGTCAACTGGCTGGCGACACTGCTGAGGCGCTACCCCTATTTTCACCATACATGTATTGCCGAGCTACTTGCTCTCGCTTTAGCGGTCAGAAGGGGTGATGCAGAAGACACCATCAGACGCCTAAGGGCAAGGTGCTTGGCCTCTCTCCTCGACCAAGTCACTGATTACAATAATCTTGAAGTCGAGCACAAATCCACCAACAAAATTGGAAGCAGCGAGCTGGAAGAGCTGGTCTCCTGGCTGTTGCTTCTGAATCCTGACGGGGATCTTGTTTTTCTCGAGCAGCTATCCGAGGCATCGAGAGTCTTGAAGAACGTCAGAGATTCGGAGCATATTCGCGGTCTTGCTGCTACTCCGCGCTCTTCTGATGGTGCTTTGTTTGACCGTTCCACTCCCAAGGACGAATATGCTTCTGTTAATGAGTTTATGATCTGCAAAGCGAGCATCATTTTGAATGCTTGTATGGCGTTTGGAGATGACATCTCGGGGCAAACTAAGCACGATATCAAGGATCGTATGTTGGAGGAGATGGAACGTCTAATTCGATGATTGATACCCGATCTCCTTTGTTTCTCCCATATCTTTGTAATTTCATAATATCGTATCGTCGTCTTCATCGTCAGGTGTGCCATAGAGAATCTCACAGACGCCTCCGATAGGCACATCCATAACAGCATCCGTTCCTTCGTTCCATAGTGTGTCCCACTGTAGATCTTTTGGAGGCATATTTCTTCCAGCACTGTTGTCTCTGCGATGAGACTTCCACCTGCCCTCATCATCTTTCCGAATAATGTTTCCCTTGCTGTCTACCACAGCAATGTTCGCAGCATCGTCAACCAAACACTCCACGGCATGCATTTTGAGTGTCAAGTAGCCAGTATTGTATGAAGCCAACGCGACGTAAATCCACACAACAAGCATAACCAACCAAGCCGGAATCGCCAAACTCCACCATCTGTTTGGGTAATAGTAGATACCTAGCTGGTGCAAAAACGGCGAAGGCAAGTAACTCCAGAGTAGGTAGATTGCAAAGCCGAGAGAGGAGGTTAGATACAATGTAAAGCCGTAGTATTCGTACGTGGGGACCTTTGGCGAGGCACGTGGAATGGGCTTTGCGGTGCGGAAGGAGGTTGTGAGGGTTGTTGCGGCTGCACTGTTGGGGGTTTGACTGGTCCCTTCGTCACTACTCGGGTCGGGTGTTGTATGTCTTGAGGCATGTGTGCTGAAAGTCGGACGTAGGAGACTCGTCAACGACGGACTGGGTGGAAGAGGTGTAGGAGGTCGATTGTAGAATGGCGGCGCAAAGGTTGCAGGACCTAAATATGTATGCGATTGCGAGTGTTTGTGCTGATACATGGGCTGTCGAGGCGAAGGCATCGAGTCGCCATCTTCGCCGTCTTCGCTGCCCGAGTCAATTGAGGCAGGGGCATCTAGTGAGAAGTCCTCAATCGATGCTGCCTCTGATGGTGAGGTCAAGTTTGATTGTGTCGCGTCGCATTCGTTGTCTCTGTCGTTGGTGGTCAATGACCCCAAGGTCGGTAGATTTGGTGTCGATCGAGAGTAGAAGCCAACAGGCACCGGGCTCGCCGGCGGTCGAAACGACATTCTGGACTTGCTGTCGTGAGATTCACAACTCATGCATGCCCTTCAAGGTGGTTCGAGACATTGAACGATGGTCTGTGCGTCGACTATCACATGCATGAAAGCTTTTGGCATGCCTCTGTCTGTATCGTTACTGCGACAAGAACACCACCCACATTGGTCTGACACTCCGACCTTGAGGCACAGGAGGAGATGACGGCGTCTGGACTCTCAGATGTAGAAATTTGCGGTCACGAATGAAGAAAGCTTCGCTGCGGTTGTTGCAGAAGATTTCGAGAAAATCGGTTGTAACTTGATCTTTTGATCTTTTCTATTCATGACCATTCAAACTTGAAAAGAACAATGAGATATATAACTCAGGGATATCCATAAAAGCGCCCCAGCATGCCGTGAACCAAGGTAAAAATGAAATTGCGCAAAACCAGAAGATGCACTCCCCTTAATCATTGTACTCGCTTCTGACCTTCTTTTGCGCCCTCTTGTTGGCCTTGAAGTGCTTCTTGCTTGACATCATCATCTTCACATCATCAGGGTCCATGTCCTTTTCCAGAGCCATCATGATCTTAGCTTTGCGACCAGTCAACATCTTGCCACCAGTGTTTTCTACTTGCTTTTGTCCTTGCTCTGTGTATTTGTGGTGGAAGGGCATGTTTTGCTGTCCTCTACCCTGGCCAGGTGCGAAGAATTGCTTGTCCATACGTTGTGTCTTTGCTCCACTGATGGGGATCATGTCGAGATCGTCATTCTCCATAATCGATGGCTCATCACCAGTCTGCATTTCCGGGTGCCTTGCAGCTGAGTGCATAGCCGCGAGTTGGAGTCGTCGCTTCTGAGGAAGGTGGTTGTAGTCGTAGAGTTCGCGGTTGAAGTGCTTGTGGTCGATCGGAGGCTCTGAAGGAGGGGGGTGTACGAACAGCAGTTTACCCTTGACGTAATCCTTAAGGACCAGTCTGGCGGCTCTGCTCTCATCAGGCTGACCAAGACCTTGGGTGAAGAAGCCACGAGCGGCGGCGTATGCGCGTAGCAGTTCCTCACCAGTTGGTGTACCTGTACCGCCCTCTTCACGAGAGCGAATGTTGATTGTGATACCATAAACAGCTTCGAGGAAAGGCTTGGGAATACGCTGAGCGACAAGAGTTGCGGGACCGGTGTACTCGCGCATCTGGTCGATTGGCAGAACACCGTTGCATGTGAGTTCTGCTTTTGTGAAGGCGAAGTTGGGGAACACCAGACCAGGACAATCGCAAAGCACGACTTGGTCTGAGTAGTGAATGGTCTGGAAGTGCTTCGTCTTACCGGGTGTGGCAGAGACAGAGACCTTCTTTGCGCCTAGCAGAGCGTTGATGGTGGACGATTTACCAACGTTGGGGTAACCGACCAGACCAATTTGTACTTTGCGAGCGGGCTTGTCGTCGGTAGCAGCAGCCATCTTTGGAGCGTGCTCTAAGAAGAGAGCTTCGAGATCCTCAGTTGTAAGAATGCGTGTCGCCTCCTCGAGCGACATGGGGATGACATCTGATACAGGTGCAGCGTGTTTGTCGTCAACAGTCTCTTCGTCAACCCACTTGGCTTCCTCTTCTTGTGCATCCTGGATGTCGAGCTTCTTGGCCTCCTGCTCCAAAGCATTCTCGTCTCCATCTAGCGCCTCAGCAACCTCGTCCTCGCTCTCATCGTCCTCGCTATCCACCTCTTGCGTCTGCGACTCCTCCTGTTCGGCCTTGGCGTCGTTCAGCTCACGAGCGAGCTCTGCAGAGAAGAAACGGAAGTTGATGTTGTTGTCGATGAAGTACTTGGCCCAAGTCTGGCGTTGCTCGAGCGTCATCATATCGGCCTTGTTGACGAGCAGCAAGTTGCGCTTCTTGGGGTCGACCTCTTTGACGTAGGATTCCATGTCTTCACTGCGGAACATGAGAGGGTTTCTGGCATCGACAATCTGCACGACCAAGTCGGAACGCTCAATGACACGCCAAAGCTGTCTCCAGACCTCGAGATTGCGCTCGAAAGGAGTCAGGAGCAAGTCCTGGTTCTCTTGAAGCTCGGCAAGGTCTCTGCGCCACTCGATCATAGCTTCCTTCTCGCGTGTGTTCAGCTCATCCTTGGTAGTAGTGGAATCCCATTTCGGGCGACGAGGGACGGTCAGACGACTTCTGTTCTTGTTGTGCTTCTTGACGACGTTACGCTCCTCAGTCGAGGACAAGAGGTAGGGGTTCTTCTGGTCCCTGTGAATAATCTTGACATTGTTCATCTTCTCGGCGGTGAAATCGGTGCCAGCCAGCTCTGCGGTAGACAGAAACTCGTCCAGATCGCCCTGCTCGGTAACGGAGCGCATCTTCTCGTATGCAGCGGCCTGCTTGTTGTTTGTGATGTATGTCTCTCCATTTTGGCCTTTTCTCTGAATTCCTCCGGCGTTGGCTCTGTGTTGGTTGGAGTTCTTGTTCTTGAAGCGGTCGTTCATAAGGGCATTGCCCAGGCCGACGGCCTGTTTGCTCTTGGCCAATACCATAGCGACGGTTGGTATTGAGACTCTTGGGTGGGTGTGTGATAGGGTAGCAAAGAGAGGCAAGATTTAGCAGAGAAAATAACCGCCGCTTTGGTCAGCCCCGCCCACTCCGTCATTCCCGCTGCCAAGCCAGACGAACTAGGGTCTATCAACTTTTTTGTTTCCATCAAAGTAATTGTTGGCCTCACAGTATAACATTGTCGCCATGGTGCTTGCAGTGTCTGCCAGAGCGCGTGTACTCTGGGGCCATGCACCCCGAGTTCGGTCGGCCATCCTTGTGCGCCGCACATTTGCCACTGTTTCGGACTCTACGACAGTGTATGGTCAATGTCCCATCTAGACATGAGCACGCGACTGACTGCGAAACAGTCCCTACGATGTAGTCGTCATTGGAGGCGGCCATGCTGGTTGTGAGGCTTCAGCAGCTGCTGCACGAACTGGCGCAAGAACAGCTCTGGTCACCCCCTCTGTCGACAATCTCGGAGTCTGCTCATGTAATCCCTCGTTTGGCGGAATTGGTAAAGGCACCATGCTACGAGAGATTGATGCCCTAGATGGTGTCGTTGGGCGCATAGTCGACAAAGCTGGAGTTCAGTTTCGCGTCTTGAACAGAAAGAAGGGGCCCGCAGTCTGGGGTCCTCGCGCCCAAATTGACAGAGCGCTGTACAAAAAGCACATGAAGGAGGAGATGACGAACTACAAGGGCTTGAGCCTTGTTGAGGGCAAAGTTGCTGACATCGTCGTACAAAGAGAAGGAATGACAGATGGCAAGCATGGAAAGATTACTGGAGTCAGACTCGAGAGCGGCGAGGTCATTCCTACAAAGAACGTTGTCATCACCACTGGCACTTTCCTGGGCGGCGAGATTCACATTGGCCTTGAAGCGTACCCTTCGGGCCGTATGGGAGAAGCAGCGACGACGGGCTTGAGCAAGTCTTTGCGGGAAGCAGGCTTCACATTGGGCAGATTAAAGACAGGAACCCCTCCGCGCCTTGACGGCAGAACTATCAATTATACCGGTCTCGATGTTCAGCCTGGCGACGATCCACCAATGCCTTTCAGCTACCTCAACTCTCGCGTCGCCGTCCAAGACCAACTTAACTGCTGGTCTACCCACACCAACCCTGCCACCCACGACATCATTCGCGCAAACCTCCAAAACAGTATTCACATCCGCGAGGAGGTCAAGGGCCCCCGCTACTGTCCATCTCTCGAAAGCAAAGTTATCCGATTCCACACAAAAGATGCTCACATCATCTGGCTGGAGCCCGAAGGCTTCGACAACCATGTCATCTACCCGAACGGCATCTCCATGACTGTACCTGCCGAGGCACAAGAAGCCATGCTCAAAACCATCAAGGGTCTGGAAAACGTCAAGATGCTACAACCCGGTTATGGTGTTGAGTACGATTATGTGGATCCTCGCAGTCTGCGCAAGACTTTGGAGACGAAAGCTATCGGAGGTCTGTTCCTGGCGGGTCAGATCAACGGTACAACAGGCTACGAAGAAGCCGCCGCTCAGGGCGTTGTTGCTGGTATCAACGCAGGCAACTCTGCATTGGACAAGCCACAGTTGCAGTTGACAAGAGCCGATGGATACATCGGCATCATGATAGACGACTTGATTACGAAAGGTGTTTCGGAGCCATACCGCATGTTCACCTCAAGATCAGAGTATCGCATGTCCGCTCGTGCTGACAACGCCGATCTCCGCCTTACCGCCAAAGGACGAGAACTTGGTGTAGTCTCAGATTCACGCTGGTCTCACTTCTCCTCGCAAAAAGCACAGATGGATGAGTTGAAGACTTTGTTGGAAGGTCACACCCTGTCAAGCAGTGTTTGGCAGTCACACGGCTTCCCAGTCCGCAGTGACAGCAGCAAACGCAGCGCCTTCGACCTTTTACGTCTCGCATCCATCTCGGTCTCCAGCCTCGCCACTCTGTTGCCGGATATTGCAAAGTTCGATCCTTACATCATCTCTCGCATGGATATCGAAGGCACATACTCTCCCTACGTCACTCAACAAGAAACACAAGCCAAGCACTTTGAGAGGGACGAACAACTATTGCTTCCTGCAGACATTAACTACGAGAACATCTTTGGATTAAGCAACGAAGAAAAGAGGGTGCTGAGTGTCACCAGACCTGAGAGTCTGGGACAGGCTAGAAGAATCGAAGGCGTTACGCCTTCGGGTACACTTCGTCTGTTGGCATATGTGAGGGGTGCGGGCAAGAGAGCAGCTGCTGTCGACCAAGTGCTTGCATCTCAGGAGAAAGAGGTCGTTGCCTAGTATCTCTAAGGTCTAGTAGAATATCATTGCATTTTGGGTGGCGTAAGCGCTGGTTGGAAAGCATTTGCATGGGTGGGTGGTCATAATAGGAGTTTGTACAACATTACCACAAATGAGTCAAGTCGCTCCATTCTCTACTTCAATCTTCCCCTTGCTCAGGGAGCTTCAACATTTTCATCACAAGAAGAGTTCGTTCGTGTATGAGGGATGCTCGTTTCAATTGACTAGCAACTCCAAGAAGACTACCACCCCACTTCATATATGTTCGATATGTCCACTTCCTCCTCGAAGTTGGCAGGAGGATCCTTCTGACACCTTCTCTAACCGTTGATGATCCAAAAGTGCTGGCATCCGTTATCATAGCCCCTGTTTCCACGACCCTTGCCATTACCCATGGCGCACGTCTCCAACATCTGACTCTCACACCAAACCTGAGGAACAAAAGTTCCATAAGCGCAGCTAGCGCCAACGCCCAGTGCGACGCCTTCGAATGAGATGCCTTGAGCGGCATAAGCATGTCCAGTGTAGAAGTTTCTATTGCAGAATACACCGATTGCGGCCACGACGCGGGGGTCCTTTTGCAAACAGCGGTTGCGGTTGTTCCACATGGCCCAGAAGTCTGGGCCGGCGGCGGCGGGGGTGGCCAAGGAGAGGAGGGCGATGAGACCCAAGAGGAGGATGCTGAGGCTGCGGCTGAGCATCTTTGGTGTTTGTTTGGCTGATTGGTTCTTTGGTTCTTGTATTTATTTTGGTTCAAAAAAGGAAGGAGTGATTCGATGATGACTGTTCCTGCCTGAAGGTCACGGTTGTTCGGCACAGGCTCCTTCTTATCATCATGGAGTTCACAATATCAATCTCCCGGCTTCAAAGAGATGGCTTCTTGTGTCCGGTTTCAGGACGAACTTGCCTTGTGGTTTGCATCTCGGCCCTTACGAGCATCTCTTAGCATAAAGAAATACACCTGATCACCCAAACTGGTGAAAAAGCCCTTCATGATGGTTACTTTGTTGTCTACCAGGAGACCACTTTTTCTTTGTTGATCGCATGGATTGAGGGATGTGGAATGTCTAGGCAGTTCTTAGTATTGTTCTACTCAGAGTCCCCACATTCATATTGTTCACTTCTGGGCAGTCGAAGCCTAGCATGAAACAAAGACAGAGGGGGCCTCTGCGCAACCGTCATCTTCTAGAGCAATCAGCATGCACAAGGTACAATAAACAGTATGACGGAACAATGTTTGAGATGCGGCTAGGTGCTTTTTTCGATGAGTGTCAGGCTCCTCACACGTCGACAAGACAAACACTGTCGACGGAGCCAAAGCCAGCTGCGACTCCACCCTCTTCGCTTTGGTCGCCCTTGGTTCTAAGCAGATAGCCAGCCTGTCTGTTCGCGAGCATCTCTTGTACGCCATCCTGACCGCTCTGTGTCTTCCACAAGCAAACACCATATACGCCCAGTTCTCCGATGACGCCACCCTTTTGAACTTCTCCGTTGCGGAAAATGGTATTGGTCAAGGCTGGGGGCTCAATCATCTCCATCAAGATATAAGCTGGCCAATGTGATTCAGGAGTTTCTTTGAGGAACTTGGGAATGGCTTTGCGGTAGACGTTGTTGCCGCCACCCTCACGCTGAGGCTTGAGGACATAACGGGTTGCTGTTTCTGGGTTCTGAGCAAGTTTGCGAGCTTCTTGACCTGCTTCGCTCTTGTCGAGAGGATAGATTGGAGCAAATGTCTTAAGGACCTCGGCAGCTTTGTTCTTGTCTGGAAGGAAGCGGGCAAGGTGAGGCGAGTTTGGTGTCGCGAGGACTTGCTGCACTTTCTTCGAGCCAGCCAAGTGAGTCAAGATACTAGGGCATTTGACAGCTGCACTACGTTCAATGTGCAGACGAGCGTTCCAGTCAGCCTTGCCAGAGTAATCATCGGGAGAGTAGCCAGCGCGGAAGTAGACCAGTGATACCTCCCACGTCTTGTTGGGGGTGTGAGGAGGGGTGTAGAGCAAAGTACGCTTCTCGTCAAGTCTGGTGTGAGACATGACTTGGTTGAAGGATACACGGAAAGCCCTGACTTGATGCTCGTTGAAAAGAGTATATTCCAAGTGTCTCTGATCGAAAACATTGCGTTCTGGATCCTGAACAAGGAATATGACACAAAGAGGAGAACCGCTCCTTGATTCTCCATAAGCATGATGACCGGCAGCCAAACCTCCAGCAAGCGATGGAACCGATGTGCTTGGAGGGAGTGAAGAAGTCTTGATAGTCGATTGAGTTTCTTCTGGGTAGGCATCCACAGAGAGAAGATAGTTGTGTAGCTTTGAGACCTGTGTAGAAAGTCCACCAAAGGATGAAGCAATGGTGTTGAATTCTACTTGTTTGATGGTAGGTTTGGCAGCAGAATGGGCCGGGTCTAGATGGACCATGTAGTCAGAACGGAAAAGACCAAGAGTAATGCCCTAGGAGAGTGTCAGTAGATGAGATCATAAAGTTCTGCAGATATACCTACCTGGACATATCCCTCCTTCTTCACGGCTTGGTGGACCTTCCACAGCTCAGCGATGAAATCATCCACTTCAACGAGTCTAGGTACGTAGTCAGTAAAATTGGTATGAACTGAGTTCGACCGTGTCTAGAGCTTAGAGGAACTCACTCCTCAACAATCTCCTTCAGCCAAGTCTCGTTGCTTGCGATAGCGGCATAGAGCTCATTGTACGCTGTTTGAATGCCAAGACCTTGTTCAAAGCAGTTTCTAGGGAACAAGCTAGGGAAGAGGGTAACAGGAGCAGTCACTGCTAACGAGCCCACCGGATCCTGCTCCTTCGAAATCCATGAGGGCACGGGTCTTACAGCCAGACCATTTGCAATTGACCAGTCTTTGACATTAGTAATCAAGTATTGAAGCTGCTCCTCGTTGAGGTCCGGAGGGTACTTTGGGTAGATTTCACGCGACATGATGGAAGCAAAAGGGCGAGAGGATAAGGGAGGTTTGAGTCCAGGGCCTAGTCGTATGTTATGCTAGAAAGAATTGGTGGTGTCGAGGTTTCCGAGAGTAGTTCAACTGATTGTCAACTGCCGGTTGAACTGCGGTCCATGAAGTCCGTTGTCGCGATTGCGCATTGCGGCAAGTGCCTGGACTTTTCCTGACTCCATCTCTGTCAAGAGCACAAACACTCGAGTCACCGTAGAGTCTGATTGATAACTGTCACTATCTGCCAGGTTATCGTGCTTCTAGGCTGAAGTAGTGACGCGAGTCTACTCGTAATAGTGTCGTGTTGATTTCACGTCGGAAAATCTCAAGCATTACCACCAAACGCGCGCGTAAAGCCAGCAGCTGTGATCGGGAGTTGAGATGCAAAGCAGAGAAAGAGACACATTACTTCGACTTCAACAGCCGAGGCGACGGTCAGTCTGAACGTGGTCTACACCATTAGGCTGTGCTTCTCTCAACCGCGACTTTCACGGTCTGCGCTTTACTCAATTGCGACCCTTACGCCTCACATGTACATATAAGCAACCAACACTTACATCTGCTTCGTCTAGAGCGCCAGCGCTTTAGCGACTTTTCTGCTCCTTCTCAGAGTGAGTTCTCTTCTCTTTAGTCTCCGTGTTCAGCTTTACACATTTCACTTCTTGGCACTTTCACCAGATTCATTACAACACCAGAAGGCAGGCGACTGACTTTGAGTGAACCGGCAGGAGCAGTCCATGTAAATACTGGACCTCCAAGCTGTCTCAATAGCGCTGTCCTAGGTTAGTCGTCAGGCAACGACACATTCACTCGTACGCTCCTTCTTTGACAGCCACTAACTTTGTGTACTCCGAAGCTGCGCGCCCTCCAACCTCCAACCACAACATCATCATCATCATCATAACCATCAGTATTGTCACCATCATCACAATCAGCAAGCTTTCATGATGCAGGAGGCCGATCCTTACAAGTGGTCCTCTACAGAGGTCGTCAAGTTCCTGCAGCAGAACCAGTTCAACAATTTCGCTCAGCAATGGTCTGATCATGACCTTAACGGCGAAATGCTGCTTGAGCAGGTGAACCTCGCTGTCTTAAAGGACGAGTTCGGTATCATTGGTCTAAAAGAGCGCATGCTTATCATGCAAACAATTAATGCACTGCGCAAGTCTTTTGTGGCCTCCACCGACATTCTGGAACCAACCTCTTTGCCCTCTGCACCGCTACCATCTGCTCTTCAATCCTCAGCTTCGTCAGACTCTATAGGACCTATCGGAACCAGAGTTCGCGAAGGTGAACAACTTGTTGAAGATTCCAGCGGCCGCAAACGCCGTAGATTGAATCTCGGAACCACTCTCACTGACACTCAATCTGGAGCATCTCAGAGCCCAATGACTACTGTCGAATCCACTGCGGCTGTTCAGCAAGCATTTCTCCTCATCGGCACCCAACCTGGAGCATCTCAAACTCAAAGTCCAACTGCCAAGTCCACTGCTCAGCCACGCCCAATCTCTTCAGGCTATCTACGTGACACAAAGCTCACAGTCGACGAAATCTTCTATGGAGACACCGATTATGGCGCAGAAATCAAGCACAACGACGAGACGGAGGATGATGATTCCTACGACAATTTTACTATCTTTGGAAGATCTGAGTTCTCGGGTACTACCTCGTTTCTTTACCGTTGTCTCCATCGCACATACCATCGTGCGTTCCGTCAAGCCGAGCCAAGTCCCATTACATACCACCGACACTCAGCTCTCGCAGTCTATCCATACCCCGAGCGGTTGCTCGAAGACAAAGACGCCAGATCAGTCACTATCTTCGAATCGTCAGAGCGTGGCGTCAAGGCCGTCCGCGAGAAAGCTCAAACGTTGTCTTTCCAGCAGCATGAAACAGTAGACACAAAGATGAGTCCTGGCGAGTTCAGCTACCTTCTCGACAAATACACAGGGACTGATGAGCTCTTACCCACCTACGGAGACTCAGACTCAGACTCAGCAGATGAACAGAACGCCGACGCTGAAGACTCTCTTAGCGGATCTGATGATGATATGGCAGAGGAAGACTCTGCTGTCGAAGCTACCGTTCTCTCTCATCAAATCGTCGACTCGCTGGTTGAACAGACAGCTGCCCTGCAGCGCCAGGCTTGGTACGACAATCAACTGCCGAAGCTTGACAAGAACAAAGGACGCAGTGTATGGCGTCTTGCCAAAGGCAACATTCAGAAAGCTCGCGCCTTGACTCGAGATGCGAAGAAGAGAATCACGGAACTGGCTGACAGGCTTGCACGACTCAAAAACAATCTCATGGACGGTACATTCGAGAACGAACAAGAGGTAAAGCAGGCTTGCTTGGTCCTTGAGCCCACCGTCCATGACACTCTGCTCGAAGAATGGAAGATCAAGACCTGGAGCCTCAAAATGGAGCCTGCAGCCGCAAGACAGCCAAAGCCATTCGCCAAAAGCCAACATGATGCTTCAACAGGAGCTCATAACCAAGACACGTCGGATGACGACATGCAGGACTTTGTCGTCAACGACGAGGACTTTGAAGATGCCAGAGAGAGCTTCTCCCAAGCTGGTAATGATTCTGAACCGGATCTTGGCTTGCCGGAATCGTCTTCTCAGCTTGTCCCACAGAACGAAACGGTGACCTCCGGCGAGGACAACAACAGCATTGCCGTGATAGCCGACGAAGACATGCCCGATGCGACCGAAGTACCGGCCGATTTTGAGTACGAGATCTCGCGTGCTGGATCTGTCGAGAGCGAGCCGCCTGCGCATTTGACCGAGACGGACCAGACCTCTAAGTCCATACAGACGCCTCAGAAAGACAGATCCGCGGCTAGTCTACAATCCGAACAAGACTCTCCTGGCCTGCCCTCTTTGGAGACGTTGTTCCAATCCAGGCCATCAACGATGCGAAAGCAAGTCATCGAGATTACGTCGAGCCCTGTACGGCCCACTTTTGCTCATGCGACGACTCAACCGAGCCCCCTGAAGAAATTCGACGTCAAGCAAGAGCAGGGAATGCACAAAGAGATCACGTATTCGGCAAACCCAGACAACGACTCATACAAGCAGATCCGCAGCTGGACATACCCAGCTCTCGAAGACCAAGGGGACAGAAGACGAATGTTGCTCAAGCTCGCGTCCACCATGAACGACGAGCGACTCGAGTCACTGGTGCATCTTATGACCAGCAACATGACGACTTGCCTCGCAAAAATCAGGGCCGCCATTTCTGCTACTATCCAGGGAAGCGAAGTTGTTGACGGCTACGATGACGCCGATGTCGAAGTTATGCTAGATGCCGCCAGGATCTATCTGGGCTACCTCTACATCGATCACAAATTTTTTGAGTCAGACGTATCGGAAATTGCTTCTCTCGGATACGAATGGCCATGGGATGGTGATGATGAAGGCTATGCCAATGATCTGCGCTTCTGGCATAGGTACACCTGGGAGGCATTGAAGCGATTCAAGAAGGACACATCCGGACGTCTTGAGACCATCGTCATTGACAGCGACGACGAGATTGAGAACGCCAAATCAGGCCATTCGAGCACCCGCAAGAAGAAAGTCAAGAGAGACCATGATGCGGTCAGGAAACGCGCCAAGGCAGCTGAAAGAGCTGCTAACTACGAATCGCAGCAGCAATACAGCCAAACCGGATCATTCATGGCTGGTGAGGATGGACTGAACGAGGTGCCTCTCTACGCGCCAGACGATGTGGATCCTTCGAGACATGTGTACCTCAACCCCGAAATCGCCAAACGCTTGAAGCCGCATCAGATTGAGGGTGTCAAGTTCATGTGGCGAGAGATCACTGCACCCGAGGATGAAGATGGTCAGGGCTGTCTGCTTGCTCACACGATGGGTCTGGGCAAGACAGCTCAGAGTCTAGCTCTTCTCACGGCCATAGCTGAAACAGTGAAGGATAAGGACAAGCGCGATGCCCTTCCTGACGACCTGAAAAAAGCCAAGGGAAAGCTCAGAGCGCTTATATTGTGTCCGCCAAGCCTCATGGCGAACTGGAAGCAGGAAATTGCCACTTGGTGCCCTGATAAACTGTTTCACATTTTCAGCTTGAGCAGTGAGGTGTCAGCCAAGGCGCTGAGACTCGACGAGCTAAAGAGTTGGCGCCATCTAGGTGGCATTATGCTTTGTGGATATACAATGTTCACCAAGTTGATAAACAATCAGAGCGGAAAGATGCAAGCCTTCGATGAAGCAGAACATGCGCTGGTCACGAAGCTACTCCTGCAGAAACCTCACATTGTCATTGCCGATGAAGTGCATTCGATCAAAAACGACTCAAGCAAGACGTCTTTGGCTGTTCACAAAATCAACACACAACGCCGCATTGGTCTGACAGGCTCACCTATGAGTAACAACACTGCAGAGATCTTCGCTTTGATAGACTGGGTCGCACCCAAGTTCCTAGGCAGCAAGACCGAGTTCAAAGCACATTACCAGGAACCAATTGAAGCAGGGACCTACGTCGACAGTACCAGATACGAAGTCCGAAAGTCTATGACCAAGCTCGCGGTTTTAAAACGAATCATCGCTCCAAAGCTCAATCGTGCTGACATCACGGTACTCAAAGGTTCACTCAAGAGCAAGGTCGAATTTGTTCTGACAATTCCCTTGACTGATAAACAGAAGCTTGGCTACGAGACTTATGTCCAAGAGATCCTCCGTGGCAAGGCTGGTGAAGAAGGGACAACGATCACACAGGTCAAACTCTTTGGATGGTTATCCATCCTACAGTTGCTGTGCAATCATCCGATCATCTTCCGTCGTAAGCTACTAGAGCCCGTCAACAATAAGCAAAAGAGGGGCAAGAGAAACACACTCAATGCCACAGAGATCGAGGTCCCTGCAAGCTCAGCCACTGCAGGCCCACCCGCTGCAGGCCCATCCCCAGCAGGCCTGTCCATCGCAGGCGCTCTTGCGACAGACTCCGATGTTCCATCGTCAACAGCAGTCGCAATTCATGAGACCGCTCGTGCATATGAAGCATCGCCAGTGGTTGACGAGGATGCAGCTTACGCAGATGCGCATGTCTCCCAATATGACATCAACAAGGCTATAGTGGATGCTTTGCTCGAAGTTGTCCCTGAAGATGACTCCATTGAGTTGTCCTACAAGACTCTGCTCGTCCGAAAGATTATGCGTCTTTCGATCGAAGCTGGCGACAAGGTCCTCATCTTCTCGCAGAGCATCCCTTCACTAAACTTCTTGGACCGCATGCTGTTAAGCATGGGCGCAAGTTATGGTCGTATCCAAGGAGATATGGCCCAGGACAAGCGTGAGAAGGTGTTGAAGTCAATGGCCGATGGCAAATTCGATGTCTTGCTTATATCCACTCGTGCTGGAGGGCTTGGCTTGAACATTCAACAGGCCAATCGCGTGATCATCTTCGACTTTGCCTTCAATCCGACCTGGGAAGAGCAAGCCATCGGAAGAGCCTATCGTCTGGGCCAGACCAAGCCTGTATTTGTTTATCGCTTCGTCGCTGGCGGAACGTTTGAATTCGCACTCTACGACAAGCAACTGTTCAAGACAGGTCTTTCTTCTCGCGTGGTCGACAAGAAAAATCCCATGCGCAACGCGAACAAGAAGCCGGGCGACTGGCTGAAGGCACCTCTCGATGTTCCACAACAGGACATTAGTGTTGAGGCTGGCAAGGATGAACACGTGATGGACAAGATCATTGCTAGCCAGCATGGTGATCAAGACGAGTTCATTCGCAGCATTAAAACTATGGAGACGTTGATGGGAGAGTCAAAGGATGAGGAATTGACAGCAGAGGAGATGGCGGAGGTAGAAAACGATGTGATGAAAGCAAAGACTCGCAAGCTTACAGGCGGCCCTGAGGTTCGCTCTACTTTGGCGCCAGCTATGCCTCAGACAGACATCGTTACTGGACCTCAAGATCAGACCAATGCTCATGTGAGCTCCTCGCCCGCACCAAGCGGAAGAGTGGTCACAAGATACTGATGCATCCAAGGCAACACTATCAATTTTTGTAATAGTATATAAAAACATCACTTTCCAACTCCTCTTGTATATATAGCAGAATATCACTTGTCATTCGCTTCATGCTTGACCGTCGCGCTTACAAGCTTGAGAAGGCTTTTGAGTAGACGATATGGTATGGTCTTGGCACTATCCTGACGTAATCATTTCCTTCCACTTCACCTTCAAACCCCGATCCTAATCCCGAGCACCAGAAACAATCTTCCAGAGCACGAGACAAGACATAAGTCTTGCTTGTTTGTTGATATTTGTCAATCGACCAACCGACAGAGGAATCAGGATGCCACCAAACAGTGCTCATGGAAAGCTAGACAGTGAGGAGACGAATGCCGCGGCGTGGCAGGCTACAAGAGGTGCTGTTACGGGAGCAGCAAGGGTATGTCCGACCTGTGAGGCAATCTGAACCATAAGGTAGTTCCTTGAGTCAAACAGCAGTACCTTTATGTTCCAAGATCTTGCCTCATTTAACACATGGTATACTTGATCATCTCACTAACATATTTGACAGTGGGGCATCTACTCAGCAGTCGCGGCCGGCATTGCGTATGCTTATTCACCAGTATATCGTGGGCTTACGGTTCAATTCAAAGTGTATGTATACGGTTTTCTACGTTCTGTAATTCATGCGCTGTAAGCGAAGTTGAGCATGCCGTTTCATCAAAATCCTTCAAACGAACTCTTTCTTGGCCGATTAAACCTTTTATCCTATCGAGGACATCCTGATTGATAGAGCTCTCATGGATCACCCGTCAAAATCAACAAGTCACTAAAGCAAGCATAAACTGACATTGCCGCAGCTTCCTTCAAATGTCCGGCATGATCTTCGGCAGTGTCGTAGAAGCAGATGAACGCTTGCGTATCTATGGTGAGCAGTCACGGCGTCAGAAAGTCATGGCCCGCGATGCTGCTGTATGGAGAAAATACGAAGAGGAGTTTGAGAGTTTGGGTATTCCGGGTGTCGCTAGCGAGGCCAGAGCCAAAAGAGATCAACAGCAGGAGAAATGAGACCAAGGGCATGAAAGTCATTCTTGCAAGTGGCTGACCATTCAACTGCTGGTAGGTAGTTTCGCTTTGTATCAAATCCACCAAAAATCAACATATTACTGTGATACCCAGATAATGCTCCACCCTATTATTTCGAGCCTGAAGGCATCGTGAAGGCAACGAAACTAAGGCAATATGAAACATGCAAGTACGTCATCTTCGGATGAGGTCTGGAGACGACGTCTCTTCGTGGTTCTGTGAAGAAGTAACTGTGATGCCAATTCAACGACCATGACCCTTGATCATTTAACATAGTGCTGGATATTGCTAGAGCTCACAGTTTTCCCCGGACCCTCAAAACCTACCTACTGCTTTCTCATGCTTTTTTCCTAGACAATCAGCATGCTGCTCGTTCAAAAACCCGTACAAAGAAACCTGGATACTGCGAGCTCACACTTGCACATACTTTGTATTGCATGAAAGACCATACACAGCTCTGACTCTGGCGATGGGCCTTGACTAGTGCTGATCCGTGAGCATGGAAGAACACAAGGACTGGTCAAGAAAGTGGCTCGTTGTTCATGCCTTTGGTACCATGATGCTTGTGTTATGAGACGAGACTTTATGGTACTGTCACGAGTGCTGAGTAGAGATCGAAGGGTGTCAGCTCGGTCTTGAATATCAGCAATGGTCAGACGAGCGGTCTTCAACCAAGGCTCCTGTTGGTCGTGTATATAAGGCATATCTCACAAGATACTGACGCAGACATTCTGGGGCTAAAGGTGTTGGTTCGCCAACAACCATATTTCCGAGGCTACTGACCTGGGTTCATTAAGTGCTGCATATCTGCGCAGCTATACAAACAGATGTATGAACGCAAAAGGAATTCATCGTCGTCGTCACATCTCGTAGCGTCCTCACAGCTCCAATGGAAGCTCGGGTGATCAAGCGTATGTTGAATCAATAATATCGCCGCTGCTGACACAATATATCTAGAAGACTTCTCCTATGCTGACAGATGTGCTGATGGAAATGCTATTCGGATATTCCCTTGTACTTGGTCGCTGGTCATAAAGCCTCATCGTATTTGGACGATCGGGATTTCTGAAGATTTGGATCAAAAGGATGAAGTGACGCGACCAGGAGTTGAACCATGGGTCTTTCGCTTAGCTCTTTCGGCGTCATAAATTTAAATTACGCCTATACCGCGCCCTGGTGCTCACGACCGAATATACGAGACTACATGGGTACTCGCGGTCAGAGGAATAAATTAATGCAAAACAGGAAGAGCAAGCTCCATCGGAGCAAAAACGTATTGGCGCGTAAGTTATCAATTGGTAGATGGGCCGAGAACCCCTGTTAACGCCACGGAAAACTAGACAGGAGAAGTTTCATGGCTGGCCAGACCACTAGACCACACCGACTGCCATCATCGTTTTATTATTGACTACCACTGAAAAAAAAAAAAAGTAAATAAGGGTTAACGCCCAAAAGTTGACAACTTGCGCAGGCCACTCTTTGCACTCGACAGACTGCTTCCAGAGATGTTTCTAATCCTCTATAAATCATTCGTTGCAAGCTGAATGCTACTGTTGAGTTTCTGTTGACCATTTTATGTCGTTGTGTCAGTTCTTGCCTGGCTGACGATAGAACAACACGCCAGCTACCTACACTTGATTCTTGGCCCTTGAGATTTCTACATGTCGCAACCCGAAGCACCGGAAAGCAACACGAAAAGGTACCGTTATTTAAAAGAATCCAGGCATAGCGAGGAGCAAGTATATCGACAGATGACATGATATCATGGCCGCAGTCGCTTCTGCAACGCTGGCGACCGACAGTTTCGTTGTTCATGTGCGCGGCCAACTTTCATGCGTTCATCTCGCTCCCTGCTTCAGACAAGAGTGCAACTTTCTCGCAAGAGTCTTGGGGTCTCAGAGGACCGTACCGCCTCGTACATTCGATCCATCGGCCTCGCATATTACGCAACGTCATTCGTACAGGCGTACGATCAACGCCCCTCGCATATGCCATCCGAGCAGCTTTCTATATCCATCTCGAACATCCACTCCTGACGAGCCTCGAACACTTGCCCTTCCAGCGGTCAGAGTCCATGGTGCATACCCACGACCTCCCTGTCCCCCTATCTCTCTGTGCGTCCGTTCGACCGTCAAAGTTTCACCACCTTGGCTTCTCATCTCCACCGTCACTTGAGTAGATAACAGAACGCGACCACCGTCAAAAGGCCAAACACGATCAATTCATTTATGCTCTACCATACTCCTTCATGATCTCTTTGACCCTCTGCAGGGGCAGTGCCTCTACCTTGTGTCCATCGAGACCTACCATCGTCTCTGCCATGAACAAAGAGTTGTAGATCGCTTCCTCCACACAGTCTGCCGTACCTTCAAACAGCGAGGACATTGCCGAATC
This sequence comes from Aureobasidium melanogenum CBS 110374, assembly GCF_000721775.1. Lineage (NCBI taxonomy): Eukaryota > Fungi > Ascomycota > Dothideomycetes > Dothideales > Saccotheciaceae > Aureobasidium > Aureobasidium melanogenum. Next base: position 1,293,125 of record NW_024470054.1, on the reverse strand, counting down.
TTCCACCACCTTGACCTTCTCGATCGTTGATCTGCTTTCACCTTCCACTAGTCTTGGCTGATTGACAGGGATCTCGTTAGCGGTCGAGAAAGCCAGGAAGATATCGCCAGACATGTTGTGTCCGATTCCACCGACCCGAGATACACCAACGGTACCGCGTTTGGCTATCCGAGTAAGTTGGTGGGGCAGCAGTGGTGCATCTGTAGCGATGATGATAATTATGCTGCCATCCTTCTCCTCTTTGGCCTTCTCCAGCTCTTGCTTTGCCTTGTTCCTGTTTCCATCTTGCTCGACTTCGTCGGCTAGGATGCGACCAACGGGTACGCCTGCAATGCGAAGATCTTTCATGGCTCCATAGTTCGCTTGAACCATGCAAGCAACTGTGAAGGTCTCATTGCGGTATGGTATCTTGACACGTCGACTCGATGACCCATTGCCACCTTTAAACCCATGACAGATCATGCCGTTTCCACCTCCTGAATTTCCTTCGTCCATTGCCACACCTGTCTTCGCACTCTCTAACCCCTCGACCACATTCTTAGGCGTGACTGCGAAGGAAGCACAATCATGCAGATATCCATCGTACGTTTCTGCAACAACAGGCAACGCCATGAATGATTTGCCCAAGGTCTTGACACCGTACTTGAGCACTCCTTGATGAGCTGCACCTATGCCAAACGTACCAGTCAAGATGATAGGCGAGTACAACAATCCACTCTCGGTGAGTTCGTGAGCTCCGGTCATCTCGCCATAACCATTGAAGCTGAAGAGACCAGCGTAGCAAGCTTTGTAGTACCAGTCTTCTCGTGGAGTGATACATGTAACTCCAGTGTTGATGCTTTTGTCTGTGGATGTGATCTCTTGAGTCGAGGCCCCAATACCAGGCACATCAGTCAAAGAGTTTAATGGTCCTGGTTGATGGTCGCCGAGGAAGAGGGTAGGTAATAGCTCGCGGATACGCATGCGAGGCTCTGAGGCTGATACTCTAGCTTCTTGTCTTCTGACCATTTCTTGCAAAAAGTAGGCACGAGTCGAGATCTTTCAGAGAATGTGTAGAAACCTGAGAACAAGCAACCTAGTGAAGGGTGATGGGATCAATTCTACTAATTAGGCAGCAATATAAAGGATGAGGCAACATCATATGAATTGAATGGGACGAGGCAGCAAGATATGAATTTAGCCGCAACGACTGTAGAATTACAAATTGTTAAGTGAAGAACTCTATCCATTCGCAAGAACTGGTACCAGGGCCAATGTGGTATTAAAGACTCCAGAGAGGAACAGGGTCGTCCCTATTACAGGCAATGTGAAAGTGGCAACCCTGGCATTATCAAAATTTCGACCATAAGATTTTACGCTCGGGCGGATGATGCCAATATCTGGAAAACTAGATTGCGAAAGGGCCTGAGATAGCGTTGTATGCCATTGACAGCAATGAGAGCGGGACATGTCTATTGCCTGAGTCAACAGGTCTTGAATATCAATTGCCTTGAGTTTCAAAGCCGGGGACAGAAGTGTGATAGCACACGTTTGATTACCGTGCGGTTGTTTTAATATATATCTGAAAGAGACAGAGTGATTCAGAGCAGAAGCTCAAGCAATTGAGCAAGCATCAACAACTCGACAAGTATAAAGAAGGAGAGTGAAGTGTGTCAGAGGTGGTCGCTTCTCAGCATCTCTTCCAGGCAAACGCATGAGCGACCTGATCTCCGGCCCCGCGCGTCAGAGCTTCCCAGACGCGCTTTCCACAGTCGCGTGTCAGCCGCGACTATTCAGCAGCTTGCCCTTGCCTTGTACTGTACATATTCTTCCACCGCCATTTGTACATTGCCATACCGCAGCCCATGCCTCGAACGCGCAATCGCGCCAGTGCTGCGCAGGAGACGGTCGTCGTCGAAGAACCCGTCGTCGAGGAAGCACCCGCTGAACAAGAGCAAGAGGAGGACCACCAAAGCATCGAGGGTGGCCCGAGGCCGCTGGCCTTTCACGAATCGCTGAACTGGCGCGCTGGGAAGCCCATTGCCGTCGCCGAACTACTTCGTCGCCTCAGAACACTTCACACCGAGCTGAGCCAGCTGGACCAAGAAGATGCACACCGCGACTCTCTCGTACCCGTCGCCCAAGAGCTGGCCCACCGCAATCTGCTCGAGCATCGCGACCGTGGTGTCAAGGCCTGGACTGCTCTATGCATCGTTGAGATGTTCAAGTTGCTGGCTCCTGACGCCCCCTTCAAGGCCGCCCAATTGAACCAGATCTTCTCTCTCATCATCACTCAAGTCCTGCCTGCCCTCGGCAATCCACAAGATCCCTACAACGAACAACACCTGTCCATCATCCGATCGCTCGATGAAGTAAAGAGTATTGTACTGCTTACAGATATTCCTGGTGCCGATGGTCTACTGTACAAGTTGTTCACAGGTGCCTTTGACATCTTCGCAGACACGTCCAAGAACGACAAGGCCGAGGAGCTGGGCAAGAATGTAGAGCACCACGTTACAAGCCTGCTCGTTACTGTTGTGGATGAGAGTCCCTCACTACCCAACGATGTGGTCGATATCATACTGGCGCAATTCCTCCGTCTCGATCCTACTACCTTCCCTCTCCAGCTTAACAAATCCGCTCTCGAATCGTCGCGTCCTTTCCACCTCCAATTGCCTCCGCCGGCTTACAATATGGCCAAAAACATCTGCAGCTCGTGTCCTGACAAGATGTCGCGTATGGTTGCACATTACTTCAACTCAATCATTGCCGACCTCTCGGACGGTATTGATGGCTCAAGCTCACGAAAGTCCATGTCGCGAAAACGAGCTGGCGCTGACGACGAGGACGAGGAGGAAGACGAAAATGATCGCGACGCCCCGCCTGCTGGTCCGTCTGCCGAAGAGCTCAAATCATTAGAGAAGGCTCACAGGCTGCTTCGCGAGCTTTGGAGATCTGCCGCACTGGTCATACAGAACATTGTCCCACAGATTGAGTCTGAACTCAGCGCTGAGAACGTGGATGTAAGATTGTTGGCCACCGAGACAGTTGGTGATCTGATCTCTGGCATTGGCGCAGCAGGCCCCCCCGCTCCAATTGCGCTCGATCCTGCAGCATACCCCTCGCAAAGCATAGATCCACCTTCAGCATACTCCCGAACGTACAATTTCCTCACAACACCAGCCGCTCCTCACGCATTCTCCTCGGTTCACGCCTCTACATACCAAGGCTTTCTCAATCGTCGCAATGACAAATCACCTCGAGTCCGTTCTGTCTGGGTGACTTGTGCGGGTCGCATTTTGGCCACTTCTGCCGGCGGTGTTGGCCTCGACCCGAAGGAGGAAAATGCTCTGCTCAGGTACATCTCCGATATGCTTGTGGACACCGATGATCACGTTCGTCTTGCTGCTGTGCAGGCTATCGGTCGCTGTGACTTCGAGACCATTGTGCAACGCATAGGCTCCAGCGGCAGTGTCACCACTCCTGATTCTGTCTTATCAAACCTGGCCGACAGAATCAAGGACCGCAAGCACAACGTTCGCGCAGAGGCCATGTCTCTACTTGGTCGAATCTGGGGTGTTGCTGCGGGCGCTATCATTGAAGGAAACGAAAGAGTCCGCATGCTTCTTGGGGCGATCCCTTCGCGCATTTTTGATGCCATCTACATCAATGATCGCGAGATCACTGCACTGGTTCAACAAGTTCTTTACGATTCACTGCTGCCTATAAGCTTTCCTCCTATCAAGAACAAGTCCACCTCAAATGGCGATTCTCAACGTGTCAAGGATAGCCAGGTACCGGCTTCGCAAGTTGAGAAGGCACCAAGCCCAGATGCTATTCGTGCTGAGCGAATCTTGGTGCTAGTTCGGGACCTCGAGCAGAAGGCTAAGACAGTGTTCTTCACTTTCCAGGCTAGACAAACCAAGAGGGCGCAATATTTGGAGGCATTCTTAAAACGCTGCGAAGACTATAACGGAGGCGTCAACGCAAAGAATGGCAAGGAAGGTAGTGGCTCACTGTCCAAATTGATAGAGTTCTTTGCGCGAGAGCGTCCTGAACCTCTTGTAGCCAACGACCACCTCTGGAAGTTTGCTAAAAAGCACGATAGGAGGTGCTATCAGCTTATTCGATTCGCGATAAATCCTGATAGCGAGTACAAGAAGGTCGTCAATGCTATCAAGGAACTGACAAAACGTGTTGAAGAACAAACTGGTCATACTCCAGCGATATTGACGACCATTCTCCCTATAATCTATCAAGCCAGCGTATTGGTGTACAGCAAGAGTCATGTCCCCACAATAGTCGACATCTCTCGTACAGAGGACAAGGGTCTTGGTTCATCTGCACACGAAGTGCTCAGGGAGATCTCGACCCACAACCCCGAGGTCTTCAAGGCGCATGTGCGCAGCTTGTGCACTGCACTGCAGGAGCAAGTGCCATCAAAGGATAGACCGTCTGATTCTGGAGTTGTCGAAACATTGAAAGCGTGCGCAGGCTTTGCGCAGAGATATCCCCAAGAGATTCCTCGTGAGCGTGCCTTCCTGCAAGCTATGGTCCAATTTGCTCTCCATGGAAAGCCACCAATAGCTGCAAAGCATGCGGTTTCTGTCATTGTTGCTGCGGATGAGAAGAAGGACATGTACGTCAAAGACATTGTCACCAAGTGTGTGCAAGGCTTCGAGTACGGGGAAGAAGGCTATCTCTCCAAACTGGCCGCGCTCAGTCAACTTATGCTTTTGTCTGCCAAAGATACAGAGGACGAACATGATAACATCTTGGAGATCGCAATCCAGAAGGTGATCTTGCAGGTACGCACAGAAGCCAAGTCAGACGATGTGGAATGGCAAGAGGTTCCGGACGATGAATGCGAAGCCAAGATTTGGGCTCTCAAGATCTTAGCAAACCGACTCAGATCTTATGCTATGTCTGTGCCCGACAGCGAAATTGAGTCTGTGGTTACAGAGCTAGCGCTTCCAGTCTTCAAGCTTTTGAACCGGGTTGTTGACAAAGATGGTGAGCTGTCTAAGACGCAGAGCGAAACTCCCAAGCCCCACAGGGCACGCTTGCGACTGACAGCTGCTATCTTACTACTCAAACTTTGCAGTGCACACAAACGGTTCGACGCACTGATGGAGCCCAAGAACTTCAACCGTCTCTTCGTTATTGCTCAGGATCCTCTGCCCGAGATCCGCTCTGCGTTCGCGGACGCCATCAAGAAGTATCTCGGCCAAGGTAGACTTCCACAACGCTTCTACACTTTAGTGTTTGTTTATGCTTTTGAGCCCAATGCAGCGATAAAGAACCCGGCGTCAACATGGCTGAAGGGTCGTGCTGCAGCGTTTGCCAAATCCAACGAAACTGTCATGGAGGCCACCTTCGCACGCTTAATCAGTCTCCTCGCTCATCACCCGGATTTCTCAATGGAGGTGGATGACCTGCAAGACTTTGTTGACTACATGATGTTCTATCTGAAGACTGTTGCTACGCCAGCAAATATCGCTTTGATCTACCACATCGCTCAAAGAATGAAGTCTGTTCGGGACGGCATTGACGAAAGCAAGAGCGAGAATCTATACTGTCTGTCAGACATTGCGCAGGCTGTCATCCATAGATATCAGGAACTGCAGGGCTGGTCGATGTCAGTATGGTCAGGCAAACCTCGTCTCCCCAGCGGTCTCTTTGCAGCCCTCCCCAATCATGCAGTGGCTCAAGAAATCGCCGAGAAGCAATACGTACCGGAACAGCTGATGGACAAAATTGAAGATCTGGTCAGAGATCGTCTGCGCACCAAGAAGCGCAAGTCTGAGAGCACAAACACTCAAGCCAAGAAGCGAGCTAGAGCAAGTGAGGGCAAGTCTTCCAAGCCGACGACGAAAAAAGCCAAGAGCGTCAAGACGCCCAAGAAGAGCAGAGCCTCCAACGCTACGGCTTCTGTGCCCGCGAGCGAGGTTCGTCGTAGCTCGCGCAAATCGGGAGCGAAGAGCTACCTCGAGCAGAGCGACAGCGAAGAGGAAGCCGATGGCTTCGATGGCGCTGACGAAGACGATAGCAACGACGAGGAAAGCGACGTCGAAGACCAAGAGATGGATGACGCTGAAGAGCAAGAGCCAGAACAGGCAGAAGCAGCAAGCGACGAAGCCGAACAAGAAGCAGCTGAGGTAGAGGAGCCGGAAGAAGAGGTCGAACCACCAGCACCAGAAGCACCTCCAACAAGACGATCAGGTCGTGCTGGCGCTAAGGGCAAGAAAGCACCTCCCGCTGCAGCTCCTAAGAGGTCAAGCAGAAGAAAGAAGAACGGCGTTGCCAGTGACTCGGAGTTGAGCGATGCACCATCAGACATGGAGTAGTGTTATTAGCTTGCATGTCTTTTTTCTCAAATCATTGTTCTTGCTAAACATGAATATGGCTTTTCTTTTTATCATCAGCCTTAGCGGTGGGCGTTTCTATCTAGCGTTTTTCCAAATTTGTTCTTGTCGATCCATCTCATGTATAGCAACCAGTATCAAACAAAGAATCAACACTTATACCAGTAGTAGTCTCAGTTCTTGCCGTCATCGCTGTCATGTGAACCAGATAGAGCACAAGACATGTGAAAAATCGTGATTAAAATAGTTAAAGTTGATAATTGGGTATCTAGTCTTCTATGACAAAACAAAACAAGTCGTGATAATATTACAGTAAGTCCTTTTGGTTGTCAGAGTCTAGACAGACTGTCTGTTAGACGAACTTGACTTGACTGAAGCTCCAGCCATCGAGTTGTTTCTGCTGGGGCCGTAGATGGCCGAAGCTCTTCTTCCACCGTGCTCCTCGCGAGCAGAAGACAGCTGCTGGGCGAAGGGCGAACGCTTGCGGAGAACAGGTCCCTTCCAGTAGATGACGTAGACCGAAACGACGAGCAGACAGGCGATACAAGCCAGGATGGTCGAAGCATACTGCAAGTGATCCTTGCCACCAATGTTGGTGTAGAAGGGAGTGGCAGGAACAGTCAGGACACCAGCAAGGAAGTCACGAGACCATCCGTTACCACCAGTGGCAGAGGCTGAGTAAGGACCGTAGGCGCAGATCATGTAGTCGATGGTGGCCATGTAGATGGAGTAGTTGGCAATACCAATAACAGCACTGAAGATCATGGAGCCGATCCAGTGAATTGGGGGTCCGCCACTGGTCCATGCGAAACCGAACAAACCAATGGGTAGGCAGGGTACGGTGAAGAGCAACCACCAAAGACGCGATTCATACTGAGCGTGCTCATCATTGGGTTTATCGCGTCGTTCCTTCTTGTTCTTAGCGATGGCAGGGAAGAAGGAGAACCAGGCGATGAAGTATCCAATAAGAAGAGGCAGGAAGGCAAGACCAGTTTCATAGGCAGAGAAGCCCCACTGTCCATAGACGAGAGAGTATGACTGCAAGAACATGAAGATCAGGGCATCACTGAAACCAGAAAGCAGCGAGAGGGTAAGGACGATGGGCTCAGTCAAGAACATCTTGAAAGGTCGGATCCAGGTAATAATAATCTCCTTTGCAGAGAAGCGGTCCTTCCAGGGAATCAATTCGGTAGGACCGTAAACGTTGGTCTCGCCAGCCGCGCGACGCTTCTTAGCGATTTTGTTCAACATGATACTGGTTCTGGTTTCAGGGACCAAGAAGAAGTGAAGAGCCTGAACGAAGCCACCGAAGATCAATTGGACCCAGATGTTCCATCGCCTGTTTAGTGTTAGTGATGAGGGTCGTGATGTGGGTCAAGGCCAGACTTACCAATCAGCATATTGCTCAATAAATCCACCGACTACGGGACCAAGGACCGAACCGCCGACCGAGGAGAAGACGATGTAAGCAACAGCATATTGCTGTTCGTCGGCCTCCCACATATCAGCAATCATGCCAAGTGTGACCGAACCACCAGCAGAAGACAAACCGCCAAGGGCACGGCCAGCCATGACAGTTCCGAAGTTCTGTGCGACACCGACAGGGATTTGCCAGATGTTGACGAGGAACAAACTGAGCTGGAGAATAGGCCATCTTCCAAGCTCCTCGGACCAGGGGGCCCAAAGCTCACAACCAAAGGCGTAGAGAACCAGGAAGACCATAGCACCACAACGAGCAGCCTGAGCACTGATGTTGAACTCTTCGGTCATACCAGTAATGGCGTTGCTGTAAAGACTGGTGTTGAAGTTCATTGAGACCTGGACGATGAAGATGACAGTAAGAATCATCCACTTCTTCCAGGTTGGAAAGCAGAAGCCGAGCTCTTCGTAGCAGTCATCTTCTGTCAAGATGATTTTGTCGCCATCGCCGCCGTACCCGTTGCCTGTCTCCTTCTTGCCGGTTGGTACTTCGGAGTTGTCGACTCTGCGTTCGATCGAGGGCTCAGACGAGTCCGGGTTCTCGACCTTTTCGTTCTCGAACATGCCGGCCATGTCGAGCGGTGTTCGATTAAAAAGATATAATAGTCGTTACTGAGAACACCTGAGACGGTGTAAGATAAATAATCTCAGATAATATGTATGTTCTCCAGATGTTCGACGGTCAGGTGCAGCCGTCAGATGAATACTGGGGAGACCGGGGAAGGGAAAATATGGTGGGGAAGGTACGCAAGGGAAAGATCTTATGGTCTTTATATGGCCGTTTTGAATTTCGAAGGAAGGAGCATGATGTCACCCAACAGTTCGATACGGAGTCGACGGAGTCGCGGATCTTACTCTGAGCCTTGCAAGTAACCGCAAAACTCTGCCCGCAACTTGCGATGTGACCCGGTGACCGAAGACCCACATGGCTTTAGTTTGAGGGTTTTGGCACGGAATTCTAAAGTCCTTGCGCTCAAGAATACAGATCAGGTTTATAATATGAGTTTGTTGTTAAGACATCAGACCATAACGAAGCAGACTCACTGAGATCTTCGAGCGTATAGTGTGCTCTAGGCATACTATACTAGTCTCTAGACGATATCATGGTTCATGACGACGGGCAAAATCAATAATCAAGGGAATGTTTCCGTTACCGATCGTTCCTTCATACAACGTTACATAGCGAACCCGAGGAATAGATCTTATGGGTACGAAAAAGCGTCATAGCGCCAAGAACGCAAAAGACGCCTTGCCCGCGGTTGGCTTGCGCACAAGCATCTCCAGCGGACGTGGCGCCAGCCTCCGCCTTGATATCATCGACATCCCACTTCCTGAGGAATCAGGATGTTAACATGACCCGCGACAGGTGACGAAAACTGCTTGAACATCCTTTTTATTATCTGCTTGACCAGACACTGTAAACTTCGAATATCAAAGACAAGTCCTCGTACCTGAGGCATCTCCATGACACCGTGGCTTCCCTGACAAACCTAACCTTGAATCGTCTTTAGCCGGGGCTTGGGGTTTTGTGGTCCTCCACCACCCAGCACCACTTTTTTCCTTGGAGCAACTTTGGGGTCTCCGAATAATTTTCTGGCACACCCCCAATAGCTGGTGGTTCCTTTCGGCCCGATTCGCTGATAACACTGCCATCGTCCTCGGGAGGTCCGCAGCCGTCAGAACCGATTGAACGGCAGGTTGTAGCGGTATTGCCATCTTTTCGGCCGACGGGCCACGGCTCTGCTACGACGACGTCGATCGCGCACGTGGTAGACGCAGCAAGATTTTTTCTGCGTCGATCTGACAGACAGGTTCAAAAGAGATCATCTCTTCGAGGGTCGGCGACAGGAAGTTGACCAGAATATCTGATCCAATGATAGATCTAGGGAAACGGTCTTGGAACTCTAGAGATCATAGCACCGATATCACATGATTGTTGCTTGACAATCTCCTTTTACATGCAAATGTCAGTCGACTAGTAGGTTTGTAGCGGGAACAGCATGCCGTGTGATTTTCGTATCTAGGTCTTGAACGTCTACAAGCTTCATGACTTGACCCACCGAGGCACCAAGACTTGGGAACCCGCAAAAGCTCGCTTATATCCACTCCAATCAACCCTATATTGAACTAACGAGGGATATTGGCATGAACATTCACACCAAACTTTCCACACTGAAGTTGCGATGGACTATGGGCATGGCACGTTGACCGAGAAAACAGTTGAAGCAGTGGCTGGAAATTACATTTGTATACAGGGGTATCGGTGAGCGTTGTTATATTAGGCGTCCAGTCCTAGATGGCCCACTCGTTCTTGTTATCGCTGGCGGTCACAAAGGGCTCGTCAATGCGTTTGACGGCCATCTCACTGCAGAGAACACTAGATAATGTGTTAGCAGGCTGTTTACAGGGCTAACAGGATCTGACTTACCAAGCGCCGGCGACAAGGGCATCCAGCTCTTTGACCATACGTTCTCGTTTCTTGCCTGTGACAACAGCTCGGCCGACTTCGGTCTGTAGTTCCTTGATGCGCTTGCCTTTGCCCATACCAACGCTCTGCAGCACCATCTTGCCAAGGCAATCGGCGTGGAAAGAGTGCTGACAAGGGAACACAAAGAACTGGCGCATCAACAGTGGAAGCCTGCAGCTCCAGCACTTCTCGCCAGGTTCGACAATGGCATATCTTTGGTCGAGGGACTTAATATCCTCTTTGATGTGTTGCGCCGTGTTCGCACTTTCGTCCATTTCTCGCTTCAATCCCTCGATCTGGCGTGAGTATTCTTCGAGAGCAGCGCAAATCTCTTCCTTGAAATCATCAATGACCACAAAGTCTGGGAAGAAAGGAATCAAGTCTTCGATGCGTAATAATTCGCAGCGCTTGAGGAAGTCCATGGCAGCCTTGATACCTTTGCTCTGGCCAATAACCTTTTTGGCAACCTTCAACCACAACTTCTTGCGCAGAGCTGGATCGTTTCCAGGTCGATCGGCGACGTTTGCAGCCAGATCCATTTGATCGTGCTTGAGCGCCATGTCCACGGCTTGAGCATATTGGTTCATAGTGCAGTAGATGTGCACACACGACTGAACACGCTGGTGGGCAATACAGAGACGAAGAGCAAAGTCCGCATCGTAATTTTGCTCATGAGAAGCACTTTGTGTCTGAAGATACTGGAAGAGTGCAGTTTCATCTTGTGTCGGGTGTGCAGCGTAGATGGAAACTAGAGTGTTGTGGACTGCAGTCTCCGTTGAATGTCTTTGATTGATGCAGAACTGGAGATAGCGAACGGCTTGATTCTGATGGACTGATCAGCCTGGATTTACAGTATAGTCTTTTGCATTGCTTACCTGATTTAGTGAGACGTCCGCGGTTTTGTTGTAATTGAGCAGAGCCGGGATTAGTTTGTTAGCCTCTAGATTGTTTTGTCGCATCATGACTTCCACAAGCTCCACAGCGACATGCGTCATAAGCACACTGCTGTACTGATAGAAAATCTCTGGATCTGTTTGCTTTTTGAGAACCGACATAGCCTCTTGCCATCGTTCTCTCTGCACCCAGTATGACAGAACATAGTTAAAGTCATCGATAACGTTTGCGAAATAGAGTAATTCCTCTTCTCGACCATGGCTACTGATCAGCTCATAGGTGGTCTTTCTATCCAGGTCCGATTTGTACTTGGAGACAAACTCCTGGAATTCGCGGCGCATAGAAGGTAAGTCTTCTTGTACATTGGCGATAGGAGCTGCTTCAGAGAGTTCTGCTTTGGCCGAGATAGTATCGTCCAAGAGGTTCAACTTTGCCATGAAAAGCTCAACCAACCAACTGGCGACCATAATTCTCTGCATAGTTGAGGATCTCTTGAGGACGGAGAGTTTTGTCAAGAGGTACTTTCTCAGGGCATCTTGTTCTCCCTGGTCAATAAAGGTGAGCGCGACTTCTTCAAATGGCTTTGTGCTCCTGCCATATACAGTGGCAGCTTCTGAGAAGCGACCTCGGGACACCAAATGATCTCCAGATGCGGTAGCAACAACATCTTTCTGCGCTGCAGTCTTGGCGTAGCGCGATGCCGCATCGAATTGCTCATTTCGGAGCATGATTTTCCACACATCCCTGGCTTCATCCGTTACAACGACTTCAAAGATCTCACGCTGAGTGAAAAGCCAATATGTGTTCTTCTTATGGTCTGCATAAAGACCTAGCGGCGCATTGCCAGGTTCTAGAACAAGCTGATCATACACCAGGCTGCCATCAAGTCTGTTGATCGCCACCACACGACCTTCGATCAAATGGAGGATGTGGAATTGTGTCAAGGATATGGATGAGACGGGCTCCATTGATGGCTTGTTACGGCCTCCGGAGGTCTGAGAAGGAGGTATGGTCGACTTTGGTAACAATTTCGCTGATGAGAACGGATCATTTTCTGCATTTTTAACCAAAGCAGCAAAGTCCCCATGCAGAACACCTTGAGAACTAAGCCAAGCAAAGACATTCTCCTGCGCAGACTCTGACAGGGACGCATCTGCCGGCTCAGAGATGCTGACCAAAGTTGAGGGACCTGAAGTCGCATCCTTGAGATGATGTATCACAGGTGTTTCCCGCTCAAGAAGCCTAGGATAGATTGAACCACTGTCTTGACGACCGCCTTTGCCTACAAAGAGCAACAACCGTGTAGGGGTGGCCACCAGAACACTGCGCGCATCGGAGGTGATATCGACGGACAGACCAACAATGGGACCATCATGTACGTTATATAAGGTCTTCAGATACTTTTCTTCTCTTCTGTAGAACTCGGTACTGGGCTCGATGTATGTTTCGTAGATGTTGCCATCGGAAGCACCTATCAAGATCTCTCTGGTGGAAGCAGTCGGTTGCGACGGGTTCCAAGCAATGGATTCAATCTGGACGCCTTTCAGGCGGGCCAACGGCTTTGGAGTGCGAGACTGGGTGTGTAGATAGTAGTTTTCGCCTTGAGTGGTCGAGATGACAAGATGCGAGGCTGAAGGGTCCAGGAATAGACGGCGGATGACACCAATTTCGGAAGGTTTCTTGGGAAGGTCGATGTCGTCAATGTCCTCGGGACTGTCAAGATCAAATCGCAGGATACGGCCAGTAGAGAGGGCGAGGATCAGAACGTTGTTGGCGACTTGGGCGGCGACGAAGTCGGACGAGATATCGAAGCGGAGCTGGACTCGCTGTACATCGAAGACGGGCAGCGAGGGGTCATAGGCGTCCGGGATGTTACTGGCGGCAGCGGCATAGCCGCCTGAAGGGTCGTAGGCCATGAGATCAGAATTGGACTTTGACTATATCATTGCGTATGACAAGTCATTGATTGTATGCATGAAACCCGTACGGATGGTATAGATGAATCCCAAAGGTCCCATGTCATCGCGCGGGTTGGTTAATTGATGCTTGGCGCATCACGCACGTCGCGCGTCTTCTAGACCTGCGAGCTCGACAGCTTCGCTCTGCACCTCTCATACACAACCATTCGCATCACAATGTTCGCCGCTCGCTCTGTCCCTCGCGCACTCAATGGCGCTCGCGCCTTCTCCACTTCGCCTGCCCATTCGCTGGCCCGTATGCAAATCATTGGCCGTCTCGCCGACCAGCCCGAGCTCACTCCCACATCCACCGGTCGCGAGATGGTGCGGTATGCTCTCGGTGTCAAGAGTGGCCCTAAGAACGAGAACGGCGAGAGACAAACCAGCTGGTTCAGAGTCGCCAGTTTCACCGAGGGTCCTGGCAGAGATGTGCTCCTGAACCTGCCCAAGGGGTGAGACATCGATCCTCCTGATTCAACTGCTTCCTCCTCGATGCTGATGTTCATCCAGTACTCTTCTTTATCTTGAGGCCGATGCTCGTATGGACACATTCCAGGGCCAAGATGGCTCCACCCAGACTCGCCTCAACCTCGTTCAGCGTAAGACAAGTCTCGGTTCTTCTAAGACTTACGTGATGAAATAACCCATTCCATAGGCAACTTCGAGGCTCTCAGCCGTCCTCAAAACCGCTCCGACTCAGATAGAAGCGCTGCTGAAGAGCCCAGCAGCGGTCTCGGTGCATCATAAACTGTACATACCTGATTCGCAAGAATGGGTGACAATGTGGCAATCATCTGTACAGTGTCGATGTTGCGCAACTTTCATGGGCGTCAGTCCCTGCCTGATTCAAGCAAGCCATCAATGTAAATTATTGCGATCCTCTTCTCTCCGCCAAATGTTCGCTTCTGCGATCTGCCGTGTATTGGCTTCCGGGCAGGGGTGTTTGTGAGTAAGATTTCCGTCTCATGTAATTCTCTGAAAACAATCTAAATCTTATGGCCCCAGATTCATTGTCTTGTAGCGTTGCCGTACTAAAGACTGATTTATAGTCCACGTTCCACAGGCACGCAGAAAGATATTGAAGCTGCGATAGTGTAAAACTGTTACGTGCCATAGATGTGTTCCTTAGAGAACGATCAATCGGCTCTTCTTGGTAGATGACGCTCAAAGCAATTGAATTGTAGCAAGCCAAACCTGCCATGACTAGCACGTCGATGTCTGAGCATTGTAAGACAGAAAGAGAATTCGAAGACTGAGGCGAAGCTCAAGAGTCGCTAGTCTAGGTGTGAAAGACAACAAAATGACTTGGATCTGACATGACGACCAATGGCTTGAAACAAGTCGTCAAGGAAGGCGCGTGTCAGAGCATGCCTTCTAATCACACTTAAGGAAGGCGCGCACTAGCAGTCGTATCCAAGCAACTATTGTCCACGACAATACCGCTTCATGTTTCATTCACATTTGAGCCGTCATTCTGTGTGACGATATCACCTCTTTGGTATCTTGACATCTGCCAACAGGAAGACTGCACACTCGCCATTCTCATTATTTGAGCATCTTCAGCAATCATTGATCTTCCTATCAACCTGCCAGACATTGTCAACCATGTGCAACACGGTCTCAATCCATTACTCTTGCAACCACTTTGCGCAATTCCACCGCTCGACATGCCGCAGTACCATTTGGGTCACAAAAAGGACGACTAAGACCAAGAACCGTTCAAAGACAAGAGTCGACAACAGCAAGAGCGACGACGATAAACCGAGCAGAGGTAGAACTCTGGAGCGAACATCAGACAAGACAAGTACATCTTCATCACCATCGAGTAACGACTCTGCATCCCCTTCACCTCCCCCAAAGCTTGTTTCCAAGGCAGCCTGCAAGAGTACATCGAATATCGTTCTTCGCACTCAACAAAGATGTGGCCCTTGTCAGCGCACCTTCAAACGGGGCTTCCTCCAAATCAGACGAGCACGACAGGATCTACCATCGCACAAGAAGCGAAAGCATCTCAAGCGAGGCAGGCCCATCTCAGGAGGCAGCCCTCTCAAACATGAACTTACACTGGATGAACTCTTGAGGACAGGGGACGAGGTCATGACGGGCTCTGGCTCTCCAGGAATGGTAAGAAACATCAACCTCTCACTACCATAGGGGGAGGCTCATGAGCTAACATCTCACTGCTTGGTTTAGACCCACTCAGCTTCGCAGAATATCAACGGCATCGCACGACTGCTTCATCTTGAACCAGCACGCTTCTGGAGATGTTGGAGACGCTTTGATGGTCTTGGTCGTCGCTACGTAGACTTGGTCAGAAGCTGAGGAAGCAGAATCAGTCTCATCGAGCGGTCTTTCTGATCAACCAATTGCCCGACAAGCTTCCATTGGAGTCGGTCTTGCATATCGACAACGGCATACACTAAACAACTCAGCGAGTGGAGGAGAAAAGATAAGACTAGCATAGCCTACTGGTGGCTATTGATACTTTCAGTGTCTGGTCAACGGCTGACAGTGACTTATCCCTAGCACACTACACAACAGAGAATGAAATACACAGACCTTACGGAGAGACCAAAAGAATCTGTTTTGTTGTTTCCAAGACAGAGGGTTGAACTGAGCTACCTGTCGACGGCGAGTCGCAAGCAGATACCACAACAACAATCACAACAAAGTGTACACAAGTAAGGATCAAGCAGATTGGGAACATACTATGCACGAACAAGGACGCAAAAAAAGCAATTTTCGATCAAAGTTCTCTTCATATTTCATTGGGAGCTTCCTTTCGCTCTACCTCTTCTTGTGCATGTCTCTCTTCTATTGGTACAATTCCTTATCCTCCCTTCCGCAGCCCTTGCAGCCTTCCTTTCTCCTGAACAGTCGAATCTCAAGCGAGTCTCAAAGTTGTATCCTTCAGACTTCGGCACCCTCATCGCCAGAATCAGGAGTGTTGAGGTAAGCAGTCATGTGAGCAACAACCTGCTTGTCGACATACTCCTCATCAGCATCCTCAGGGTGACTGGCCTCGCCATCATCGCTCTCAGCATACTGAACCTCTGCCTTGGTACGACGAGCAGGTTTCTTGGTAGGGCTGTCCTCCTCATCAACAGGTTCATCCTTAACCTTAACGCCCAAGTCCTTCATCTCCTTCTCCATGTCCTCATCAGAGTCCTCAGCAGCAATGTTCTTTCTGCGCTTGGCGGGGGTCTTTTTGGGCAGAGGGGTTTCTTCATCGTCGGAGTCGGAGGTGATCTGGGCCTTGCGCTTTGCAGGGGTCTTGCTGGCGAGGGTCTTTCTCTTCTTGGCGGCGGCGACGGTGGGAGTGTTTGGGGCGGTGGCGGCGCCTCCAGCGATGACCTTGTTGGTCTTGCGAATCTTGGAGAAGTGTTCGGTGAAGGCTTTTCTGGTGGGTGGGTCGCCGAAGGAGCTGGCTGGGATGGGTCAGTCAAGATCTTGATGGAAGTCATGAATGGTTGCTATGGTATCGTGAAGACAGGTGAGAGAGGGAAGGATTAATATGGGTGGAGATAAAGTAAAGTGCAAGATGAAGAGGGCAGATAGACAGAGTGAAGGAAGAAAGTCTTGATGACGGGTCAAGGAAAACAAAGGAGGACGTGAAGAAATAGAATACATACGCCAGGCAGCAATCATGGAGTCGAGAACATCGTTGCTGATTTTGATGCCCTTGTCCTCAAGGATGTGGCACAAGATGAACTGGTCCTTCTCGCTGCTCCACTTGACAACCATCTTGTAGACGTTCTTTGTTGTTTGCTTGGTGTGAGAAGAGGAAGAGTGGAGTCCGCGTCGATAGATGGACGCGCCTAAGTGGACGTGTTGTTATGAGTAGGTTGTATGTAGAAGAGTGGTTGATGAGAGTTGGATGAAGGTGGCGTGGAATGTAAGGAAAAGAGAGGAAGAGTCGAGGGAGAAGAGTTTATATAGGAAGACTGAGGAAGGAGAAAGAAGAGAGTGAAAGGAGGGAGAAGAACTGTGACAAGAGACAAGGAAGACGGAGTCGATGGAGAGTGAGAGAAGTGTGTTGGAAGAGTCGGGTCTGATCATGCACGAGTGAAGCACAACCGATTCGGTGACGGAGAAGAGGAAGATCAAGTCGAGTCTGAGTCAATTCGGCGTTCGAGATGATCAATATGGTGATCACACGGTCTGTACAATAGGCCAGAGATTCGATAGGTTGAGCAATCCTCGTTACCTCAACAACTTTCGCTGTTCTCTCGTAAAGGGAAATGTGAGTGTAGATATGTTGCCCAGCCAATGCCTCAAGGTACGATCATAATGGTCTTGAACGTTCATGTATCATTTCTCCGTGCATCGTGCTATGTAGAGGTGCAAAAGTGGTAGGGAACAGAGTTAGAGTCAAGGAAAAAGGTATCTTAAGAAACAGAACCAACCAACTCCAACAAAGCAGTTATGCATATCCTTTAGGTGAAAATTGTCGTCTGTATTGCCGAATGTACGACCTACAGCTCTTCGTCCTCCTGGCCTTCTTCTGCGATACGTGTGGTCAAGAAAGCAGCGACAAGCGCGGCAAGACCACCGAATCTCAAAACCCAGGCAACACTGTCGTCGCCGGGCGTGCCACGAGGCTTTTGCAGTAGCTTGAAGATGGCGCTTGATACAAGCGTTGCAATGACCTGAGGTGCAGCGATAGCGACATTGTGGATACCAAGGATGACTCCAGCTTGATCTGCACCCTCGGCCGGATCTTCTCCATTGGCCAGAGCTTGGCCCTCAGCAGTGGCCGGAGCAGGAATTTCGTTACGACGAATAGCTTCTCGCTTCGAGATTTCAGCGGCGATAAGCGCAAAAGGAGCCCAGTTGCTCAGCGCCCATGGGATACCGATAAAGGCAACAAGCACAGTAGCAGTAGTTGTGTCATGGACGAAGAAGGTCAAGAAGGTAGCACCAGCAAACAACAGATGCGACAGAATCCAGGCACGGCGAAGCGTGAAAGCACTCATCTGAACAGAGGGCATGCTGCTCTTGATTCGCTCCCAACGGCTGGGCTCTGACAGGTTGAGCTTGCTTGTAGAGTGTTGCGGCGTGTAGGCAAAGTAATCGCTGCCAGTCATGGATCGAGGCGTAGTAGGGGTAAAAGCGCGGGGTGTGAGTGGGGTTTGAGGAGCAGGGGATGGTGGCTGAAAACCAGGAGCAATCAACAAGGGCAGAACTACTGCAGCAGCCAGGTTCGTGAAGGCGAAGATCAATAATGCAAAAGTGCCAATACGAGTTGCACGCTCCCAGGTGGCATCAATCTCCTTGGGCGACATGTGCGGGTTCTCAGCAAAGTAAGGCTCAACATAGATCTCGCCAATGTAGGTAGTGATGTAGAAGAGGAAGGGGAACCAGCCGATCCAGGCGAAGAATTGAACAGCACAAACTTTTCGGACTTGCGGAGGTAGACGCTTCATAGAGCGGTATAGTTCCACAAAGAAGGACAAGACGCCTCCCTTCTGTGGTGGCGGAGTGCCCTCGAGCCTAGGGTCTCGCTCCTTGATGCTGACGCAGGAAATTCCAACCGTGATGCCCAAGGCCAAAACTGCGATGACACAGAGGACCTTGAATTGCGTGTTTCCAAAGAAGCCAAGATACTTTGGCAGATTGACGTAGCCCGAAAGATAACCTAGAATATTGCCAAAGCCGGACATACGAGAAGCCCATGCATTAGCATCATTTTGCTGATGGGTCGGCGCATTGTCTACTATGAAAGCGCGAATCGCAGCTTGGACTGAGGAGAGGCATCATCAGCAAAGTGTTAAGCAGCGGCAGGGATCGAGACGTACTGGTGTTGATGGAGAAATCGAGAATGTAGATGAAGCTGACGGCCCACACGATCGAAACGACGTGAACAGTTTCGGACTCGGCATCGACTTTGAAGAGACCAAAGAAGTTTCGTACAATCTCCTTGGTCCATGCTAGCAGAACGAGAGATATGATGGTTGCAAGAGCACCCCCTACGATGAAGGGACGTCTCTTTCCCCATGGCGAGCGGCATCTATCACTCTTGATTCCGACATAAGGCTGGACCAGTGTACCAGACAATGGGCCAGCGATCCAGACGAAGGCGAGAAGAGATTTGCTGATGCCTAAGCTGAGGAGATATGGCTGTTACGTGGTCAGTCAAGAAACCTAGCAGCCGAGGTCATGCTAAACTCACCGAGCCATTGGAGAGCTCAACAGACCAGGCAATTTGGAGGCCACCAATTGACAGAGTCAAGAGGACCAGGTACCATTGGCTCTTTGTTTCTTCGGTGTTGACATTATCCCAGTTCTCCGAGTTCTCAGGCGAGGGCATGGAAGAGATGGTGAGAGGAGATTCAAGGCTCTCGGAGCGTGGGCGTATCAAGGGGGAAGTTTCATCCTGGTCTTCCTGCTCTTTCTGTATGTCCAAGGAAGCGCTCGGCCTGGAATCGTAAGAGTCTCGGTGGTGGGAAGCATTTTTGAGAATGCCTCGTGGCCGAGGCGAAGCGAGAGGTCTATTGTTCGACATTAGTCGAGGGAGGCGGTGAGATGGTGACGCTGGATCTTGTTGTGTTTATCAGATTGCGGGGTGGCTATTCACATGCGATCTGGATGATGAACAAAGACTCGTGTCGGGATGCTTTGGGTTCTGGCGGTGGACAAGGGTGTCGCAGAATAGGATGGCTAGTAGGAAAGAGCGTCGACAGCAAGCAGCATGACTGGAGAAGCAGGAGGTGGATCACGAGTGCAGGTGGGTGAGCACGTTGGTAAGGAAGGGTCGAATGATAGCGGGAGAGTTGGCTAGCGTCGTTGGCCGTGTCAAGAAGGACTTCGGATCGAACTTGGCTTGTTCAGGGACCGCTGAAATCGTATAGCTTAGCAGCTTTGTCGTTTATGTACAGAAACAGTGATGACGGCTCAACAAGCATGTGCTTGTCCCACCTCGCCCACGTCTTTGTGTGCTAAAGCTGACGTAGCTCTCAATTCAGGATTCATGGCTCACGAGGGACAGGGTCGCTGTTCTCGAGATGGACACCAGATCAGCAGCGGGCCGAAACAACCTACTTGTGGGGACGTGTGACGCGCGCGCTGCTCTCCCGTCCCCTTAGGCCACCTTGGTCCTTGGTCGTCCGTGCCCAGACCTGTCCAGAGTGGAAGCTGTTTCCAGGCAGAAAGGGAGACTGACCTTAGCTATCAACCCTTTTGTCGTATATCACCCACGCTGTGCTGTCGGGTTTCTTGGTCTGCACTCGAGTGCAAGCCGAACGTCTCTAGTCACTTAACCCTCCGTATATGCGTATGCGATAACAATCTCCAAAGGCAGTTGACCTGCCCCGCTACCTACCCTACCTACTCTACAACATGGCTTCAATCTTGCGCGACACCGTCTTTGAGCTCATCAGTATGCCATTTCTCCTCCTCTACATATCTGAATGATATGCTAACTGCAACGCTTCAGGACGCGAGGCTGCAGACGCCGACCCTGATGGTACCCATCCTCCCACCACTCGCTCTACCCGACAAGACAACTGACACGATGCTACAGAGCCCGAGGCTGGCCAGAAAGAGATCTTTGCATCATGGTCGCTCTTCATTCTCATCATGCTGCTCATTGTCGCTCTCTTCACAAGTTACATGCTCCAGACGAGGAAGATCCAGGCCGTACACGAGACCGTCTTGTCCATCTTTGCAGGTAGCCTCTCCCGTACCACTCTGTGTCCGAGTACCATTTGCTAAGCCTTCTCTCTAGGAATGGTCATTGGCCTTATTCTTCGTCTCACCGCTGCCCAATCCGTACTCGGCGCCGTCAGTTTCGACTACCAATTCTTCTTCAACCTCCTCCTCCCACCCATCATCCTAGCTTCGGGCTATGAACTACACCAAGGGAACTTCTTCCGCAATATTGGAACCATTCTTACTTTTGCTTTCGCCGGCACTTTCATCTCTGCCATGGTCCTGGGCCTAGTCCTCTACGTCTGGACCCGCATTCCTCTCGAGGGTCTGGACATCACCTTTGTCGAGGCCATCTCTGTCGGCGCAACTCTCTCCGCTACCGATCCTGTCACCATCCTCGCCATTTTCAACACTTACAAAGTCGACCCACAACTTTACACCGTCATCTTCGGAGAGTCAATTCTCAACGACGCCATCGCCATTGTTCTCTTCGAGACTGCTCAAAAATACAGGGAGGGTGCTGCCAAAGGTCATTTGACCATCTTGAGTCTCTTCGAGAGTATCGGTGTCTTCTTGCTTGTCTTCTTTGGCAGTTTGATGATTGGCCTGGTCGTCGGCATCGGTACGAGTTTGTTGCTCAAGTATACTCTTGTCAGGCGCTTCCCAAAGATTGAGAGCTGTCTCGTCGTTCTCATTGCATATGCGTGCTACTTCTTCTCTAACGCCATCCACATGTCTGGTGAGTTGTGACAGTCTTCGACAAGAGTGCAAAGCTAATTATTCGCAATAGGAATCGTATCTCTCCTGTTCTGCGGAATCTGCATGAAGCACTACGCTTACCACAATATGTCTCGTCGCACGCAGCTAACAACAAAGTTCATTTTCCAGGTCATGGCCCAACTCTCTGAGAACTTCATCTTCATCTACTTGGGTCTTTCGCTCTTCACAGAAGCTGGACTGGAATACAAGCCTCTGTTCATTCTTGTCACTGTGGTTGGAATTTGTGTTGCTCGATACTGCGCAGTCTTCCCACTATCGAAAGCTATCAACTATTTCATCCGGTACAGAGCCCGTAAGCTTGGCCGCGAGGAAGCCGACGTTTTGCCAAAGAACCATCAGATGATGCTTTACTGGGCTGGTCTTCGCGGTGCTGTAGGTGTTGCTCTGGCTGCTGGCCTCCAAGGTCCCAACGGATTCGCATTGCGTGCTACTGTGCTGGTCGTTGTGGTCTTGACTGTCATCATCTTTGGCGGCACTACGGCGCGTATGCTGGAGATTCTAGAGATCCGTACTGGAGTCGTGGAAGAAATCGACAGTGACGATGAATTCGATATTGAGGTAGTGCCAGGATCCAATGGCACATTTTCTAAGAAGGGTGGATCTGGTTTCGGACACAACCCTCGCTCAAGCGTTGGCGGTATTTCTCTGGCCAGTGTTGCAAATGGGCGACCACGTGCAGAGAGCAGGTCGAATAGAGCAGCTCTTTACAGCACTAGCAATGCCAGTAGCCCTCCTATTCGTCCTGGTGATGGACTTGGCAGAAGAGCAAGCAGCAGAAGTGCACGAGAGCAGGCTGCGGCCGAACAAGGTCTGCTTTATCCAGACCAAAATGGAGATGCGTCTGACGATGATGAATCAGGGCTCGACTTGCCACCATCAGCTAGACGATCACCACTCAAGGATACATTCCCGACGGTATCTGGCGAAAATACGCCATACGCCGATGACAGAGCTATGGAGGCAGGTCAGGCGGATTCAGGCCAACTCACTGCTCGCGGAGCGTTCAGTCAATTGATGAATGCAACGACTGAAGATGCGGGTACTCTGTTCTCGAGGATCGACGAGGGCTTCATCAAGCCACATTTGTTGTTAGATCCTGGCGGTACAAGATCTCCTCGTCCACACGGAGGTGCATAGGATGCATAACTCTGCTTGGTTTTGTTGGATTGCCAGTGTGCTTGTAGAATACATAGCACGGCAATCCGCCATTCTATAGAAAATGTATTTATCAAGACTACAACCACAATGCGACTTGGGCCACACAGCGAGACCTCCACTAGCAGCATACCCTTCTGGGAACGGATACATCAGGGAATGGGGAAGTCGTATTTTATCCTGAATCACCGCAGTACAAAATCGATGCTGCATGCGTGCTGTTCGGGATGTATGTCGAGTGAAACCACTGTCGATGACCTCTTATTGTCTTCTCCTCCGACCCTGATTGGGAGCTAACGCCGAAAGACTCCCAGGACCACCTGCAAGCTTACGAGTCGTCGTCTTCATCACAGCATCTTCAACCTCTGCCATTTCCTCTGCTGTCAGAGGCAAATGGGGAAGTGTAATTTTGTTCTGAAAAGATACCAAGGTGAGAAAGTTACTTTACTTTCTTGAAAGCAACAGTATCTTCGAATCGATGTGCCTTCTGGAATGGGCGAGGAGTTCATATGAGCATCGGTCTGACTTATTCGCACAGGATGGCAGCAAACGAGACAACCCCGATCTTCCGCTGATCCAATAGCGACACTCATGACAGTTGCTGAAAGGATAACAAGCCATGTTGTGTCTTTCCCTGATCCTGATCGGTCCTGTTCGTCGGCTGAGGCAAGAATTACTGCCTACTAGGGTATTGTTGTTGCGACATGTGCAGTGCCATCAGAGTCGAAGGTATCAACGGGTCCAAAGGGCGCGTATCATGCTGGTATGGAGGAGGATGATCTGGCGCGGTGGTCTGTTGGATATGCCACGGAGAAGCAAGACACCAGTGCGCGTCAATCGAAAGATGATAGACCAATTTACTAATTGATCCTGTCCTCGAATATTTTCCCAAGAAGGCATTTCTAGCATGCCATGGAGCTTCATAGTAGCGGTGAGAGTCCCAGTGAGAGTGTAAGATATAAGCTACAACCAGGTACGAGACATGCATCTTACACTATCCGTATGCTAAGTTCGGAACATACAACCATGACAATGCATGATATATTAGTGGCATGCTAGAGACGTATGGGGCTGGAAATGCACAACAACATTTGGAACAAGGAAGGCGACAATGGAAAGCCAAAAATTTCGTAAGATTCGGCGTGAAGGACATGAACACGGCTGCAAACGCAGCATTTGGACAAACTCGCGCTCGTGTCTGATCACATATTTCACAAACCACTATGCACAGCATCACGACAAGAGGCAAGAAAGCAAACACGGCTCTGATTTCGGTTCATTGATGACTTCGTTCTTTGACTACATTGCTTCGTTATGTGGAGCCCGGCCTATTCATATAGGTCTGCTCGCTTCTAAACTTCCTCCGTAGACTTTTGGTTGAAGTGTGGCATGAGACATCTTATGCAAGTGCTCATCGATGAGTGTGATGCTTGATTAGACTTCCTCGTCGGCAGCACCGGCAGTGGTGCCAGCGTTACCCATGTCTTCATCCTCGTCCTCGTCGTCAGAGTTGACGCGCTTCAGCTTGGAAGGGGTCTTGCGCTTGGTGACACGGCCAGTCTTGACAGCTGGGCTTGTATCAGTATGTGTTGAGAAATGAGTGTCAGTGGCAATGAACAACTTACTGTCCTTCTTGGGAGTAGCAGTAACCTTCTTGCCTCCAGCGCCCTTCTTCATGTTCATGCCCATACGACCAGCTTCCTCAGCCTCCTTGACAAGAGTCTGAGCGGCCTTCTTGTAGACGCGAGTGCGGTTCTCGATGGCGTCGTAGGTCTCGTTGAAGTAGCGGGCAACGGCCTGGTTGTCGACCTATATGAACGTTAATCGGAAGTGACAAGAGATAAAAGTGAAAACTTGATTGCTTACCTTACCGCCGTTCGAGGCGATGATGGCGGCGACAAGACGCTCAATGCTCTCGATGCTCTTCCAGTCGGCAGGCATGTTGAATGGTAGATGAGTGGTAATTGGGTTTGATGTGAGACAGAAATGTGATTGGACAAGCAAGAGAGCAAGTACAAGATTGGATGTGATGGTGGATGTGAAGTTTTGGGTGTGCGAATGGAAGAGAGGGGAGGAAATTGAGGCAAGAAATGTGAATAAATAGCCAGAGCCGAGACAATCCCTTAGTCGTCGATGTATTACTCAAGTGAACGTAGGTGGAAGAGTTGGTAGTAATGACTCGTGAGCTCGGTTCTCGTTCGTATTCTTGCCTGCTCTGTTGAATGATTGATCTGAAGATTGAAACTCTGGTAAAGACGCAGGTTTTTGGGAATTTACGCTGACTGTTATCGGCAATTCGTTCCAAAGAATTACAGATGGATATGTACCGGCCCTCAGCCTGATTGAAGAACGCCATAGACCTGGTTGTTGCGCCGTTCGGAACCGGTATACTGTCTGGTTGTTATAGAGAAGAAAGGCTCTCAGCAAGCCGTCAGTGTAGCTGATACCAACGAAACAACAGAGTACCAAACTTGACTGACTTGTGCATTTTCATCAGTTAGGCCTCGTTACAAGCCCAATCTCCTTGTAGTAGTATGTCTTGTGACGCCTGAGGAAGTCTCTCATCGAAATGACCATGCAGGAGATACTAATGTTGCCTGGTATCGTCTTCAAGACATGATATACAAGGTTGGCTTGATTTCCCATAGCCAGAAGCCCATCTACTACCTCATCATGAACACCTACGACAGCAGAAGTTACTAGGACCCTTCCATCTTGACGTGTCTACCTCCTGGATGCTAGAGTCTGCGATCACAATCTCCTACTCGACAGCATAGAGCAGTCTGCTATAGAAAGGCATAGTACATTTGAGAACAGCGACGTGGCCAAAGAGAGAGTCATCGCTCCTTAGTGGGCGATAGAAACTCGGTTCCCGCACAGTGACATGGCCAGTTGACTGATCGGTTGAGGTTTGCTGAAGCGTCTCTCATGAAGATGCTGACGTGTATGAAACGAATGGTGGTCATTGTCAATGGCATAGACATAGCGAAAGTTCACATACAGGGACACAAAGGGAAAGTTTGAGAACATGAAAGTATTTCTTGGTTACTCCGAGAGTAATTGTAACCTGCCTCCCTCTAAAACAACTTTGAGCATAGACGATGAGAGAACAGCGGTGGCAGAAGAGCCATGTCCTCAGGTGAAGATGTGTCAAGAGCTGCAAGGATGATTAGTATGAATAGATGATCTTGTGGCAGAGTGGTCTTACTCTTCAAGCCTCAGCCTCTTCCTCATCCTCATCCTCAGCCTTGATGACCTTCTGAGACTTCTTGGTCTTCTTGGTCAGGGGAGTACCTTCATCATCGTCGTCATCGTCCGAAGTGGCCTTCTTGGACTTGGCCTTGGACTTGCGCTTGCGAGGAGTAGGGGTGGCGGTGGCAGGAGGGGCAGCAGAGCCGTCATCAGTAGCAGCACCGTTGGCAGTAATCTCGCCGGCCTCCTTCTTGAGTTTGGCGAAGCGCTGGCTGGAGTAACAAGTCAGTGAAAGATCGCAGTGGAAGCGAGGATTTCGATACCGAACAGCCTCCTTGGTCTTGCCCATCTGCTTAGAAACCTCCTCCCAGTTGGGGTTGACCTGAGCGACAGAGATCACAGAGAGAAGGAGCTGGCGGTCCTCGGTGTCGTTCCAGGGCGCCATTGTTGTCTTGTTGATGGAGTCTTGTCCTTGTATCGTGTGAATGTAGTGCTGTTAAAGTGATCGTTGAGACGAAAAAGTGGTTGAAGAATGCGATGAGTGTGTGGGAGAAAGAGGAAGAATTTGAGAGTAAGATGAATGTTGTGAGACGACAAGAAGACAAAGCAACGCGGCGCACGCGAATGTGAAGTGAAAGTGAAGTGAATCTGAAACACTATCGTCCGTACAACGATCATGTCTCTCTGGACAGGACAACACATTCGAACTTCCAGAAGGATCCGCAGCAACTTGAGCAGTCAGATCTCCGAACAGATAGGATATCTACATTGCTGTGTTCGTGCGTTATGCAATATAAATGCTTAAGAGCTCCAGAGAACTAGGATAACGCGTCGAAGAAGATGCAAAAGTCAACTCCATATGACTCTCTTGAAATTTGCCATTCAACAAGAGGTGTCGGTCACGAGTAGCCAATGTGTTTGTCTCTCATTCGATCGACAACCGTCTCAGACATGGACGGGTGAGTGGTGTACCGTCTTTTTTTCATGAGGTTGCAAGGGCATATGTTTACGCGATGTCGAAACTTACAACAGACAACAAAGTCAGATCTGCGGTCTGACAGAAAAAAGCAGTCTTCCAAGGTGACTTCCCGTGTCGGTGTTGTTACAAAACACTTTAGAAATCCATGCAAGTACGGCAACACCTACCTGTTTTCTTCGAGCCTTTGCACCAGGCGTACATATAAGAGCTTGTCTAGCAAGCCTTTGGGCTATTGAAACTTTATTGCAGAAGTTTTCAGATATCTTTGCCAATGTTGTGGTCGCTAACAAGACAAGGATTAAATGCAGGTACGGCCTGAGGTTAGAAGGTGCTCCCGGCTAAAGGCCGGTAGAGAGTTGTGCATCCGTGCTTTGCATAATTTTATACCAAATCAATCACTCGAGCAAGAGCATTTTTATAAGGTCTGAAAACTGCAAACCGAATTGGACCATAGCAGATCCGCTCACAACATCTCACAACATAGATCCAGTCAGAAGAACACAGATAGCAGGAGTGATCTCAAAGCCAGAAGCCCGGGCAACTACATCTTCTCATGAAAACGCAAAATTTCTTGGAATCAGACATGGAAGGAAACAACAACCATGTAAAAACAAACTCAAGCAATGCATCCTACCCTCAACTCTCAGACCTAATCTTCAACAATGCAAGCAACAATTCCTTCAACAAAGTCCTCGGAGAACTAAAAAGAAGCACGTTATCCATACCAAACAGACTCCGCTCTATCAAGCAAGATGCAAATTTTGTATCCGAGGTAGCTGCAGCATATGGATTACCTCTAGTAGCCAATGAGAGATGCGGAAGCTGGTATATCTCGCCAGAACAGAAGAAACAGAGTGCTTATTTCAAGAGCACGGACGGACATATGGCACAGTGGAGTTTCAGTCTGAGGAGATTGAATCTGCAGGTTTTGGAAACGATAGGGAAGTTTGATGGGTATGTTTTGCTACTTCTTCCAAATGGCAAGGTGTTGTATCTGATTTGATGTGGAACAGATGCATCATTGTCGATTCTACACGGCGAGGCAAAAGCATGCCTGATGCTTTGTCGAAGACGATACCCATTTGGACAGCAGTTATGAACCGTGTCCTGTTTCCCGAACAACCAGAGAGTCATGGAGTAGCCACGCCACCAACAGTAGTAGGGGCTTCAGAACACGCCCAGATCGCCACGCGTATACCGGGTTTCGTTGAGTCGCTCAAGACATTAGATCTTGACCTTTCAATCGTTCGGCAGAAACTTACCAAACCATTACGGCCTATCTGGGTGACACCGACGTCTTCTCTTCCAGAATCTCCTCCAAACTTCTCTTCATTTCATCCAGTGGTATTGCTTACAGCGTCCTCCCGCGTTTCTGGCTCAGAGTCGACATCAGAGACTGGATACGTTCAGGGCGCAGCGGACGATGCTGAAGCATGGGCTCATGGGCTGACAGCCCCTCTCTTCTGGCAACACAGTGAAACCTTGCTGTCCACACCGGAAGACATGATTGAAGAAGTGATTGCAGGTTTGGTTGCTCAGGGCGTTGGCAACAAAGGTGCGAGGCTCACAGAGATCGGGCCTGAAAAGCGAGTTGCGATCGGCACAATCGATGCGGCGGAGACAGATGCAAAGCAAACAGACATTGTGATCACAGTATCGCCCAAAGACAACGAAGTCTTGCGATTAATGCTGAAATCGCAATACTTGCCCCTCAGTCTTGCAGACGGGAAAGTAGGGAGTCGACAACTACGACACAGCTTACCCAACCTCATCACCTTGATAAAAGCACAACTTGCTGCATCTCCAACATCTCGTATCGTGGTTGCAGATGTCAATGGCAAGGATCAAGGAGTGGGTGTTGCATTGGCGATCTTGTGCTTGTTCATCACTGATGACGGAACAATAAGACCAAGCGAGGAGGTCAAGGAGCCACCGAATGGGCTTAACAAGCAGAACATCAAACAGAAACTCAGTTGGATCTCGGTAGCTAAGCCGGATGCTAACCCCAGTCGGACGACTTTGCAGAGTGTTAATGCTTTTCTGCTTGGCTAGCCTCAAGTCGTACTGGTTGTTCGGCTAGGTTGCTGGCATGTTCAAGCAAAACGATCTCATAATCACGAAATCAACGAATGCGCAGTTGTTGGCTGCTTCGAGCAATCTTTCCTTGGGTTGTGTACAAGTTTCTTATTTGTTCGTTCCATAGCGTATCATCGTGATTATTAGCAAGTACAGGTAATGACTGTGTGTACCTCATGAGTAGAAATCCGCGCTCAGAAAGTACCAGTGCCGAAGATTCCTCTGCGCCTGTTTTGACGCATGGCAGCTTTCTCGCGTCTCTGTGCTGCACGTTCTTCCTGCTCCTTTTCTCTAGCAGCCATTTGAATATCTCTTTGTTCCTTGGCCTCTTCCATCTCTTTCTTCTTGCGAGCAATCTCTACACGCTGCTCTTCTCCCTCGACCCTCAGTTCCTCTTCCAATTCGCGTGGATCCTTGAACCCGCCGAGCTCCTGACCAGTAGCCTCTGCGAATGATTCGAGATTCATAGGAACTGCGTCACCAGCCAAGGCACGGTTCACGCGATCGGGATCCAGTCGTTCTTCGCGAATAAATTTCAGCTTAATCTGACGACGAGTCTTGGGTGCGAACATTTTGGAGATGATAAAGAAGTCCGTGCCAAACATACGGAGAGCCTCGTAGAAACGATCTGTCTCCTCGTCACTCCAGGGATCAGACTTCATTTTGAAGAAAGGCACGCGGTCCGTAGGATCGCGTCGACGTTCGTTGATCCAGCTCATCTGGTTGACACGTTTGGTCAAATCGTCATTTTCAGTCACGACCAGGTTTTCGGCGTTTCGCTCAGCCTGAGCTTGGCGATCAATCCGCAAACTGTCTTCGTCCACAACCAGGTTGCCTTCGGCATCGATGCGTAGTCGAGGTCCATTCGCGCTAGGTGCTGGTCGAGGTGTTTCTTCAGTGTTCTCGCCCTCACCTCCATCACCAGCTTCAGTATTCTCGGTCGGCTGATTGCTCAATGTAGCAGGGTCTATACCAGCCCGAATAGCTTCTGCTTCTGCCACTCTCTTTCTGTGCACCTGATCCCAGTCTATAGCGGCCATCTTAGTTTCTCTTTCTGATACTTTGCCCAGACCTCTGTCCTTGGTGAGTTCAAGCATCGTTGTTTCCGCAACATCAATCTCGTGATTTTCTGGATCTTCGATTTCTTCCTGGCCAGTTGGTCCTTCTTGCTGTGGTGACTTTTTCTTTTGGCGAGGTTTTCTTGGCTTGGGAACCGGACGAGGAGCGGGATCTTCTGTCGCGATGGCATTTCCATTTTCGTCATCCACGACTGTTGCCGCCGATTTTGGTTGGCGCTTGGCTCTTGTAGCTCGAGGCTTCTGTGGCTTCGCAGCGGATGTCGTGTTCGAGTCGTTTTCCTGGGCACCTTCCACGGCTTGAGTAGAGTCGTCCGCCTCGCCTGATGGTTCTGTGGTAGTAGCAGTCTTTCTCTGTCTCTTTGCGCGAGGTTTCGAGGCTGTTGCAGGTGTATTGGTGGGTGGCAGCATCTGAGCTACGGGGGCTCGAGGTTGTTCCTGATTATTGATAAGAGTGTTGATCAAGGTGGCTTCAGGGTCAGATGCTTGTGTGGGATGCGCTTGCCGGGAAGTGCCTGGGGGTGAAGGTTGGTGAACAGTAGGTTCGACGGATGGGGCTGCGGGCGGAGGAGTGGGGCGCTTTCGTTTCTGACCAGCCAGCTGGTTGGGAGAAGGCGGACCGTGTATAGGCGACTGCTGAACATGAGAGGAGGCATCATTTGTAGCAGGATTAGGTTGTCGTTGTTCGGGTTGAGTTACAGGTAGAGTAGAAGCGACTAGAGGTTGCGGAGAGGGAGAAGTAATTGGATGGTGGTGCGAGGCATCAGACTGAGCAAGAGATAGAGGTGATGGTTCTACATGGTGTGGCAGAGATGCTGACGGAGGTGGTGTAGGCTGTCTGACGGATTGCTGAGCGACGACATTGGCAGGCTGAGTTGTTGGTGCTTGCTGAGTTGCGGGAGGGGTAGGTAGAGGAGCAGTCGAAACAGAGCGCTCAGTCTGGGCTGAAGATGCTTCTGGTTGTGCAGCGCCAGCAGCAGTATCGGGGGCAGTCGGGGTTTCAGATGCGGGAGCAGAAGTAGATTGCGCAAGTTGAGGGGACTGAGAGGGCTGAGTGGCAGCGGCGGGTTGAGAAGCAGCAGGGCGACGACGGGCGACAGCAGCTTTGGGAGCGAGCTTCTTGCCCTTGTCTGGCAGACGCGTTAGTGAGGGGCGTCGCGATTTTGTCTAAATGGGATGCCGCACTGATTGCTGAACTGGTCAAGGGCGCCATTTTGGCTAGGCGCACATTTCCTGCAGAGGTCTTTTGTCCACGTCGACGAGCGGTTGTGGCGATTGGCGGTACTTGATGGTCGTCGGGTCGCAGAAAAAAATGTCTCGAATCGAGGGAAGAAGAAACAACCTTGTTGGAAAGTCCAAGTTCTGACAGAGCGCCAAACGCGGAAAGTGCCAAGGCCCGTCTTCGACGCAACATTCGACTTGTCGAAGTTACTCCCTCCCTCTCTCGCCGACTCCAGCCTTCACTCGTCTCGAGCCTTCTGCTGCCACGCCACCACGACAGCTAAAGCGTCGCCATCTTCGCCGCGCACCAGCTGTTCGTGACATGACGTTCTCCGCCTCGACCAACCTCTCTGTCCACTCGCACAAGCCCACCATGGACGACCGTAAGAGATCCATCCAGCCCGACTCGGACGACATCTATCCCAGCAAGCGCCACCAGACCACCCAGAATGCGCCCCAGATGAGGATGGACTCCGAGAAGGAGAAGGATGTCGAGGTGAGTCTTGTCTTTCTGTCGTCCAACCTCCACGTGACTCTCTCGATTGACACTGTCAACAGTCGTTCCAGAAAGACGCCATCCTCCGCCAGATGAAGGAATACAAGCGCGAAAAGACCCTCTACGAGTCCCAAGTCCAAGACCTGTCCAAGCGCTCCCAATACCATGACGATCACCTGCGCATTGTCGACTCATGGTTCACCCAGGTTAATACACCCCCGACATCCCCCCATAACACGAACCTCGACACTGACGCCGCCGATCCTATAGTTACTCGACGAAATCAGAATTTTGGTTGGCGACCTCGTCTCAGATCAAGAACCCGAGGCTGGTGAACTCTTCCGCTCGTCTTTGCTCTTCGATGAACACTCTCAATTCGAATCCCATCTCAAAAATCGCTCTGCCAAAATCAAAGCTGCCATCAAGGATGTTTTTGGCAGACTGCCTGCTGCCGAGCCAGAAGTCAGAAGTCTTCAGGAAAGGCTAGCGGCCCTCTTGGCCACCGAGAAGGCTCATGTTATTGAGAGCCAGAGAATTATTGGTGAGCGCGACCAATTGTCAGAACGCTTGGAACAGGCATCCTATCGTTACCTTCTCGCCGAAAAGAAACTTGATCGTGTAAAGAGCGCTCAAGTCCAGAAGCTCGAGCGTCAGGCAACAATGGGCGGAACCTCTGAGTCCAGCTCTACTTCAGAAAAGAAATCTGCCAAGAGTGACGCTGTCGAAACAAACGGCGACGTCGACAGTGCTGTTCACGCAGCCGCAGAGACCGCGCGCAGAGAGGCGCTCGCTGCATCCGAAAAGCGCAAACTTCAGACGGAACAACTTGAGGCAGAGAACAAACAACTAACCGAAGAACTATCCTCTGCCAAGGTCCGACTCACTTCGCTATCTGATGAGGACTATGCTAAAACCGATCTATACAAATTGCTAAAATCCCAGCACGAAGATGTGATCAAGCGTGTCAACGACCTGGAAGCTACTAATTTGCAACTTCGCGAGGAGGCTCAGAGACTACAGGCCGAGAGAACGTCCTATCGCAACAACATGGAAGAGGAGTCACAAACAAATGCCACCGACCTTGAGAGTCAATTAGCACGCGCCGAGTCTGATTTGGCCCGCATTCGCAACGCAAGAGATGAACTTTCAGCTGAGCTTTCTGTCCGCAAAGGATCACAAGAGCAGAGTCAAGTGGCTTCGGATTCGATCAAGGAGTTGGCAGCTGCTAGGGAGACACGTATCGCTGCACTGGAATCCGAGGTGGAACGTCTCAAACTACAAATTGGAGAGAGCACTGCGGCTACTACTGACGAGACTCTGGAAGCCATGTCAATCGAAGAGCTGAGATCCAAGCTAAAGACACTCGAAAACCAACACCTACTGCTCAACAACGAGTTGCCTTCTATGGAAGCAGCATGGAAGAAGACCAAAAGCCTGGCAGAAAGAAAAGTGGCCGAGATCATTGAATGGGAAGAACAGCGTACGCGCATCAATGCTGAAAAGGCAAAGGCTGATCAGAAGTACTTCGCTGCAATGAAGGCCAAGGAGGCTCGCGAGAACGAACTACGAACTCTCAAAGCACAGAACGCAAAGAGTTCTGAAATCGTGACACAACTGAAGGACGCCGAGAACAACAGCAGATCACTGATTATCAATCTGGAGAAGCAAATTTCCGAGTCCAAGGAATCATTAACTTCTCTTTCTCAGCAAAACCGAACAATGCAACAAAAACTTAGCGAAGGAAACATAACTCTGGAGAAACTGCGCACACAAATCACGGACATGAAGAAATTGGTTGTTTCGAAGGATGCTGCTTCATCAGCCGCAGCATCAGCGAAGCGACAGGCTGAGGTTGAGCTTGAAGAAGTCAAGGTCCGCTTGGAAGATACCAAGAAATCTCTTGAAAGCATGAAGAGAAAAGGCTCTGGACGGGAGTCTGAATCGGATGACTGGCGTGTAAGTACAGCCGTTCAATGCTTGAACAAACATAGACTGACGACAAGCAGAAAATCGCCATCTGTCCTGTTTGTAATTCGAATCTGCGCAACACCGTCCTCAAACTATGCAGCCACACTTTCTGCCAAGGCTGTGTACAGAATCTTATCGCCAACCGCTCAAGAAAATGCCCATCCTGTGGTAAAGCATTCGGGCATGCAGATCACATGCCCATTGTCCTGGCTTGAGCAACTGCTCTAAACTCTGCCACACTAAAACATCATTCATCGACTTTTAAGGACCCTTCTCCCATTCTACGATACCCTGCTTTTTCTTTGGTTGCTCCATTGCTATTTGCTTTTGGAGAGCGACCTTTTGTGTTCCTGGGATAGACATGTCGAAACTTCGTTCAGCAAGAGTCACACAAACTTATAAGGCTGGTCGATTTCGCGTTTGCTCTCAACACTCTTTTCGTGTCAATTAACGCAACATGAAGATCTGGACGCACGCTAATTGCTGTGACTCGTCCACACCACAGAACAGGCAGCAGCTTCAACAATGATCGAACACCCTTGGATAATTTGAGCCTGACGCGTCGCTTTCACTCAAATCATCTCATATCATATGTCGGTTTGAGGAATGAATCTGAACGCACACAATTGAACGCTTGGCCTGTCGCCTCTACTGTGACACCATATGCTGCCATGCTCTTGAATGAGCTGTATCGCCATCCCTGGTTCAGTATGGTGGGGTTCATTCATACGAAAGAAAGAGGCTCCAGCGCTGAGTAGGCCGGGTGCGACGAGAGAAAAGAATAGCTTTAGCTTAGCACATGAAGTACTCAGAGGCACCGACTCTGACTTCAACTCAAGAACCAAAAAGCGAGATTAAAACCTTTACCAATCACTTCGTTGTTGACGTGCTTCTTGTGTCGTGTCAGACAGTTTTAGATCATTGTGGTTGACATCTCTATGTTTGGCGGTCATGTCTATTTACACTTCCCTCTTCTACGAGAAATTGCCAGCCAGAATGGCTAAGAACGCAGAGGGCATGAAGGATGAATAAAGGGAAGGATGTCTCGAATGGCAAGGGCGAACCAGGCACTGCGGAGGCGGGCCGTCCCTCTGGTCGATCTCCGAATGACGCGCCGGCATCAATCTTTCAATTTCAGAAAAGAGAACCTTGCTTCTCAAACAGGAATCATTACACATCAACATGGGCAAATCAAAGCGCCGCAAGCTGCAAGAACGTAAAGAACATAATGAGAAATCAAACAATGGACGCTCGAAGTTCAACGTCCGAGACGGACCCTCGCGACCGAAACACCAGCAGTCGAAATCGCAACAGCATGCCAAACCCGGTACAGACAAAAAGACTACTCCTTCTACGCAAAAGCAACAGCAACACCAAGAACCGATTATCCCTTTCGACGCCCTCGATCGCATCCTGATTATTGGCGACGGCGACCTGAGTTTTAGCAGGAGTCTGGTAGACACACATGGATGCGCTGCACTACTAGCCACAACCTACGACACCGAGGCCGAATTGCTAGAGAAATACCCACAAGCACAAGAGAATAAAGATGCGATTGAGGCAGAAGAGCAGAGGGTACTACACGGTGTGGATGCGACGAAGTTATCGCAGAAAGAAGTCAAGAAACAAGCTGGGGGCTGGGAGAGAGTATTGTTCAATTTCCCGCATGTCGGAGGGAAGAGCACGGATGTGAATAGGCAGGTTAGATATAATCAAGGTATGTTTGTCATGTTGCACCGAACTCTGGTCTTGCTTCAGAGCTGATTTTTGGGGGTCTAGAAATGCTCGTGTCTTTCTTCAAAGCTATAAAGCCTTTGTTGGCTCCTCATGGCACTGTCATTGTTACGCTGTTCGAAGGCGAACCTTACACTCTCTGGAATATCCGCGATCTGGCTCGTCACTCTGGTTTGGAGGTCCAACGTAGTTTCCGCTTCCAGGCTGATGCTTATCCGGGATATTCTCATGCGCGTACTCTGGGCAACATCGAAGGAGGCGGTGGTTGGAAGGGTGAGGAGAGACTGTCAAGAAGCTATGTATTCCAGCACAAGGGTGCGGGAGATGTAGTACAGAAGCAACAGGCCAAGACAAACAAGAGAAAGAAGACGGAGGAGAGCGATGATGAAGACAGTGATGAGGACTGATTGGGTGGAGTGGATATGATTATTGTCGTCTATATTGTTCGATACCCCTGGGCGTAGACATCACGCCATTTCTTTGCATGTCTTCAGCACGATGGATCTGAAGAGCGGCAAGTCTGCATGTACGATGCGCTGCACTTAAAAGCCGATTGCATGTTTGACCGCTTGCATGGTCAACTCAGCCGACTTCCTTGCCTTCTCAGCTCCAGTCTGTGCTGCTTCTTCGATGATCTTTCCATCACCGCCAACAATCTCCTCGAACCTTGCTCGAATAGGTGCCAGATGACCATCCACAACCTCGGCAACCTTCTCCTTCAATGCCTTGAGACTCAATCCCTCAAACTCCTTGGCATAATCCGCAGGACTGGCTGCACCGTGATTTGAGCTGTCGAGGTTGAAGGCAATCTCAATGAGATTTGAAACTCCAGGTCGAGCTGAGGGATCGTATGTCACACCTTCGATGCTGTCGGTCAGAGCCACACGCAGTTTCTTCGAAATGGTGGAAGATGAATCTGTGATTAAAATGCGTGACTTGGGATTTGGTGCTGATTTTGACATTTTTTGCGTTGGTCGGTCGAGAGCCATCACGCGTTTTGCGGGAGCTGCGGCTCTACGTTAGTCATTTTACCCACGGCACTTTCACGGAACAAAGTGTCCTCAATATTAAACGAGGCTTACAAAGTAGTGTCTCTGGCTGTACGAGAATCTTACTGCCAGCTAGGTGGTTAAAGCCAGCAGCACACTCTCGTGCAAATTCGAGATGTTGAGACTGGTCATGGCCGACGGGCACGTGTGTAGCTCTGTGTATGAGGATATCTGCTGCTTGGAGGACCGGGTACGAGAAGAGGCCGAGCTTCAACTTTGTCTTGGTCGAAGGATCTAAGGGGTTGGCGTTCTCATCTAAATCGAGCTTGCTCTTTGAGAATGTTAGGACAAATCCGGAACAAGAAAAGGCTGATCAGAGAGAAAAGACTAGAGCGGTGGGAAGAAGGAAAATTGACAGAAAATACAAACCTTCCACTGTGTCATTCTTGAGAGATAACCCATGGATGCTGAACAGCTCAATATCCACATGAGTTCAGAATGAGCGGGTACCTACTCTTTCCATCAGCCCAAGGCTCTCCTACACGATTTCACTTGTGATTGATTGATCCTACATCGCTCTGGAAAAAGATAGTGCATTTTTGAGGATCTAGTCCTACGGCAAGAAGAGCAGCTAGCATCTCTCGCTTGGACGTTCTCAATGCATCAGGGTTCTGATGCACTGTAATAGCATGAAGATCTACCACCGAGTAGATCAGAGATGTGTTGGAAGAGGCTTCGTTCTGTAACTTGACCCATTGCTGCATAGCACCCAGATAGTTGCCGAGATGTGGTACTCCAGTAGGCTGAATACCAGAAAAAATGACTCTGGGCGATGGTGAAGCTTCAGCACTGTAGAAGCGTGTCAGTACTCGCTTTGCGCTACTCTGCTTTACAGAGCGCGTGCATACTGCACTACACAATCTTGACGACATTGGATATATAGAAAGCATGAAACTCTTGAAACTCTTCAGACAGAAGCACTTTCGCATCGCGGCCATATCGGCTCTACCGGTCAAACTTCGGTCAGCATGTGCTAATCATCGGGGTCGGGCAGATCGGCTCCGGCTTGGGCTGGGCAAGGGCCTTTCGGAGGAGCAGCGTCAGCGGCTGGACGCGCAACTCCGCCAGTCAACGCAGTCGTTGCTGCCGAAGCCTCTATACCACAGTCACAGAACAAACAATCTTCATTCGACCTTATCCCCGTCCGCGCACCCGGATCTAGCTGGATCAGCCTCTCTCGCAGATCGAACACAAACAAATAACCGCCTGTCAAGCCAGCTCCAACCATGTCGTGGGCCGGCTTCAAGAAGAACGTCAACCGGGCTGCCACCCAGGTCATGGTCAAGACCGGCCATGTCGAGCAGACCCACGACCGCAGCTACGAAGTCGAAGAACGCCGTTACAGAGTCATGGAAAACGCCGCCACCCGTCTTCAGAAGGAATCAAAGGGTTACCTGGACAGCTTGCGCGCAATGACTGCCTCGCAGATGCGCATTGCAGAAACAATCGATGCTTTCTACGGTGATGCCGGCGCCAATGATGGTGTCTCTCGCAGCTACAAGCAGGCTGTTGAAGATTTGGATGCAGAGACTATCAAGGCTTTGGATGGTCCTTTCCGTGCTACTGTCCTGGATCCTATCAACCGCTTCTGCGCATACTTCCCCGACATCAACGAGTGTAAGTCTTGGCTCCTCTGGCATTCTTGCCCCAGAAACTAATCACTTCCCTCCAAACACAGGCATAAAGAAGCGCAACCACAAACTCCTTGACTACGACCGCGTGCGCGCCCAAGTGAAACGCCTAACCGAAAAGCCCGACAAGGACGTAACCAAACTGCCCCGCACCGAAAAGGAAGCAGAGATGCTCAAGGCCGCCTACGAACAACTCAACGAACAACTTTTCAACGACTTGCCTCAACTCATCGAATTGCGTGTTCCTTACTTGGATCCTTCTTTCGAGGCTCTCGTCAAGATCCAGTTGCGCTTCTGTGCTGAGGCTTATTCAAGAATGGCGCAAGTGCAGCAGTACTTGGATCCTGATACTAGAGATCAGTACGCCAATGGTAATCTGGATGCTAGGGTTGAGCAGGTCTTGCAGGAGATTCGTGAGCTGAGCATTGCTGGCACTGTTTAAGCTTGTCTTCGCTCACACAGCTCGTTGTTCGACTGACGACTGTTCGCTTTGTCAGTCAAGTGGGGTTTGGGCGATGCAGAGGTCCTGACGTCCAGGCTAGGCGCGAGAGAAAAAGACAGAGTATCAGAGGACGGGGATTAATCATCACTGGCATAATGATGTGGGAGAGGAGCACATCTGGCGTTTATTTTTGTTTTCAAGATTTTTCATTCTCTTTTCCGAGATCCAGTCCTCTGTAGACCATGGATTCTTTCTTTTGGGGGGATGAGTTACTATGTGGATAGAGTAAAGAAAGCCAAAGCATTTTAAGTAACAGTATTTCCCTGCCCGTTGCTCCAAAAGGCAGCTTCTTCTCCATCTTTTCATCATTCGTCAAGATGTACTCAGTGTCTGACTACAGTGTCCTGTGTCTACTCGAGTCCAGCTTGTCCATGGCGAATGCTGACGGACGTGCTATCTTTCGCTGCTTGCACGCTCCCCTCTCCGGTCTCTTGTGGTTTCTCGAGACTGTTTCGGAGTATCGCTGCTGTCGTTGCTGATTTATGCGATAGATCAGACAGTCTCAAAGCTTATTTGTGTGTGTATAGTAAAGGCGTGATTGTGACCATTTACTCAAGCATAATGGGCTGGGCGTCCTCTCCTTGAACGGCGGTGTCTCCGTCGGCAGGATTAGTGGAGATGGCGTTGTGAACTTGCACTCCATTGCTGTGTCCATTTTGCATCTGCTGCATCTCGAGCTCAGAAGGCTGCACTTGAGGAACACCCAAGCCGTTAGGCTGCAAGAATGTCTGCAGAGGGTAGATAGGTCCATCGAAGTTTTCACCATCGAACATGACGAAGTTTTGGATGGGTTGCTCGCGCTTGCCGAGCACATTGATGACGTCCTCTGCCAGCCTGCCACCAACGAACGCAGCAGTTGGTACTATCTCGCTGCCGATGTTATGCAAGAAGCTGCGGAGGAACTCGGCTGTGAGAGTCTCAGCTGGCATTTGGAGCTCCTTAAGCTTGTTTGTGGCCATGCGAGTGAATTCGGCCAGATCGCTCTTAGAGTTCTGTTCAGGTAGGTGATGGTGATTGCGCTCAAAGTCCCAGAGCGCGCGCAGACAAGGCAGTAGAGGTGTAACGGATCTCATCTTACGGCGATTGCGAATGAAGTCGTCGGGCAAAGGTGAAGTGTTAGCTAGAAGTAGCGGGGAGTAGATCTCACGCTTTGTGACGGTCTCGATGTTCTTGCCGTTTTGCTTCTTGGTCGAAACTCCAATGATACTGCGGGTTGCAGTTTCCTGTTTAATAACGGCAGGCATGTTCGAAGTCTCGCGTTCAATGATGTAGTCGTGCAAAATCAGATCGGCAAAGATAAAACCGTAGAAGCCATGGATACCAGAAGCGTAAAATGGACGGTTAACAAGACGACATGCGGCGTTGATGGTAGACATAGTTTCCAGATTTTGGTCGCATGCGATGACGAGTTGAAATGGCGCATAGTATGTCTGATCCTTGGTCAAGATGTTGCTGCTGTCGGTTCTGACAGCGACTCTGGGGTTTAGCTCTTGGAGGCGCTCTGCGGCAGCTTCTGCTCGCTGTCGGAAGATGTTAGCTGGAATCCGAAACCATCAACAGAACAAGAACCACGCACGTTACGGCCGATGTCCTCCTCGCGGACAAAGTACTGAGCACCCAGGTCATCTTCAGTCACTTGCTCGCTGTCTACGATGGTCAAGGAGCCAATGCCGTTCAGAATGAGGTTCTTGGCAATTTCTGTACCCAGAGCCTTGACCGAGATGAGTAGTATGTTCGCAGAGCGCATTCTACACATGGAGGATCAGTATACTCTTGCATGTATGCAAGGGAAGCAGTGCTCACCTCTCCTGAGCCTGTACACCCCAGAGACGGATTTGGCGATCATAGAGAGCAATTTCATCTGTATTTTATGAGTAATCAATTGAAGACATTTGAGTATACAGATGAGGGAATCTTACCAGCGCTCATGGCTTGTGCCTGAGCGATGGCAGCGACAGTCTCGGTGGCTGCATCGTGGTCTTGTGGTGCTCCATTGGTCTGATCCACTGCCAACTGTTAGGATTGCGCAAACCAAGGCTTACCAACATCCAGATCTTCCACGACTTACTGATGTCGCCGTTTGTAGGCAAAGCAGTTTCATTGACAGACATTTTGATGAGATGAGAGCCTTCTCTGGCCAGAGATCGTTTGATGTTGCGAGATAGGTCTCTTTGCAAGTGGGTGATGAATGGTTTCAAGTAGAAAAGATCAAAAAAGTACAAAGAATAGAAGGATTAGGCAGCGAGTGAAAGTCGTTTGCGTTGTGAACGGATGGGTTGGCGGCTTCGAGAAAGTGATGGGTCCCTGCAGAAGTTCAATCTTGAGATACAGACCGTCGCAACAACCCCAGTATCGAGAATCAAGATTGCGCAAAGTAGGAAGTGAAACAAAGAGTAGACAAAATTGATGATGGATCAAGAGGTGATAATGTAAAGTTGGTCAAAAAAGTAAAAGCATCCAGAGTCCAAACCTGGTCGGCGGAAGCGCGCAAGCCGCGGTCATGGATGTACATGGTCCGTGCTTTCTGGGCACATTCGCGACCCTGATGAACACCTGTGTACTATAGGTAGCTTGTTGTCGACTTTGAATACCATTCTCAGCACAAAACAAATTCATAATGGACGCAATCATCGAGTCCGGTCGCAAGATCTGGGAGGGCGAAATCGTAAGACCCGCATCCTTCGAAGAGCAGGATGAAAGCTAACAGCTCCCAGGACTTTGAGGGTCAACGTCTGGTCGAGATGTTCAGTACCACAATCTTGACCACTGCTGGAGTATGACTTTCCAATCTTGCAATCACATCCAGCCTAATTGCCTATCATCTGCACCTGATCTTACTATCAGCCTCATTGCACGCTGCACTCGACTCGTATATATCACACGGAGCTGACCCGACTTTAGATCATCGGTTTCATGGTCGGCTTCGCAACTCAAAACATTCAATATACGCTCTGGATTCTATTGGCTGGAGCCGCTCTCGCATTCGTCGTATGTGTGCCGCCGTGGCCCTTCTACAACAGCGATCCTGTCAAGTGGCTGCCTGCAAAGAAGTCTGGTGCTGTTTCCGACATAAATATCACAGTCGACGGGAAGAAAATACAATAGATCTCACACCTCTCTCAACATGGCTTTGTAGAGCCCATCCTAGTTGGTTCTCCCCCGTGTGCAGATACCTGTCGCATTTAGCTGTGGAAATGCACAATGGTATCTGAACCAGGGAGACATCCAAAGAAAGTCAGCAAGCATGGGTGTTCAGGCGTTTGTGGAATGTACTAGGGCATTATGGGATCATAAATATGGCGTTTTTTGCCTTTCATTAAGTGGGCGCAACAACAAGTCAATGCGCAAAGTTGCAATGCTATCTCTTTTTGGTCGTGTGATGGTTGGCTTAACGCATCGATCATGTATGTTCCTCCCTCCATCTGGGGTGCTGCTCTTTGTTGGGTATATTGTGATGTGAAGCAGGTGGGAATCGCGGGAAGTCGACGCTGGAATGCATGCGAGCATGGTGAAGCAAGGGTGGGTAATCGGTCGAAGTGGCGAGAGCAATGATTTATCGGCCGTACTTTTGGAACTCCCAATCTCTGTTGTCGAGAGGGCAGACTTGACGGGTCTTGAGCCAGCGTGAGATGCAGTGGAAGTGGAAGGCGTGCTTGCGTAAAGTTAGTACAGATGATGATTGTTCGAGATGCGGTCGCTCACGTTACAGATGCCCCAGGCTACGGTACATTCCTCGCTGGTAGCGGATGCCTGGTTGGCTTGACAGTCGATGCCTTGTATTGTGGTCAGTGTCGTGTGCGAGAGCGGTCTGACGGGGAGCAAGCATACACAAGTCCATGATGTGGTTACGGCAGATGGCGCAGTTGTCGACGACAATGTCCCAGGCCCAGAGAGCAACGGCGTTCCACTAATGATGAGCAAATCAGTCATTATCCTTCTGAATCCACTGCAGCGTGTGTCTGCACCTTCTTGACTTCGAAGCGCTTCTTTCCAGAATCGGCAGCAGTGTCGGCCTTGGAGGTCTTGGTCTTGGGAGGGGCGTCGGTCATCTCTACGTCGGCCATGTTTGCTGAGAGGTTGCGCGACAGAAGCACAAGTGTTCCGGTGATCTAGAAGAGAAGACGGAAGTGTTGGGCGCCGTGAGAATATAAGAGTGAATGCAGCTGTGAATGTTTGATGATAGCAAGCGTAGGCAGCTGCTGCCACCACCGTGAAACGCCGAAGGGAAGCTCGGGCGCTTTGAGCCGAACACGCTTGCGTCAGATCAGATTGAGATTAGATCCGCTCGCCGTCTTTGATTGGTGCGATTAGCCACGCTGGGCGCCATCGACACAACGACGGCCTTCACGTGCGTGCCCATTGCGCCCGCGCCCAACTCATTCATTCTCATTCTCCTTGTCCCAGCAACTTCCAGAAAGACTCCTACTACACGCCTGCCGCCCGCCTTCTGTCGTCTCTAGACTTCCGATCACTCGCACTCCGGCACTCATTGGCATCTCGCACGACATCATCCTCCTCGGGCTTACGCGCCGTTCATATCTCCCTATTCGACCAAGTTGCAATCTCGCCTTGCCGACTGGCCATGTCTACAGTAATCGCTGCCCCCTTCCAACAACCTTCGACCTTTGGTTCCCAATATCACAACATGTCAAGCAGCCCTACACAACCTACCGCTCAGCGCAACAACAGACCGCCGCGTACCCGCAACGTCAACATCCACAATGACGCTCAGAACACCCAATCCGACTCGGGGCTTCCCTCGCAAGCTACCACTCCTAGGCCGAAGAAGAACAGACCAAGACAGAACGACAACCGCGCTGCTTCCAACAGTGATGTCCCCAAGTCCACAAACCACAGGTCCAAGCCCTCTCACAAATCTCCCACCGCTACTCCTGCGAAACCCGCTGCTTATGCTGGTCCTACCTTCCACGCTTCTCCTGCCGCCTCAAATCTGCCAATGCCCAAGTTTGCTTCCAAGTCAGTACCACCTGTCACAACAAGCAATTCTCTGCAAGCCAAACTCGATGCCGAATCCACAAAGCTCAATGCTCCTTCGCCGTCATTCGACAACGCTGCCCCACAACCTCTGGCAAGGGAAAGATCCCCACTCGACATTTTCTTCAATGCCGACAGGCAGGAGCGAGCCGTCAAGAGTTCGCCTTTGGCTCAGAGACGTGCAACGCCGCCGGAAGCAAAGGGCATGTTTAACCTAGACATTGACTCTTCTAGCAGCCCTGCTCCCAATCGTAATCAGGCCGAACTCGACAGGCAGGCTTATACCCAATCGCTGAAGAACTTCTTGAACTTGCAGCCCTCCACCACTTCCCCTGCTCAACCCCGTGCTCAGCCGGACCCTGCTTTCCAGACACCCCAACAGCAGCGCACTCTTGACGCTGACCCTTCTTTGCACTACGGAAATCGCAGTCTGACACCGCTTTTCCATGCTGCTCGCACCCCTTCTTCGCCTCAGACCAACATGAACCTTACTCCCAAGCGCGAGCCTTCTGGTCATGCGCAGCAGCCTTTTGATCCCCGTGCCTACCTCGAGTCTCAGTCACCGTTCATCTCGCGTCC
Organism: Aureobasidium melanogenum CBS 110374; assembly: GCF_000721775.1. Classification (NCBI taxonomy): domain Eukaryota; kingdom Fungi; phylum Ascomycota; class Dothideomycetes; order Dothideales; family Saccotheciaceae; genus Aureobasidium; species Aureobasidium melanogenum. The sequence continues at coordinate 1,248,900 of NW_024470054.1, read as the reverse complement.
ATACAGTTCTACAGCTTCGCCTCAGCAGCATCATTATCAGCCTCAGCCTTATCATAGCCCTGCGCAGTATACTGGCCCTCACCGACCTCAGCCACCTCCTCCCCAACGTCCAGTCGAACCTGGTCATTCACCTGATGTTAAGGGTATGGAGGCCAAGCTCAAGGGCATGCTCAAACTTACCTAATTTTCTCCCTCTGGATTCTCATTTGCCTGGCGTGGTCAAGCTTTTGCAACCTTCGAGCGGCGCTTTTCTGCTCTCTACTTCTCCCTGTCCACTTGTCGATTAGTAGTCGAGTGGTTCTACCTGGCATTTACAACTTCTGGTCTGGTCACATCGAGACTTTCGGTTATATTCGGTCTTGTCTTTTCCGCTAGCCACTGGTTTCATTGACGTCTGGCACGTTGGCATTCATGTTCTCCCGGATGTCTTGCAGCAGATGGTAGCATTGGCATGGGACTAAGAGCGCATGGAGTTTTCGCATTCGTCTTTCTACGGGCAACGAATCTTCAGGTACTTTGGCAATTTTTGGAATATTTTGGCGTTTTTCTATATCGTTTCTGCTTTTTCTTGTTCTTTGTTCGCTTTGCTTCCTCTGGCTCTTCGCTTTACGAACGGGAAGGAGTTGCATTTCTGGGGCATCTGCGGCGTTTTATGGGAAGGAAACAAGGGAACAGACAAGGAACCCAGATCAGGAGGCAGGCGCGATCTATCCGATTCTTACGTTTTTTGGTAGGTTGTGCGACGATACCCCTCTTGCTGCTCTTTGCTTTGCGTTTTTGTGTTTTTCCTTCTCTCTGCCGTTCCTTTGAGATCTATTAGTCTTTTCTTTCTTGGTTTGATCAGAAAAAACAACAAAAAAATCATACTTTTCCTGAGAGCTCTTGAAGATGTTGGTCTTTTGGATCAGCTTGAGCTCTTGGTTTAACATTTCTTTGCTTTCCTTTTGCATACGATTTTGTTCATGTTTGCAGCATCTTCGGGTTGATGTTCAATATACATCCTTTCAATAGTAGCCGCAAAGCTCATGTCGCTGGCAATGTATACAGTTGTGCACAGTAGGTAAGTGTCAGTTAGCCGACTGCATAGGGACGCAACATCGGTCAGACAAGAAACTTCTTTGATCAGACGTAAGAAGCCGAGCACGTTCAACCCAAAGGTAGATCACAACATTACTTCACCTAATCTTTCATTCCAATTATACCAACATACCACTCGTCCCTCCAGTCCTCCAAACCCCTCGCGTACAGCGATACTCGGAACTAAAAGCGACACTGGATAGCAAATATTATGGACGAAAAATGGTTCAAACCTGCGACCTCCCAATTCTAACGAACGTGTTAATAACGGATGGGTGAGCAATTAAAGAGAGTGACTAAGAGTCGAGTATGCTATTACTACACCACTACGGCTGTTTTTTGTTTGTCTAACAGGTATTAAACATTGTAGCACATAAGGGTTGGTGGAAGGGGGAGGTTGGCTGTGGGAAGCGAGCTTGAATGAGGGACTTTATGTCAGGTAGCACCACCACGGTATCGTAAACCCAGAAAGAGCTTGCAGTATCTGGATTTTGATTTTTCTGAGCACAACCTCGGACATTGACGAAAGATACCAGAATCAAACATTTCTGGACCTAAGAAGCCTTCGCAACATCCGTAGCACTGGCCACTGCAGGCTCGACTGGCGGAGTAGTCTGAGTCGAATGCCTCTTAGTCCTCCTGTTGCCAATCCTACTCTCATGCGGTCTGATGCTCTGTCTCTGCTCCAAGAGACTGACAGCGCTAGGATCGGTCCTCAATCTGACATCATCGCCTGGAGCTTCTGAAGGTGTGGCAGCTGCGCCGATGACTCCAGGACAGATAATGCTGTTTGGGAGAAGGGTTGCTGCGACGAAGGCGAAGGAGGCGGAATCGAAGGCTGAGATGCGGGCGTTGCCGATCGCTGAGATGGAGGTGCCGGTAAGGTCTTGACGTTTCGAGAGGCAGGAGGCGTTGGAGAGGGAGAGGACCGAGAGGAAAGTGGTTGTGAACAGACTGAGATGCATGATAGATTAAATTTTATGTCCTTCTTGGGTCTGAAAAGCAAGGGTGAAGAACAGAAGGAAAGGAGAACAAAAGGAGGAGGGAAGGTGATATTTAAGCTAAAGTCACAAACGCGAGGTAAGTGCTACACAGACATTCTTGGAGGGTTGAGAAATCAGTCGACGTCTCAAGCGCAAGTTCGTAGTTGATCTACATGTATGGTTGAGGTAGACTTCACGTCAAGGAAGTCACGAAGCCATAAAGTTGATTCGTAAGCGGTGGTGTGAGATGTTGTGGTTGAAATTTGAGAAAGAACCACCTCTGTCGTACTTCTTTCTAGATTAATCACAAGTCTTGCGGCAGTGAGGCTTCCAAATTGGTATGTACATTCATCTTATTTCGTATTGTCCGTACAGATAGCACTATCAACATTGGCAAGACCTTTCTTGCAACAATCAACAGAGCATCAAGGATGTTTCTCGAAACAACCTCATCCTACAAAGTCAACCCCCACCTCCACATTCGAAGGTCCAATACATCACAATGAGTCCATTCTTCGGGATCAAACGACATAGTTGACGAACAATCAACAAGCCATTTCTCAACGTCTGTGTGGTGGCTGGGGTGGCTGCGAACCTCTAAATAATGCCATGCCTCCACTTCCTCCATGTACGCCTCTTCCTCGGCGTTCGCTGGGGTACAACTCACCCGTTCCTCTGGTCTGATGGTTTGTAGTGCTCATGTCTTCTGAACGTGCAGGCTCTTGTTCTTGTGCGTATGTGATTGATTGGATGAATTCTGTTCCATCTCCAACGAAGTGTCTTGTGACTGTGAATTCAAAATCACCATCTCTGTGAAATGCAGAAGTGTCAGCTGCAGATTGAGCGGAACGAGGATAGCGAGGGCGTGTAGTTGGGTGAGTGTTGCGGCGCTCTTCGTCCGAGGCACGTATATAGCGGGCACTCTGATCGCTTCCAAGCTCTGCTCTGGATACAGTCCCAGCGTTTGAGCGTCTTGGATCGTATATATCGCTTTGCCTTCTGCGGTGGCGAGACACATGGCTCTCAACCCCAGCACTGGGATGCTGTGAGGAGGAAGATACGGTGTGAACCCTATCGTTCCCATGCGGCCTATATAGCTCTCTTGCGGTGCTTGCAAGGGATGCAGGAGGAGGACCAGCAGGTACACGGCGTGCCCATTCAGAGACACGGCGCTGTACTTCGTTTGGAGATGGATCTGGGTCGCCTCTTGGCCTTGTTGACTGACTCTCTCCATATCTATATCCTGAGATATACTCATAGCCTCTCGTGTATGCAGGAGGTGGAGTGGGTAAGTATCTCTGTGGCAGACTTCCTCGTCTGTTGCGGATGGGCACATCTCCTTGAAGATAGGCGTTTTCGGACCTTCTCCGTGGTGTCTGTGTCATTCTCAGCATTTGTTGCTCTTCACAGCGTGGGCAGTCTCTGTCTTCGGCTTGGTGGAACTGTCTCATTGGATCATCCCAACCGCGACATGCGTACACAGGTCTTCGCCATTCTGCCGTCTGGCACAGCCATTGGACTCGTTCTTCATGGCCACATCTCGTGTAACTGGTTGTAAAACACCTACACATCTTTGTACCAGCAGGTCTGATCAGAAGGAAATTTGAACTTCGGTATCTTGGACGGTGACTTCGGCTTGAGTTTTTGGACTTTGCTTGGGCGATCTGAATGAATTCGAAGTTGACTTGTTGACCACGATTATGTGAAGCCGTTCAATTGGAGTTTGGTTAAACAGAGCTGAATGCTTGTCCGGATCCGTGTGCGATCGTTCTCTTTGCAGTTTTCGAAGTTCTGCTGTTGATGAATTGCTTGTCTTGCCATCGGGGAAGCTGAATCGTTATATACCACTAATCGAACACGTGTAGAAGAGAGCATGCTCAGCAAATGCGTTTTTGAACACCGCATACCCACGGACATCTCTAGCAACAGCGAAAGAAGCAAGTCAGTTTCTTTTGACATTGTTGGCAGTAGTGGTTTTTGGAGGTTCCGTTGTCAGGTGGTTGACATATTGTCTATGCCAACCACCCCTCTTGGTTTCGTGACCGGGTTGTGTGAAGTCATAACGGCGGTCTATACAGGCACAAGCTTATATCTTTGAATTCATGAGCAAGGTATCTGAGGGATGGTTGCACATGATGCGTTTCGAGATGTTTGCTAAAGGCTTTCTTCCAGGCTCTTCATTCTGCCACGTCACTTTTGCTTCGTAGTCAAGAGGTTTTTGTGCTACTTCTTGTTGTTTGGTGCAGAGCGTTCCGAGGGGAGGTTTGTTGAATGCTCCTCGATGGATAATGGGTGGAAGACATGATTAGTAGCCTCCCCGTCTAAAGTCTGTAACTTCCACCGTACTCCGACTACGACCAAGAGCACATTGTAGACTATTAAAAGGCACAATTATTCTAGGAAGCAGAGCGGGTCCACAGAGAGTCGACAATTTGTTGCCTCTCAGTGGATACCATCTCGTTTCCTATTACTACTGTGCATTTTTATAGCTATACGATTCACATGCTTAGTAAATGGTGAGGAGAGGTTTGACGTATACTCGTGCAGACATCAAGGCCGTTTCTGACTTTTCAGTGGTTTTCGGCGCGATAGGGTCGTGATTGTGACTAGTCAAAATCTGCGCTCCTCGACCAGCCATCTAGACCGACCTGTCTGAACTCCACCTCGGCCTCTTGACCAAAATATCCAGCTTCACGCCATGAGCGCATAGTGTTCTTGTCGTAAGGACCATGCGTCTGACCACCATCTCGAGCATCCGCCCAGCGGAACTCAAACATGGCGTTCTCATCTGCTGGTGTGTCTGCAACAGGATCGACCCAATCCTCGCCAGTCTCGCGCTTGTACAGACGTTGTAACAATTCGCGTTCATGGTCGTAAATGTCGGGGTTGTTGCGGCTGAACATGGCATCTGCAGCAGCGGTGATTGCTTCGACGGCAGCTACACGACGCTTCTCGGCTTCGTCCTCCTGGGCGCCTCCTTCCACATCGACATCCATGGCATCTGATTTGGCGGCCAACTTCTTTTGTTTCCACTTGGGCACTTTCTTCTGTTTTGACTTGGGAGCGGCTGCATTGAGGCGTTGTAGAGCTTCGAGAACTGATTCACCCTTGTGCAGATGTGTGATCAGAGTAGAGAGTAGATCCGAAGTCAATAGAGCGTCATCGGCAGCGGTTTGTCTCCTTCGCTCCTCCTCACGCTTCTCTTGTGCGGCTTTGGCTTTTTTCATATCCTTCTTGTTCAAGCCTTCTAGCCAACTGTCGTGAACAGCATCTGGGTCGACTGCTTTGCGAATAAAGTTTCCAGCTTCGTCGAAACGACCTTCTTCGCCTTCTTGTTGCATGTTAAAGGCATCAAGTTTGGGTGCGTGCCTCTTCTTGCTTCCAGCGCCCAGCTCCTCGGCATCCTCGTTCTCTTCGTCCAAGCGATCGCGTTCTTCGTCGCTACCGCTCTCGCTGCTGCTCTCGATACTGGCATCATCGTCGGCACGCGACTTGCCCTTGGGATCGAGAGTGAAGTCGGCGCGAACGTGGCCACCGGACTTGCTCTTATGGACTTGACCTTCAATGTCGTCCATATCCATGAAGCGCACATCTTTCTTGGCCTTCTTGCCTTCTCCTCTTAGCTCTTCATCGTCGTCGCCATCTGCTGTACCTCCTACACCTCCAGTGCCTTCGTCGACGTCGGCAAACATGTCCATCTCATCTTCGTCTTTTGACTTTCCAGATTCTTGACCGCGTTGGTTCCATCCGGCATTTTTCGCGCCTTTTGAGTCGCCGTTTCTTCCTTCCTGCTTTGCGAGTTCAGCCTTTTCGTCTGCTCTGACATCGAAGTTGTCGTCGCTGCTGTCGCTTTCGTAACCATCAAGCTTGACAGCGTTACGTTTGGTCTGCAGGCCGCCTTTGCCGATCTCATCCAGTTCCAAGATGGCATCTTCTTCGGGAGCGTCAGGAGCCAGAGTTGAAGGGTTGCGATGGTCGAAACGCGGCTTTTTGGATTCGGGAGAAATGTATCGATCAGAAGCTTCAGCGGTGCGCTTGGGTCGGACACCTCCAGCGGGGATGGTCTGGTGTCCGCCAGACATGTTGCGACCGCCCGTCATGTCGGATGAAGTTTAGTTGTTCGAAGTGTTTGATGTATGAGTCTGGAGCTGAGCACTTTGTGTTTATGTCGAATCGTGCGTCATGGGTCTGTGCTGGCCGGGCATAGCAGTATCCTATCAATCATAACATGACATTCGTCTATAAACAGGAAAGATGTTATAGCTATAGCAAGACTGTCAATGAGGCTATGAACAGACAATGCCCAGAAGAAATTGTATAAAGTGAGGTGTGGACGTGTGAGTTGGAAACAGATGGAAGTAGGGATTTCGTCATGGCGGGACTCCAGACTTTCACAAGCCAGACACCTTTGGTCTCTGTCAGTCAGTTGACAACAGCGAGACCATCACAGCCATCCACCCAACATGGTATGTTGGTTCCGGACTGTAGCAAGGATTCTGCTGACGTCGCCCTAGTATCGCAACGATCCTCTCGCCATGTACAACCAGGCCATGCTGTCGCGAGGCGGCCGCCCTCGCCGCTTCGACGAGTACTACCGATGCTACCCAGTCCTCATGAAGACGGACCGTCAAGATGTCATTCACGGCGGCAAGGTCTACCTGCCCGCCTCTGCCCTGGACAAGCTCACTCAGCTGCACATCACCTACCCCATGCTCTTCGAGCTCATCAACGGTGCCAAACAGACAAAGACGCATGCTGGTGTCCTCGAATTTACCGCTGAGGAGGGCAAGATCTACCTACCAAACTGGATTATGCGCTCGCTCCTTCTCGACCCTGGCGACCTCCTCCAGATCAAGTCCACCGACTTGCCTCCTGGTTCTTTCATCAAGTTGCAACCCCAAAGCCCGGCCTTCCTCGACATCTCCGACCCCAAGGCCGTCCTCGAAAACGTCTTCCGCAGCTACTCTTGTTTAACAAAAGGCGACATCTTCTCCTTCAGCTACGTAGACCAGATTCACGAAGTCGCCGTTCTAGAAGTAAAACCAGACAAGGACTCCCACTCCATCAGTGTCCAAGAAACAGATCTGAGCGTCGACTTTGCCACGCCCGTCGGCTATGTCGAGCCCGAGCGTAACAGCGGTACCTCGACACCTGCTCAGGTCAAGGCCATGGGCGGTCCCATGCACACCCAAGGAACCATGGCCCAAGCCATCAACTACTCCGCCATTGCCCCGACCAGCACAGACGCAGCCACAGGTCACGCAGCAGCAGCCTCGCACTTCCTCTCTCAAGGCCACCGTCTCGTCCCAAAGAAAGGCAGCAGAACCGCAACTCCCTCATCTACCGGTACATCAACACCAGCCCCTGCAGAAACCGTCGGTATTCCTGGTATGGCAAAACCTCAGCCTCGCAGAAACGGTCCTCAACCTCTACGTCTGGAACCAAACAAGCTCTTCTTCGGCTATGAGGTCAAGCCCAAGCCTGCAAAGAAGGATGAGACCAAGGAAGAACAAAAGAAGCAACACTTTTTCTCTGGTGAAGGTCAGACTCTTAGGAAGAAGAAGTGAACCTCTCTCATGACGGGACTGGACGATCGTTGTTTCCTTCAATGGCGTTTCATTTACGAGGAGTTTACGGTAGCAGCCTTCACACGCATGGCTGGGGTTCAAAGGAGGTTTTCGACTCCACTGCATTTCTGGCGTTCTCGTACTCTTTCACTATTACAACTGACCAGCTGCACAGCTGAATGCAAGCTTTTTATCCCATGATGTTACTTCCATCTAGTCACAATTACCGTTGAATGCTTCTTACCAAGGCAACGTTTGATGATGTCTAGCCAACTCGATCATGGTCAGGGTGATATCCGCGACGACCATTTTGAGCCATCAATGTTCTATTCCTATCTCGAATACGGCCATGATGATACTGTAGTCCTTCCAAGGCGTAGAAACACATTCCATTATCTTGTTGACTCATTGAAATTCTATTTCAACAACATATTTCCGCGATGTGACACAATATGGTAAACCCGCTAGAAATATGCTGGACGCCATGCCTCAACTTTCCCACTCAAAACCTGCTCGTGAACGTCAACCTGCAAACCCACCGAAGAGAAAATGAAAGACGAAGAGAACAAGCCAGAAAAACCAAGAACAAGCTCCGTAATCCCACACAGACTAGTGACACGGGAATTCTTATCACTCCAAGCTTAGATGTCATGTCTCGACAAGTATTGAGGGTAATTAGCTGAATTGCAAAGGACAGGATAATTCATCTAAGCTATTCGAGGGGAACAAGAGATGGACAAGCAAAAGGGAACGAGAAAGTATTTGTCCAGCTTGTATATTTGCTGACCGCTCTAAGCGAGTAGAGAGAAAACTAGAGAGTGCTTCCTGATGAGCTCCTGCCGAAAACGCCATAAATCTTTTCTATCAACGCCTTTCTCCATCATGCGTAACCTATTCACCGGTTTTGCGCTTCTTGCTCGGCGTCTCTTCATCATCACCTGCTGCTTTCGTTGTGTCTGGGGGACTCGTGCCTGCCGAACTAACGCTGCCAACGACCCTGCCACCTCCCTCATCAACGTTCAAGCTTCCATCGTTGACTCCTGTTCCTCCAACATCGCCAAACAAGTCATCTGTATCTGGAAGTCCATTCGCTTGAGTGTAATCCCAGTTGAAGCCAAGATCGTCATTGATACCTTGCGATGGCGCAGAGGTGGTTGGGTAGGTAGATTGTTGAGCCGCAGACGTTGTGTCCAAACCGCCAAAGTACCCATCCTCGGGCTCATTAAGATAACTACTAAGATCAAAATCGCCAGGATTGCCTATGTCTTCAAAGTTGTTGGCAGTGATACCTGGGATCGCGCCTGTCGGGGAGAGTGGTTGCAAGCGCCCTGCAAGGTCGGCAACTTTAGAGTCTTGCTCTTGTTGCAACTTGGCTAGCATATCGAGCTGCGCATTGTTCTGTCGGAGGGCTTCTAGCGATGGCATCGTTGGTGGGTCAGGCATCATAAGAGCATTGTTGGCACCAGGTTGAGCGGCCGTGGCGCCTGCTCCAGTAGCTCCCGATGCTGCTATCATCGAGAGCATATCTTCCCGTTGTTGTGGTGTCAAAGTGCTATTGCTGTTGGCAGCCTGCAAGTGATCCAGTGCACTATTGATATCATAGTTTCCAGCACCGCCGCCATTGTTGGGCGAGTTGCTCGCGTTCACATTGTGAATGAGGTTCATAACGTCGTCATGTTCTGGATATTGGTTTAGCAGATCGGGTGTAGGTGCGTCGTCCTTGATGACAGGAGTGACTGAGGGCCTTTGTGGCTGCTGCTGCTGTTGTTGCTGAGGTCGCGCTTGGGGTGGGCGTGTGCCATATTGTGTTGTGTGTTGTCCTTGTTGTGTGGGGCCAGGACTAGTAGAGGAACGAACAGAGGGAGTGGTATTTGACAAAGGCGAGGCAGAAAGATTTTGCGGCCCAGGGGCGGGTAAAAGCAAAGGTCGTTTTTGGTAGCGTTGCAGCTGTTGATTGTTTGTGTTGCTGACATTGCTCTCGTTCATGTCGCCATCGCCCATGTCGAAGACACTACCTTGTTGCTGGGCTTGCTGCGGCATGGAAGCACTGTTGAGGAAGCTGGCCAGATTAGGTGGACCTGAATGTCCATCCAGGCTGCGGTTGTAGAATGTAGCCAAGAAGGTGAGAATGGCGTTTATCGAGTTCTCGTGCCGATCATGGAGAGCCTGGAACGCAGTTGCCTGGCGATAGAATTGCTCGTTCTGTTCCTTTAATGATGTTATCATCTTGGATATAACACTCTGCTGACGTTGCAATTTCTGTAACTCGGTACGGAAGGTGCCCATGTCCTGTCGCGGGATGGTTGTCATGAGCCCTGTACCTCCGTCGCCGGTGTCAGGCGAGTTCTTATGGTCATCGTCACTGTCGCCTGTCTCACGCTTTTCTTGATCTCGTTTCCTCTTGGAGCTCGAAGATTTGGCGGCAGGTTTTTGAATCAGCCATAGCAGATCAGGTCGACCTCTCTTAAAGTATTCGTGCCAGTACACGCTGGGATCCTTGACTTTTTTCTCGGCTGCTTTCATCGAGTTGGCGTTGAGACCCACCTTCTTGTGGAAACCGTACATGTTGAGCTGGCGTACGAACGAAGCATAGTTGTTATGTTTGAAGAGTTCTGGGATCAGTGTACGTGCAAACTCATCCTCGTCGAGAACAATGAATGAGTTGCCATCATCTGACCAGCGAATCAATTCTGTATTGTTCGACGAATCCAAAAAGCTGCATGTACGTTAGTATGAGCTTTTCTCGAGTGAACATCCGAGTTGGCACACATACCTGCTCAGTTTCTGAACGAATGGCGGAATTTGTTTTCGCTTTGCTTGAGCATCCTTCTTCGCGATGGCAGCCTTCTGATCCAAGTCCTGCTCTTCTTCATGATCCATATCCTCCCATACGCGATCGGTCGGATTGGCGAAATTACTCCATTGGTTCCTTTGAGGCGTGCGAGCGACTTGCTGGTTGGTGTTCCTCCGCACAAGCTGATTTGAAGGATGGACGACAGATTGACCGTAAGCAGGCGCCTGAGTTGTCGGCACTTGCGGAGGATAAAAGTTGGCACTGGGGTTCGTGTTGTTGATCGAGTTGTCGTAGGGAGGGAAATCGGGGAAGGAAGTGTTTGTGTCGTTCGCGAGAGGGTTTCGGTATTGTGCCAGAGGGTCGTTGACGCCGAAGGATCCGTCTTGCATCTGCTGCGAGTATGGAAATGTCGCGTCTTGAGCACTGCCGTCGGCCGCGCGCTTGCGGGAACGTGCTTGGGCCTGCATCTTGTCGTTTGTTTGGCTGAGACGAGTAGTCTCTGGTAGCGGGTAGATGCTGGCTGGTTGGCCGGCGCAAAGGCTGATGAGGGAAAGTGGTAGCGATGCGATTGATATAAGGGTGGATTGCAGAAGTCTAGTCAAGCACGAATGAAATGCCTATCGTCTATGCGAACCAGTGGGCATTGTTGTATGAAGGAAAGTCTTGTGGTCAGGTCAGATCAGGCCTCAGACCAGGGCCGAATGTGAAGACGCGATGAGTCTTTCGTTCGGTCTAACAAGTTTCCGTGTCTCTCTGCGCGCGCGAAGAAAGTTGCGTATGTCTCAGTGCGCGATGTATTGTCAAAGTAGACGCTGATGTCCCAGGTAGTGTACGGTTCTATGTCGATAATGTCAAGTGCAATGGTTGAAAATCTCTTTCTCGTCGTCACTCTTTCCTTTCGGTCATGCTATGCGATTTTCAAACTTGCGGGCAGGCAGGCACGTCACACAGTCGGCAGGAGGTCCAAGCTTTCTCGATTCTCAGGCACCCAAAGACCCTCCGCTTTTCACAATTGTTGCCGAACCTCACCTTTCTCTCGATCACCAGGCTGTTGATTCATCCAATCGCCCGATTCGAGTATTCGTTTCTACCTTCTCTGTGTATGCTGTGTACATGCGACGCCGAAGCTTCTTTCACCTGACGTCTGGTGCTTTACCAGCGTCTTTCTACATGCTGTGTGCTACGACACTCGTCGTCCATTCTTCAATCCTACACATCAGATTCAAAGATACACAATGTCCAACTACTAGTCCATACATGACAGAGCCCACTCCCGACACCTGTATCGTTCGACGTGTCAACAACAGATGAGCCTGTCAAGACGCAATACACGAGTAATGCGGAAGTTGCGGCTCTTTGCCCGGCGGAAAGAATACCCGAGTGACCCTTGAAGCCTGCCATCTTTTGTCGACCTTGTCGCGGCTCTCGGCCTTGCTGTATAGACCCCCGTTGCGTTTATCGAGATATTGTATGTATCGGAAAATGGCTATCAACACTCTTTGTCAGCTCACCAAACACGTGTCTTTGCTATATCTGCCTCATCCACGTGTAAGGTGTCCACGCAAGTTTAGCAAGCTTTACTGTGTCTATATCGTGTTCCTTGGGCCTTGTAGTAACTGCTAGTAAAGAAGCAACATCCAGGATGATACCCTCACATGCATATCTCATTAACATATCACTAAGACTAACCGAAAGGCGAGAAGATGGTCGCTCGGATGAATTGAACGCTAACCGCCAAAAATATTGCACACTGCCGAGGGCTCCCTCTCACAACTCAACTATTCATACGATGCCAGTTTTTGGTGTTTTTTTTTTCTGCCTCGCCCTCGGCCACCGGCGCCATTGAGCTGGAGGCTCGACTATATATAAAGGCTCGTTACTGTACAAGGAGACTTGGTGAATTCAGCAGAGCCTGCTTAGATTTTACTTATGATCTCTTGATATACCACCACGGAGCATCACCACTTCCCCTAGCCCACAGTCATGGCCCCATATACAATAATTCCGCTCCGATCATCTTCAACCGATCTATTGTGTTGAAAAGAGACACTCATCTTCGCAGTCATTCGAAGTTATTCTAGAATCTTCTACAGACTAGATGCCAACTACATGCCAGAATCATTGTATGTCCAGTTGTGGGGCCCAACCGTTGGTCCGCTCAGTGGACAGTACTTCATGATCCCAAGCTTGCCAACGGTGGAATTGAGGGTTCAGAGTGATATGCGATCGCCGATGTCAACAGAAGGGGTCAATTACGCGGCGTGTTGGATTACTCCTTCCGCTGACGCGCATCTACAGTGTTAGCTATGCGAAAAGATAATCTCGATCGAGAACAAATCACTCTCTCTTATCAGCCTTCTCAACTCCTTTGCTTGCTGGTCTGACCAGACACCACAATACCCACAAGAATCCAAGGAGAACGGCCACTCCTGTGCCCACCTCGACGAAACTAGTCTTTGTTTCGTTCAACACAGGTATCTCGAGGGCCTCCATTAACGTCTTCGCCTCATACGAAGCGCCAATATGATGAAATAGTGTCTTGGGGCCAAAGAGTCCATCAAAGCCAACGTTCGTGCGATCGAAAGGATTAACAGACATCTTCAATCCGTCTTCGGCTTCACAAGCCCAGAAGACTGCTGGCCAGGGGATGTGTGCAGCGTGTGTGCCATCGGTGGATGGTGGCATGTAGCGTGTGTGTAGTGGGACTGTTGCTGTCCAGGTGTCGTTGTTCACAGAGGGCGTTTCAGGGTGTGCCAACTCTAGTAGTGCTGCTGAGCCCCATTGTGGTGTTGTCCACACGGGTGCCTCAAGATCAGTAGCTCCACTGAGACTGCGTAGAGCAACTAGATTCTGCGATGCGAGGAATAGAGGATCTGAGAGCTGGTAGCGGTCGATGAAGACCGAGGATGGCAGCGTCAGATAAGCGTGCAATGCACAAGACTCATCAGGCTGTATGAGGGCATGACTAGGAAGTTTGATTTCCAAGGTGGGATGCAGTCCAGTGGGTTGACGGAATGATGTCTCGAAGGTTAGCTCTGCAGACTGCTTTGATCCAGCATGATGTCTTGACGGGAAAGAAAACTTGGTCGCACTAGGCTTCGAATCTTCGCCCACCACAGTCAGCAACCCACTTAGTGCGATTTCTCCTTCTTCAGTAGACTTCTCAACGTTCAAGATGCCGACCTCAAGAGCGTCTGACGAAGGTTGCAAACGTAGTGTCTCATCCCAAACACCTTGCGAGCCATCGGCTGCAACAGCCCAATCCCAGTAAGCGTTGACACGGAGCGCGTGAGAAATTGTGTCGTAGTCAACATCCAAGGAGCTGGCTTGAGCGAGCGACATGATCTGATCATTACAAGCTGTATCCGATGGTTCACAGACAATCGATGAAAGATAACCAATGAGTCTTGTTAGACGCGCAAGAGGTTTGTAGTACTGATACTTTGCGGACATTGCAAAGCGTTCAGATAAGATCGGAGGAGTCGAGAAAGACTTCAGAAGGAAAGATAGTAATCAGTATTTTGTCCAGCAAGGCTCAATAGATGGAGCAGAATACCTTCATAGATGTGCACTCGACAACCTCGCCAAAGATCTTGCCCAGAAGAGGGCAGAGTGCTTCTCTGTATCGTTCAGCATAATTCAGCATAAGAGCAAACGGAATTCGAGATGAGCTAAACATACGAAGTCGCATTTTCCCCCGGGGTATAGAAAACATGAAAGCCAGACGGGACTCTCGATGAGAAAGGTGTTGCAGCATCATAATTCCACTCAGCAGACCAGCGTATGTGTACTTCGTGACTTTGCTCAAGGACGTTGACAACCTTCAAGATATTGTTAGCTTGACTCTCCAAATTTCAAATGGTCATATCAACAGGGCTCGTCTCCATACTTCTTTTGGCAGTTCTCGTGTGCCCAGCGTGACTCTCCATTCTTTGGCAGCTTTGAGGCCAGGCAACTTTATAGAGTCACTGCCAACATCTAGCGTCGCAGGATCAACTCCACCAGCCTCGTGCAACAAGTATGTAATTCTTTGCTTCATTGTTTATTTGCAGACAAAGGCCAGTTCGCGACTTGTAGTCTGGTTGCAGCAAGCCGCGTGATTGGGCAGATAGCGATAGGCGACTGAAAGCGTCAAGGCGTGCTGATGTTCGTCAAGCATGCTCTAACTTACGCACGACCAGGCAACCACTTTCAGCTTTTGTTTCATCACTCAGCCACTATTTATCGCACTGCCACCGTGTCCTCGCCACTCTTCAAGAACAAGAAAATCATCAGGAAATTACAAGAGAGTTATAGTAAGAAAGATACATCGTTTCGCCATCATCACATCGCTCGTCAACCACAAGCCACGTCGCCATAATGCGGGTATCCGCTCTTCTACTAGCCCTCCTCTCAGGCCTCAATCTATCAGACGCCCTCCGCAAACCATCAAACAGCGTCCTCCTTTCCAAAATCTCTAGTCTCACCTTACGTGCTGGTCAGAAAACCAGTGCTCGTCGCAGTTCTCCAATTCCACAGCTTCAATGCACGGGTGGCAATGCACGGGGTCTCTACGATGTGGACGTGATGCGCTGCACCAATGCCGGCTCTGACTACGACGACGACAATGTACAATGGACTTGCAAGGCTTCTCTACCTCCGGAATTCAAACTGGGTAGTACAGATGTTTCGTGTGAGGGCTATGATTCTCCCGAGGATCCTTATGTCTTGAAGGGGAGTTGCGGTGTGAGCTACAGGCTTGTGCTTACTCAGGAAGGCGAGAGAAAGTATGGTCGGAGGGCAGATGGGGATGAGAGAACTGGCCCAGCTTCGACTGGCGAGAAACTCATCTTCTGGGCTTTCTTTACGTGTAAGTCTACTCGTTCTGACTCGTGTTACATCAATTGACAGAGGTGATGCAGTTGTTGCAGGCATGATTGTCTACGGAGTTTGGGATTCGTGCGTCAGAGGAAACAACAGACGCCCACCGCACGCAGGGCACGGGTATGGAGGTAGTTGGGGAGGCGATGACAATGGTAAGGCGAGATTTGATAGCCAGGTGATCTGCACAATGCTAACATATACAGATGACCCACCACCACCTTACACGCCATATGGCAAGCCAAGCTCAAGTCGCAACTACGGCACACAGAACGGACAGGCTTGGAGACCTGGTTTCTGGACTGGTGCCGGTGCAGGAGCTGCTGCAGGTGCCGCTGCAGGATACATGGCTGGAAACAGAGGCAATGCCTCAAACAGATCTAATAGTAATGGCTGGGGTGGCAGCACAGGCTCGAGCTCTCCTACGCCATCGTCGTCGAGATACGAGAGCACCGGGTTTGGCTCATCGAGCCGCAGATAAAATTTCTCTGAGAGCTTCTTGTAAATCCGATCCGATACTATTTCATCCTCCCATCATTTGAACTGAATTACCGGAAAATATCTTGGTCCTGCAAAGCCAGTCGCAATGACAGTCTGTATATCAATGTTCTTGTTGACATACGGCGTCTGCAACTTCAGTAAGATATGCGTGCCAGATCTATCAAACAATTAGTGACGCATTCGTTCAACCCTCGCCTGGAGACACGTACACTGGAGGATCGAACTTGATCGCTACCCGATGTCGATTGTCCTTGATCTTGAATCTCGCCCTGGCAACATTATCGCTCTTGTATCGATCTGGCTCTGGACTTAGTTGAGCGGCTTCATTTCGCTCCGTGGATATATGTGGTTGCCGCATACGCATACGCGTATAGTTGGATCGATATCTCGATTCCCAAATATCCTCGTCGTCGTACTCGCGCAAGTTCCGCTCCCTACGCCTCCTATCTGCGAGCACGTCTGGCCTGGTAGGATCCTCGGGCCAAGAAATTTCCTCGTCACTCAAGACGACTATGCGGCCGTCCGGGGAGTCGCGTAAATCCGCAGGTTCATCACAATTCCGGTTGTCAATGTCGTTCCTGGTTGCAACCTGTCGACTTGGATCCATAGGTGGCCATGAAGGATCTCTGGTTGTAGGTATGGAGTTCCACATATCATCAGCCTCGTCCTCGTCCTGAGACTGATCATCTGCCGGAGAGTCGATGGGTGAGAAGAAGCCAGCGCCCCTGCGCGTACCAATAGCACGGGCGACCTCAGGATCATGTATGCTCTCCAGCAAACTGAGGCGTACAGGATCATGTGTACGGCGTGGAGGCGGACTTCTAGGAGGGTTCAGGTAATGTGTGGAGCTGTTGATATATGGCTGAAGGTCGTCTCGGCTCATGCCAACATAGACCAGACCCTCTTTTACCCTGCTATGTATTAGCAGGAGACACAGAGAGACATGGACATGACCTTCTCACGGAGCAGTAAAGCCATTTTCAGGCGCAATGATGTACAGCTTTTCCAGACAAAAGGTCGAATCATCGTGATGCCGCAGGACAATGTTGCACTTTGACGCGCGAGAGCAGTAAACACTTTTGTCGTGCTTGAGAATGTTCTCGGGCCCAAAATCGATGCTGCTGCGCTCTTCATTGTGGACCTCGCCATCGCAGCTTTCGAGTTCAAGCTTTAGTCTTCCAGGCTCGACCTGACCATAGCGACCGTACTTGTAATTTGACTCGTGAGTCAGCTTCCTTCTCTTGACATTCCACTGCCTGGGCTCGTCAAGGTCAGAGGATGGTTGGTCGATGATGGATCGAGTAAAGCGTGGAGGAGACTGTTCAGTAGGATCCCTGTAGCGGCGACGTCTCAGACGCGAAGGTGGAGGAGCCCATCTGGCATTGCGCTCGGCTTCCTCGGACTCTCTCCTCAATTCGTTGCTTCTTTGAACAACACGGCGAAGCCTGTCTAGCCTCGTGGGCGCGGCAGATGTGGCAGCATCATGATCAGGGTTGTTGGAGGTTGCGGAGGGATAGTCGTGGTCTTGCGGCTGCACGACCCAGTCAGCCATACGAAATCGCTACCGAGGGAGGCCATGCGATCATACAGCGGTAAATGAAGCCCAAGACCTTCGCTCTGACATGATTGCGCTTGTTCGTGTGCCCGTCCGGATGCGGGGTTCTGGTCGGTTCTGGCTGCAATGTGTGTCGTCTATGTGGGCGAGATGGTCGGCGTGACTCGGTGCGGGTGCTCCTCCGGACTGTTAGAGAGATGAAACTATAGCGTCAGTCGTTGGAGTGAGTTCAGGGTTGAGTGCGCCAGGTCGAGGTGTGTGGGCTTGCATGTCGCAGGGTGTGGGCGTGTGCGCACGGCACAAAGGCTATGCAGCCCCAAGCCCTATCGGGCCAGGCCGACCTCGATAACCTTTTCGGCATCCTCGCCGTTGCTGTCCGTGCATCAACCTCTCATCCTGCCGTTCACGGCTCCCAGGTCCCATATCGCTTCAACCTTCGCGCTCCCGCTCCCCGGAAGTATTCATCGCATGCGTGCGTACTTGTTTCTGGTCTCAGGAACGTTGATGATCCGTTCTGCTCCCATAGTTTCTGGGGCTACGTCCTATTGCATTTTAGTTGACAAAGCCTTGTAGAGACCGCATGTACAGCCTAATTTCTCAGCTTCAACATATCGAGTGTCCTAATGCGTACTGCGTACTGGTGATCGCTATCATACATCTTCTCGGATGGCAATACTTGGCAATGGTTGCGCAGCATCAATGACGGACCGCCATAATTGACTTGCCAATAATGGTCTGGATCGGATTTGGCTGCGTTTGCGAACTGTTTCCTCGAGCGGTTTCGGCATCAGCCTCTCTCGTAACTGCTTCCCAACCATACGTAGCCTCACCAATCTGCTGACATCGACTTCTCGCACTTCATGCTGTTTCATTCGATGAAGCATCGAGATCAATCCTGTCTCTCAGCTCCCTGGCAATCTTCTGAGCCGTCTACGGAATTGCCATCAAATGTTCCCCTCAGCTTGCTGTGACCCCAGATACTAACCCTATGGCCTAGTGCGTTCAGACTGTTGAAGTATAACAAGCCACATCTGGGCCGGCTTGACCTATCCAGGGAAACGCTGCTCGGCACCTAAGATTGCTCATCGAAGAATCGTCCATGACCCGTTCGCGTTATTGCTTTGCATTTGTGGTTGAGTCGCGGGTAACTACTGCGGAACTATCGCACTGAAACGTCGCTTGTGGAGGATAGCCGTCTAGCTTCTTGTCCATTCCTTTGCCAATACGGACCACAGCCGTAATACCTATATGAACCCCTGCCCGAGGCAAACGGGATTTCACGATTCATACTCCTTCAACCTCCCACTATGGAGGCACACACTCATGAGATCGCAGAAGTACCGACCGCGGCGAGAGTCGTTACCATGGCTCTCTCCATGATAACCATCAGCGTACTGGCCATTTGTCTTAGTAAGACTGCTTTGAGATTCCTGGTATCGGCTACATCTGACTGGTCAGCTCGTCGGATACAGGTCATTCAGAATTGGAAGAACATCTCGGTGACGAATGCTTGTAAGGCCAACACACTGTCAAATCGTGTTGGACATGTTTCTGACATTTTATCAAGTGATCATTGCGATATACATCGATTCTTTCCTGTTCATCTTCTGTACAGCGGTGCTGTCCAAAGCATTTTCACTGAACCAATCTGCCGGTATCTGCGATGGTGCTATTTTGCTATGCCTTATTTGCTACATGACTACCAAAATTGTAAGCCACCAAGCACATCTGACCTCAGCACTTCTGACCTAGAGGCAGATGATCTACTACTTCTTGGTTGAAAAAGTGCACATCATCCGAACCACCAACACAGCAAGGAGGAAGAGCAAGCTTTGGCTGTTCAACTTCTTCGGCGTCATATGTGAGTTCATTGCCAGATATTCGACGCGAACAACATGTTCTAATGCTACCAAGGTCCCTACGTCGTCTTGGTCATCCTCAATTTCGTCTTGTAAGTCTGAGCACGGCTCAGAGTGGGCAACAAGCTAACAGTACCATAGCCGTATTGCATACATCAACGAGAAGGGTGTTTGCGTTATTGGAATGAAGAGGCGCGCTCTGGTACCACTCATTACATTCGATATTGTCCTCAATGTCTACTTGACATCACTTTTCCTGCACCCCCTCCGACGTGAGTACAAGAAAACCGTCAGGCATGTCTTCAACCTTGCTTATATAAGATTCTAGAGTGCTACTCGTTCAAGCAGGGCAAGAAATCTGCAATGCGAACGCTGGTTCTCCGAACATTCGTGGGATCCTGCGCGACTCTTCTTATGAGTGTCGTTAATCTGTCGGTCCTTACAATCCTTGACGGAGAGCCTGGATATATATGTCTGTGTTTGTGCAATCTTGATAGTAGGTCACCAAAGCGGAGTAAGTAAACATCTGCTAACTGCTCATCAGTCCTGTTCACTGTTTGCGTCCTTCATTGGGCAACAGCTATCGACCGTCAAGATAGAACCACAACTTCCGGATCTCAAAAGCCCAGGCATACCTCTGAATCTAGAGGTGGGTTGACCAGCACGATTGATGGCAAAAGAGACGACTATCTGGAGTTAGACGAGAGGCATATCGCCAAATCGACAACCGTCATTGAGGCCAACAGGGAAACTCCAGATCCAAGTATATTGAACTCACATGCAATCAAAATAAAGACTCAGCATGTGATAGAAACAGAGCCTTATGATATCGACTGCGAGAGTGGTACTGGGAGAGAAAGCCAGGAGAGGATTGTCAAGCCTGGCAGCATCTAGGCTGACCGGTCGCGGAGATGTGCAACTCGTAGGACAGAAACAATCTTCACAAGATGCAACCACAGTTCCGTTATCGCAAGGCACAACATTGCTCGCTACCAACTGTTTATCTGTAGCGAACTGACCAAAGGGAAACGACTCCTCGAGCCGAGTGTTGAGCAACCACAAATCACGCTTCTGTGATACTGCTTGACCGACGCCCCGATGGACAAGACGTGGCGGCAATCTCACATCCTGCTTACACGGCTGACAGATAATGCGTAAGTACAGACATGAGCGTTTGACCAGAACATATTGCAAATTCAAGGCCTTTTTGTCGTGAACTGGATGCCTGGCAACGCGAGTTGCAGGAGAGCACCACGACCGAGGCAGCACGAGTTTACCGAGATTGCGGTTGCCCAGATACAATTCAGCCGCCAGCACGAGTCTTCAGGATCTGAAGAAAACGTGAGTCTGAAGAAGTGGACCGGTCAAACAAGGGAAGAGTAACACAGGCCAAATCTAGACAGATGGTTATTCAAATCAGGGAAGTGTGTTTGACCAGCTAGCGTTGCCAATGAACGGTGAAGGTCTTGGGGTCTCTGATTTTGGGGAACGAACGACCGAACTAGCGGGCCGCTACAGTTCGTCAGTGCGAAAACGATTGGACGTGCTCGAGCCTGTGAAGAAGGGACACCTGCGACACACGGCAGGATGCAGCATTGCAGGGGCTGAAGATACTCGATCATGGTGAAGACATGACGAGCTGATGAAATTTACCTTGCAAAGGTCGTGTCTTGTTGATTAGAACGGGAGAAAGAAAAAAAGAAAGTACAGGGCCATAAACGAGCCATGGGGTGACACATGTGCGTAGTGATTGGCTGCAGTGACATGGCTGGGGTTGCGCTCTTTCTCTCTCAACTTTGCGCTCTGGTCTGTGCCTCGAAAAAGCCGTCGTCCTTGAATCACGAATCGTCCTCGACTCTTCCTTCTTACCTACCAGCCTCGAGGCCTTGTGACTTCTTGTCATCTTCACCTCTCCCTGTTTTGATTCTGCTTGAATCAGCACAACTAACCCTGGATACACCAGTCGACCGATTGCGCGACCTTGACCCGCTGTCGATTCTTCATCTTCTCTTAACCCAAGGCTGGTGATCGTTCAACAAACGACCTTCAGCCGCCACACTTCGCGTACCACACATACCCTTCAGGATCCTGTCGCTGCGGCGTTTCCATTCTGGCTACCACCAAGTTGGCGGGCTCTCGCCTTTTCCTCTCCCTTAGCCTCCCTTCTCAGGGCCCGAAGATTTGGGTCTGCGGAGGCGACAAGAAGCCGCCATAACTGGTCCACGGCATACTACCACATCATTCACTAATACGACGACCAATTAACTCCCATTCCTGCCCTCTATCAAGACGGGGTAGAGACTGGAACGCGAATCACCATCCACGGCTTAGTGTAGGGCTGACCCCTGCGCGAGGCCGCTGTTCAAGTTGAACATCTCTCAACGGTGAGCGCGCGCGCGCCGCTCACTTGACTGCCTATAAGCGCATAGACTTGAAGGGACCGACATACAAAAACATATTTAGAGAAAACCCATTGGATATTCGAGACCATCAAAATGGCCGAGACTCCCAGATCAGAAAGGTCGCAGACCAGATTCAGCACTCCCGTCTCCGACCTTGACGATCACCGCCACCAACAGGAATCACTCCCACGCGCACACGAACAAGGTTCCCGAAGAGGCACCCTGGCCAGCATCGCTGGTAGCCCACATCTCGCAGCTATGATTGCTGCTCAACAAGGACAAGGAATGGTTGCTCGTGATTTTGAAAATGCTATCGTTGACGACCAAGACGACGACAGCATTCGATCCGTCCACGAGACTCCCACATGGCGACGCAACTCAATCGGACAGAATGTAGGAAGGCAGACAACCATTCGTCTTCCACCACCTGCCTTAGAGGCTAGATCTAGGAGCCGTGAGTCTTCCAGTTCAAGATCAACCTCCCCTCCAAACTCGGTTGACGCTTTCGCCAATCCTCAAAGACGTCGTCGTGGGGATACTGTTAGCAGCGAGGCTCCTCCTTTCACCAATCTCAATCTCACAAGGACCATCTCTGGCGCTTCCAAGCATCGTCGATCGACTTATGATGACACCAAATCGACTCACACTGTACAGTCACGCCACAGCTCTGTCCAAGACGACGTTTGCTTCCCTCCTGAGCGCGACCAGAGTAAGACCTACCTGATCGATTTTGAAGAACTTGAGGAGTTTGTTGCAGAGTCACACGAAAAGACTCCTGTTGCTCACCCATTCCAACCTCCTTTTGGCAAGCAGAAAACTCACAGCGAGCCAAAGGTATTCCACGACCTCCGCGCTTCCAAGACCAATGCAAGCGATAGCGACGTCACGGATGAGAAGCAGGCTATGGATCAGATCAAGAAGGCAGACCTTTCTCCCGAGATGGAGCTCGAGCGTGTTGTATCTCATACTCAGTACCTCAACAGGTTCACCTTCTTCTCTTCTGAGATTGACGAGACTATTCACGCACCAGAGTTGGGTGGTCTTCTCATGCCTGGCGAGTCCTTCAGAGACTTGTTCGAACTCGGTCCGGATGGTGGTGTCTGGTGGCTCGATATGCTCAACCCCTCCGAGGAAGAGGTCACAGCCATCTGCAAAGCATTTGGAGTCCACCCTTTGACTCGCGAGGATATTGCCACCCAAGAGACACGTGAGAAGGTTGAGCTGTTCAGATCCTACTACTTTGTCTGTTTCCGATCCTTCTACCAGGAGGATAAGCAGAGCGAAGACTACATGGAGCCCATCAACGTCTACACCGTCGTCTTCCGCGAAGGACTGCTGACCTTTACCTTCTGCAACAACCCACACGCTGCTAACGTTCGCAAGCGTATTGGTCGTCTTCGTGACTATGTCAACCTCAGTGCCGACTGGATCTGCTACGCTTTGATCGACGACATTGTCGATGCTTTCGGCCCTGTCTTGCGTGATGTCGAGCATGAGGCTGATGCCATCGAGGACAGTGTCTTCACTGCGCGCTTTGAAGATTCTCGCCTCATCCTTCGACAGATTGGTACTTGCCGCAAGAAGGTCATGTCCCTGCTGCGCTTGCTTGGCGGCAAGGCAGATGTCATCAAGGGCTTCGCCAAACGCTGCAACGAGCAGTACAGCATGGCTCCTCGTGGCGATGTTGGCCTGTATCTCTCTGACGTTCAGGACCACGTCGTCACCATGATGAGCAACTTGTCGCACTTCGAGAAAATCCTTTCGCGGAGTCACTCCAACTACCTCGCTCAGATCTCAGTGGACAACATTGCCCAAGGCAACAAGGCCAACTCCCTGCTCTCCAGAGTCACTGTTCTGGCTACCATTCTGGTTCCTCTCAACTTGGTCACTGGCCTCTTTGGTATGAACGTCCGTGTGCCTGGTATGGACGGCCCCAATCTTGCCTGGTGGTTCGGCATCGTCGGATTCATGATCATTTTCGTTGCAGCATGCCTCCTAACCGCCTGGAAGCTCGGCCTGCTTGCGGACGTTGTTCCAGAGCGCGAGGAAGAGTTGTAATTTGCTCATCGGTACAAAATGATTTCCGCACATACACCATTGCCTTTTCGATTTCTCGATCTTGCCTTGCGACTTTTTCTGGTTTTGGTTATGCATCAGTTCTTCCTTAGACATTGCGCATGATTCTCGCATTGGTTATTACGTTAGTCAAGGTCGTTCAAGGATACAGGGATGGCTTGGGATATCTTTCTTGGAGGGTTCTGTCTCGTTTGTTCCTTTGCTAGCTTGGATACCTCTTTCGTCGACCTTCGATTTGCTTTGTTGTGCGTAGTTGCTCTGATCCTTAATTGTCATTTTTTTTTTGTTTCGAAAAATCTTTCCCAAGTCATCCAGACCCAATATCGCCTTGCTTCCGAACCATCTTCTTACAGAGAATGTCTCGATCAAGCTCCAAAACTGCGAAAAGCCTTTGCAGCATCACCCAAGTCCAGCATCGAGCTGTATGCTCCAAGATTGCCACTTTCCTCTCGCTTCTGCTTCTGTAGCATGCCGTTGCAACTCTGACCCATAAGACCACGTCCCGATGTCTTCTCATAGAACATGCGCATCTGCATCGGCATCAAGCTCTCATCATAGTGATTGATGATGTCCTGCTTCTCAACTGCACGATGCAAGTCACTCCAGTCGCCAGAATCCATACCGAAAGCAACACACTCATCTGCCTTGTCGCGAGACCACCAAAAGGGCCTTGTCGCGAGACCACCAAAAGGGCAGAACACCAGCCTTGCTCTCAGCGAGATGGAGGAACTTCTGGAAGGCTGGCTTGCTGTTTGGTTCGCCGGCTTGGACAGTGCCTTTTGTGATCTTGTTCTCGAAGGTGTATTCGTCCATACAGCGTAGACGAAATGTGTCGATGAGCAGCTTGAAGACATCTTTTTCGGAGCGATCGTGCAACCAAGTGCCGGCATCGAGTTTGTGGAATGGCTTGTCGATGGTCTTGGAGAGATTCTTGGATGCAGTAGGTTTGCGAGTTGATGACGATGAGGGCATAGATCCATCTTTGCTGGTGCAAGACTTCTTGTGGAGCTTCCAGTGAGTCTTTTGGCAGGAGCGGCTGCAGTACCACTCATTATGGCATTTGGCACAACACTTGAGGTTTGTGGTAGTAGAGCAGTGGGCACGTTTTGAAGATGCAGTGGATGAGATCATGATAATTCGAGAGTCTTGCGAGTCTAGCAAATGTGTTGAAGGAATACGGGCTGTATAAATCTTGGGTGAGCAAACGGTGAAGGGGGGCTTGCGTTCGTGTTTGCTCTGTCCGTCCACCATGCGGGACCATGCAATCGCTGCATCAGCAGGTCGTTTGTCACCCTTGCTGTTGCTCTTGAGTCGTCAGACAAGTCCCAAAATGCTCAAACTTCCCGAGAGTCTGTGTGAGTGATTCGAAATAGGGATGTGGTCTCTCCCCTCGAATCTAAAGCTCAAGTTATGCATGTAGTTGGCTTCGATGATCTGGCTACGAACCGAGTGCTTTAGATGAACTTTGCAACTTCGAAGGGTGTCTCACGAGCCTACATTTATCTTGATGCCGAACAGTCTACCCGTGACTCTTCTTCTATAACCATAAAGTTTCTCTGAATAGAGGAGCAGTGTCCTGCCTATTTAGCCATGCAATGTTGCGATACGAAAGTGTTGTCATTTAGGCGAGGGCACCTCGTCACTACATCAAGAAACAATGATAACGGTGAATGGTATAGACTTCTTCCTTGAAATTCCTCTGAATACTGCGCGGTCATGCGCTGGAAAGGCTGCTCTATTACTCTGTTAATGAAAGACTGATTTGTTTCTCTTTTTGCCTTTTCTCGGCTGCTCTGTTCCATTTTCCCTCATTGCTTCCTCCTCGGTATTCTTGCTGGTCCCAATTGTTCTTCGTTGCAGACCATGGAAAGCTCTCAACGCCCTCTTATGTTCATCGCCATCTACCATTTGGTCCTCTTGTCACGCAGATCAAGCTCAGCGGCAGGAGCTGCCATGAACGCTACGTGCCAGCTCTTCATGGAAAGGGCACATGACAGGGTTTTCGACGCGGATACAGGACTTATGAGCCTCGTTCCAGCCTGGAGGGGCATGTCTCCACTCACCGTGAGCGTGGAAAGACGCGGTGATGGCTTGGACTGTAATAAAGACTCAGTAAGCAAGGTCAAGGTAGACAAGAGGTTGAGGGAACTCACGGGCGAACGTGCAAGTTGCGGGGTTGTCGTGGCACCAGTGAGTGTAGTGCCAGTGGCAGTTGGCGTGTCCCTCAGGGCATTCCTTGCCTGGTTTGTGCTGAGGAGGCTTGCTGGTCTTCTTGGGGCTGTGGCTGTTGTGAATAGAACCAGTAGCAAGCTGGTGAATAGATCCGTAGGCGGGAATAGTGCCAGCAAGCTCCATGGGCCTGGTGGGACCATAGGAAGGGGGCACAGAGACCTGGCCGGCTGAGTTGTAGACTTGCTGGTGGTGGTATTGGTGGTCAAGAGGTTGTTGAACAGCAAGGTAGTCGTTGTTCAAGACAGTCGATGCGTAAGGGGTGACGGCCTGCTGGGCATCAAAGGAGTGGTTTGCAGGAAAAGCTGATGCGTAAGGATCAGATATGGAATAAGGGTTGAACATGCCCTGGCGGACGGCAGGGTCGTCGTTGATAGAGACGGCCGGTTCGTAGGGGTTGACCATGGCCTGCTGAGCAGCAAGATGTTCATTGACAGAAGTCGTGGACTTGTAGGTATCAGGCATGGGCTGGCTTGGAGTGAACGAGGAGACAACTGGGTTCAGGGTTGTAGTCTGAGCTGGAGCAGATCTAAAAAGGGGTCAGTATATGCGAAGTAAGCCAGGCGCCTGATGATGACTTACTGACGAGTGCTTTCAGGCACACGAGGCATGATGCTGATGCCAGGTTGAGTGACATCAGGATCCTCACACGCAGGGCAATCAAAGTCTGGTTGGGCATCGACGATGCTGTTGATAGGGTCTCTGACCTCGACCCAGCCCATGGGCTGACCCGAGTCGTTGACATGCTGGACGTGAGGGCAGTCAGACCAGCGGTAGCGAGTGATGTTCATCTTTAGAGATGCTTTGTGATTGATGATGATGTGACTCGATCGATTTTGTGGATCAAAGATGATGATGGTTGTGGAAGGAAGCAAGAAGGGTGAGAAGTGGAAGGTGGAAGGAGTTTTATAGAGGCCGTGTGAACGAACGGCAAAAGTGAGCTGCCACGACAACAAACGACGGAATATTGAGCATCGTTGATACTCCTCTGTCACTTACCTAATATCGCCAAGAGCATATACCTACCAGAAATACAAGTCAACTCCTGGGGACCTTCATTACTTAGTTCTATCACCTATAGACCAAAGCAAATGGAAGGGCAATCGCACCAAAGATAATGACTACCCAAATTGAATAGAAGGTCATCCTGTCTGTCCACCGTATAATCAGAGAGTAGACTCGAGCAACCGTGTCAAGCGCATGGCTAAATGTGTCAATGCTCAACCACTTCCTCCTTCACACTCGAGCAGTAAGATGGACACCGAGCATTTGAAGCTCCGTTATCACTTCAAGACGAGAAAACTATCCGAGAAGAAAGTTACAGCGCAGCACTCACACCTTCCCTGTCTTCTTCGTTTCACCAGACCGCGTAGCTGTACCCAAACTGCTAAGGAGAAATTCGACAATGACGGTTTTGCATTGGTGTTGGGTATGCCGGACCACCATGAAGACGACTACGTCGAGCTCGAGTACCAACTGACAGATCGTATCCAAATCGTCATCGACAAGGAGATTTTCGAAGCAAGCGAGCGGAGAGTACGCTATGGCAATCGCGAGTCTAAAATGTCACTAAATGGTAGCACATTGTTCCCGGATCTGCTCTCGCTCGAGGACTGGAAGCTGCTTCAGAATGAGTGGGAACTGGCTCAAGGCTTCTCTGTCATCGGTCTCAGAACTCTGACATATGCTCTTCACAATTTGTATTTCTGGGAGGAATATTCGTGATGAGGTCTACAAGCAGGCGCCGTTACAAATTGGAAAGTGTGGAGGTTGAATACCATGGAAAGACGAGTTCAAGATGGTCGAGTTCGAATGACTCAGAAGAATTGATTTGGCCAAGCTACAGGTCGGTTTCGCAAGAAGAAGGTACGGCGCACCATTAGTCTAGCTTGGCAGCCTGTCAAGACGCTTCGTTTTACCACTGCAGGCGCTGCATTGGAGTGCGCGGCCCCGAGTCTATGCAGACAAGGTACACAGCAACGAGATTGAGCAGTTACACGTTTTCTGTCTTGACAGTACCTTTCACAGCGATACCGCCTTCTGGAGTCTCGGCCCAAACCTCGTACTTCTGGTCATCAGCTTTCCTTCCGCAGATCTTCAGTGGATCGTAGGCATAGAGCGGTGCAAGATTTCTGTACTCGACTGACTTGATCTGCTCACGGCCTCCCTCTTTCGCTAGCTGTTTTTGCAAGATTGTCAACATGAGCGTGAAAGAAAGAGGGCCATGAACCAGTAAGTGCTTGTGGCCTTCCACAGTCTGACAATATTGTGGGTCTAGGTGGATCGAGTGAGCATTGAAGGTCAAGGCGCTGTATCGAAACAGCAACTGAG
This sequence comes from Aureobasidium melanogenum CBS 110374, assembly GCF_000721775.1. NCBI lineage: Eukaryota > Fungi > Ascomycota > Dothideomycetes > Dothideales > Saccotheciaceae > Aureobasidium > Aureobasidium melanogenum. The sequence continues at coordinate 1,220,666 of NW_024470054.1, read as the reverse complement.
CATCTGGACGGATTGTGTGGTGAAATTGAGGTTCATGCTGAGGTTTCAACATCTTGCCAGGCTTTTTGGCAGCAGCAACGGCTGCTTTTGCTTGTTCTGGAGTTCTCTCGCGCATAAAGACAATGTTGCGGCGCTCGATGATATTTGCAGGACCAAATTCGACATCAGATGGCATCCATAACCTCTGCCTGATGTTTTCTTCGAGAGCAAGTATTTTGTCTAGTTGACCATTGGCATCTGCCATGGCCTTCTCCTCGTCTTTGTTCAAGGCGGCAATGCGGCGTTCAATACCAACAAAGACTTTTTCATCTCCAGGCTTGCCTTTGACTGCAACATCTCGAATGCCTTCGAGGCATACTGCACGACTATTGTCCATGAGCAAAGGCTTCTTTGAGTCGAACAAGACACTGCCGCCAGCCCACATGCGGCGAACAAAGGGCTCGCCAGGCGAATGATCTGGGTTGGTGCCATCGAGTAACAAGTCTGAAGGAGGTTTTGTGGGCTCGAAGTATAGCAGATGGTGAGGAATTGGCATAGGTAGTGGCTGGTTCGGTGCTGGGGGCGTGAGCGGAGCGCTGCAATGTTTCGTTAGCCAAGTCTTAGGTGAACCATCTAGCGTGGAATCTACTTGCTTTGTGTTTGGTAAGAAGTCGGCCAGCGAGACATTGAGTCTGAACGAGTTCTGCGACGTCAAGTCATCGAATACTGGCCGAATCTTCCTCGTCGTCATTTCTGCCTCGAGATGCGCATATGAAGACTGCCATCTTCGTTGACAGCCGCCGAGTCTCAATGAGCTTGACCGTACCGCTCTTATGCAAGCCATCGTCGTTACAACTATCAATCTACTGGTTGTCTGTCATTGAACAGCTACCGCGTCAATTGTTATACATGGTCGTCGGCAACGCGAGTCTATGACCGAGTCGGCATGAAGGAAGCTTTCCCCGCCCCCACCATGCTGTCCTCGGCCCGTGTCTTCCGGCGCGTCATTCCTTCTCGAGTCGCGACACACCTTTCATGTACATCTTGAAGACATCAAGCATGTGCTCATTCGTTCTTTGTACTACATTACCGGCGATGGGTGCATAGTATACTTGAAGTAAACTCGGCCAAAATCGTTCACCACGCTTCACAGCTACATCAAGGCTTGAGAGAAAAGTCATGGGTATGCGCTCCCTTCAGGTAATCGTAACCATCTTCCACCCAGTCAACACAAGGTACCAGTCCTCCCCAGTTGATCTTTCCCTCGAGACTTCTTGGAAGTATCACTTTGGTGTCATTTCGGTACCACTTTGGGAATTGCACTGTCACAACCATCACTCGAGGCTCGTCTGTCTGGTTCGGCATCCCAGCGTGCCAAAGTCGAAAGTCTCGAACGATCAACGATCCTTTGGGTAGTGTGGGCTGTATAGGCGGGCTTATCTTACGCCTTGCCTCAGTGAGGTCTGGTCGTACACGATACTCATCTGGGTCCAGCACATCTATGTCTGTCTGAGTATGAGTGCCCAGCCAGATCTCAGTCGAACCGTTGTTGGGCGACGTATCGACAAGGTTAATATTGATGCAATAGCCAAAAGGTACCTTCGGCATGTCAAAGTCGACGTCGATATGGACCGGCTGACGACCTTTGGCTTTGAAGGCCGTGTTCGCGCTGAAGAAACGTAGCATGGGATTTGGTCCAAACATGCATTCCACAACCTCCGTAGCCCATGGGTTCGCGATTATGTCTTCAAAGATATAGTCCTTGTCGACCGGCGGCTCCTGCTGGATGTTGCCTGTTGATGCGCCGAAATTGCGAGCGGTCGTTTTCTGCTTGTACAAGACCTTGGCTTCGGCTACCATGCGCTCATTCAGCTTATCCAAGTGAGCCACATCGACTGCATTCTTCAGCACGACCAGGCCATCAAGATGGAGTGCTTCGACTGCAGCTTGCAAAGTATGGGAGCTCAGCTTCTTACATGCCAACTCTTCTTGTGACAACTCGAGGATTTTGACTTGGGGTTGTGTGGATGACATTGAAAAGACGGGTTTGTTGTTCAAAGCTAGGTAAGTCTGAGGCTGTAGGCCGGTTCGACTGATTATATAAATTTGAATCACGCAGTAAGAGCTTGCGCACCTCGAGTGGAAGGTCCAGCAGCGATCATCATTGCCTGATATGCTCTAGTCATACCCCACTCGAAATGATAAGGCACAGCATTGTCAACTGCCTGAATTAGAATGCACACAACCACTTTTAGGGAGCTTGTGCAAACACATTTTCTTACTCGATATCATCTTGTCATGTTGTGGATACGAGCCAAGAATTGTAAGTTGATGCCAAGATGGGTAAAAACAGTGACTGTTGCTGACCAACTTGGACAGTATACCATTCTGGTATCTTTGACCCACCTTGCAGTGGACGGTAACCACGCCAGATACTGTTCTGATTTGGAAGTTACGACCAGTCATGAAATCCGAAACATGTGTTCGGGATACAGAAATCGAGCATTCGCATGGATTTTGGCAAGCAGCTAAACTATACTATCCGGCAGCATTGTGGGTTCTCTATGTGAACCTCGCAACTGTACTCAAGGGTATGGATGGAGGTATCACTGGAAGTCTGATCGGTCTTGACCCTTTCAAGAAGACCTACGGACATCCTTATAACGATACCTACGTCGTTCCAGCTGCGTGGGTCAGCGCTTTCGGCTATGCAAACAATATTGGTGGTGTCTGTGGTGCTTTGTTCTCTGGTATTGTCTACGAAAAATGGGGCCCTCGAAGGATGATCGCAGCCTGCTCTCTTGGATCGATTGGTATCATATTCCTCCAGTTTTTCAGCACCACGCCTGCACAACTGTTTGTTGGTCAATTACTCAATGGCGCGATCATCAGCTTCTTCCCTATCTGTGCGTCGGCATATACAAGTGAGGTATCCCCGCTGGCCTTGAGAGGCGTGATGGCTTCTTTGACGAATCTTGCGTTTAGTGAGTGCATCTCAATTGACAAGGGGCAAATCGAGTGCTGACATCTTGCAGTCTGCGGCAAACTCATCTCCTCGGGGATCATGAAGGGGACAAGCTCCATTGAAACTTCCATGGCTTACAGAATTCCTATCGCTACACAATGGGCTCTTCCAGTGTTCATGCTATCTTTAGTGTACTTCTGCCCTGATCCCCCATACTGGCTCTGCCGGAAGGGACGACACGAAGATGCTGCACGATCACTCGAGCGTTTTGCAACCAAAGAGGTCAATACCAAACTCACACTCGCTAACATTTTGGAGACGCTGCGTTTGGAAGAGCCATCGAAGCAAGATCGTCCAAGCTACCTAGATTGCTTCCGTGGCACAGACCTCAGGCGTTTGATCATCTGTGTGATGGCATACGATATGCAAGCCTTCACAGGCAACATGTTGTTCATCAGCTATGCGGTCTACTTCTTCGAGATGGCTGGCTTGGACTCTGCAAATGCATTCTCTATGAACATCGGATTGACCGCTCTTGGGTTTCTTGGTACTTGTGCTGCTTGGCCACTTTTGTCCTACGTTGGAAGACGTCCAGCATACCTGTTTGGTACGATTGGTCTTGCCACAATTATGTTCCTCATCGGAGCCATTGACTTCGCACCAAGAACGACCTCCGCGCCCACTTGGGCTCAGTGCGCATTGATGCTTCTAGCAAATTTGGTCTACGACACGACTATCGGGCCGTTCTGCTACGTTATGCTAGCTGAAGTGCCATCAGCAAGGCTTCGTGGTCTCACCATCGCCTTGGCTACAGTTTCTGTTCAAATCATGTCCATCGTGTTTGCTGTGGCTATACCTTACGCCATGAACGAGGACCAAGCTAATTGGCGAGGCAAAATTGGGTTCTTGTTCGCTGGTCTGGGGCTCTTATGTGCACTCTACTGCTTCTTCTTCATGCCCGAGACCCGAGGGAGAACCTTTCAAGAACTTGACATGTTGTTTGAGCGAAAGATACCGAGCAGAAAGTTTCAAACGTACAAGTTTGATGCGGAGGTGGAGAGCTCACAAACTGTGTTTGTAGAGAAGTCAAATGTTTAGGAATATCATCGAGTTGTTGGGTCATATCGCTAGAACATATGGATTACCGATTTAGAAAGACACTCTATTGTGTAATAGACTTTCAATGTTGATGTCGAACTGAAGCTTCCTTGCCCTGCAATGCTCAGTGATTTGCTTGAAGTTTGGCATCCAGCTTTGCTTCGGGAAGGAGAGGATGTTATGCTTCAGTTCCTTTTGGTGAATCGTGCCTTCCTCTTTCTGCTCAACTCTGGGCTTCCTCTGTCAGTAAGAAGCAGCTGCCTTGACGAAGTCTCTTCAAACTTCTTTGTTTGAGATTTCAGACCTCCTATCCTGCAGTCCACGGGTGCAACGCCATTTCTCATCATCAGAATCCACCATCGCCAGCTTAACATCATCTGTCAGCAAGGCCACTTCATCATGCCAGTCACTATCAACAAGCTCTCGAACGAAGTGTTCCTAGACATCTTCCAGTACCTCGACTACTTTGAAATCAAGAAGTGCATGCGCGTCAACAAAACCTTCAATGCCATCATCAAGCATACCGCTTTCGACAGAGTGCTGTTCCGTTCAGCAACTGTCATCAGCAAGGATGGCATCATCAAGGATGCCACTTTGGCGACCCATCCCGTCCTGAGACATGCTCCGTACACCGAGAAGTCTCGCATCAAGAAGATTCAGCTCAGCAAACCTCACACTTACGAGGACTACGACCCCCCTAAGTACTTGCTTGAGAACAAGGTGGCCGATGAAAAAGCAACCTCGCCCCCAGTTAGCTACCTGCGTATCACACCCTGCCGAGTCCAGACCGAAGCTGAAATCGAAAACCCACGCAGCGTCACAATCCGCCAGCTCTATGAGGCGATGTGTAACCTCTACAAAGATCCTGCTACAATGCCACCACCCGAAGGGTACGGCGACTACATTGGTCGCTTTGCCCTGTGCCATTGGGTCTATTATGACCGTGGAGAGGAATTCTCTCCCCGTGATATCCTTCTCGGGGGTCATTGGGATGATTGATCAACTCAGGTATGGTAATCTCTGGTCTATGGGCGTCGCCGACTTGTGAACCAGATCTTCTTCTGGCAGGTCTATACCATCGCACTAGCAGCACAAGGGGAAGTCGTGATCTGGTCGCAGAGATTGCAGGATTTGCTTTTGCTCGAACGGAGACTCGTCTTTAGTAGGTCATTGTTTTGCTTTCTCAGTCCACCATTCTGTCCCAGCTCTCGTCCCAAATGGACTTCAAAGCATGACAGCATTCACCACTTGAGTGGCTGCATACGAGTTGGTTAGCTCTTACTTGCATAGTTTACTTGACTTCAATCCAACTTGCCTTTGTTCAGGGGTCTCCAACTCTAGCCACAATCCACGTTCGTCGTATTTCCAATCCGCCTGACACAAGATCGGTTCATTTTATTTCCCCTGTCAGCTTGATCCTGGCTCCAGGGTATTGTCAATGCAGCATGTCATCTTCAAAGGACGTGGTCAGGAGTCAACCAAAAAAGGTGGCCATGGAATAGTTTTGATTCTTTTCTCAATCTGTTCTGTTCTTCTCTGCTCTGCTTTTCTTTTTCTTCAATATACTAGCCATGGCCACATAAGTAACAACAAAAATCAAAGGGGAAATACGCCGTAATAATAACAATTTTTCTCCGAGAACATTTCATGATCACCCGAGGTCTATTGGACTTGGCGTCAAATGTTTACTCAACTTTTGACGAGTCTCTTCCAAGATCCTTTGCCTTCAAGCTAGACGAGAGGTTGGTGTTTTTGTCGTCGCTGCTCAGTTGCTGTTTTGCAACTGTGCCCTCAGTGGGCTCGGCGCAGCGGGCTTTCTCGTCAGGCTCTGGTGAACCTTGAAGATGGACTTTTGTGCGACGAATGACCGAGGAGTGGATGACTGTGCAACTGTTAGTGGATCTTGTCTCAAGCAGAAGATGACTTTCGTGTACATACCTGTACCTCTTGTTGTACGCTTGCTGGCGAAGTACCAGGATGAAGCTCGTAGTGGTTCGAGACAACTCCAACGTCCTTCTTTTCCGCCAGACTCGGGTCAGCGCTGTCAAAGCGCTGTGCGCGAGGAGCCGTCAATCCGTAGACTGGAGCGGCGTCCTCGCCCTTTGCGAGGGCTTCAAATTGTCAATCGTCGTAGAACTCATCATCAGACTCGTCAACCTCAGCAAGCTGTTCGAAGTTGAGCTTGTAGCGCAGCATGGCACCGATACCACCGAAACCCTTGACGAACTGGTTACCCTCGGAAGAACGGTCCGAAACGAATTCGAGGTTGGCACCAAAGTCGCGGTATTTCTCGGCCAGCCACTCGAGGAGGGAAATCTGCTCGATGATCTCCATCTCTTGGCCGGTTTCCTTGTCCATGAACTGGCTGCGGTCGGTCTCCTGCTCTTTGTTGGTGTGAAGGATGATCTCGCCACCAGTGGAGGACTTGAGGGTCCAGCGGGTGACTTCCAAGTTTTCGAAGACGATCAATGTCTCAGCAGCACCAGCGTCCAGAGCACGAAGGGTATCCTCAACACCGTAGCAAACCTTGCCAGAATCCAGAGAGATCTCGTCGAAGTATGCGTTGATGAGCTTCTTCTCCTGGATGAACTTGACGTTACCGAGGGTCTCGGAAGAGAGTTCGATGGCCTGGTTGAAACCGTTCTCACCACCGTAGGAAACATCGACAACCTTGACAACCTTGGCAGAAAGACGCTGGTCGAAGAGGTCAGACTGGTTGAGGTCGTTCTTGAAATCAGCGGAACCAGCAAGAATGAGACCAGCAACGTTGACCTTGTTATCGGTGATGAAGTTCTGGACAGCGTGTTCTGCGACCTTACGGACGTAGTTGTGGCGCTTTTCCTCACGCAGACGAGCGAAACGCAGAGCAGACTGACCACCACGACCGTGCTTCTTGGGAAGATCGACCGAGAACTTTTGGCGAATTTCACGGGTGTTTCCAGAAAGAGTACCGAAGAGGGCACCGTTACCGTCCATGATGATGAAACCAAAGGCCTGGTCAGACTCCAGCAGCTCACTCAGAGCCTCAGTGTGGAATTTGTTGTCGCAGAGGTACAGGGAGGTGTTGATGGGCTTGAAGGGCTCAAAGTCGATGTTAATCTTTCTCTCTTTTCCTTCGGCAGTGATGATTTCACCACAGTAGACAACGAGACCGTTCGGGGGAACCTTGTTGTAGAGCTTGAGACGCTGTTGAGTCGAGGTAATGGCCGACAGAACGGAAAGACGGTTGACACGAGACTTGATGTTACTGGCAGTTCCGTACTCTTCAGCCAACATCTTTGCGACTCGAGAAATCTGATCCTTGGGGGCTGTAGAAGCGAGTCAGCAGCTGAGAGCTGGCGGTGGTGGTGGCTGCTAAGAGGGTGTCGATATGGACGTACGGATAATGAGCGAAATCATGGAGGTTCCGTTACCACGGGCCTGTTCCAGGCGCTTGATGAGCTTCTTGACCTTCCATATCTCGATGTTCTTCTCGGCCTCGTTGGCCTGTTGCTGGTCACTCATGTTGGCGGGGCTTCTGTTGTGCGAGCTTGGTGGGATCAAGGGCTGCGGGGCGGCTTGTCAGTCAATATTCAAACACTTTTTTCCAGGGCTGCGGAGAGGCCCGAGGGACGGTCGCACCAGCGCCGACGGGTGCAGGAAGAGCGGAAATGATGCAGGACGGATGGCGAGGAGTAATTCGCGCAATAAGTACTTACAAGCTCTGCGCCGACAGTGGGTGGGTGAAAGGAGAAGGACGGTGTCGCGGTCACACGTCGAGTTTGCGGTGAAAGGTCGAAGGTGTTGGGAGGCCGCAGCGGCGTGCTCAGGACTTCGCGTGAATGTGCGTTGCGTCACAGGCCAAGTCGCTCTTTCTCTCGTGCACGCCCTTCTCCGCCTGCCTGCAGTGCTCGCCTATGTTTTTTGACATTGAGAGCCTTGTGCCTGCAACAAGCTCGTCATCTTGCAGCCATTTTTTTCTAGTTGCATATCCAAGACTCAATTGACGAGACACATCTTGGGTCTCCCTGAGATGTGTCTAGATAATGATTCTGTACAATGTTTGAGAGCATAGACATGGCTCAGACATGAGAGCGCATCTTGGAAATGTCTCCTATCAAATGGTCAAAAGTCCTTTCCCGATTCCACTCGGATCGCACCTTCTCCACATCCTCCAACGCCAGCATCAAACTCAGTTGGTGTTGCAATTAGGTAAAATGTTTCGACCGAGTCCACTCGGTGATTGTCTAGTAAACAAATCTCATTCCATAGTGGCCTTTCTCACCGCAATCCAGCGAGAGTCCAGTGTCTGCCACAAACTACCGCTAGGGCGTACTTTCCTGCACCTAATACAACGCTGTAAAATCTTTCGATCGCTCCGATCTGGACAGACCAGTATCTAGCCGCACGGCACATCATGTACAAAACCTTGACATCAGGCTTGCGCCCATTCTGTCTCGACATTCTTGACCACAGATAAGAACTTCTTCTATATCTCTCCTATATCTATCTTTGTAGCGCTCTTCTCGACCCTCGCCAACTTTTGCCTCTTCTGTTCCTTGATCTTCCGTGCCTCGACACTCAACCGCCTTCAACCGTGCGGCCGACCATCTCACCCTTGCGACTTTGCGCACGCGATCTCCTTCCTTGTTCCTGCTTGACAACATAACTGCGCTTGAGTATGCCGGCCGAAAGAGCGCCCATACCGTCCAATTGGACCGAGTACGAAAGAGGTGGACGTCGTGGCTCGTCAGAGACTTTGGAAAGTCATATCCAATGGGGTGCAGACGTCCACGATGCCCCTGAGCATGCTGCCGGGTCGCCAGATGCTCACCACACCCAAGCACTTCGGCATAGAAGGTGCGCTTTTCTCATCCCATACACTCGTGACTTGCTGACCCGGCATACCTAGGTCGTCAATGTCCATGAAGATCAACACTCTGCGTCAGGCTGGCGGTGTCAACAGTATCGACAATTTTGCAAGATCATGGCAGCGTGCAGCTGGCTTCTACGAAATCGCACCCGTCAGGCCGTCATTCCGCGTATCCGAGACCGATGAAGAGAGCGAAAGAGCCCCAGACGACTATGAGAGGCAGGATATTGCAACGTCATTCGGAGAGCAGAGAGGTTTGCTGAGACAGGCACTGGCAGATGGGCGCAAGCTGTCTGATCATGCTATCTCGGATCCCGGAGAGCCATCTGAGGCAGGCACCATTCGCGGTCGTGCCCAGGAGGCAGATGACAGCATTTTCCAAGTTGAGCCCCAATTGACAACCCCCTTCAGCGCCAGCTATGGGACAAACTATGGAAGTCTATCATCTAGAGTTAATGAGTCGTCGATGCGCCATGCTGGACGACTCTTCCAGAAGCAGCAGGTATCTGGCGTCAATGACCCGGATAAGGAGCGTGAGCCTCTGCTCGTCAAGCAGGTCGAGGAAGATGACGGCAAGATTGTGAATGTTGTGGTTGGCCAGTCCACACTGCCTCAGACCATCTTCAACTCGGTGAACGTCTTGATCGGTGTTGGTCTCCTTGCATTGCCGCTGGCTATGAAATATGCTGGTTGGGTATGCGGCTTGATTTTCTTCGCCTTCGCTGCCGCTTCTACACGCTACACTGCAAAGCTTCTGGCCAAATGCTTGGATGTCGACAACTCTCTGATCACTTTCGCCGATCTTGCCTACGTTTCGTTTGGTTCCAAGGCCCGCATCGCGACAAGTCTACTTTTCAGTCTGGAATTGATTGCTACTTGCGTTGCGCTTGTGGTTCTCTTCGCCGACAGTCTCAATGCTTTGATTCCTGGTTGGGGTCTCTTGGAGTGGAAGATTGTCTGCGGCTTTATCTTGATCCCCCTGTCTTTCTTGCCTCTGAGGCTGCTGAGTTTCACCAGTATCCTTGGTATCGTCTCTTGCTTCGGTATTGTCCTCTGCGTTGTTATTGATGGATTCGTCAAGCCGCACACTCCTGGTTCTCTCCGCGAGCCTGCAAAGACCTATCTCTTCCCTGAGAACTGGGCAACACTTCCTTTGAGTCTTGGTCTCCTCATGTCGCCCTGGGGAGGTCACAGTGTGTTCCCCAACATCTATCGCGATATGAGACACCCTTATAAGTACAACCGCGGTCTGAACATCACATACGCCTTCACTGCTACTCTTGATCTTTTCATGGCTGTTGTCGGTCTTCTAATGTTTGGCGATGCTGTCAAGGACGAAATCTCTAGCAACATTCTTGCTGATGATGGTTACCCCCAATGGTTGTCAGTAATCATTGTCGTCTGCGTGGCCATGATTCCTTTGGCTAAAATTCCCTTGAACGCACGCCCCATCGTCAGCACGTTGGAGATTCTCCTTGGGTTGGATGCCCGTGCGGTCAGCAATTCTACCTCGCTACACGGAATGTCTGGTCTCAACCGTGGCATCCTCAAGGCTACAATTCGCATCCTCTGTACAGTTGTATTCGTGGTCTTGGGTATCCTCGTCCCTGAATTCGATCGCATCATGAGTCTGCTGGGCTCCGTCGCTTGCTTCACCATCTGCATCATCCTCCCACTCGCCTTCCACCTCAAGATCTTTGGCGACTCCATTCCTCGATCTGAGAGAATCATGAACTGGGTGTTGATTGTCATCTCGACCATTCTTGCAATCGTCGGTACGGTATTCAATTTCATTCCCAGATCGGTCTTGGGTATCGACGAGTAGCTATTGGCTAGGTCACCTCCACTCTTGGATGCATGAAGTTATGATCCTTTTGTGTCTCGAATCCCTTCTTTTTCTCTCATCCTGTATACAGATTTCATCGCCATCGACAGTCGTTAGTGCTCGCTGTTTCATAGCATTGGCGCTGGGTTGTATGTTGTAATATCCTTGGTTGGTTTTGCCAGTTTCATAGCGCTTTGTACATCTATCCCATTTATTCATATGTTCCACACTCTACGGTCATTCTGTTTCTCACCCTGAAGACATTCCAAGCTCCGCGAACCTTCCTTGTGGCGCCAGCAGACCAAGGCTAGATCCAGATCGACTCCTTCTGCTGAACGGTTAAACTCGAGTCAACACGTACAAAATGCGTGGCCGACACGCGAGATATCGCCGATCCCGCGTCAAAGAAGAAGGTTCCAACTTCCATTATGCCGATCATCTGTCCACTCTATCTGTCGCGTATTCGGACCTCAAAACTACCGCTCTTCTCCCCGGGTGATGTTTGTATATCGTTGACATTCTGATTTGATTGCTCTATTCAAAACAATGATTGATTCAGGACAGGTGCTGTTGGTGTTTTCTGGAAGTGCACTTTCCAACTCTTCAGCCCACTGATGGAACTTAAATTTAACAAGCAATTGGGGTGGCTTTCGAGGAAGACAAGGCGACACACACCCCCACATCTTGAGGCTTGACCGTTTCTCGAGTCTGGGGGCGCGCGGGGTAAGTGAATATGGGGATACTGCACGCTGTCGATTGGTACCATTGTACTCTCTGGGGGCAACTGCCGATTGATTAACGATGCGGCTGAATAAGTTAAATATCCTGGGTTCGCAGTCTCTTATGCTTGGGATCATTCCGTCCTTCGCTCCATTGTCTCCTTGACTGCCTTCTTTTGCGTCTTTCAACTCCATTCGTTCGATATGGCCACTATCGAGAAGAACGATCTAGGTGATAGCAAGCTCGAGTATGTTGAGGACCTCGAGAAGACCAACACCACCTGGGACGACAGACCAACTCTCGATCCTGAGCTGGACAGACGTATCACGCGTAGATTTGACACACATGGTAAGCATATACTCCTCTCTCCTTCGATTCGTGCCAATATACTAACCCTTACTCTGCAGTCGTTCCCTGGTTGTTTGGTCTTTGGCTTCTAGCTTTCATCGATCGTAGTAACATTGGCAACGCTCGTATTGATGGCCTTGCTACCGATCTCAAACTCAATGGAGACACGTTCAACATTGCATTGGCTGTCTTCTACGTACCCTACATCATGGTCGATGTCCCTTCCAACCTCGTCTTGAAATACTTCCAGGCTGGCTACTACCTGCCAGGACTTATTATTGGATGGGGTCTGGTCGGAATGTGTATGGGTTTCGTCAAGAGTTACACTGGGCTGATTGTTACACGCTTCTTCTTAGGTCTGATGGAAGGTGGTTTACTGGTATGAGCGTTTTTGATCGACTTTCTCATGAAATGGCTGACAGTTATTAGGGTGGCATGATCATCTACCTAGCAATGTTCTACAAGCGACATCAGTTGATGTTCAGAATCGGTCTGTTTTATTGCGCGGCCCCTTTGTCGGGAGCTATCGGTGAGTAATTGAAGGTAAAAGCACCATAACTGTTGCTGGCGTCTTGCCTCGGCCTATCTGAAAGTGCTCCGTGATGTTTCTTGATGAAACGCCGTCCGGAACAGCATTTGGGAAGATCAAGCGCATCCCCTCAGCAGGAGACTGTGATGTTGTTGCCGCAAATCACCGTGAGATCATGCTAATAATACCTTCGCCTTAGGTGGGCTGCTTGCTACTGGTCTTGCAAAGATTCATACTAGCGGATACAAAGGGTGGCCATTTATCTTCTTCGTAGAGGGAGGCATCACTGTACTCTTCGGTATTCTCACCATTTTCTTCTTGCCACACACGCCAGCCGAGTCGAAGTTCTTGACTGAAGAAGAGAAGGCTGGCGCTGCTTTGCGTATGCATCTAGACTCGCATGGCTCTGACGCTGCTGACGACGTGAGAAACGAGACTTTCAGTGAGTGTATCTGATTATTGCTAAGGCTCTCGAACAAAAAGCTTACCTCAATAGGTTGGCATTGGGTTCGCATGGCCTTCTTGAACTGGAACACGGTCCTCCTCTCTTTGAACTTTTTCGCCATCATCACACCTATCTACTCGTACTCGTTATTCTTACCGACCATCATCAAGAGCTTAGGATACAAGGCGGTACACGCCCAGCTGCTCACTGTGCCACCAAATGTTGGAGCGTTCCTTAGCGTACTTCTTGTCACCTGGCTTTCGGACAAGTACCGTATGCGAGGACCCTTCATGCTGGCTGGCCTTACCATAGCGATTGGTGGATACATCATGCTCATCTCCAACAACCATCACAATATTCAATATGGCGGGACCTTCCTAGTCGCTGCAGGAATCTTCCCTTGCAGCCCTCTCGTCATGGGATGGCTGGCCAATAACCTAGCTCCCCATTATGTGAGAGCGACGGGTACTGGGGCTCAGATCATGATTGCGAACTGTGCTGCTTTCATTGCCACATTCACTTATCTATCGAAGGATGCGTAAGTAATCTGGTCTTCTCTCCTGCATCTAGATACTGATACGTCCGACAGTCCCCGCTATATTACAGGACATGCCATCAACATTGGTATGCTGTGTTTGTCTTTGATCATTACCTCCTGTATGTTGGTTTACTGCAGCTGGGAGAACAAGAAGAGAGCTGCCGGCAAGCGTGACTACAGATTGTCAGAGGGAGATGAGTCAATGCTTGGCTACAAGCACCCTTCGTTCAGGTACACTTTATAGAGGCTAGCAACACATATAATTGCTTTCCAGTCTGGAGTGTATACACTGGTCTTCCTTATGATGGTTGGATAATTACCGTGACCTTTCGTCAACGGTGTAACCCTGACGTCGCTTTTCACTTCGTGAAATCGAAGCCTCCAAACCTCCCAGGCAATTGAAACATGGCTTTATTGACATTCAATACCATGAATATGCTGGCCGAAATCCTCAAGCGATGACTACGTTCTGTTTCTTCCACAGATGTTGTGATCTGGATGAATGGTTCATTCCAGGAGTTCTAAGTTAGTAACCAAGGCTTTCCACTGCAGTCAAGATTCAGTAAGACGTAGCTTACTGTCATCACGTTTTCCTGGGATGAAGACATTGAGTTTGCTTGGAAGAGAAGCCAGAAGTAGATAGATCTCAAGTTTGAGCATGTGATATTGTACGACCTTCCTGTCAAATAGAATGGAAGTCGCATCTCTTTGTTGCTGTGCCTTCCCCAGATTGAATGTTTGACCAGGTTTTGCCGCGGAGAAGCTTATTTCGCCAAGCGAGAGGCTCAAAATGCATCTGTTATCAATCCACAGACCTATCTTATCTTCAGACAACCTCTGCTCCTGATATATAAGTCCTATCGCTCTTGTAACTTCTCTCCATTCACTCTAGAACCTCCTCGAAGGCCCATCAACATATTTGGCACGACTAAGTTCTCTGTTGACAGTACAGGCCCTCACCGTGTCTTCCAGCCGGGACAGCGGCTGTTACGTACAGGAAACAAATTGGCCTTCGACTTCGACGAAAACGGCCAAGTCGCCATCCACCACATGACGAGATGACGTTCCTTCATACTCCTACATCTCCGGAGGATGCAGAGAATAAGAATGATCTTGAAGAAAGAAACAACAGCGAAAGGAGTATTAGATGGCACAAAACTTCTCTTTCGCGAGCGGAAGCACAGCTTCATTATGACGGTAGGTTGGCCTAGGAAAACCAGCAGGTAAGAGCGATGCAATGTCCTGCCAAACAGTCGTCGTTTAATATTGCATCATGTCTTCCGTTTCGAAATGGTGACACGAGACCCCGCAAGCCATCTTCTCTCTCTCCTTGCTATAACCCGAAGGATTCCCGTTAAGCCTGAGAAGTACTTCATCTACTCTAGCTGCTCTTGCGAGGGACAACCACTCAGTGTTCAGTTACACCGCTTCTGTCGCCCCCAATGCACCCACGGATATTGACTGCTCTCGACTATGATATCGACACCCACCTGAATCGCCTTATTCCTCATTCTCGCATATCGAGGCTACCGAAGCCTATATCGAGATTCCTGGGGTATCGGTCGGAGGAGTACAAAGAACCAGCCCGCTTGGTTGTTGTTTTTTGGTCTTTCCTAGGATCATTACTAGGCCTTCTGATCATAGGTGCCCTCTTCAAGTATGCACCTGGGCTTCGAAAATGGCATCCACCAATCATGATTGCCAGTTTGGTATGCTGCAATGCTCTGTAGGGTCACGCACAAGAACTGACAACCTGCTCAGGGCGCTTCGGCTATCTTAGATTATAACGCTATCCGGACACCGCTTGCCCAGCCAAGAAATGCGATATTAGGGCAGACCTTCTCGGCTTTGACAGGAGTCATCGTGCACAAACTGTTCCACCTCAACTCGGATTGGGAAAATCTTCAGTGGGTCGCAGGTGCAGTCGCTTGTGCTGTTTGCTCCGCCATCATGGCTACGACAAACACTGTGCATCCCCCAGGAGGCGCAACTGCCGTTCTAGCTACAACCAACGCCGAGATTATCGCCATGGGCTGGATCTTCGTCCCTTTCGTGCTCATGAGCTCGAGCATCATGTTGACGCTTGCATGTCTCATCAACAACGTCCAACGAGCATACCCAGTATACTGGTGGACACCAGAGAATCTACGGAAAGAAACCAAGGTTGAAGACCTCGAGAAGGTGTCGTCCAACAACAGTCAACAGGTGCTCTCAGGCCAGGCGATGGCCAGGACTTCGAACGTAGACCCGGACTCTGTTGTCATATCACCACATCATCTCTACATCCCTGATAGCTTCGACTTGGATGGAGATGAGCTGGCTGTATTGTCACGATTACAAGCCCGTCTTCGATGGGATGCTGCTATGGACGAACGACCTCGAGCATACTCAAATTCGAGCTGAGCACATCCTGATCCTTCTTAGACTCACAGAATCTAAGGACACAAAGCTTTCAAGCACCATGGTCAGGTGGTGATGCTTCTCTTGACCTGGAAGGCAACCGCAGTCTCTCGACCCTGCCTGCCAGGATCAAGGTTCATAAGAACCAATGCTATGACAGCCTGTCTTAGCGCGGACATGATACTCAGATTCGAGAGCTGCATCGGCTACAATATTCGTAGCTACGATGTCGACTATCGTCAAAATGCCGATGCCGTTGCTGGGTCCCATCCGGTGAACACAGCGACGCTGCTGCTGCCAAATGTTCAACTGTTCGCTCGTTGAACGCTCAAGTACTCTGTTCATGGTTATGACATCCTCGAGGAGTGACTAGCTCGCTCCGCTAGCGACCATAGTCTAGTTGATGGCGACCTTCTCGATATCCCACCCAGCACTAAGCCTTAGAAATACCTCGACCTTGAGCAAGTTTTCCTCGCTGTTGGTAGAGGTCAGGTCTGCCACGAGCAGCAAAAATTCAAGCAATCTCAACTTACGATGCTTAATGAATCTGTATAATAATCTTAATCACTACTGCCCTAATTTCCGAGCATCGATTTGTCTCTTGCTAAAGCCTGAGTTGTATGACCTTTGCCGACCAACATCATATCGTGCCAATCGATCTAAAAACTTGAGTTGCTGACTTATTCGGAACACGAGAATAACCACATCTTTTGCACCTTCTCTATATACCTGTATCTATATGACCCCGACGCTCTACAGCACACTTCTGATTCGAAGTGCATCGCACAACCTCACCCACTGCCATCTTTCATCCAATCAAGCCACGGTCCCGTTGCTCGTAACATTACTACTGACATCACACCCAGTAATATGGCTCTTAAGATCAGTCAACCAAACAGCAGAATTGAACTCTCCATAAAAGGTCTTGATCTGCCATTTTGTGCTTCCCTCACCAACACCAGTACCATTCTTCTTTGCCTGTTCGACTTCGGCAACGGCAACACCTTGAACTTTGAGTCCGGGAGGGGAGAGTACGTAACGGAAGGTTACGGCGTTGCAGGAGGACCAGGTGTTGAGGAGTTTGAAGGAGACGCCTGGTTGGGCTTGTTCGCCGGCGAGATAAGATTCTTTCGAGTTGAAGGTGATGCTGCCCAACTGGAAGTGTAGGTTAGTATGCTATGTAGTGAAGCACATGGGTTTTCGAAACCAATCCTGCGTTTCAGCAGCTTGTGCAATGCCTTTATCTTACGAAAGAAAGGGGGTCATCTTGATAGCACACAAAGAAAGAAGGACTCACATCAGAGGCTACGACATTAGGCGAATGCATCAACGTTGATACGCTGTCAGATTGGTCGGTGTAACCGTCTGCAATCAAGATGTCGCCGAATGAGGTGCTGAAGTTGGAGAGGATCTGGCCAAAACCGTTGGCGACAAGCACAGCATCAGCAGCAGAAATGCAGGATGCACTGTCGAAAGTGGTCTTTGCGAGTTTGGACGAAGTGGAGTGGAAGGGTTGGGCAGCGCAGAGGGCCACAAGAGGATAGAGAGCTGCAGCAATGAAGGTGCGCATGATGGCTGTTCTTCGTTGAATCAATGTTCAATGATTTGATCTAAGAAGAAAGAAGAGCAAGACGTATGAAGTAGATATATGGAAGGAACGACTCGAGACGTAAGCAAAAGCGTCATGGCTCTTACTGAATTTGAGAAGAGGCACTATCGCGGCATCGCGGCTCATTGAGATACACCTTCCAACGTATCCTATATCTAACCATTAGTTGTACCATCAGACCTTGCTGTGTGCCTGTGGTGATCCGACTCAGCTTTCGCTGTTGAAGTCATCGTCGACGGAGAATGTCCTGGTTTATAATTCGGCGTCTGACAAGGCGCAGCGAACAAACCTATTATTGGTTGATTGGATATCGAAGTTTCCGTGAAGTACAAGTAAGCGGGAAGGCATATCCTGGCAGAGGCTGTCAGAAAGATCGCCGCTTCGCAACGAGATGATGATTGGATCGGGTGTTTATGTCAGAGCTGTCCCTGATCGACATATGCTTGCCATGAAGTCTACTGTACCATCATCAGGCAAAGGAGTCCGCTACAATATGACCCGGTCATCACCAGGAGTCTCTCACGCCGGCCTAAAGGTAGCCAGCATAGCGGTTGCGGCAACAAGGCTGTGGTGTCACACTCAGGGCTGTAGGCATTGCAAATAAAGATCCGACTAGAGGTATGCGATCATGCTGGATTTGTCGTGAGTTTGTTGACGTCAATGTCCCATTCTTGTCTGCTTACACAGCTTACATGACACAGCATGGAGGCTCTGTCATCAACAAGTAGTTGGTTTTTTACTAGCGGGTCAAACCTCCGAGTCTGACAGGCCTGTATACAGGTACATATATGCGACTGCATGTTCGGAGGTAGACGATAGACGATCAGCTGCTGCATGCGTCCGTGGTCTAAAAATCAAAAAGAGATCAGAACGCAAATGATTGTCACAGTCATCCGACGGCTCCTCTCTCATGTTGAGAAAAAGTGCAAAAAGAGAGGCGTTCGCCAGATGGTTGAGGTCGTACTGGGGTTCGAACCCACTAGAGTATGTTAGAATCAATGATTTGATGGTACAGTAGCGAGAACAGATCAATAACTTACGGACTCGGGAAATATTTGATTACTCATCAAAATCCCACGTGCTCACCGCTACACTATACAACCATATTGTGATGTCAGAGAAAATTTTAGTAAAGTATATTGATTTTGAATCACAGGCTAACACTGATGCGACTTGAGCTCACAAAGCCTATTCGTGTGCCAAAAATTAGCAGCGGCTCGAGGCTTGGCCTTTTATTACTTCGATAGAATCTCGCGACTCATATGCCTCTTCCTCTATACTACAAAAATGCAAAAGTGCTTCTAGGGACCAGAGCATGACCAAGGAGAGCTGTAAAGACGTCGCCTCTCCGTGGACACCAGTCTGTCTCCTAATAGTATTGTGCATTTTTATAGCTACATGCATTATATCCTTTGGTATATGGGGAGTCTTGACTCCTTCAGCTCAATACGCTTGATACTAACAATTCCTGTTTTCATTATGGACTCGTCTCGAAAGCTGTGGGGAGCAATACAAACAACAACAAAACAGCTCATGAGCAATGACATGCAGAAAGGCCTATTCTGTCATGATTGTGATCTATACAATTGTTCTATAATTTCTATGTATATTGCTCTACGAATACCGAAGCCTTATTAACTCTCCACAGCCAACAAGCGAAAGACACCTCGGCCACTTGTACCAATTGTTCCGACACTATTATCTTTTCCTATTTCTGATCACTGACTTTGTCCCGATTCTCAGTGTGCGCTATTGTAATGTCCGTCTTTTGTGATCCCAGACTCTTCGGTCCTTGGATGCTGATATGCCTGACTTTCTCTTCTAAAACGTGGTTTCCACACGCGGTGATGACATCCTCGATCAGACGGCTGTAGATGCGACGCTTGCCGTATGCCAGTATGTAAACGCTTTCAGGTCCAGAAGACATGAAATATGGCTTCTCTTCATCGACGAACGAGATGTTGAGGCTTATCGTCTCGAAGATGATTGGTTGGCGCAACGTATCGGAGACAGTGATGTTGGGACCATGACGAGCGACTTGATTCAGCAGCTCTAACAGTGCTTTGAAGATTTTGCCTGGTTTGTTTTTACTGTCGTTGTCCCAGTGGCCGAACATTGAAAGCGTGAGGTTGATCTTGAAGTCGATCAAAAGGTGTCGTACGCAGGAGGATGGGCACGGTAATGATGTCCATGCAAGTGTGTATTCGTCGTTGTTGAGTATCAGTTGTGCAGACCACGTTTGATCGGCAGTGGTGGTATGGTAGGATGGTAGGCGATAGATCTGCCGCATCTCATCTGCAACTAGACCGTTCGTTCGCATCAGGCTGAGCCAGTCGAATGAGATGGTGCTCAGGTGAATGATGGTTGGAAGCTCGGCGCTACAATCTAGTTTGTGTTGTCGAGTGGTTGATTTGCTTGTCGAGCTGGTGAAAGAGAAGACATTTGCATAGACCATGTCGCGAAGCTCGCGTGGAAGGCCCATGAGAGAATATGATTGTGGCATGGGGCATGACAATGTAGAAGTCATGATGGTGTATGAGTGTGTTGGTCTAGATCAACAACTGATATGTAGAATCGCGTTTGCACTGTAATAGAACACAAGGGACTAGAGATGGAAAACTCATGTGCATATATAAGAACAAAGGATAGTACGGCAATGTTTCCTACCTGTTTCCAGAACATGGAATGCTTCATACCTTATCGTCGGATGAGGTGATGTCCCAGCAAGGAGGAAGCTGTTCGTGATGAGACATTTTCTGAGGTGCTACCGAACAGGGGGATACCGGAAACATTGACGACTCAAACAGGCGTTCTCCTATGTGCTGGAAGGGCCGAGAGTTCGTGATGGGGCACAAACAGTCAGAATCGACACGAAGGATTGGTGCTGATCGGAGACCATAGGGCAGAAACAAAAAAGCGAGCGGTTGGGATAGCATTGCGACGAATCATCGTGCCGCAGAACTTCTCATGCAGGAGCAAAACATCTGGTGATAGCTGGTGTCATGGACGAGCTTCGGCTTGACCTCGGATCTCGTGATGTGTTTTGTTTGCATCCAACCAGCTGGACTTCAGCAAGTGGAGAGAGGTGACTGTAACACGACCTCAAGATGCCTATGTTTACCTTGTGCTAAGACGGAAACATTCCCCGCCATATCCGGGGGATATCTTTGAAGCCAAATCAGCTTTGCCGACAATCATGCTTCGGATGTTGGACCGAGGTCGAGCGGTCGTGGTATGCTGATGTATTGATCAGTGAGTGTTCAGTACTAGGCGGATTCTCAACCAGGCCGAGGACCCCTTCTCCGTAAGATGGAGGGAGGGAATCAGGTCTACTAATATGTATATGCAGTCGTCTGCA